>NC_140512.1:67332638-68532638 GCF_964339955.1 Pipistrellus hanaki
ATCTTCAGTTTAAAAAAAAAACCAACTCAGTATCTGTGAAGCACAATAAATTGTGTTATGCCTGTATTTACAGTACAACCAACAAGACTCATCTAAAATATGTTGAGAGCGAAACAAACCTGTAAATCAATAATTAAAAGGTAGCCCCATGGAAAAGTAGGCAAAGTATTTAGCACTTCACTAAATATGAAACCCAAATGATCAAAGGTATTTAATATAATTAATCCGAGAACTAAATACTTATTCTGGTTTTGTTAAGTATAATGGAAAATTAATAGGAATCTAAATGTGAATAATAGCTAAGCAAATACTTAAGATTTCATCAGGTGATAGGAATACCATTTGGTATTCATAAATGATTTTTAGAGCGATGTTTATAGGATTACAATATATCACAAAGTTTACAGAACATTATCAGTCCCACTTTGATTATATATATGTAAACATAAATTGTATGAAGGTTGGAAATACTTTTAAAAGTACCTGTGTATGGGTGATGGTACTTGGAGTAATTTTAATGACACGTCTTTTTTACTTATTTGTATTACTAGAGATCCGGTGCATGAAATTTGTGCACGGGTCGGCAGGGTCCCCTCAGCACAGCCTATACCCTCTCCAGTCCGGGACCCCTAGGGGGATGTCTGACTGCCGGTTTAGGCCTGATCCCAGGGATTGGACTTAAACTGGCAGTCAGACATCCCTCTCATAATCTTGGATCATTGGCATATGTATTTTAACAGCAAAGGATTTGTTTTTTGAGTTTTTTCTAAATTATATCAAGAATGCTTGTGTTTTGTTTTGTTTTATTTTTGTATTTTTACTTTGAGTGGGATATTATCTGACAAATTCAAAAATACATATGCTGTAATTGGTTTTGCTAGGACTGCCAAGAACCTTAGAGATAAATTTAGGATTCATTGCTTATCCATATATTCTTTCACCTAACTATTGTTTTTAGGTAATTATCCTTTTAATTATTTTTGGAAGTAGTGTCAAAAATGTAAGTAAATATGCATAGATGCAAGTAAATATATATACTTATGCACACATAAATGCATTCCGACTGTACAAATTTGATGTATTAAATTTCTTTTAGCCAACGAATGGAATCTTCTTGAGCATGTTTCTTATTGTTTTGCCATTGGAATCCATGGCTCACGGGCTCTTCCATGAATTGGGTAATTGTTTAGGAGGAACATCTGTTGGATATGCTATTGTGATTCCTACGAACTTCTGCAGGTACAGTAATCTAGAATGTAAAAATTAGTAATAACTACTTGACTCTTAATATTTTCTTCATATTTGTATGACAATAAATATAAAATATAGCACATTTTTTCAAAACTATACTATTTTTAAAATATAAAAATATAATATTTTAAGTGTTTAAAGCCTTTACTCTCAGTAAAATAATAATTTTCAGTGTTCAATTTATTTTTTTCTTTATAAATGTGATTAGGTTATATTTTAACTAGAAATCGGGAAATATGAATGAATTTTCTAAGGAATCAGTATTTTCTTTGTTTAAGAAAATTTCCTTTGAAACAGCATGGTAAAATATAATGGAATGTAAACTAGATCTGAGGGTCCTAAATCCTAGTTTTTATTTCCTTAGGGAAATCCTAACTTCTCTGAACTACAGTGTCTTTGTCTAAATGCAGATGACAATACCTATTCTGCCCATCTCAGAAATATTATGACGAGCTAGTGAGAATATAAATATAAAAATGTTCTGCCCACTGGAGAATGTCATACAAATACGAAGAATTCAGAAGATTGTCAATGTGTGTGTGTGTATGTATGTATAAATATATATGTATCTGTATACATGCAAATATATATTTTGTATATATATATATATATATATATATATATATATATATAAATATATGTAATTTATTGTAGCTTATTTCAAAATTTTTTATCCCAGATATATGGTAGATGTCTGAATCTATAAATATTGCTACATTGTAACTAAGTACATTTGAAATAGAAAAAAATGAGTTACTTGCAATTAATTAATCTTGATGAACAAGTATTCATCAGACTTTCATTGCGGTGAAAGAAACTTGAAATTTATCTAATTTTAAACATTTGGCATAAAAACCCCAATAGACTATTTGTATTAAATATTTTCCTCCATATTAAAGGTTTAATAAAAAGTTGAAAATTCTTATTAGAAGTAAAATAAATAGATTTATTTTAAAGTAAGATGTAACAGCTTGCAGAAGGAATATGTGGGAAAAGTAATTTGCATGGTTAGATTTTTATTTCGTTAGTTTTTATTTATACATTTCTTCTTTTACTTTTTTGTTATCGTTAACTGATATAAATATGGAACAAAATGTTTTTTTCTTGTAATGAAAACTAAAGTATTTGAAAGCTATTGATAATACATGAAGAAAAATGTAAAGTTTTCAAAATTCCTTTTCTAGATAGGATTAATGATTTCCCCTCCCTCAATATCGATTGTATTTTGATTCTGCTAGTTGTAGGACTTGGTTTATCATCTTTATCAGAGTGTCATTTTACAATTGTTTAGGAACAGATTTAGGTCTTCAATTAGTATTTAGTAGAATATGACAGTTTGACTAAATATTAATAATTGTTTTTAAATGTTATTTACTAATAGGCAATTTCTTCTATAATTTATTATCTTAGGTTAGTAAAACTTGAATACAACTTTATGAAGATTCCTTTTCAATATAGGCATTAAATAAGTATGTAATTTAAAGTATTGCTTTTATACTTTATTTTTTTCTCAAGAAAGAAAAGTTTTTATTATAGTCCCCACCCATGTTCTTGAAACACATTGTGGGTAAAATTAGTATAATTTTGCTTTTAAAATGTCTTGTTCATTGCCAATCATTTGATGAGAAGATATAAATAAAGAACAAAGAATGTAGTGCTGTCTACATGTGGAGATATATTATCCCACCTTTTAATTTGGTTATTCTTTATTAATAAGAAATAAAATTTTCAAGAAACTAGGCTTTGATTTTCAAAGCTTAGTTCTTAGCATCAAGAAGCTTAGAAAAGGTGATTTCTTAAAAAAATCCTGCCATTTAGTTAGCAGAAACTATTATGATTCTTAGATAATTACTTATAAGTGAAGGATAAAAAATATGATATAAAATGAATGTTTCTTAAACACTGAAATAATTTTTTTTCCTTTTCAGTCCTGATGGCCAGCCAACACTTCTTCCGCCAGAACATGTACAGGAGTTGAATTTGCGGTCCACGGGCATGCTCAATGCTATCCAAAGATTCTTTGCACATCATATGATTGAGACCTATGGGTGTGACTATTCCACCAGTGGACTGTCTTTTGATACTCTACATTCCAAACTGAAATCTTTTCTTGAACTTCGGACTGTGGATGGGCCTAGACATGATACATATGTTTTGTATTACAGTGGGCACACCCATGGTACAGGAGAGTGGGCTCTTGCAGGTAAAGTCACCCTGGCACTTTCACTGTTGTGAAAATACACCTGGTGTAGAAATCTGTCCTTCACAGGGAAACATTACATTTTTAGAATTCTGTTTTCTACTTTACAGTTTACCAAGTATATATATAACTTTTTTTCATTTTTCTAAAATATAATACCTATATTTATAGCATAATTTTAATAATCTCCAAAGGTTTTGAGAATTGTGTCTTACACTTATTAGAAGAAAAAAATGTTTGATTTGATACTTATAATCAGTTTCCCTTTAAATTATTTTGAGAATTATTAAATATAATACTTTTCAGAAGCTGATTAACTAAGTTGACTAGTACTTTTAAGTCTCTTAATGTTATGAATACTGAATTTAATAGTCTTTTACATGTAGAGTTTTATTTATCCTAGAAAGCTCAACAAAATTTTAAACAGAAGGTGATATGGTGCGAAAAGCACTTAGGTCAGGAGACCCTGATTTTGGTCCTAATTTGCCATAATAGTGTTATTTTAGGCAAGTTACTTAACTTATCTTGGCCTTGAATCTCTCATCTATAAAATGAAAGTGTGATATTAAATTTCTCTGCCAAGTGAGAAATGAGATTTCTCTCTATATTCTATGTAAACTAGAGGCCCAGTGCATAAATTCATGCACGGGTGGGGTCCGGTCATCCTGGCCCTAATCGGGGCAGGTTTGAGGTGGGCCTGCTGGGGGCGGACGAGACACGGGGAGGGTGGCCAGCTGGCCTGCCCTGATTGGGGTCTGACCAGGACCCCTCTGACTGGGGGAAGAGGCTCTGGGCAGTTGGCCAGCGGTCCCATCCCTGATTGGGGTGGGGGTTTGATTAGGGGTGTGGCTAGCTATGGGGAGTGGCAGCTGGCCCCACCCCCAAATGAGGTAGAGGGGCCGATCGGGGATCAGTGGCTTGGGGGAGGGTCTCTGGGAGGTTGGCTAGCCAGCCCCAACCCTAATTGGTGTGGGTGAGTCGATAGGGGGCAGAGCAGGCTGTGGGGGAAGGGCCTCAGGCAGTTTGCCATGCCCTGCCCCTGATTGGGGTGGGAGGACCGATCTGGGGTAGGGCCGGGCCAAGGGAGGGGCTGCAGGAGGTTGGCCAGCTAGCCCTGCCCCCTATTGGGTTAGGGAGAAGATCAGGGGCAGTGCCAGTGGGGGAGAGGGGCTGTGGGAGGTCGGCCGACCTGCTTTACACCCGATGGGGCCAGTTCAGTGGCCACAGTGGGTGTCATAGCAACCAGTAGTTCCAGTTGTTACAGCATTCTGGTCCCTGGCTTTTTATATATATAGGTGTATTTGTTGCTCTCACCAACTATAGGTCAAGGGCTTTGTCTTATAAATTATTTGCTTAGCTCCTAGAACTGGCACATAGTAGGGGGATCCTTAAGTAATTGGTAGATGGATAAAATTAAATGAATCATGGAAAAAAGGAAACTTTCTTGCTTTAGATTAGAAATACTTCTTTTAGGTATAATCATATCCTGCTTTTTTTCATAAAATAATTTTTATTTATATGAAGGACCAAACAAAAAATAAAACAGTCAAATATCTAAGTAGAAACAGATACTCAGATCAAAGAAAAATAATAAACATAATTATTATAGAAAGGCAGAGCAGCCAATACATGAACTCCAGAAGGAAGGAAGGAAACTCCATGTTAAAGTAGAGATGATTTTAAATCACATGGTCTCATAATTTCATACCAGATTTGTAATTAAGTCTTTATCATAAAAATATTTTTATAATTTTTCTTTCTGTAAATAAATAATGGATAATCCAATGTATGTCTAGGAGTAATGGTGAACTAACTTTTATTTATTGGGCACATTTAAAGCACAGCTACTATGCTTGCTATTTCATACACATTAGAAATAATCTTCACTTGAAATCCTTTGAGGTAAATACTCCATCACTTAAATTTTTCAAAGGATGAAATGAAAGCTAAAAGTGGTTACATAACTTATCTGTTGCTCATGCTATTGATAAGCGAGGAATCGGGATTCAGGGCCACATTTGCCTGACTCCTAGAATATGTTTTTCCCCACTGTACCAAGTTGCCACCAAAGGAAAAAAACATGAAGGTAGAAAAATGACATATTCTGGTTAAGTAGATGTTTTGTTAACATGGTTCACCCATTTTCAAAACATTAGAATGTAGAAGGTAGTCAACATTAAAACTACTTGAATATAATTTATAAAATCATTTTCCTGGCCTTAACTTTTTCAAAAACCTCAGAGAGAAAGGGAGAGGGAGAGAGAGGAAAAAAAAAATACACAAAAAAATAAAAAACATCAATGATGAGAGAGAATCACCAATTGGCCACCTCCTGCACACAACCACTGGGGATTGAGTCCACAACCCAGGCATGTGCCCTTGACTAAAATCAAACCCGGGACCCTTCAGTCTGCAGGCCGACACTCCATCCACTGAGCCAAACCAGCTATGGCCTGACCTTAACTTTTTAATAACTCAAAATAGAAAACCTTAACTTTTTAATAGCTCAAAATAGAAAACAACTCTTTAATTTAACCTTTATGGCTACTTTAATTTCAGGTAAAGATTAGCATTCTGTGTACTTCAGAGCATAAGAGAAAAAGTTGTAGTCAAAAGATCTTTAGAGAAATAGATCTTCAGAGATTATTTGTTGAAAACTTAATGCAATCCTACCTAATGAGAGAGTAATATGCAAATTGACCATCACTCCAACACACAAGATGGCTGCCCCCATTGTGGACACAAGATGGCCAGCAGGAGAGGGCTGTTGGGAGGGACCAGGTCTGCAAGGGAGGGCAGTTGAGGATTATCAGGCCAGCAGAAGGGGGGGGGGGCAGTTGGGAGGGACCAAGCCTGCAAGGGAAGGCAGTTGGGGGCGATCACGCTTGCAGGGGAGGGCAGTTAGGGGTGACCAGCCTGGCAGAGGAGGGAAGTTGGGGGCGACCAGACCTACAGGGAAGGGCAGCTGGGGGGACCCAGGCCTGCAGGGGGTAGCAGATGGGAGGCACCAAGCCTGCAGGGGAAGGCAGTTAGGGGTGACCAGGCCTGCAGGGGAGGGCAGCTAGGGGCAAACAGGCTGGCAGGGGAGCAGTTAAGCATCAGTCAGGCTGGCAGGGGAGTGGTTAGGGGGTGATCAGGCTAGCAGGCAGAAGCGGTTAGGGTCAATCAGGAAGGCAGGCATTCGAACAGTTGCGAGCCAGCAGTCCTGATTGTGAGAGGTGTCCCAGATTGGAGAGGGTTCAGGCTGGGCTGAGGAACACCCTCCACCCCATGCACAAATTTCATGCATCAGGCCTCTAGTGTTGTGATGATAAACTGTTTCCAAGTTAAATGCGGGAAAAGGCATATTTTTATGGTCATGCATAAATCCTTAGTTATTTTTAAGTTTTATAAGAAAGTAATCTTAAAAGTAAGCTTGCTGTTTAGGTAAATTTATTAATATAAACTTTTTTTTTTAATCTTAAAGTTTATTTCAAGTAGTTTTTAAAAGATTGCTTTGGAAATAAACTCTAGATGTTCAGTTTACTTGTATTTAATCAGCATTTTCTTTTCCTAGGAAAAGTAAATAGACACCCCAAGATAAATATTTTGTGTGTGTGTGTGTGTGTGTGTGTGTGTCTGTGTCTGTGTGTGCGCATGCTCGTATGTATATGAGTGCGCATGCGCATGCACACATCTTGTTAAATTTTTATTCACTATCAGGAATTATCTGTGAAGAGTTAAAAATGCTGAAGTATGAGTTTATTTTAAGTAAATATTTAGAAGTAACATTCTGGAATATTATCTTTATAGTTTTTTGAAGTATGTCACCAATAAGCTGACCATTATGGAATGCCTCTGTTAGCCAAGATTTGTTCCAAATAAGAAAAGCAGTCATAGACAGAATGTGTAAATTTCTTTGTCAGAGACTTTGTTGTAAAAAGTAAAAATAACAGTGGAGAGACATAGCAGTCCTCCTCATAATTCAGCAACTGTGTACTCTCCAGGCCTGGGGCATCTGGCCCCCTTGCTAGTAAACAGGTTGAACAGGCCCAGAGGCTGAGCCCCCTTTTCAGTCAGTTCTGGCCCTCGCCTGCCCCAGACATAACCCTCAAAGGCTGATTCTACCTCAGAGAGAGTATTGAATACTGCTCTGAAGAAGATGCTGTAATCCCATCTAAACCAGTGACAAAGCACTCCACGCTCTGAGAATTCTGTAATAGTTACCTTCTAAAAATCTTTAAGTAGAAACATCATATCTTGAGTTAGTATGTTAAGAGCAGGTCCAGAACTAAATATCACTGTGAGAAAGAAATCTGTATTTGCCCTTTATCCCATACCTTTACTTGCAGTATTTCTTAGAATATGTAGTTGTCTTACATTTATGGGGTTTTCTAATATGAAAACTGGTATTTCTGCTTCACGGCTTGAGGGTAAAAGACAGTGATGGCTGTGATGAGAGAGAGAAATCCTGGGTGGGGCAAACGAAGGTTTGCAGTTGTAAGTACTTGAAACACAGAGTTTATTCTTGTATTATTATTATCATACTAGAGGCCTGATGCACAAAATTCATGCACGGGGATAGTGTGTCCCTCAGCCCAGCCTGCACTCTCTTCAATCTGGGACCCCTCGAGGGGCATCTGACTGCCCCAAAGAAGTGGGCAGTCGGACATCTATCTCACAATCCAGGACTGCTGACTCCAAATTGCTCACTTGCCTGCCTGCCTGATTGCCCCCTAAACACTCCCCTGCCAGTCTGGTTGATGTCTAACAGATCCCCTAAAGCCCAATTGCCCCTAACTGCCCTACCCTGCAAGCCTGGTCACCTTTAACTGCCCTCCCCTGCAGGACTAGTTTCCCTCCCCCCAACTGCCCTCCCCTGCTGGCATGGTCACCTCTAGCTGCCCTCCCCTGCAGGCCTGTAACACACCCCCCTCCCCTCCAATTGCCCTCTCCTGCAGGCCTGGTTACCTCTAACTACCCTCACTTATAGACCTCATTCCTCCAAACTTCCCTTCCCTGCTGGCCTGATCTCCCACAACTGCCCTCCCCTGCCAGCTATCTTGTGTCCACATGGGGGCAGCCATCTTGTGTGTTGGAATGACGGTCTATTTGCATATTACCTCTTTTTTTTTTTTTTTTTTTTTTACAGAGTAGGAATATTGTTTTTTCTAGATTGACAGGTTGTTTTTTTTTCTAGAATATTACAATTGTTTCTCCTTTTTTCCTCCCATAGCTCCTCTCCACCCAGTTTCCACCCTCCCCCCCATTGTCCTCATCCATAAATATATGATTTTTGTCCAGTCTCTTCCCATACCCCCCACACAGACACTCCTTTCCCCCTGAGAATTATCAATCCACTCCGATTCTATGCCCTGATTCTATTATATTCACCAGTTTATTCTATTACTCAGATTTTTAATTCACTTGACTTTTAGATCCACTTGTTGATAAATATGTATTTGTTGTTCATAATTGCTATCTTTACTTTTTTCTTGTTTTTCCTCTTTTTAAAGAACACCTTTCAGCATTTCATATAATACTGGTTTGGTGGTGATGAACTTCTTTAGCTTTTTCTGATCTGTGAAGCTCTTTATCTGCCCTTCAATTCTGAATGATAACTTTTCTGGGTAGAGTAATCATGGTTGTAGGTTCTTGCTATTCATCACTTTGAATATTTCTTGCCACCTCCGTCTGGCCTGCATAGTTTCTGTTGAGAAATCAGCTGATAATCGTATGGGTGCTCCCTTGTGGGTAACTAACTGTTTTTCTCTTGCTGCTTGTAAGATTCTCTCTTTGTCTTTTGCTCTTGGAATTTTAATTATGATGTGCTTGGTGTGGTCCTCTTTGGATTCCTTTTGTTTGAGGTTCTGTGTGCTTCCTGGACTTGTAAGTATTTCTTTCATCAGGTGGGGGAAGTTTTTGGTGATTATTTTTTCAAATAAGTTTTCAGTGTCTTGCTCTCTCTCTTCTTCTGGTACCCCCATAATTCTGATGTTGGTAAACTTGAAGTTGTCCCAGAGGCTTCTTACACTATGTTCAACTTTCTGGATTCTCTTCTTGCTTCTCCAAATCTTTGTATTCCAAATCTTTGACTTGATTTTTGTGTTCCTCTAGTCTGCTGTTGGGTGTCTGTATATTTCTTATTTCAGTCAATGTATGTTTAATTTCTAGTTGGTCCTTTTCCATATCCTTGAGGGTCTCGTTAAATTTATTGACCTTTTCTAGGAAATTCTTGAAAAACCTTATAACTGTGGTTTTGAACTCTATGTCCAATCGTTTGTTTTCCTCCATTTCTTTCATTTGTGATCTGTTTCCTTGTCTCCTCATTTCACTGCTTCCCTGAGTTGGTAGGGTAGCTTTGTGTACTAGGTGTCCTATATGGTTCAATGGGTCAGCCTCCCAGTTGCCTGATGTGGACACTCTTGGTGCACCCCTTTGTGGACTGTGTGTACAGCCTTGTAGTTAAGTATTGATTGTTGTTGGTGTCACTGGGAGGAATTGACCTCCAGGCCAATTGGCTGTGAGGACCTGCTGTATCTATAACGGAAGAATTACTGTGCTGGAGACAAGTTTATGGGACAGGACTTGTTCCAGTAGGGCTTTGGTGCTCACTGAGTCTGCCTCATGAATGTGTCCCTTATGAGAGTGGTTGAAATCTGGTGTTGTCTCACACAGACACTAGATACACTAGTTTCTGGATCTCCAATGGGGTGCAGGTTAGCTTGCATATTACCTGTTTATTATATAGGATTATTATATAGGATTTCCCATAGGAGCAAGTGTAACCTACTTTTATCTACTTTGTAAATGAAAATAAGTAGATAATCTGTAATGTACTTTATCAGAGACAAAGCCTTTATAATGCAATATCAATTACTTGAAATGCATGCGATGGCTGTTATCTAAGATAAATGTTAAGTACTTAATATCTGGGCCAAAAGCCAAATGAATTTTCTCTAATTCATAGAAGAAAGCAAAGCAAAACAAAATAGAAGAGATATCATTTAAAAGATTTTAATGCTGCTTTACATCTCTTGTTGATATTTAAAGAGCATATATATATATGAAAGATTGTAGAATGTGCTGAAGAATATTTATTGAAATCGTTGTAAAAGGCAAATTAGGGGTGTTTTATGGCAGATAGAATTTGTATAATAGCACCTGTAATCTGTTATCCTCTGGTCTCTAGAGAAATATAATAGAATTGGCAGTAATGAAAAGTTAGCATTTCACCATTTTTATTTATTTTTTATTTTTTTAAAATATATTTTATTGATTTTTTACAGAGAGGAAGGAAGAGAGATAAAGAGTTAGGAACATCGACGAGAGAAAGTCATCGATCAGCTGCCTCTTGCACTCCGCATTGGGGATGTGCCCCAACCAAGATATGTGCCCTTGACCAAAATTGAACCCGGGACCTTTCAGTCCACAGGCCAACGCTCTATCCACTGAGCCAAACCGGTTTTGGCTTCACCATTTTTAAAAATATATCTTCAGGGAATATCTATGCCCTAGCAACTATAGTCCAGTGGTTAGAGCATCGGCCCACATAAACCAAAGGGTCTTAGGTGCAATTTCCGGTCAAGAGTATGGACTTGGGCTGCCAGTTTGTATCCTACTCCCTGTTGGGGTACATGCAGGAGGCAACCAGTTGATGTAGCTCTCTCACATCTCTCATCGATGTTTTTCTCTCTCCTCTTCACTCTTTGTGAAAAGCAATGGAAAAATATTTTCAGGTGAGGATTAACAACAACAAAAATTAAACTATAGCATGTTAAAACATTTTTCTAATTATAAAAGTAACATATTCAATGTAAAAAATAATTGGAAAATATTAAAAAATATAATAAAACCACCTGAAATCCAAACACCCAGAAATAACCATTGCTATTATTTTTATAGATATACTTCTGTATCATACTTCTATCCTAATTGCATAGATAATTTTGTTGTCATTAAAATTTCTTAATAGATATCATCTATACTAATAAAAGGGTAATATACTAATTAGACTGGACATCTTCCAGACAAAGCCAGAATGACAGGAGCTGAGGCAGAGGCAGTTAGGGGGTGATCAGGTCGGCAGGGGAGAGCAGTTAGGGGCGATCAGGTCAGCAGGCAGAGTGGTTAAGGGTGATCAGGCAGGCAGGTGATCCGTCAGGAGCCAGTGGTTCCCGATTGCAAGAGTTGCAGGCCGGGCTAAGGGGGGACCTCCCTCTCCCGTGCATGAATTTCATGCACTGGGCCTCTAATTTTACCACAAAGTTCCCTTCCCCTCATTAGATGTTACCATCATTTATTTCCATTCCCCCGGTTGTTTCAGATTTTACACTATTTTAGAAAACAAAGGGAAGGAAATCATTATATATAATTTTTTGCCCCAATATCTACTCTTTCCTTAGGATAAATATCTAGAATTAGGATGATTGTATCAGTGTATAATTGAGACAGAGCCAGGACCAGGGAAATGTAAAGATAGATGTCAATTGGGTTGGCCATGAAATTTAAGAGGGTGCCAAAAATCAAATAATCAAAATAATATTTTAATGTAACATTTAAAAATCAAAGTTAATGCAAAAGAAACTATCCACAGTGAACCAGATGGAAAGCCTTTTAACTATAAGATAGGTTTATAGGTCAAATTTATTTACTTTAGAGCTTTCTGAGTAAACTATTTTTAATCATTCATTGTTTTTCATATATAAAACTGATTTTAAAATAAATTCATTCTTGGTAGAGGGAGGAAGAGTTTCTTCTTCATCCAGTAGATACTACGTACAGGATAGATAACATTATTTTATCAGGGGTGCACAACAGGATTGGCAGATATTTTGTGTAAAGGACCACATATTTTTGGCTTTTGGGGCCATAAGATGCCTGTTGTTGGAACTCAGCTCTGCTGCTGTAGTTGAAAATATCCTTAAATGAAGATTAAAAAGGAAAAAAGAAAAGCACCCATAGACAGAATGCAAATGAGTTTATTTACGGAAACAATTATATGAAATGAAAATTTCATATTTTCCCATGTCACAAAATACTCTTTGTTTTTAATATTTTTCAACCATGTAAAATCAATCCTCAGCTCTCAGGCTATATGAAGACAGGTAATGGGCTAGATTTGGACCATGAGCCATATTTGCTGTTTCTGATGTAGAAGAATGTAAGCTTTCGTTTATAATTTTATTTTTTTCAACAAATACAACTTTATAAAGTAATTTTTTAAAGTAAGATTGCATTTATTTATTCTCACCTGAGGATATATTTTTCCATTGAATTTTTTTATCTAGAGAGTAGAGGAGAGGAGGGAGGGGAACAGAGAGAGAGAGACAGAGAGAGAGAGAGACAGAGAAACATGGATATGAGAGAGAGACATTGATTGATTGCCTCTTATCAGGTCCCAACTGGGGCCTGCTATCAAGCCTGCAACTGACTGTGCCTTTGACTGGGAATCAAACCCAAGACCTTTGGGTCTGTGAGCCAATGCTCAAACTGGCCAGAGAAATAATTTTCTAAATTTATTGTAGCATATCCCATTTAAAAAAATTTTTTTAATTGAATATATTGGGTTGACATTGGTTAACAAAATTAACATTCCATTTTTTATTCGAGTAATAAGGATGTTTTTTTGTTGTTTTTTGGTTCTGGTTTTTTTAACTTGAAGTTGAAAGTTTGTTTTTGTTTTTTTTAATCTTCTAAGAAAATACTTTGAAAAGAAGGCTGTTTTTCTACCCTTATATTTAATTTCCAAAATTTATAAAAAATACACTTATGACAGAAGGGTATTCTTATTGAGAGGATTCAGAAATTTCTCATTGAATTTTCTTTTGTTTATAGGTGGAGACATACTACGCCTTGACACGCTCTTAGAATGGTGGAGAGAAAAGAATGGTTCCTTCTGTTCTCGACTTATTATTATATTAGACAGTGAGAATTCAACCCCTTGGGTGAAAGAAGTAAGAAAAATCAGTGACCAGTATATTGCAGTGCAAGGAGCAGAGATGATGAAGACAGTAGACATTGAAGAAGCCGACCCACCACAGCTGGGTGACTTTACAAAAGACTGGGTAGAATATAACTGCAACTCCAATAACAGCATCTGCTGGACTGAAAAGGGGCGCAGAGTGAAGGCCGTGTACAGCGTGTCCAAGCAGTGGAGCGACTACACTCTGCACTTGCCCACGGGCAGCGATGTGGCCAAGCACTGGATGTTACACTTCCCTCGCATTACATATCCACTGGTGCATTTGGCTAATTGGTTGTGTGGTCTGAACCTTTTGTGGATCTGCCAAAGCTGCTTTAGGTGCTTGAAAAGATTAAAAATGAGTTGGTTTCTTCCTGCTGTGCTGGACACAGGGCAGGGCTTTAAACTTGTCAAATCTTAGTTTGAAAACCAAAGTAGAATATTATTAAGAGTTCATACTACCAGTTACCACTAATTTGCCAGTTTTTGTACGTTATATTCTTATTTGTGAAAAATATCCTGTTACTTCTGTAGCTGCTCTCCCTTTGTCTTTTCTTAAGTAATTATGGTATGTAAGTAGTTGGGAATAAACATTCTTTTATACTAAAAGTATGTAGAGATTCAGAAAATTCTGACTGTGAATGCATGAGATGTAAAAGTAACAGTGCACTTTGAGATGTTTGCATTAGAAAGAAAACACTTGTCTATGCTCTGCAGTGAAGAATTAATTACTCATGCCTTATTTTCTAGGCATAGACCAGGATATTTACCATTTAAGGAAACTGAATTTGCATACAAAATATTTTTTTGTGAACAGTAGGGTTTGTGTCCCAAGTCCATTTGAAAAATTACATACTTTTTCTTGGGAAAGAAAAAAGTCTACCTGAAATGCATGCAAAATTTGCTTTTGTCCATTACATTCAGGTGTCTTGGCTGTGACCTAGCACAAGTTACTATTTAGATTTAAAATTTTTATATAGGTAACTAAGAGGCTAGAGCCTAAAAGTTGCTCCTTCGTGAATTGTTGGGGCCTAAGAAAATACAGGCAATTTTAAGAGTCTTTTTCAGGGAACCATGTTTTTTTAATGAACAATGTTTTCACTACAAATTTCTTCCAGATAAGTTGTCTTCCTTTTCGAAAAGTAATCTTATAAATTTAGCAATTTCTTATTGATTTAGACTATTTGCAATTTTCCAGAAATTATTTCGATCTCTATAAAGTTAAAGTTGCTTTAAAATTATTTTTCAAATCTCCATTAGTGATAACATTTGTATGTTGTTTTTTTTTTTTTTACTGAAGGTGAAAGGATTGGAAACATTTTTCTTGTAAGATATTATGTAAAAATGTATTTATATTAACAATTTTACCTAAGCATAATGGTGAGGTTGTAATCTTTAAAACTTTTTTCAGTGTTTTGTCTCATTAAAGCAAGCACTGGTCAGGATATCTTCCAAGGGGTAATTTATCTTCTATTTCCTTCTAGTAATCCTCACAATCTGAAGTTTTATCTCTGGGAAATACAAAAAGGGAGTATAGTTAAGTTGGGGTATAATCTAATTTTTGATGTTTAAGTGGTGTCACTTCTCACCATCAAAGCCATTCTTCAGCCTCAGAGAGACGAAATTATGCCCCCACCATTTTTTATCTGGTGACTTGCAAACTGAAGTTTTAGTTAGGAGGAAGTCACTAAGCGTCAGGGAACTTGTATACCACTATCTATGCAGCATTGTTGTTATGGTCTAATTATTTCTGTGCTTTGAATATGGTTTTCCTAATACTTTGAATAAAATTTTGTTAAAAATTTTTTATTAATGAGCAAATAACAGTTATTGTATGTTCTAGTATATTGCAAGTGATAGTCAAAAAATGCATTTGCTTTAGAGTTCATGGTTGATAGCAGGTGGATTTGAAAATTTCTTGGTTAAGTGTGTCTATATCATCCAAATGAAATAGTATTGTGTTTTATTATTATTCAGAAATAGTAAAACAGAAAAGCCAAATGTTAAAATATGAGTTTATAGCTACAAAAAAAAAGTTAAATTAATGTTAAGGAAAACACCTTTTAAATTTCTGAGCCAATATTGAGCAAATTAAAGCTTTAAAGCATATCTCTTTACTCTGAGAGAGCCAAATTTAAAGCTATATTCTGCATTCTTTATAAGTATTACGATAGTAATAAAAATCATATTCAAAAGGTAGAAGGCACTTTCACACTCACAAAACTAATGTTTTGACATTATTTTCTATGAAAGTACAACCAAAAACATTCTAAGCTAAAAATGTAACTTGAGCCAACTTTTTAACCAGAGTTACGGAACATTCACTTCAGTGGGTTCTCCTACCCAAACCAAAAAACAAACAAAAAAAAACAACATAAATGACTCTTAGGAGATGGTATCTATATTAATAAAAGGGTAATATGCTAATTAGACAAGATAGACCAGACGTCCTTCTAGAGCTAGGGGTGTCGAACTCAATCAGAGAAGGGGCCAAAATCTAAAATCCAGCCTAAATCGCGGGCCGAATGGTTTACTGAACAGTCATAAACTGACAATGTCATAAACTGACAGCGGAGTGCAGTGATGACAGCGCGGTGCGGGCCACATTGCAAGGCCTGGCGGGCTGGATTTGGCCCGCGGGCCTTGTGTTTGACACGTGTTCTAGACAAACCACAGAGCTGCAAGGGCCGAGGGCCGGCACAGGCCAGTGCAGTGCTGCAGTCCCTTTCACAGAGACGGCACGATACAGGGTGGCTCCTTCCGCAGAGGCAGTGGGAGAGGGGCTGTGCGGCCCCAGTCCCAGTGCCGCCCCTTCCGCAGAGGCAGTGGGAGAGGGGCTGTGCGGCCCCAGTCCCAGTGCCGCCCCTTCCGCAGAGGCAGTGGCGTGGAGCTGTTCCCGGCGCCATGCCTCCACAGAGGCTGGACAGGGTGCCATCTGCTGTGCCTCTACCTCCCACAGCCTCTCCCCCAGCTGGCCTGGCCCCAGATTGCTTCCACCCACCAGTGGGTGGGGGCAGGGCCAGCACTAAGAAGCGAGGGCTGAGGGCCAGCAGCCATGGTGCCGATAGTGGCAGCAGCAGCAGGGTGATGGGGGCAGTGCCTTCCCCCAGTCCACCTTGTCTCCCGCAGAGGGAGGCCAGACTGCAACTTGGGAAATACCCCGAGGACTCCCAGACTGTGAGAGGGGGCAGGCTGGGCTGAGGGACACTCTCTCCCCCCACCCCCACCCGCATAAATTTTTGTGCACCAAACCTCTAGTTCTAAAATAAAATTGCCAGTTTTAAAGCAGTAAAGTGATAGTATAGAGATTCAATATTGCGGGAAGGATAAGTTGATTGGTTACTTTTACCTAAAGATTGAAAAAATACCTGATTAATTTTACCCTGGCCGGTATGTCTTAGTGATTGAGCATTAACCTATCCAGGGGTCCTCAAACTTTTTAAAGTGGGGGCCAGATCACGGTCCCTCAGAGAGCTGGAGGGCCGGACTATATGAACTACTAATTCCTACTGTAACACCTCGGCTGCGCTCACTGCCCAAAAAACCTGGCGGGCAGGATCAGACTCCCCTGGGGGCTGCATGTGGCCCGCGGGCCGTAGTTTGAAGACCCCTGCAAACCAAGAGGCCAAGGTTCCATTCCTAGTCAGGATGCATGCCTGAGTTGTGGGCTAGGTCCCCAGCAGAGGGCATGCAGGAGGCAGCTGATCAATGGTTCTCTCATCAATGGTTCTCTCTCTCTCATCCTTCCCTCTCTCTTACTCTCTGAAATAAAATAAAATAAAAAAAAAACATATTTTTTTTAAAAAAAAGAATTAGTACGTCAGCTTTTATCTCCTTTATATTTTCATAAAATATCTTTTTCCATCCCTTTACCTTTAGTCTGTGTTTCTCATTCTGAGGTGGGGCTCTTAAAGACGGTATATACATGGGTTTTGTTTTATCCATTCAGTTGCCTTATGTCTTTTGATTGGAGCCTTTAAGCCATTTACATTTAAAATGAGTATTGATAGGTATGTATTGATTGCCATTTTATTTTTTAAACTTTCTCCTCCTCCTCCTCATCTTCCTACTCCTTTTTTTCTTTCTTTTTCCTCTTCTTTCTTTTCTCCCATTTCTCCTTCAATTTTAAATGATATCTTTGCTGGGGAAAGTAGCCTTGGTTTTGTTTTAGGCTCTTGCTCTTTGAATATTTTATGCCAATCCCTTCTGGCTGAAACATTTCTATTGAAAAATCAGCTGACAGTCTTATGGGAGCTCCCTCGTAGGTAACTGACTTCCTAACCTGGTGAAAAAGCATATCTCTTTTTTCACCAGGTTATGGGAGTTCTCAGTCATTATTCTAATAGGTTTTTCATCCCTTGCTTCTGATACCCCTATGACATGGATGTTGTTCATTTCATGTTGACCTTTGGGACAACGTTCTTTTTAAGTCTTTTTTATTTTTACTGCTCTGATCAGGTGCTTTTTTTGTCTTCCAAATTGCTGAATTGATCCTCTGCTTCATGGAGCCTACTGTTTATTCCTTCCAGTGTATTCTTTATTTCAGATATTGCATTCTTCATCTCTCACTGGTCCATTTTTTATGGTTTCTGTGTCCCTTTTCATGCTGTTGAGAATCCTTATAATCATTATTCTGAAATCTATAAGTACCATACCTCCCTTTCATTTTAGCTCTGCTGGATAATTCTATTGTTCCTTGATTTGGAGCCTGTTTCTTTGGTCTCCCCATTTTGGCTGCCTGTTTGTTTCTATGAACTAGGTGGATCTGCTGACTCTTGGTAGAGTGGCCTAAAGTAATAGATGGCCTGTGTAACCCAGTGACACAATCCTCTTGATCACCTGAGCTGGGTGCTCTAAAAATGTATTTTTTGTTATGTGGGCCCTCCTATTGTAATTGAGTCTTGATTGCTATTGGCCTGTTTGTGCATTGGATTAACCCTCAGGGAGGCTTAGCCCCCAACACAGCATGCAAGCTCTTGTGCACATGCGGATCACATGAAGCAAATTCACCTCGGCATGGTTTGATGCCTGCCAAGATCTCCCTGGGGATATGCGGCTTGTTGTCTGAAGCTTGCAACTGGGTTTATTGGTTCTGGACCTCTTCAAAGGGACGCTGGTGCAGGCCAATGTCAGACATTGTCTCAGAATGGCTCTGGGTAGCTTTTTTGGAGCTATTTGTGAGCTTGTGGCTCCATCTGCTGGGGCTAGAAGAGTGTGGAAAGGAGCGAGCTGTGCGCCAAGGTCTGCTGTTACTAGCACTGGGCACAAGGGCATATCAGCAAATATCTCAAGGTACCCTGAGATCTGCTTCTGCCTGCAAGCTATCTGTTAGGCTCAGTCACATAAAGAGCCACCAGCTGTACTTCTCCGCAGGGTGTGTGGAGAAGGATGCCACCAGGTGGGGCTATTGCTTTACCCAGGCTGCTCTGCTTGGGAAAGATGGCTTCTGCAGTATCGGGGAATGACTCAGAACAGGGATCCTGCTGGCTGACCTCTCAGCTCTCTCCCGAGAGCCATCACCAGAGACCCCTCTGCCCTCTCTCCCTCAGAGCGCAGGGGGAGTGGCTGCAAACAAAACTTTGTGTATTGACCCTTTAAGAGGGTGCCTGCATTTCCAGCTGTCCCTCCCTGACAGAAGAAACCCCACTGCTTTTTCTAAGCCAAAGGTTACATGGGCGTCTTTCCTGGTTCTGCTCCTCTGTTCTGGGGACCCTGGCTTGGGGTTTAGACCCCAGACTCTTCAGAGGACACCCCCCACAGCAGAAATATACCTCTGGAACTTTAGCTCCTGCTGTGGGATTCCAGCCTGCTCTCTGGCTCCTCCAAACTTCCTACCATTCTTGTTATGGCCTGCTCTGTAAGTTCTTGTCATAAGGCTGCACAGCATACAAAAATAAATACAATATTCCCTGACCTTAAGGGACATTTGATGTATATAAACAAACAAAAAAATAAATTGACTAATATTTATTACAAATTATTTTATATGGCAAATGTAAGAATAACCATAAGGATTTAACATATTTAAATTAATGTACTATGGTGATGGAATAATATAAACAGGTAAAAAAAAAAATAGAGTTTGCCTCCATCAATGGCAAGTGAGGAGGAGGCAAAAAAAACAAGTGGAGGATTTACAGAAGCAAGAAAGCTAACCCAGCTTTGAAGAAAATGCAATAGGACCTTCGATGAAACAAAAAAGCAACTTCCTGGGACTTGATTCTTAATTCTTCCTCAAGCTCAGCAGAGTCTGACTCGGCCTCAGGGACAAGTCCAGGCAGAGCAAAGGCTGGAAGCACACACATATTGGTTGGCTCTCAGCTGACCGTGCCACTACCCTAATAAATTACACCTTTCCGCGCATCAGCATTGCCTGACACATAACACGCCAGCTCCTTCCCTGGCTGGGGGAGGGGGGGGAGGGGGGGGAGGGGAGGGTCCTCCAGCAGAAGACTTGCTCTCTGGGCCTCCCTCCCCCAGTACGCCAGAGTTCCCGTGGCTCTCCCCAGGCTGCTTCTCACTCCGCTTCCTTACTGACCTCTCTGCCAGGAGAGCCCTGCTCTCATCTTTACAGCTGACTTACTCCTGGGCAGAATCTCCCTGGACTCCTTTCTGGAGGGCCAGGATATATCTTTTTATTGAACCTACTCCATTACAATGACCGGTTTATGCAACTGGTTCCTTTATGACCCTGTGAGTTATTGGGGGCAGTAGCTACGTCTCATTCATTTTAAGAAACCTGCATACTTAGCATAGTCGACTAGTGAAAGTTTGTGAGAGAAAATAAAATTCCTTTAAGCAGGGACTAAGGCTCATGGGGCTATTTTGTGGTGGTCGGGTGCCTGAGTGGGGTTGGAAGCAAGAATTTCCAATGTGCTGACAGGAACAAGCCTGGTCATCCCCTTCTAAGAGGGGTGTTGGAAAAAGTAAATGAAACCAGGCATATAAAGCACTGGATCAGCTTAAGCTGAGTTCTTTCCTCATCCCCTCTTCATGTGCCTCCACTCTCAATACCACGCCCAATACAACCATGACAATCAGCAAAGCCTGTGTCCCCAAGACGTGTTTAATTGCAAGAAGAGAGGTAAAACCAACTCGAAAAAAATCAAACTTTCCTTCTTCCTTTCAGCAGCAGCGTTTCTGGATTTCGTCCGCGAGCCACAGGCAGTGCAGGATGCGCTTCTTTTCAGCAGCCAGTTCCGCTTCAGAAATCTGGCCCAAGAGTTTCTGGACAAATATAGTCTGATCTTTCAGGAAAATATTCTTATTATCGCCTACATGTGGCACATCCTCCAGGGACCCCGACTTGAAATGGAAGCTTAAATGTCGGTTTCGTTTTAGACCAGGCCCTTTCTCCTCGATCCACGTCAGCGGACTGCAAAGGCAAAAGAACAGAGATGTTAGCGCAGGGCAGCACCAGGGGATGCCTGCTGCCTCCTGGGAACAGGCCCCCGTTTTGTGGCCACCTGCCCCGCAGCTGCTGCTCCCCGTGGTGGCCAAGGTGGCATCCCAGCCTCCACCAGCCTCCCACGGTAATTCCCAACTTTAGTGCCAAACAGGCCTTTAATTTTGCCACAGACAGGGGGATTCATGCAATGCTTTTTGTGCACACCACTTGGTTATTCAGGAGTTTTTACTCTGAGCCTTATGGGTCCCTCTAGGGGAGACAGATAGGAACTACAGGCAACCCATGCACCACCTGAGATTTTGTGAAAACTATTCCCATGCGAATGTGCATTTTAATGGGAAAGTATCCCTTCATTACGTTCTCAAAGAAGTCGATGACACCGGCACACGCCAGACAAAAACCATGAGCGAATTCTAGCAACTGTACAACAGGGTTTCAAGTAATGATCCCCATCTTGCTAGTTCTATTGTGGCCTTTGAAGAGCAGGCCTCCCCTTCTCCCCACCTCCCGCTGGGGTCCTGCTCCATGCCACCTTGCTGTTTGGAGACAGCTGCAACTTAACCATTTGTATCTGGAAACAACCAGCAGAGGCTCCTCACGTGCAGTGACAAGGCCTGGAAAAGTATCTACTTGTAAAATCTGGCCTGCAGGCTAAGAAAGGATTTGGGGGAGAAAGAGGAAAGTGGCTCACAGATCCCAAAGCATTCTTCCCGGGAAAATCAGAAGCAAGAGCTGCACACACGGGAGGAGAGGCTTTCCGCACACAGCACACTACCCCACGGGGTCTGTAAACCAAGCAGGGGGGACCCTTCTGCTCAAGAACTGTGGTGCAGCTAGTTGCCTGTTCTGGAAGCCATTAACACGATCCACGTGTGAATCAACACTAACCCATAAACGTGATGTTCACCTTCAGGTCAGGCAGAGACTCTAGTAAACAGTAATTAAGTTAAATTAGTAAACTTGTAAGGTGTTCAAATCTATCAACTAACCTGTTTTCTGGTTATGACATGAATAAAAAAAATACATGATTATTATCAACTCTATAAAAAAGTTGGTATAAATTCTTCTAAAAAGTTTAATTTTAGCTCAGCCAGTTTGGCTCAGTGAATAGAACGTCAGCCTGTGGACTGAAAGGTCCCAGGTCCAATTCTGTTCTAGGGCACGTGCCTGGGTTGCTGGCTCAATCCCCAGTAGGGTCATGCAGGAGGCAGCCGATCCATGATTCTCTCTCATCTTTGATGTTTCTATCTCTCTTTCTCCCTCTCCCTTCCTCTCTGAAATAAAAAAATATATATATTTTAAAAAACAGTTAATTTCATAGCTAGTTTTTTAGAGTTTTGTCTGTGTTTGCTTTATTGAGGTAGAGATGACAAGTGACATATTAGTGTCAGCCTATGGCTAGCTTCAAAACTCATGACACAGCCTTTACAAACATTCCAGGATGTGATGACAAAGATTACTATCAATGCTTCTTATTAACTGCTTTAACACCAGACAAAAAGCATTGTGATATTCCAAATATTCTAATCTACCTGAGACAATTTCTCAGAGTCCTCCAAATAACATTCAGCCTTGGAATTTGAGGGAATACAAAATGCCAGGATGTCTCCTCCACTTCAACTTCCTAAGAGTGAAAATGAATAACAAGTGCACAACATCTTTACCTATGTTGTAGTGGTGATGGTGGTGAAATTAAAAATGCCATTTGTGAGGTGGAGAGAATTATGTGAACTAAAAAATTATGGTCCTTGCCATCTGCCCAACCTTCACCCGGGGCTTTGCAATGAGAGTCAGCTCTTGTTTCCGGTCTGATTCCCACTCCACGACCCAGCACAGCACCTCCCCCTCTAAGCAGCACGATCTGACTCTCCAGGTTCCCCTTCCCTGCTCTCCTGCAGCGCCCTGAGCTACCGTTAGCTCTGAACACAGGGCACAGCACCTGCCATAGATATGGCTGCAAATCCACGTGACCAGCATCAGAGCTAGGGACCCCTGCTATCACTGCACGTGCTGTCCATCATCTGTTACCTCTGCCTTTGTCTAGGAAAGAGGGGACTCCTCTAAGTGGACATCAGGTTTCACTCAGGAAAAAAAATAATTTCCCCTTTTTTTAAATACCCTAATGGTCTGTTTATTTTACTACCAAGAGACCCACACACATAGGAACTCTAAAACCTTCGCTGTTTTAAATATTATACACAGCTGACATGCTTTTAAAAGAAATTGATAAATGAGTTTTTAATAGAAATTAAAAACACATTTATTAAAAGAAATTAATAAATGTGTTTTTGTTGAAAAAAGACTTGGTATGAGAGAGAATCAGAATATTTGGGGAACAGTATGACAGTATGATGTGACGATAAAGGTAACCAAAATTTTGGACATGTGATAAGCAAGCAGGGTAACATGTTAATGGCAAGATCTAGGTGGTATTTGTAAGGGTGTTCTTTGCAAAATTCTTTCAACCTCACCATATGTCTGAAACTTTTACAGTAAAATTAGAGACCCGGTGCACAAAAATTCATGCACTGGAAGGAGGCGGTCCCTCAGCCCAGCCTGCACCCTCTCACAGTCTGGAAGTTCTCAGGGGATGTCTTACTGACAGCTTAGACCTGCTCCATGGGAGCAGGCCTAAGCCACAGTCTGGCCTCCCTCTGCAGGAGGTGACCGGGCCAGCCAATCAGGGAACGGCACCACCCCAATCACTCTGCCATTGCCACCCAGCCTCAGCCTCCTTCTGCAGGAGGCAAAGACAGGGAATCAGGTGACAGTGCTGCCTTCCCCCATAGCCCCCCCCATCGCCCCTCCACTGTCGCTGATTGCTACCCCCCCACCCCCCTTCGTTGTTCCTCCCTCTGCCCGCTGGCATGCACCTTGGCTGGCCTGGCACCACCTGCTCGCTGGCCCTGCCCCCCACTGACTGGTCGTTCTGCCATTTGGTCGATTTGCATATTCCACTTTTATTATATAGGATTTTGGGACATATTCAGGCCACAGAAGCTACTAGATCTCATATTGCTCAACTGTATGGCTCAGGCAACCTGCTCAAATTCTGTAAGTCTGTTTACTTACTAGCAAAGGGTATCATGTTTGTCTTATTTACCTTTCATGGCCGCTGTGAAGAAGAACTAGAGCAACATACATGAAATATTAGTAACTGTCCTGTTAGCAAAAGCAGGCAGCCCTTCTGGAGTTGGGGCTAAGGGTGTAGGTCCCCCAGGATCCCTCTAGATTCACTCTGATGAACTCAGGAAAATGTCCTTAAGTTTTCTTCTCTTCACGGTTTCTCACAACCTACCGTTTGTTCTCTGTCTCCAAGCACACAGTCATTTTCAGGTAATGATCTTCCTTTCGCTCTTCCAAAGTGGCAGATACAAGAGAAAGTTCCCCGAAGAGAGAGACAAGCCAGGTCAGGCGAGAAATGCCACTGAATGCAGGGAAACCGAACCGCTCTTGCTCCAGTGGGCCAGCTGTGGGAATTACAAACACTGTGGGAAGCGGGAAGCAAAGGACTGACAGCGGGAGAGCAGGGGCGGGACACACGTGGGAGTGGCAGGGAGTACCCATGTGGCTGGTGATCAGGACAGCACAGCCTCGCCTTACCACATGGGTGTGCAAGATGACGAATCATGCTGATGAAAACTCAGGTGCGTGAATGTAAACCCTTTCATAAAAGTGTCTCATTTTTTTCTTGTTTTTTATTAAATTTGGTTTTGTTAGTATAATAAAACATGTTATTGGAAACAGCAGTCCATCTAGTCCATGGGCTAATGAAAATGTTTCAGATTTCTAATATGTATGTGTGCATATACACAGACACATGTATATCATACATATGTATCCTCTTCAGTTGATGAGTTGAAGAAGTAAGAAACCAATATATTCAGCTCAAGTATATATACACTCTCCTATCTGTATACATGTCAAGAAGGATAGATTGAGAAACTTCTAGGACAATATCATTAGTGCCACTGTTCTTTTTTGGGGGGAATTAGCAAAGGATGATTGTTATCTTTTTAATTTTAAAAATAAAATGCTTTTAATAATATGTATATAGTTGTTCTAAGTATTCTATTGGTTAAGATATTATTTCTTAATTTGAATATTATTTCAAATAACAGTAACACCTCATTTTCCCAATAATATCTTAACCAATAGAATACTTAGAACAACTATGTACATATTATTAAAAGTATTTTATTTTTAAAATTAAAAAGATAACAATCATCCTTTGCTAATTCCCCCCAAAAAAGAACAGTGGCACTAATGATGTTTCTATTATAACAACACCACTTGCAAGTGCATTGTGAGTACTGTTAATTCAGTAAATGAGAGCGACATAAGTTCTGAAATTCATAAAGTGTTTAAGAACACTTGTGATAGCCCCACCGGTTTGGCTCAGTGAATAGAGCGTAGGTCTCAGACTGAAGAGTCCCGGGTTAGAGTCCGGTCAAGGGAACATACCTAGGTTGCAGGTTCCATCCCAGGCCCTGCCCGGAGCTACCAATAGATGTGTCTCTCTCACATCAATGTTTCTATTTGTCCTCTCATCCTTCACCTTCCACTCTCTCTAAACATCAATGGAAAAATATCCTCGGGTGAGGATTAACAACAACAAAAAACATCACTCCTTATAACGATTCTTCTGAGAATGCTACCTGCAAACTCTTTGAGAACAGTCTTAAAGTCAAGAATGAAAGGGTATTCTTCATTATGTAATGAATATAGTGAAGTAATTATGATCTCTTAAAAAAGCATATATTTCTAAGAATACTAGAAATATAAATTTAAAATGTTATATGTTAAAATTTAGGTTAATTATATCAGTGAATGTTATATCAAGAACAATTTAATAAAGACTTGCAAACCGCGTTCACTGGGACCTCACCTTCCCTGTGAAGGTGTGTTCCTATTGTTAGCAGCCCCAGCCTAAGTGAATGTAAGTAATCTGATTCTTAATGCATGTTGAAGTATATAACTACTCATAGCTAGAACATTTCTAAGAATGCTGCTTACAAAAGGTGTTGTGTCAAGTACTATTTTACAGAATAGAGCAATTCTCTCTGTAATGCATCACCCCCAACAGTGTTTAAGTATGCTTGTAATAAGGGTACCAGAAGTAAAGAAAGTGAGCAAGAGAGAAAACCTATTTGAAGAATTAAGGACAGAAAACTACCCTAGTTTGGTGAAGGAACATGGAGCAATAAGTATTACTACATCAGTAGTCTTTTTTCCTGTTCTCATTGACTTATTTTTTTCCCATCACTTTCAACCTGTGTGTATCTTTTGTTCTGAGGTGAGTCTCTTGTACACAGCATATACACTGAGTGATCAGATTATTATGATCTCTGAATGCATAATAATCTGGCCAGTCAGTGTATATCTTGTACAATAAAAGGCTAATATGCAAATTGTCCCCTCAACCAGGAGTTCGACCAGCAGGCAGGCTGGCCAACTGCCCATGTCCCCTCCCCCTGGCCAGGCTGGCTGGACCTCACTCATGCATGAATTCATGCACTGGGCCTCTAACACACACACACACACTGAGTGGCCAGATTATTATGCATTCAGAGATCATAATAATCTGGCCACTCAGTGTATGAGTCATATATTGTTATCCTTTCTGTCACACTGTGTCTTTCGATTAGAGCATTTCATCCATTTGCACTTACAGCTACTAATGATAGGTACTTATTTATTGCCATTTTTTTTAAAGGCTATGTTCTTCTTTCTCTGTGTCTTAAAATAGCCCCGTTAGCATTTCTTGTATTGCTGGTTTGATGCTAATGAACGCCTTTCATCTTCTTTTGCAGCTCTTTATTTGACCTTCCATTTTAAATGATAGCCATGCTGGATAGAGCAGTCTTGTTGCAGGTTCTTGCTTTTTATTACTTAGTGTACTTCATGCCAAGCCCTTCTGGCCTGGCATGTTTCTGTGGAGAGATCAGCCGACAGCTTTATGGGAACTGACTGTTTCTCTCTTACTGCATTTAAGATTCTCTCTGTGTTTAATTTTGGCCATTTTAATTATTATGTGTCTTGGTGTGGTCTCCTTGTGTTTATCTTGGGGACTCTCCGTTCTTCCTGAACTTGTGTGACATTTTCCTTCACCAGGCAAGGGCAGTTTTCTCTCATGAATTCCTCAAAGAGGTTCTCTCCCTTACTTCTGGTAACCATATAATGTTGATGTTGTTACATTTCATGTTGTCCCAAAGTTCCTTTAATCTTTCCTTCTGTTTAATTACTTTGTCTTTTTCCTAGTCTGACTGATTTTTTTTTTCTGTTTTGTCTTTTATATCTGACAAAATTGAGTATAAAACAAAGACCATAAAAGAAGCAAAGGTCACTACATAATAATAAAAAGATCACTGAGCAGTGTGGCCTGCAACCGCGTGGTAAGAAATGGAAATGTTCAGGGTGGCTGGAGTGAAAGAGCTCCAAGTGAGGGCTAACAGTGTCCACTTCCCTTGTCAGGGGATTTAATAAATAACATAATGTTCTCATAAGGTGCTCAATAAATACTCTTCTGTTCCTCTCTTGATTTGTTTGATTATATCAACTTCTAGTCCTGGAATTCCATGATTCTTACCATACTACATGGGTTCTGTTGTGTATAGGTTTATACACTGTCATTGTGCATGTTAAATAAATAGTCTCTATGATGGATGGCAGAAGTCTAAGTAAAAGAGTATAAGTGGTTGGAACAAACACTAATAATAATAATAATAAAAGGATCAATCTAAAAAGAGGCTATAATTCTTATTAACATATATGCACTCAATATATGGACCTAAGTTTAAAATAATTTTTGGTAGATTAAAATTTTTTTTAAAAAAATATATTTTTTATTAATTTCAGAGAGGAAGGTAGAAAGAGAGAGAGATAGAAACATCAATGATGACAGAGAATCATTGATCGGCTGCCTCTTGCACATCTCCTACTGGGGATCGAGCCCACAACCCCAGCATGTACCCTTGACCAGAATCAAACTTGAGATCCTTCAGTTTGATTCTGGCCAATATTCTATCCATTAAGCCAAACTGGCTAGGGCTTTTGGTGCACTTTAAGGAAGAGATCAACTGCAATACAATCATAGTAGGAGATTTTAAACCCCACTGTCATCAACGGATAGATCTTCCATAGAAATATCAATAAGGAAACAGCAACCTTAAATGACACACTAGATCAGGAATTAATTGATATCTACAAAACATTTCATCCCAAATGAGCAGAATATTCTCAAGTGCACCTGGAACATTCTTAAAGACAGACCACACTTAAGGACACAAAAGAAGCCTCAATAAATTTAAGAAGATTGTAATTAGATTAAGCATCTTCTCTGACCACAATGACATTGAAATAGATTAAAGCATGATAAAAAAAAAAGCTCAAAAAAATATTGAAATACATGTAGGTTAAATAGCATGTTGTTCATTAATAGAGTACCAATAAGATCAAGGAAGAAATAAAAAATTATCTGGACACAAATAAAAATGAACACACAACCATCCAAATATATGGGGCACAGCGAAAGCAGTCCTGAGAGGGGAGTTCATAGAATTACAGGCCTACCTCAGCAAGTAAGCAAAATCTCTAGTAAACAATCTAGTCCTACACCTGAAAGAATTGTGGGGGTAAAAACACCTCAGGAACAGTCCAGAGCAAGTAGAAGAAAGGAAATAATAAAGGTCAGAAAAGAAATAAATGGCATAGAAACTAAAATAAATATATATATATATATATATATATATATATATATATATATATATATTTCAATGAACCCAAGAGCTGGTTATTTGAAAAGATACAAAAGACTGATGAATCTTTAACCAGATTCATCAAGAAACAAAGAGATCAGAGCCAAATAAATATAATCAGAAATAAAATGGAGAGGTAACTACAGACATCACAGAAACCCAAATGATAGTATACAAATATTACAAATAACAATATGTCAAGAAAAAAAGACAAGTTGGGCAAAATGGACAAATTCCTAGGAACACACAGTCTTCCAAAATTGTGTCATGAAGAAGCTGAACACCTGAATAGACCAATAACAATTAATGGAATCTAAGGACTATCCGGTAAACTTCTGGGAGACCAAAGCCCTGGATCAAACGGCTCCAAGGGCGAATTTTACCAAACATCCAAAGAAGAACTAACAGCAATCCTCCTCAAACTATTCCAAAAATCCAAGAGGAGGGGAGACTTCCAAGATCATGTTATGAGGCCAACATTATCCTAATACCAAAACCAGATAAAGATACTAGAGAAAAAGAAAATTATAGGCCAATATCCCTGATGAACATTGATGCAAAAATCCTCAAAAAATATTAGCACGTCAGATCCAGCACTACACTAAAAAATAATATACCATTATTAAGTGAAATTTATTTTGGGGATTCAAGGTTGGTACTATAGCCACACATCAATAAATGTGATACGTCGTGTAAATAAAATAAAATATAAAAGTCACATGAGCATATCATTAGATACAGAAAAGCATTCAATAAAATCTAATCCCCATATATGACAATAACTCTCAGCAAAGTGGGAATAGAGGGATCATACCTCATCATAATAAAGATAATTTGTGAAAAACCTATAGCCAACATCATACTCAATGAGCAAAAAGTAAAAGTATTTCCCTTAAGTTCAGGAAAAAGACAGGGATGTCCACCTTCATCATACTTATTCGACATAATAATTGAAGTCCTAGCCATAACGAACAGACAAGAAGAATAAATAAAAGACATCCAAGTGGGAAAGGATCAAGTAAAACTGTTATTTGCAGAAAACATGATTTTGTATATATAAAACCCTAAAGACTCCACCCAAACCTTCTAGAGCTAATAAATTCAACAAAATTGCAGAATTCAAAAGTAACTTTCAGAAATCAATGGCATTTTTATACACCAATAATGAACTATCATTAAGAGAAACTAAGAAAACAACTCTATTTAGTATTACAACAATAAAAATAAAGTACCTAGGAATAAATTTAACTCAGGAGAAGATAAACAAATGGGAACACAACAAGTTAAAAAGCTGCACAGCAAGAGAAACCATTGACACAATGAAAAGGAAACCCACTGTATGTGAGAATATATTTATGAAGGATACATCCAATAAGGGGTTAATTTCCAAAGTATATAAAGAACCTATACAATTCAACATCAGGAAGACAAACAATCCAATTAAAAAATGGGCAAAGGACCTGAATAGACGCTTCCCCAAAGAGGACATACACATGGCCAATAGATGTGAAAAAATGCTCAAAGTCAGTAATCATCAGAGAGATGCAAAATAAAAACTACAACGAAGTACCACCTCACACCTGTCAGAATGGCTACCATCAATAAATTAAGAAACAAGTGCTAGAAAAAACAAGGTTTAAAATTATTAGATTTTAAAATTCTTTGAAGTGTAAAAGTTTATTAATTAAAAAAGAAAAAACAACAACAACAACAACAACAACAAAAGAAGATTGAAAAACCTGATGAACAATATTAGCTGTTGATTGTAGTAGAGTCGGAGATACTGGAGGGGAGTGGACTGACAGTTCTCGGGGAAAGGGGGGAGTGGTGGATGCGGGAAGAGACTGAACATAAACTGTGCACCTATAGATGAGGACAATGGGGGGTGGGGAGGGGGCGGAGAGTGGAGTGGGAACCTGGTGGAGGGGGGAAGAAATGAGGAACCTTTGTAATAATATGAACAATAAAGATTGATTTTAAAAAAAAAGAAAGAAAGAAAGAAAGAAAGAAAGAAAGAAAGAAAGAAAGAAAGAAAGAAAGAAAGAAAGAAAGAAAGAAACAAGTGCTGGCGAGGATGTGGAGAAAAGGGAGTCCTTGTGCCCTGCTGGTGGGAGGGCAGACTGGTGCAGTCACTGTGGAGAACAGTATGGAGTTTCCTCAAAAATTAAAAATGGAACTGTCTGTTGACCCAGTGACCCCACTTCTGGAAATATATGCTAAGAATCCTAAAACACCAATCAGAATATATACATCCCCGTGTTTATAACAGCGTTGTTTATAATAGTTAAGATCTAGAAACAGCCTAAGTGCCCATCAGTAGATGAGTGGATAAAAAAGCTGTGATACATTTACACAATGTGGCTATATAAAAGGAGGAACTGTCATCCTTTGGGACAGCATAGGTGAACCTGGAGATTATTATGCTAAGCCAAATAAGCCAAAGAAAGACAAATGCTATAAGATCTCTCTAATATGTGGAATCTAAGGAACAAAATTAACCAAGGAACACAATGGGATCAGAAGCTTGGACACACGGAACATACTGGCTGACATCTGATGGGGTGTGGGTGGGAGTGACTATCTAAAGAAGATGAAGGGATTAACTAAAGAACATATACAGTATATAAAATCTCCCATGGACTCAGACAATAGTTTAATGAAGCACAAGGGAGGGGGAGGCGGGTATAGGGGTGGGCAAAGGGGGTGGGGAAGGGGGACACCTGCAATAATACCTACATTAAAATTTTTAATAGAAACTGCTGACACTGCTTTGGCTCAGTGGATAGAGCGTCGGCCTGCGAACTGAAAGGTCCCAGGTTCGATTTCGGTCAAGGGCATGTACCTTGGTTGCTGGCACATCCCCAGTGGGGGTGTGCAGGAGGCAGCTGATCCATATTTCTCCCTTATTGATGTTTCTAACTCTTTATCCCTCTCTCCCTTCCTCTCTGTAAAAAGCCAATAAAATATTAAAAAAAATTTTTTTTTTTAATAGAAACAAACAAAAAGTTTAAAAATCACTACCTAACCAATCATTAGACTCCATATAAGTGAGATCTTATTGGATCTGTATTTTTCTGACTGGTTTGAGTCAGGTGCATGCATACATTTTTGCCAATTGAAAAAATGGGGCGGGGGTGGGGAGAAGGGAGAGGGAAAGCATTGCCACGCTACGTCAGGGTTTCATGAAAGCTCCCAGGGAAGGTGGCCAGACAGGGAGCCCAGGTAAGGGTTGGAAAGGCAAGGTGTCCGTCCAAAGGCGACGGCAAGAGGAGGCGGCTCCAGGAGGCTCCTGCTACTCATGGATGTGCCCAAAGAATCACCAAGACAGAGTACGTAGCAAAATATACATCAGATCCAAATGTGGCCACAGTCGATGTCCTGTAACTTGTGGGAGGAAAGGCAGGCTAGCTGTCCTATTTGCTCCACAAAGAGACTTTCTCCTCCCCAAGAACCTTTCCCTCCATCCCTCTTTGAAAAGATAGGTTTCACTTTCAACTTCCTGTGAGAAAATAATGTCCGGCTTGTTAAGATTTCATGAGGCATAACTCTGCTTAGTAGACTGGCACAGTGGCCTAACAATGCTTATAATTTCTAATACACTTTTTAAAACAGATATATATTTTATTGATTTTTTTTTTTAAAGAGAGGTAGGAAGAGGGACAGAGAGTTAGAAACATCGATGAGAGAGAATCATCGATCAGCTGTCTCTTGCACAACCCCCCACTGAGGATGTGCCCGCACCCAAGGTACATGCACTTGACGGGAATCGAACCTGGGACCTTTCAGTCTCGAAGGCCGACGCTCTATCCACTGAGCCAAACCGGTTTCGGCTCTAATACACTTTTTACCTAAGCACACCAAGCAATTCAGTCTCATTTGAGAACAAAAAGAAAAATTAGATACTCTTATTGTTTGTAGGTGCATAATAAATTAAACTGGCCCTCCGTGAGAGTCTTTAGTAAAATAAACCAAAGCTCATCCTGAGAGCTAGGAAATAACCATCTGGCATCTGGCCCCACCAGTCCCACGTGGCCCGTGATCCCACCGAAAACTGACCTGTGAAGTGAAGAGATCCTTTCTGCAGGTCTTTCCCCGCCACTTCCTTTTTCAGGAACGCAAACTCCTCCATCAAGAGCTCAATATGTTCCTCATGCAAGACTCTCCCTGTGACGACAAAAACGGAAGAGGAAGGCAATCATCAATTGTGTACAGCCATGCCTCCCAGAGTATAAATCTGTGTTTGCCCAGCACAGAAGGACACACAGACCCCAAAACCAATTCGGGAACCACCACACCTTTAAACACCCCGGCTGTAGGTAGTGCCAATTCTAAAATTACAACAGGAATAACAATCTAAGAAAGCAAGATTCTGTCCACCTGCCTCAAAGGCAAGATGAGATCAGGGAAATATCAGAATGGTGTAGCATAAAATTCTAAGACACAAAAAGAAGAAAGGGGGTTCTCGAGATTAAAGGAAAGAAGCTGGAACTAGACTTTATTTCAAAGAATTGGAAAGAAAAAAATCAGATGACTTTTTAAATTATCTGGGTTAGAGGGAAAATAAAACTTTAATATTTATAATATTTTTAATTCTAAAAGAAAGCTATTTAAAATTTTTGCTCGAATGGCTTTTTCATACCTAAGCCAGGAATTTCATAACAAACCCAAACTGTTTTTGTGGGGTTTTTAAAATATATTTTATTGATTTTTTTACAGAGAGGAAGGGAGAGCGATAGTTAGAAACATTGATGAGAGAGAAACATCGATCAGCTGCCTCCTGCACACCCCCCACTGGGAACGTGTCCACAACCAATGCACATGCCCCTGACTGGAATCGAACCTGGGACCTTTCAGTCCGCAGACCGGCGCTCTATCCACCGAGCCAAACCCTCGGCCCAAACTGTTTTGTAATTAAGTGTAAAGTCTGGTTCTGATCTACACTTTCATTGAAACAAAGAGAGAAATCTGGGCCATGGAAGACACTCACCAACCTTTGCTTAACTCAGACTCACAGAAAACACTGCAGAACACACCGAGCTTGTTTTGCACCTCACTGAGTGGGCGGGAATGTCTTCGGAGCCTCCAGAGAGAGGTGTGTGGGAGAGTGAGATTCCTCCCACCCACTCCCTAGCCCATAAATAGTGTCAGAGCTTCTTACAGTGAACAGCCGTTTTCTCCTCTGGGTGATTCCGTCATGTGCAGGAGCATGAGGGGAGGCTGGGCATTGGGAAGTTAAACATGTTTCAGAGCATGTTGTATTCTCTCCAGCACTATTTCTATGTTTCCATTTCGCATTTCCATATCCATGGTCATTAAGAAAATTTTTACCTTTCAACTGCATCTTTGGTTGTTTTTCTATCATTCACTCAATGCTCTACTACTGTGATAAATGTGGCAACCACAGTATACACATATACACACTAACGCACGCACGCACGTACACATACACATACACACACATCTATATACACATTCTCTTTAGTTGAGTTCACTGAAAGGACCAATCTCTCTCTCTCTCTCTCTCTCTCCCTCTCTCCCTCTCTCTCTCTTTTTCCTCCTTCCACTCCCTCACAGGGGTCTTCAAACTACGGCCCGCGGGCCACATGCGGCCCGCAGAGGAGTCTGATCCGGCCCGCCAGGTTTTTTGGGCAGTGAGCGCAGCCGAGGTGTTACAGTAGGAATTAGTAGTTCATATAGTCCGGCCCTCCAGCTCTCTGAGGGACAGTGATCTGGCCCCCACTTTAAAAAGTTTGAGGACCCCTCCAACAAAAAAGAAACGTGGGAACTTGCTTACAGGTAATCTGAGGAGAGGTCTGCTAACAGTCACTATGTCTCTGTGGGGACAAAGGACTAAGAGGAAAAGAGCCCCAGGGAACTTTCTGGGGTAATAAAATGTGTTATATCTTGACTGGAGTAATAATTGCATGGGCTTATACTTTGTCAGAATTCATTTAACTCTGAACTTAAAATCTCAGCTTTTTATCATATGAAAATGACATCTCAATTTATAAAATGCCTAGATTTAAGTCATTCATTAAGTTATTTAGATGAATCTCAGAATTATTACTCAGTTTCTTCAAGGCCTTGGTTGTGTTCTATTCAGAGCTGCTGTTGTAGAAGAAAAAAGACATGTTTTTAGCAATTCTTGCATCAAAGGGTTCTAGCTCTGTAACCAGTTTCACTATTGATGCAAGTGCTAGAAAATGTGTGTCCTGGTTATTAAACTAGAGGCCTAGGGGGTCCCTCGGCCTGGCCTGTGCCCTCTCACCATCTGGACCCCTAGAGGGATGCTGGAGAGTTGTTTTTGGTCCGATCCCCACAGGCCAGGTGAGGGACCCCACCGGTGCATGAATCCATACCTCTAGTATGCATATAAGATCTTTGGTTAATCTCTTCCTGCCCTCCCCCCTCCCTCTGAGATTCATCAGTCTGCTCCATATTTCCATGCCTGTGGTTTCCACTCCTGTATTGAGTGTCTATCCCCTAGTGGTCAGGGCGTGTCATAGCTACTTGCCAGTCAGCCAGTCACTTAGGCTTTTATACATGTAGATATGTCAAACCTCACAAGCTATCCCTTATGACTGGTGAAGTGAGAGATGGGGTTTGAGAGACACTAATCCTAGAAGGTTGCTGAGAAGCAGAAGAGGAGGCCACGAACTGGGCCACCAAGAGATACGTGCATCCATAAGACAAGGTTTTCCATTCCATTTGTGAACTATAAAGCACAAAAAGTACATTTAACCAAGCACTAGTCAACTACATAGCAATCAACGCTGGGACTGTTTCCTAGGGTATCCTGGATAAATATATCAGAATAATTCTCAATAACTTTTCGTATTTAAAGATGAGATCTCCATCAATATAATTCTATCCTCTGCCAACGGAAGTAACCTATATACATAAAAGCCTAAGCAACCAAATGACCAAAATTACTGAAAGACTGGTCTTCTGGTTGCTATGATGCACACTGACCACCAGGGGGCAGATGATCAATGCAGGAGCTGCTCCCTGGTGGTCAGTGCACTCCCATAGCCAAATTCCCCCAGCTGGCCCACCTCCTGTTGTCCTTTCCCCCATAATTGCAGGTGTCTCCATTGTTTCTTTTTCTAAAATATATTTTCATTGATTTCAGAGAGGAAGGGAGAGGGAAAGAGAGATACAGTAGAAACCTCAATGAGGAGAAAGAATCATTGATTGAATGCCTCTTGCATGCCCCTTATTGGGGATCGAGCCTGCAACTCAGGCATGTGCCCTTGACTAAAACTGAACTCAGAGCTCTTTAGTCTACTGGATGATGCTCTAATCAATTGAGCGAAACTGGCTAGAGCCCATTGTTTTTTTTATCCTTATGTTTCCATCTGTTGTCTCAGTTTGGTGATATTCTACAATTTTTTTCTGTTTCCCCTTTTTTTAAGTTAAGTGTTTTAATTTTAGAATTTTGTGTGTGTGGTCATCATTAAGTTTATACAAAAGAAAGTTTCATAAATACAGTAGTCCTTTTTATTCTGAATGTATCTTTCCTCCAGATATGTTTGCAAATTCAGACCTTTACCCTCCCCCTTTTATATTTTTTCTTGTCAGAAATTTCCCTTATTTATGCTGAGTTAATTTCCAAACTGCAGTCGATACTGTCTTTTCCTCTGTCTAATTTAGTAGTTTTACTTTCTTTAACTGTAGTTATATTTAAATGCATACCTTGTCCTAAAAATGAGCTGCAATATCCTGTTTCTGTCTGTTTGTAATCTTGCTTGTAGTTTTGTATAATTTTACCTTTTGTTTCAGTATTTCCTGTAATGGAGGTCTTAAGGTGGTAAATTCCCTGGGCTGCTGTGTGTCTGGAAAAGTTTTTATTTCTCCTTTATATTTAAAGAATAACTTTGCTGAATATAATGTTCTTGACTGATAGATAATTTCCCCCTTTAATAGTTTGAGTATTTGATTCTAATCTCTCCTAGTTTGTAGGGCAGCTGCTGAGAAATCCGACGATAGTCTAATGAGATTTCCTTTAGAGCTTACTCTCTTCTTTTCCCTGGTTGCCTTGAGAATTCTTTCTTTGTTATTAATGATTTTATTTTATTTATTTTTTATTTCTTTATTGATTAAGGTATTACATATGTGTCCTTATTCCCCCATTACCCTCCACCCCCAATTCACACCCCTGCCCCCCTGTTGTCTGTGTCCATAGATTAGGCTTATATGCATGCATATAAGTCCTTTGGTTGATCTCTTCCCCTACCCCCACCGTCTCCTACTTTCCCTGAGGTTTGACGTTCTAATCAATGTTTCTCTTGTTTCTGATCTGTTTTTGTTCATCAGTTTATGTTGTTCATTATAATCAACAAATGAGTGAGATTATGTGATATTTATCTTTCTCTGCCTGGTTTATTTCATTTAGCATAATGCTCTCCATCTCCATCCATGTTGTTAATTTTTGACAATTTTAATACAATGTGCCTTGGAGAAGGCCTTTTTGGATTGAGATAATTAGGCATTCTGTTTGCTTCTTGGATTTGAGCATCTAGCTTTGTCCATAGGTTTGGGAAATTCTCATCAACTCTGTATGAAGAGGACCTCTGCTCCCTCTCCTTCTGTGCTCTTTCTGGTATACCTATTGTTTTAATATGGCTCTTTGATCGAGTCAGATAGTTCTCATAGAATTCTTTCATATCCTCTCAAGTCTCTCTCTTCCATCTGCACCATCACTATCTTCAATTTTTAAAGATTTCTTTTTTCATTATCACTAATTCTTTTCTCCAATTGGTCAGCATTATTTCCTGAGCCTGCTAGTTCATCACTATTTATCAAATTTCTATTTTTTTTTTTAAGTTTCAATGTCTTTAGTAAAGTACTGCTTTTGTTTGTTGATTTTATTTCTGAGTTCATTAAACTGCTTGTGTTTTCTTGTATTTCATTGAGGGTTTTTCCAGAACTGCAACCTTAACTTTTCTGTCATTTAAATCACACATTATTTTCTAGAGATTTGCATTTTCTTTCTGAGTTGCCTCATTACCTTGATTGTTCATGGTATGTCATAGAGTCATAGATTTCTTCTTACTTAGGCATCTACAAGAATGAGATCTGCTTTCTTTTTTCTTTCTTTCTGTCTTTTTTTTTTTTTTTTTTTTTTTTTTTTTTTTCCTGTCACTTCTCGAGTAGGTTAATAAGGAGTCTTGTTTTCCAGAAGGTGGCACTGAAGCACAAGTTTTTTTGTTTCTCTTGTGCAGCTCTGGCTTCTGGGATCTCTGCAGAATGGTTGAAAATGTCCGGTATCCCTTAGTCTCGTCTGTAAGCAGGTCACCTTGGTCTCAAGGCACCACCCCTGTGGGAATGTGGAGGACTAAGGTGTTAGAAGCCTGTGAAATCACAAGGGTGAGGTGCAGTAAGCTGGGAGAGGTCAGCTGCTGCACTGTGGTTACTGTTACTCCCAGTAACAGTAATTGCCAGACCTCCTGCTTCCCCTCTGTATCTCCTCCACCCATCACTAGGATTAACTGCAGCATGTACCTGCCATTTAGGGGGGGAAAATCCTTCTGTCACTCCAGTCCTAGGGTTTGCAGATGATGTGTTTTATAGCCCAGTGCTCATGGCTGTAGCTTCTTCTAGGGCCGCTGCTGCCTCTGGAAGGGTGAAGGGAGCGGGCCAGGCTTCCTGGCTTGTTCTGCCTGACAATGGGGGCCACCAGACAACAGCATCTCTGTGCTTCGTTTCTGCCCCGGTCGCTGGGTTTAGTGCCAACCACTCTGGCAGGAACGTTCAGTGTATCTCTTTGCTCCTCTGGGCTGCAGGAAATACAGATGGCAACCTGATTCTCCTGTCTTTCAAGACCCGTAGGGCTGCATCTGTGGTACAGGTCTCTGCTCTTCTCCCTCCCTCCCGCCCCCGCCTCGTTCCCCACTTGCTCCCACTCACCCACTTTCAGGTGTTTCAATGCACAAATCTCTCAGATGTGTTTGTATTTAGCAGGGGATTCTTTGTTCAATTATCACTGTTCAAATTATTGGAACTTCAAAAAGAAAGACCAGGGCAACTTCTCATGCTGCCATTCCTCTGCAGTCTTTCTCCCTTACAGGTTTCTTTATTTGTATTTACCTTTACCTTCACCAGGGAGCTCTTTTTAAAACTTTGTATGCCTTTTTGTTGCTGCCCAGTATCCTTTTGTTTTAATTTGAAGGAACCTCCTTTAGCAATTCTTCTAAGGTGGGTCTAGTGGTGATTAACTCACTCAGCTTTTGCTTGTCTGGGAAAGTCTTAGTTTTATTTTCATTTCTGAAGGACAGTTCTGCTCAATACTGCATTCTTGTTTGGCATGTGCTTTTCTTTCAATGCTTTGAATACATCTGACCATCGTTCTTGCTCAGAATTCTGCTGATAATCTTAAAGGAGCTTTCTTGTATATAATGAGTCACATTTCTCTTGCTTTTTTTTTTCAAGAGTCTGCCCTCATTTGTGACATTTGAAGGTGTATAATGTGTCTTGGTGTGAGACTCAAGGTTTATTCTAGTTAAAGTTCACTAAGTTTCTAGAAATTGTATATCATTTCATTTGTCAAATTTTTGCAAGTTTTTAACCATTATTTCGTTAAATAAGCTCTCTGCCCTTTTCTCTCTTTTCCCTTTGTGACATATATTGATCTGCTTGATGGTATCCCATAAATTCCTAAAGATTTCTTCACTGTTCTTCATTGTTTTCTCTTTTTGTCCTTATGGGTCAAATTTCAAACGACTCATCCAAGTTTGGTTTTTTCTTCATTTGGTTGATCAAGGTTGTTGTTGAACTCTTCTTGTTGGCTCTTCGGTTCCAGAATTTGTTTGGTACTTTTTATAGTTTACATCTCTTTATTGATATATTTTCATTTTGCTCATGTACCGTTTTCCTGATTTTTGTTTGTTTGTGGTCTCTCTTAGCTGACCAAGAGAGTCATTTTTAATACTTTAAAAAGAGTCACTTTTAATCCTTTACAGTTATTTTTAATGCTTTTTTCAGATAATTCATAGGTCTGCATTTCTTAGGGTCAGTTTCAGAAAATGTTTCATTGGGCTCTTTTCCTCTTTGTTTTCCTCGTGATTATTTGTTGAGTTTTGAATATTGGACAAAATAGGCACATTTCCCAGTCTTTACAGACTATTTTGTAAAGGAGAGTTTCACCACTCAGCCAGGCAAAAAAAAAAAATCCAGGGAGGAGGGATTACCAAAATTTTCTTGGGAATATATCATCTCTGGGATTATATGTATAATTTCCAAATTAAAGAGATTTGTCCCTGTTCTCAAGAATTTGTAATCTCTTGCTCCCCCTACTGGCTGTCTGCAGTAATGCACTCTCTGGCTCTCCTTGTTTTTAACAGTCCCCAAATTGGCATTCAAAGGATAAATGTCTTTGAGAAAATTGGACAGATATGTACAACAAAATTAAACTAGAAAAACTTCTTACACAATACACAAGCATATACTCAAAGTAGATTAAAGACTTAAATGTTAGACTTGAAAAACTGCTAGAAGAAAACCTAGGCAGTAAAATCTTAGACATTTCTCATAGAAATATTTTTTATAATATATCTTCTTGGGTAAGAAAAACAAGAGAAAAATAAACAAATGGGACTTTTAAAAAAAATATTTTCACTGATTTCATAGAAGAATGGAGAGGAAGAGAGAGATATTGATATATAAATATAAATGATGAGAGAGAATCATTGATCAGCTGCCTCCTGCATGCTCCTAACTGGGATTGAGACCACAACTTGGGCATGTGCTCTGACCAGGAATTCAGCCATGATCTCCTGGCACGCAGGTTAACACTCAACCACTTAGCCACACCAGTTGAGCTAGCTTTCCTTGTTTTTAATGACCTTGACATGTTTAAGAATACTGGTCAGGTATTTTGCAGAATGAGCCTCAACTGGGATTTTCCTAAAGTTTTTCTTATAATTAGCCTGGGATAATGTGTTTTAGAAAAAAAGTAATCACTTCTCATCAAATGATATCAAGTACATGCCATTAACATGACTTATCACTATATCATGACCACATGGCTTAGGCAGTTTCTGTCTATTTTCTCCTATGTAAAGTTACTCTTTTTTCTTCCTTTTCGTCTTGTACTCTTTGGAAGATACTCACTACACGCAGGCGTATCTTCTTGAAAAAACTTAGCCTGGTATCTTGCAGAGTATTCCACATTCTAGTTTGTGTGATTTTACTATTTGGTGTCACCTTGATCCCTATGTTTCCTGCAAACTGAAAGTTTAATTTAAATGGCTCACAATGTCAGAATGATCCATATTAGCAGTCATTTGGTTAGGATGGGAACAGCAGAGCTTTTCATTACAAAGGGACAATTTTTTTTGTAATTAACAAGAAGTCTAGCATATAATATTATAAATAGTATTCCCTTAAGGAAGAAGAAAAATTATAAAATGTGAATAGAAAACAATTACATAATTACTCTGATCTGGGCATTTTTTCCATTGGCAATATAAATATCATATGAATAAAACTAAAATCATATGATACTACCACAGGTGGAAACTAATGCATGTTTTTAACTAGAGTAAAAGAAACTGACAAGTCTCCAAAAAAAAAAAGTTTACAAATTCCCACCTATCCTTCCACCCTATTGGCCCTCAACATATTCCTTTAATGCACCTCGAGTAGTGAGGTGGAGAGTGTGGGGAGTCTTTTGTATCAGTAATATATCTGTTATGGGGATAAACTATAAAGGAATAAAGATACCAGAGAATTCTGAGTGATGGTAACTCAGTAAGAGGGACTGTGCTCTAGACAGATAGAACATACATCACCTTTCTGTTCAGCCAGCTCCCACAGGTCCTGAGCTGCTGACCAAGACAGCGTCATAGGGTATTCCACAAGGACATGCTTGCCAGCTTTAAGGAACTGCCTTTGGAAACAAGAGATATGGAGAGAATACACTTCAAATAAGCTGCCCTGAAATGCCTGGCATGAAAGAGTACAAAATGTTATAAATGACAAAAGTCTAGGTGTGCAAATGTGCCATACAGGTGAGTCAAAACCAAAAGATAAGGGTGATGAATTGTACCTCACATTATTTTCTACTGTGCTGTAAGAGAATGCCTTTATGATTATGTGATAATTTAAAAAATTTGTTTATTCAACCACTCACATATTCAACCAGGTTCTATTTACCAGTTACTGTGGAGAGGAAATAAAGACACGTTTAACAGCTAAATTGCCAGTTACCACATGAGAGCTATAAATGAAAACTACAAAACCCATAGCAGCTAGCTCTGTCTGAGGCAGTCTAAAAAGATTTCACTAACAACAACTGAACCGACTCTTGAATTATGAGTAAACATTTTTCAGGTGCAATGGAATGAGCATATTTCATTTTATGCAGAATATGCAGGGGCTTGGGCATTTTGTGGGGCTTTGTTCATTTGGATCATGATAAGAATTTCAGCATGAGCTATAGGGAGTAAAGGAAAATGAGGTAATACTAGTAGCTGGGAGCCTGATTGTGAAGCATTTAGAATGCTTTGCTCATAAATTTGGACATTATTCGCTAGATAATCTAGGGCAGTGGTCAGCAAATTCATTAGTCAACAGAGCCAAATATCAACAGTACAACGATTGAAATTTCTTTCGAGAGCCAATTTTTTAAACTTAAACTATATAGGTAGGTACATTGTTATTAACTTAATTAGGGTACTCCGAAGCTGGCCTTTACTAAGGGGCCAAAGAGCCACATGTGACTCACAAGCCACAGTTCACCTATCACTGGTCTAGAGTATAAACATTTACAGTTTACCCTTGAACAATGCACAGATCTCACACACAATTGAAAATCTGCATATAACTTTGACTCCCCCAAAACTTAACTACTATTAGCCTAACTTTGACTGGAAGCTGTATCAACAATATAAATAGCTTATTACCACATATTTTGCATGTTTTATGTATTCTTACAATGCAAAAGCTAGAGAAAAGAAAATGTTGAATGACATCAGAAGAATGGCGGCATGAGAGATGACCCTTTGAAGTTTAAACTATTTGAACAGCTATAATTTAACCAAAGATTCCCTGTTCAATGCACAAATACACCTGAGAGGTCATGTATTGAGACATTTAAAGGTGGACAAGTGGGAGCAAACCAGGGAGGAAAAGATGCTGAGCTGAGCCACAGACACAGCCTTATAGCTGAGGAGTTCACATTGGGGCTCAGTCCAGGAAGGGGAGAAATTGGGTTGTGGCTGAAACTCCTTTCAGCTGGGGGGAGAAAAAAAAAAAACAATTGGGGGGAATTGCTGCAGAAGTGGGCAGTCTGAGCTGTGGCTGAGCCCAGATACCTGAGCAGGTACACAGCATAGAGGTGTAGCCATGGTTACATGGCTGTCAGCATCCGGACAGAGAAACAAAACCACAGAGCACGGCCATCTTGAAGACCCCTAGAGCTTGCCTCCTTTTGTCCTTGGGGTTGGGTTGTAGAGCACATTATCTGCAAACCCAAGAACTGGTACCACAGAATCACTTTTTGCCTGAGCAAAGGATGGGCTCTGTGACTGGTCCTGGAATCAGGGGCACAAAGGAGACTCCACAAAGGTCCAAGGTAGCCATTACCAGTGGGGCAAAGCAACTTAAAAGGCAGACAGGTTACCCCAGAACAGTGGTTCTCCACCTTCCTAATGCCATGGCCCTTTACTACAGTTCCTCATGCTGTGGTGACCCCCAACCATAAAATTATTTTTGTTGCTACTTCATAACTGTAATTTTGCTACTGTTATGAATCATAATGTAAATATCTGTGATTTCCTATGGTCTTAGGCGACCCATGTGAAAGGGTTATTTCACCCCCAAAGGGGTCGCAACCCAAAGGTTGAGAACCGTTGTCCCAGAACAACATACCCTCATGCACTGCAGTTACCCAGGTGGCAGTGTCCAGCTGTGAAAAACAGCACAGGGATTTCATGGATTTGGAGACCCACTGCCCACTGTATTCCCCTGTAGGGTTGGTAGCCTGGGATTGGGATGATCGGATCACAAGGGAGGCACCCATATCCCATTCTCCACCATACATGGAGATTGAAAAGCCAGAGAAGTGCAAGAGACCTAAAAAACTTGTGAATTAGTGCTACCTACTGGAAAATAATAGGAAGACTTCTTCATATCAATCTACTGGACAAAGGCCACTCATACACAGATGCCTAGTCAGAGAAGAAATCCATCAAATGCCATCAATAACCAAAGTAACAAGACAGCTTGGAAAGAAAATGAACAATTTCCAGGAAACAAACTGAAAAATATGGAAATATGCGATTTAAAGGGCAAAGAACTCAATATTTCATTTCTGAAAAACCTCAATGAGATGCAAAAAAAATACAGATAGGCAGTTTAATGAGCTCAGAAAACAAATCAATGAACAAAATGAGCACTTTACCAAAGAGATTAAAACTTTAAAACAAAAAACAAGCATAAAAAGTAGAGCAGACCGAATGGAGGAAAAGATAAGTGATATAAAAGGTAGAAATCTAAAAATGATGCAGAGAGAAGAAAGAGACTTAAGAAAAAAAAAAGAAGAAAGAAAAAAACTGTAGGAGAACTATCTTACTCCATCAGAAAGAGCAATATATACTAATAAAAGGGTAATAAGCTAATTAGACCGGGTTGACCAGGAATATGCTAATTAGACCAGATGTCTGACTTCCTTCCAGACAAAGTCATGGTGGTGGGGGCCAAAGCAGAGGCAGTTAGGGGTGATCAGACCGACAGGAGAAGGCAGCTGGGGGCAAGATCAGGCCAGCAGGGGAGGGCAGTTGGGGGCAGCCAGGCTGGCAGAGGAGAGCATTTGGGAGCAAGATCAGGCCACAGGGAAGGGCAGTTGGGGGCAATATCAGGCTGGCAAGGGAGGGCAGTTAGGGGCGATCAGGCATGCAGGCAGGTGAGCAATTAGGAACCAACATCCCAGATTTCAAGAGGGCAGTCAGACATCTCCCAAGGGGTCCCTGATTGGAAAGGTTGCAAGCTGAGTGTATGAATTTTGTGCACTGGGCCACTAGTATAACAATAATAAGCATACTAGAAGAAGAAAGGGAGAAGGGAACAGAGAGCCAAGTCAAAGACTTAACAAGAAATTCCCAAACCTATGAAAAGAGCTAGATCCTCAAACTTAAGAAGCAAACAGAACACCTAATTACCTCAGTCCAAAATACCTTCAAGGCATATAGTATTAAAACTATTAAAAACTAATGACAAAGAATAAATTATCAATGAAGCCAGGTAAAAGAAGAAATTAAGCTATAAATGCAAGCCTATTAGGTTAGAAGGGGAGAAGGGATGGGAAGATGTTAACTAAAGGTCTTACCTACACACACAGACAGTAAGATGGTGAAGGCCTGGGGCGGAGGGGGACAATGGAGGGGAAAAGGGAGACATCTGTAATACTCTCAACAATAAAGATTGAAAACATAAAAATAAATAAAGGCATGAAGAGTGAGAAATATCTTAAACATATATATACACACATACATGCAGAAGACCTGAACAGACTTTTCTCCCAAGAAGACAGACAAATGGCAAAGAGATATATGAAAAGATGCTCAACTCCACTAGCTGTTAGGGAAATGAAAGTCAAATCTACAATGACATAGCACCTCACACCTGTTATCAACAAAACAGGTAATAACTTGGGCTGGAGAGGTTGTGGAGCAAAAGGAAGCCGGGAGAGGAGCCAAGATGCCCAGGGAACAGGTGGAAGCTACACACACCTCTACACACAATGCCAACCCAGATTTATAGCTAAATTGTGGAGCAATCAACCTGAAGGACCAACGGAAAGAGAGCTGAACAGGAGAATTATATATATCCAAGAATTTATAGAAGAAGCTACACAGAGACTGGCAAGAAGGACAGATACATGGAGAGGGCTGTCATCTGCACCCAGGGGCACCAGCTGAGTAGTCAGAGGAATAGCGCAGCTGCAAAAGTCCTTTCTGAGGACTTGGGGGGTCTCAATCCTATACTAAGACCCCCAAACTATAACACCAAGACAAGGAAGAAGAGCCTGCATAGCATCTGGCAGCAAAAATCAGTGTGGAGCCGAAACCGGTTTGGCTCAGTGGTAGAGTGTTGGTCTGCGGACTGAAAGGTCCCAGGTTCGATTCCGGTCAAGGGCATGTACCTTGGTTGCGGGCACATCCCCAGTAGGGGGTGTGCAAGAGGCAGCTGGTCAATGTTTCTCTCTCATCAACGTTTCTAGCTCTCTATCCCTCTCTCCTCCTCTCTGTAAAAAATCAATGAAATATTTTTTTAAAAAAAAAAGAAAAAAAAAATCAGTGTGGAATCTGTCTCCTGGGAAGAGAAGAGAGTCTTCTAGAACCCCGGGAGCTCTCCTAAAGGGCCAAAACACAGGAGCTGGCTCTCGGGCACTAACCCGGGTTCTGGGAGGGAAGGAGTCTCAGGCATACGGAAGCCATAAGAGATCTAGTTGGTGTGGCTCTGGAAAGATATCTGGAAGGTTAACCACTGAGGTCCTGGTCCTGAGGCAGCATCCCACATTGCCCTCAGGAGCCATCTTCCACGTTTGGACACTCCTTATAGCACCAGGTGTGGGCGGTAGGGGCTGCGTGGGGAGCAGAGGTGCACTAACCCCATCCTCCAAATACTGGTGACACCACCCTGCCAAGCTCGAGCCTGGCAGAAGGAACCGTTAGTTGCACCCAACAGGAACCTGAGGAGCACTCGTTTTTCTGGAGAATCTATAGGCCGACTCTCAGGTGGTCATTTAACTGTGCAACTTTGGAACAGGGGCCAAACTTCCCCCCCTTCTGCAGGCTGGACAGGCACCACCCCAACAGAAGACTCCCTTGCCAGGGTCTCTGGTGGCATGGCTGCAGAGCTAAGGGGAGCTCAGCAGCTCACTCCCTTTCTGTGGACCTGTACTACCTTCAAGCTGCCTTAATTCTACAAACACCGTCCTGCTGAGCTCAGTCCCACGGGGGAAGGAGGCACTGCTAAGATGTGGGACCTCCAGCACAACCCCTTTGAAGACACCCCCCAGGGGCTTCGGTGGCCTGCTGTGGAGCTAGGGGGAGGCATTCAGCTCACTCCCATCCTGAGGGCCCTGGTTAAGTAAACACTGGATGATTTAAGGCTGCTTTAACCATGAGCTAATCGGGGGAGCTCAGGTCAGATTCTTTAAGTAGCTGCAAGGTCGCTGCAGGCCTCACACTGAGCCACACTGAGCAGCGCGCCTTTCTGTAGCAAAATGCTGATGTTACTGTTTGGAAAAGTGCCTTCTTTGTTTGGACTTGTCTGAGCATGTGAATCAGCTGTCACTGACCAGCCTGTGATGGCTGCTTTGGTGTGGAATGAATCATGTCCCCTTTGCCTGCCTGTACAGACAGGCAAAGGGGACATGTCTGTAAAAACAGACAAAAACGCCTGTTTTTCCAATTTCCCTCACCAAGAAGGGTCAAGTGGCTGGCTGAAGAGTTCACACCCGACACACCTACAGCAAAGAACTGCCTTGGTCTGCTCCTCCAAGTCCCACTGGCCCTGTCCTGCTGGACGGGGTTTCATGGGGTGAGGAAGGGAAGTAGCTCATTTCACAGCTGGGATATTTGGAGAGCTTCCCTCTCAGAGGCTCCGGTCCAAGCTCTATCAGGCATGCATACAGAGTTAAGGGGAGGAGTGCAGCTCCCTCCCTCCCTCCCAGGGCACCGCTGCTGCAAGCCTCACAGAAGGGGCTCTTGTCTTGATCTGTTGGCCAAAGTCCCAGTTGGTCCTGTCCTTTCTTATAAGAATCCTGTCCCTTCAATTCAAGGTAAAATGGTATTTCAGAAAAAAAGTGCAAGGTTTTTGTGTCTGCTGCAATAGCGTCACGGTTCTCTTTTCTCAAAACACACGTTTTCTTTATGCCGGACTCATTTATCTTGACATGACAGGCAACTGCAGCTGCAGACTTCCATCTGAGGTACACACCAAGCAATTCAACTTTGTCCTGCAATGCCATGTCTTTCCTCAGCTTCTTGGGAGCCCTCCAGCATCACCAGTGGCATTTCCTATGGGTCCCATGGTCTCATTCAAGGTTTGCAGAATCATACCAAAAACAACGAAACATACACCAAAACGGCAACGCATCACTTTTCACTGTGACAGGCGATTTGCCAGAGAGACGAGTAGCTCAGCATGAGATGATCAGTGTCATGTGGCATTCTAAGTGGATACGTGAAATACTTGAGCACATGGTAAAAACAATAGGAAGTGGCTACAAAATTATTATAGTAATCTAGTATGTTCCACAGTTAATTTTTTTTTTTTTTAATTTATTTATTTATTTATTTATTTATTTTTTACATATTTTCTTGATTTTTTTATTTTTTTTTTATTTTTTTTTTTTTTTTATTTTTTTATTTTTTTTATTGCCCCCCCCCCCTCCCTCCCACACATTCCACAGTTAATTTTATACAGTTATGATTTAGTACTTCATCTTTACATTTGTCTACATTTCTCTCAACTGTGAATGGTACCATTTAGTTGTGCTTGTGTGAGTAAGTATGGATAAATTTTGGTTTTTTATAAGAGACTAGAGGTCTGATGCATGAAATTCATGCAAGGGGCTTGGCCCTCACAGCCCCTCGTAGCCTCGGCTTCCTCCGGAACATCGTCTGGACAGTCGTTCTGCTGTATGGTCTAATTAGCATGTTAGCTCTTTATTATATAGGATGTGTATATATGTAATGGTAATAAGTGATAAACTAGACTACCATCTATATGTATTTTATGCATTCATGACATACCTAACTTTTTATTAAAGTTTTTGATATTTTCTAGGCTACATGGCTTGTCTACAATTTTTTTCAAATTATCTCAAATCTCCAAAAATTTTTTTAAATGTATTTATTGAAAAATATCTACATGTCAGTGGACTTGTGCATTATAAACCTGTGTTGTTCAAAGGTCAACTGTATAAGCATATAATTAAATGGTCACTTTTTTTTTTTTTTTAAAGAAAACACAACTCTGGTACCAAAAAAGGTTAAGAAAAACCAAAGAAAGGTTTTCCTAATCACACTCTGTCCACACAACAATCGGCTGATAAAGAGGGAGCACCCTGCTCCTGGGAGCAGCAGATGCAGTTCAAAGTAAGGACCTGGAAGGGAAGCTGAGAGGCAGGGAGACAGCTGGCTACGTCCTACCTGGGCTCCACCTTCCAGGCTCAATTCCACCGAATGCCTGAAGGCTTCTAGGCCAGTGGTTCTCAACCTTCCTAATGCCCCACCCCTTTAATACAGTTCCTCATGTTGTGGTGACCCCAACCATAAAATTACTTTTGTTGCTACTTAATTTTATCCTTTGCACTTTCAACATGTGAAATATCTCTGAGAGCTCCTTTACTATGAAGTGGTTCTGCCATGAGATAAATAAGGAAATAGTGGTGGCAACAGAGCGGGGAGGTGATTTTGCTACTGTTATGAATCGTAATGTAAATATCTGATATGAGGATGTCTTAGGCAACCCCTGTGAAAGGGTCGTTCGACCACCAAAGGGGTCATGACCCACAGGATGAGAACACTGTTCTAGGCTTTTCACTCAAAGGTGGGGCAGGGGACACCTCGCTTCTCTTGCTTTATAAACAGTCACCTCCCCGCTCTGAAGCCACCACTATTTCCTTACTTATCTCATGGCAGAACCACTTCATAGTAAAGGAGCTCTCAGAGATATTTCACATGTTGAAAGTGCAAAGGATAAAATGTTAGAAGCTTATCCAAATTTAGAAAAAACGATGACATTCACCAAGGCACAGAAAAGATGCTGGCTCTATATCCTAAGTTATATGATGAGAAAAAGGCAAACACTGTTCAAACTCCTCTCAATAAATTTTTTACAAAGAAACATAACACTTTCATTCTCAATATTTCTAATGTTTTAAATTATAGTATTCTAAAGAAGTATTAACTTTACTATATTTTTCATTTCCTTATACATTTATAACCAATAGGAAAGTTTTGACCATCTTTTCATTGTTGATATTATTACAAATATCCTCCATTTTCCTCTCTTTGCTCTCCTTCACCCAACTCATCCCCAAAAAAACAATTTTTAAAGGTGATGGATCCATTGTAATTTTCCCCATTGACTTTTAAGACCCATTGGTGAGACTTCAGCTTGCCCAGTCACTTTGATAGTCCTGCACTACCGTGCAAGGCAAGGGCTGCCTGCACTGAAACCCACCTGATGTAGTCCTCATGGCTGGTGTTCTCACTGCAGATATAAGCAACGTCAACCTCTTGGCTAGAAAGGGCGTCTTCCAAAGAAATCTGCTGGACTTCCTCAATGCACTTGAGCTCGCGTCTGTTTGAAAGTAACAGGAATGGAACTTAAAAGTAGACAGACATCGACTTAGAATAAATGAGCATCATCTTTCTCCCTCCTCCCAAAAATGTCTTGATGATCATTTTTAGGAAGTGAAAAAATTAACTCCCCTCCTCCCACCACCACTTCAGGGCATTTTCCTTGATGGAGTGAAAACAGCCTCAGGTTTGAAGTCAGGGGACCAGGCATTGAGTGCTGATACTACTGCTAACAACCAGTGTGATGTGGATGTCTTTGAATCACTTAATATCTAAAATAAAAAAGAATTGGTCTTTTTCCTCAAGAAGAATAATCCCTACAGTCACTGCCAGCTCCAAGTACCTGGCCAATCACTATGGCTACGAAACCTAACCCAAATCCAATATACTAACACCTTAGAGGTGCACATTGCTGCGTGACTTCAAGCTCCTTCACAACCATCAGTGGCCTTGTGATGGCCAGTGGAAGGCAGGTGTCACTGCCTCCTTTGTCTAAGCTGACAAAGCCCAGAGGGGCGGTAGCTGCCATGGCTAATGGGTAGCAGAAGCAGGACAGGAACCCTAAGCCTTTTGACTCTTACAGAGTAAGAAGAAACTCCTTACTTAGAAGACCTGAGGACCACGGCATTCTGCACGATACCCTCGTGCAGAGGCTGGAGCAATAGAGCAGTCCTCTGATGACGGATGTAAGAGGAGAGGGGGCGGCCAGCAGAAGGCTCCCATCCATCGCAGAGCTCCACTTAAGCTGCAGCAGGCAGAGGGCATTTGGGCAAGTTTTGGCTGCCAGAAGAGATTATGGTAGGTTTTGTCCTATGGGGGCTACCCAATCTCCACTGCTCAATTTGACCAATATTTATTCTTTGTCTACTTTGTGCTAGCCACCATGGGGAGGATCATAAAGAATAAACTAAAAGTCCTCAGCTTCTATTGAGCTCACAGTCTTGTAGAGAGAGGGAGTCACACTCACACACATCAATAACAACAACACAAGACCAACATGAGAAACGTGCTGGAGTACATGTGGGAGACTCGAGGAGGGCAGGAAACACCAAGTTTAGGGTTTCAGAAAAGGCTTCCCGGGGAGAAGGTAGGACTTAGCAGATAGACCGTAAGGAACAGGGTATGTGAGCAGGGGAAAAGTGTGACAATGGCAAAGGTGCAGTAAGCAGTGGGTCTGAGCTGGCCATCTTCCCACACAGCCAGGATACTTTAGGAATTCCCACTGCCTCAGCCATGGCAGCCGGTTGGCAGAGGGACTGGGGCTTAAGCTAAAAGGAGAAGCTTCCAGTCCTCATGCTCAATGAGCGCTTCCAACAGGGGCGCAGTGGGAGTTACAGTATGGCTAAAGATTTGTATGCAGCTCCCTTAGAGTCTTACTGGGAGCGGAGGCTTGACCATGGGCACATTCCCAGCGCTTCGGAGTCACCCTAGTGACCCAGAGTCCACTTTAAATATTTAAAGGAATAGCCAAATTTTGAGACAGGCAAACTGGAAGAAAGTAAGCACCATAAATTAAAATATTAAAAGAATGTACATGGCCCTAGCTGGTTTGGCTTAGGGGATAGAGCATCGGCCTATGGACTGAAGGGTCCTGGGTTCGATTCCAGCCAAAGGCACATGCCCAAGTTTCAGGCTCGATCCCCAGTAGGGAGTATGCAGGAGGCAGCCAATCAGTGATTGTCTCTCCTCACTGATGTTTCTATCTCTCTCTCCCCCTTCCCTTCCTGTCTAAAATCAATAAAAATATATATTTAAATAAACAAACAAATAAAAGAATCTGCATGGACTATCAAATAATTAATTATGCTTTCTAAACATATTTACTTGATTTCTCTAAACCACTAGAAAGTAGACATGCCTACCTTACTCACCATCACATTTACTCAGCCAACACAATGCCTGCAGCTAGTTCACAATATTGATAAATGATATTACATAGCATTAGCTTGGTGAGCAGTATATGTGTGAGAAGTAGTGAGGTATGGAGAAAAGAGCTGAACATGGGGCAATAAATAATACAAATGGTGATAAGTTTGATTTTGTTTGGTTACAGGACAGAAATGAAGCCCCCCAAAAAGTGGGACTCAAAATTATCAAAGGAAAAAAGAACACATGGTATTTAAAGATGGGTCTTGGAATCAAATAGACCTACATTCAAACCCAGTTCTTAAACTTTCCAGCTGTGTGACCTCAGGCAAATGACCCAACCTTTTGAAAGGTGGCTGTTTCTTTAAGATGGGGTTGGTAATGATAACGGTATCTATGTCAAATGGTCGGTAAGGCTCATAAAGCTCGGAGCTACTGCATGGGTAAGTGATGTAATGATTAACTGCTGCAACCTAAAGCCTTCTTTCAGGCCAGCCCTCCTTGTGTTCCCTGTGCCCGATGGGTGACTCCAGGTCCTGTGCTCATCTCCCCTCCTTTACCTTTGTAGTCCCTTCGAGGCTGGTTCACTGCTCATCCCAGCATGCTTCAGTTCCAGACCTATCTGAACTTGAGATCTTGTGGGACTAACGCTGAGCAAAGTTTTCTGGAATAACTGTGGAGCTGATTTTCTCTCCTGGGTCAGGAGAATCTAGTGTGTCCCAAGGCCTTCTCCATCCCACTGGGCTCCCCACGGATTACAAGGTGCAAAGAAGTGTGAGCCACCTGGACACGAAGCCAATCAGGCTCAGGAATGCTGAGGAGGCATGTGGACTCCGCAAGTCTCGCATCCGCACAGAGCCTGCTCTGCCAACGCCCACCACCACCACGCCAAACTTCTTCTCAGGCTAAAACACAGGAAACCAAGGTGGGGTTAGAAAACAGTCCAGAGTTCAACGCAATTCCTATTAAACTACCAATGGCATAGTTCACAGGTCTAGGTCAAATATTCCAAAAAAAAAAAAAATGTGTATGGATTATCCCCAAAGGGCTGCAACAATCTTGAGAAAAAAACAGAAGTTGGTGAAACCAAAAGAACTAATATTAACCTACACTACAAAACTCTGTAATCAAAACAGCCTGGTATTGGTATAAGCACAAGTATATAGGTCAATGGAGAGAACAGAGAGCCCAGAAATATACCTATGCCGCTTTGGACAATTAATATTTGATAAAGAAGCTAAGAGCATACAATGAAGTAAACACAGTCTCTTCAATAAATAACATTGGGAAATTTGAACAGGTGCATGCAAGAAAACGAAACTATACCACCAATATATACCATATACAAGAATAAACTCGAAATGGATATAAGTCAGGAAACCATAAAAATCCTAGAAGAAAACATAGGTAGTAAAATCTCAGACATCTCTCATAGCAATATTTTTGCCAATATATCTCCTAGGGCAATGGAAATAAAGAAAAATTAAACAAATGACCCTATGCCCTGGCACCAACCAACTAGAGGAGACCAGGACCCTGAAAGAACACACCTGGAAACGTGATGAATAGTCTATTACGACCCACCCCTGAGACCTTCCCTAAGATTTCCACCTGTAAGAAAGAGATAAATACGTTTTTCGGACAAAGGACCAGTGCCTGCTCTCCCTCCAAGGAGCCCACCAATGTCATTTCCTTCTCCTTCTGCTCCCCCCCCCCACAGGCACGTGTCCCCTAAACTCTAAGAGACCCCATGAGACTTGCAACCAGGGAGCAATGGGTGGCAGCAGCTCATCCCATGGCAACCCCCTGAACCTGTCTCCAAGGCCCCCTTTTCTCTAACTTCTCAGTGAGCCAAAGCAGCCCAGCCTAGGCTCTCCTGTTGCTTCTTCTATGCCCATCCTTGTGTCACTGCCCTAAGAATATTTTTGCTGCCACCCTTTGGCTCAGTACTGTGTAACCCATCCCTTTGGATATCTCCATCCCCCATTTCCTTCTTATTTAAATAAATTTAAATTTTCTTTAATCACTGTCTGAGATGGCTATTTAGGCTTGCCTCCACACCACTGACTTTAACCTTTCATTCCGCAATGCAATATACAAAGCTAATACAATCTTCATAAAAACCTAGTGGCATTTTTAAAAGGAGCAGATAAAAAAATTATCAGATTTGTATAGAACTACAAAAGACCCCAAATAGACAAACAATCCTGAGAAAAGAGCAAAACTAGATGTATCAAATTCCTTGACTTCAAATTATACTACGGAGTGACAATAATCAAAACAGCATAGTATTGGCAAGAAAACAGACACACAGAACAAGGGAACAGAATTGAGAGCCTAGAAATAAACTAACATACATATGGGCAAATAACTTTTGACAAAGGAGCCAAAAACAATACATTGGGAAAGAAAAAGCCTGTTCAATATGTGGTGCTAAAAAAAATTGGAAAGTAACATGCAAAGAATGAAACTAGAATACTATTTGTTCCCATTTACAAAATTAACTCAAAATGGATCAAAGACTTAAATTTAAGACCTGAAAAAATAAATTCCATAGAAGAAAACATAGTACTAAACGTATGGACCTTGGTCTTAAAAAGAATGTTATGAATTTGACCCAAGAGAAAGTAAAGCAAAAATAAATGAATGGGATTATATTAAACTAACAAGCTTCTGCACAGCAAATGGAGCTGCTCAAAAAACAAAAAGTCAATCAACCAAATGGAAGAAGATAGTTGCAAACAACAACTCCATCAAGGAGTTAGTATCAAAAAATGTAAAGAACTGATACAACAGAACACCAAAAAAACAACAATAAACAATCCAATTGAAAAATGGAAACCTGAATAGACACTTCTCCAAAGAGAACATACTGCTAGCCAACAGGCATATGAAAATATGTTCAACATCACTAATTGTCAGAGAAATTTAAATCAATACCACAATGAGATACCATCTCATACCTGTCAGTAGGGCTGTCATCAATAAATTAATAAGCAACAAGTGTTGGGGGGCGATATGGAGAAAAGAAAACCCTATTGCACTATTGGTGCGAATGCAGACTGGTGCAACCACTATGTAAAACCATGTAGCAATTCCTCAAAAAATTCAAAATGGAATTGCATTATGACATGGTAATTCCACTTCTGGGTATATATCAAAAGAAACCCAAAACACTAATTCAAAAGAATATATGAAACCCCATTTTCATCGAAGCATTATTTGCAATAGTCATGATATGAAAGCAACCCATGTGTCTATCAATAGATGAGTGAATAAAAAAGTTGAGGTACATATACATGATGGAGTACTGATAGAATGAAATCTTATTTGCAACAGCATTAATGGACTTAGAGGGTATTATGCTAAGTGAAACAAGTCAGAGAAAGACAAATTCTATATGATTGCACTTACATGGGTAATCCAAATCCTATATAATAAAAGCCTAATATGCTGAGTGTCTGGTCATCCAGTTGTCCGTTCAACCAACTGAGAGACATTGATGTGAGACACGTTGACACATTGACTGGTTGCCTCCTGTATGTACCCTGATAGGGACCAGGATTGAACCTGAAACCCAGGTAGGTGCCCTTGACCATAGAATTGAACACTTGACCCTTTGGTGAGGAAAAGGACACTACCAAGAATCAACAAATATTGAACGAGTAATATGAAACTATTATTAATACCTTTATAGCTGGAAATTCAACAATTTAGATGAATTAGTCAGAGTCCTTAAAAGACTCAAAGCATCCAGTTGATTGAAGTGCCATTCCTTATACCAAAAAGTGGCGGGTTTGATATCCAGGCACATATTCAGGCTGTGAATTCTATTCTTAGTCAGGATGCATGTAGGAGGCAACAGATTGAGGTTTCTCTCTAACATCAATGTTTCATTCTCTTGCTCTCCCCCCTTCCTATCTCTAAAAATAAATTTAAAAAAAAATAGAATGCAGGAGGGCCTAATTATTCCCATAACACCCAGAGCCATGTTAGAGAGGAAATGTTTTCAAGTTTGTGCTGATGTTTCTGAAAACTCTGTAAGGAGAGAAGACACTTTGTGAAGGAAAAATGAGGAACCCACTGCAAGAAAAGCATGCTTTAAACTGGCAATTTTAAAGAACTCACCTCTGCATTCATCTTGGTCTCTTCTTCAGTGGCTGTGAAAACAAACAAACAAAAAATATAGAGGTTCATAAACCTGGAAGCACCTGCCCCAAACTCCATGCAGATGCTCCACTTGGCCAATCCTGCTTTCTTCTCTCCTATTTCCTGTCCGGTTGACCACATACTCCCCAAATGCCTTTACTACCTTGTGCCCTCCAGCACGGGTTCCTAGACCAGTGTATGATTCTGAGGCTGGTCGTGGCTAACTTCCCTGGGAGATCATGCCAGTGATGTTTCTATAAAAAAGACCATTTCCAGTCCCCAAAGTCTATCCCCTACACTGGAATATAGCTGTGAATATCACATTTCTGTGTATTTGAACGGATGATGCACTTCCAAAAGCTGGTGCTCAGAGAGGATAGCTTTGTATATAACCACTAGTGACCCGGTGCACAAAATTCGTGCATATTAAAAGGGGATTGATTAAAGGAAATAATTTAATATTGCTATTTGTCCTTTCTTTATAATAGAAGTGTCAGAGATGAAAGAAAATTAGTAAAATATATATGAAAAACTTCCTCCTGTAAGAGTCTGTGGCACACCACGGGACCCAGAGTCAAGTCCCCACCCACCCACATGCACGTCAAAATTGCATGAGACCCAGACCTGGCCATTCCCCCCCGCCCCCCACTGCAATTGGGCCAGATCCAAACCTGGCAGTCCCACCCTTGTCAAACCCTGCTGGGAAGGGGGCATAGCCTCAGGTCCCATGGCCTGGTGCCAGGACAGGGGTGTGGCCTGAGGTCCCCCAGCCCAGACCAGGCCAGGGGGTGTGCCTTGAGGTCCTCCATCAAGCCCTGCCAGGTGGGTAACATGGCCTGAGATCCCCTGTCAAGCCCTGCTGGGTGGGGGGCACAGCTTCAGGTCCTCTGTCAAGCCCTGCCAGGGGGGGGCTGTGGTCTGAGCCCCCTGGCCTGGCACTGGGGTTGGGGGAGAAGCCTGGGATCCCCTAGCCCAACATGAGGATGGGAAGCACACCTTAAGGTCCCCCATCAAGCCCTGCCAGGTGGGTGGGCGTGGCCTCAGGCCCCCTGACCTGGCACTGGGGCAGGGGGTGCATCCTGAGGTCCCCCAGCATGATACCAGGGTGGAGGTACGGCCTAAGGTGCCCTGTCAAACCCTGCCGAGTGGGAGACTCAGCCTAAGGTCACCTGTCAGGCCCAGTAAGGGTGGGGAGGGCATAGCCTCAGGTCCCTGATGATTGCTTGTTAAGGCTCCTTATGGGAACTTGGCCTCAGCTATGGGTGCAGCCATCTTTGTGATGGAGTGATGGTCAATTAGCATATTACCTCTTTGTTAGATAGGATATTTTATGGGGACAAGCAAGGCAATAAGAAATACATACATTTTCCTCTCCTAGCTGAGTTCCAGAGGACTTATCCTCTATAATAAAGAGGTAATATGAAAATTGACCCTTACGCCCTTGCACAAAATGCCCCCATGTGATCAAATATGGCTGTCACAAGATGGCTGGCAGTTGTGGGCAATCAGGCCAGCAGGGGAGGGCAGTTAGGGGCAACCAGCCCTGCAGGGGAGGGAAGTTAAGGGCAACCAGGCCTGCAGAGAAGGGCAGTTAGGGAGGACCAGGCCTGCAGGGGAGGGCAGTTGGGGGTGATCTGTGGGCCAGAGCTTTATCCACTGAGCCAAACTGGTTCTGGTCAAACTGGTTCTGTTGTGGGCTCAATTCCCAGTAGGATCAATGTTTCTAACTCTCTATCCCTTCCCCTTCCTCTCTCCAAAATCAATAAAAATAAAAACATAAAAACTGTTCTGTGTTAATTTAAACAAACAAAAAAAGCACAAATATGAGGAAGGTGATAATAGTGGTGAGTCTACTTGTGTCAGCTACTTTATATATATTGACCCTAATCCTTGAGATCTTGAAAAAAAAAAAAAAAAAACACCTAGTATTAATTCCATTTTACAGATGAGGTGCCTGAATTTCAGGGTGGCTAAAAACACTTGTCTCTACAGTCAAGGCATTGTGACATTGCACTGTAATTTCCAGACTTTCTAATTCTAGAAACAAATCCCAGACAGCCACAGAGACCATTACAAATCCTTACTGTCACCGAAGAGCTTTTATAATAACTAGGAGCCCTGGTGTGTTTGGTTCTGCTTCAGTCAAAGACTACCGAGCTGACCATGGCCAAAAGCTTCCTCATTTGTAGGCTGAGCAGCTGAACTTCACCTTAAAGGTCTATTTCGTCTATAAATGTTCTCGTATTCCCGGAATAGGAAATTCAGGTGACTCTTAAACAGGTTGAACAATGCTCAGCCTTAGTCATGATAACTGAATGCAAATTATTGCTTCACGAAGACGCACTATCAGACTGAAAGATACCAAAATGTGTCACAGTGTGCTAGTCAAAGTGGGGAGAGAAATACATTCTCTGACATTATTGGGGGCCCAGAGGTGGGTACCATCTCTACTGAGGGCAGTTTAGCAACATCTATTAAAAGTCCAAATACACACAACCTCTGACCTAACAATTCCACTGCTGCCTATTTCTGTCTCTAGCACCAAAACAAAAACCAAAACAAAACAAAAAACACATTAAGGAGGAAATCATTAAATTTCTTCGTGTTCTTTTTCTTTGAGAAACATTACTCCTGCTTGCCTTCTCTTTCTAATGAGAACTTTCAGGAAAGCTTTCCAATGAAATATATCCTACAAAGCATTACTTAGAAACTGCTTTCCAACAGAATTTGGGAAAAGCAAAACAAAAGAAAACAAACAAACAAAAAACAATTTGGAGAGATAAACATGTGTGAAAAAGAATCTACCTATAAATTCTAATGTATTAGCCATAAGAGGGCCACTACCTGGGAGCACATTCAAATGCAGTATCCTGGCCAAATCTTTTCCATGTTCTTTTCCCTTCTATTATATTTCAACTCCCCTTATTATAACTATTAAAGGAGGCAGCAAGCCCAAGCCAGATGAGGTCTTGCTCCACTGTTCAATACGCTACCTGCCCATCCCACCTCTTTCCCCTTTCCTCCCACTGTTCTGTCAAGTCCTGTTAAGTTTGAACAGAACCCTGGGAGAGTCTTATTCTACACTTTAAAATATTCTGAAAGATCTAAGACTCAAACTTATAACAAGAAAATTTAGTTTTGTTTGTTTATTTCAAAGTTTTAATATGTAAATGGTCAAAAACTAAAAGATTCTAAGTTTCTGATTTTTGGTATTATGTTTATAAAATTTTATAGCACATTTTTATTCGCTTTTAGGGTTTTAACTTTTTACTTATTTACATTTATTTTTTTATTTTTTAACCAATCTAAATTGTATTTTGGTATATGGCATAAGACTCTAACTGTACTTTCCCCCACATAGCCTTGTTCCCAAATCATTTATCAACTATTCCATCCTTATCTGCCAATGATCTATATTATAGAAGGCCAATGGCCATAACACTGTAACGACCAAACGACCAGTCTCCAGGTGGTGCATTGATGGGTTTCTTGGTGTGGTGGGTCTTGGTCTTGTGGCACAGTGGTTCTGGAGTCACACCCACGTTGTGGGTCTGGGTCACGCTCTATTTCACGCACTGGACCTCTAGTTCATAAATTCTCATGAATATGATTATTCTTTTTTCACTGCCTCTGCTGTGTCATCAACCTAGTCTAATATATTATTTACATGATTGTAGATTTACAATATGTTTTGATATCTGGCAGTTGAAGTTCTCTCATTAACTTGTTTAGTATTCTTATCTATTTTTGCTTGCTCATACCACCAGATTAATTTTGGAACATCTTTGTCATGTTGTCCCAAAATTAATCCACTGGAACTGTGCCTATATTTATGAATTAAATTAGGATTCATTAATAATTATTTCCATCTAGCAGTATATGGTATGTCTCTCTAGGAGCACCCTGTTCTTAAAAAAAAAAAGAAGAAGTGGAAGAAGAACAAGGGGAAAGGGGAGGGAAGAAGAAGGGGAAAGAGAAGGAGAAGTAGAAGTACATGTAGAAGGGAAAGGGGAAGTGGAAGGGGAAAGTGAAGAGGAGAAGAAGAATCATCTTGAATAATTTCCTGAATTATTACATCATGACAAATGGCAGGTCAGTCTGCAGTGGTTTATCCAAAAGTTTAAAAAAAACAAAAGACACCACTGGATGTCAGAAGGATAGTGGCATATGAGGTCCCCATGGGCTCGCTCCTTAAAGTTTCAACAAATTGAACAGCTATAATTCAACAAAGAATTCCCTGCTCAACACACAACATGTCACATTGAAACATCTAAAGATATTAAATAAATTAAAAAATCACAAACACAGACAAGTTTGGTGATTACCAGAAGGAAAGGGTAATAACCAGGTAGCAGATGGTAAAGAGGTGATGATGAATGGGGACAGAAGGAGGCCTGGCTTTGGGTGGTGAACACAAAGTACAGTTGATGTATTATAGAACTGTACCCTTGAAACTCATACCATTTTATTAACTAATGTCACCCCAATAAATTAAATGAAAATAAAAAAATAAACACCTGCAGGTGGGCAAGTGGAAGCAAAGTAGGGAGATGAGAAGGGAGAAGAGCTGAGATGATACTGGAGGCAGCCTGGAGCTCTCAGCCTGGAGATCCCAGCAGGACACAGCTCGGAGAGGGGAGGAATCAGGGTGCCACTGGCTCTCCCTTCAGCTGGAAGTTGTTACAGTGAGTATTTCTGTGGGAGTGGCCAGTACATTATGCAGCTGAACCCAGTAGCCTGGGCAGGGACAAAGCACAGAGATGTGGCCATGGTTATCTATCAATTCCAGACAGAAAACAGCAACAGGACCCGACCACCTCCCCTCACACTCCCAGGGCCCGCCTCAACTCATCTCCCCAGGGATAGAAGCAGGCGCTAGAAGAAGCTGTATCAATGTGTCAGGTTGCAAAGCACATTATCTACAAACCTGAAAACTAGTACAAGAGAAACATTTTTCCCTGAGTGACAGTCTAATCCCAGTCTGGAATTATTGGATGGAAATACAGAGGGGAGGCCACTGATGAATGCCAGTCACCATTACTGGGAAAATAAAACAAAAAAAAAATGGCACTGTACAGCCATCAGTTCACCCAACCCCCACCCACCCAGCTGCACTGCTAACAACATGTGGCTGCAAGGGATAGCGCTGGGACTTCACAGATTTGGAACACTATCGCCCACCACTGACGCGAAGATAGGGTCAATTTGCATCTTTCTCTTTTATTAGTGTAGATGAATGGGTCACCAAAGAGCTCAAGAAAGAAACGAAAAACTTTTTGGAAACAAATGAAAAGGAACACACAATAACCCTAAATCTATGAGACATAATGAAAGCAGTCCTGAGATAAAAGTTCATAGCATTACAGGCCTACCTCAAAAAATAAGAAAAGCCTCAAAAAAAATTATCTAACCCTACAACTAATACATGTGGAAAAAATGCTCAAAATCACTAACCATCAGGAAGATGCAAATTAAAATAACAATGAGTTATCATCTCACACCTGTCAGCAAACAAATCAGCAAACACAAGTGTTGGTGAGGATGTGGAGAGAAGGGAACCCTAGTACTCTGCTGTGGAAATGCAGACTGGTGCACTCTCTGTGAAAAAAAAAAAAAACAGTATGGAGTTTCCTCAAAGAATTAAAAATATAACTCCCACTTGACCCAGTGATCCTACTTATAGGACTATATCTTAAGAAACCAGAATCACCAATCAGAAAGAATATATGCACCCCTGTGTTCATAGCAGCACAATTTACAATAGCTAAGATCTTGAAACAGCCTAAGTGCCCATCAGCAGATGAGTGAATAAAAAAGTTGTTGTATATTTACATAATGGAATACTACGTGGTGGTAAAACAGAAAGAACTCTTTACCATTTGCAACAGCGTGGAAGGACCTGGGGAGTATTATGTTAAGTGAAATAAGCCAGTCAGAGAAATATAAGTATTTCAAGATCTCACTCACTTGTGGAATCTAATGAACAAAATAAACTGATGAACAAAATAGACTAGGAAGCATGGAAGACTGATGAATTTCAGAGGGATGGCTGGGGTAAGCAGGTGGTGGGGAGATAGCAACCAGGAAACTTATATGCATATATGCATAGTCCATGGACACAGACAATAGGGTGGTGAATGCCCGGTGGAGGAAGTTAATGGGGGTGGGGAAGTGTGGATGTCTGTAATACTATCAATTGATTAATTGGCATTTATTCCAGTAATCCAAGGATGGTTCAACATCTGCACATTACTGAATGTATAATAATACACTATAGTAACAAAATGAAGGATAAAAATGATAGAGACAGAAAGAACATCTGACAAAATTCAATATCTTTTTATGATAAACGCTCTCAAAAAACTGGGCTTAGAGGAAATAAACCCATAGGTAACATCATTCTCAAAGGTGAGACACTGAAAGCTTTTCCTCTAAGTTCAGGAACAAGAAAAGAACGTTCACTATATTCAACAGAATATTGGAAGTCCTAGTCAGAGCAATTAGGCAAGAAAAAGTAATAAAAGGTATATAAATCAGAAAGGAAGAATTAAGATTGTCCTTATTTGCAGATTATATCATATATAGAAATCCCTAAAAGACTCCATACAAAAAAAAAGAACTGTTAGACTTCATCAACAAATTTAGTAAAGTTGCAGAATACAAAATTAATATAAAAAAATCACTTGCATTTCTATATACCAACAACAAAATATTAAAAAGAGAAATTAGCCCTAGCCAGTTTGGCTCAGTGAATAGAGAGTCAGCCTCCAGACAGAAGGATCTCAGGTTCCATTCCAGTCAAGGGAACATGCCAGAGTTACAGGCATGATCCCCAGTAGGGGACAAGCAGGAGGCAGCCGATCAATGATACTCTCTCATCATTGATGTTCCTATCTCTCTCCTTCTCACTCCCTCTACCTGAAATCAATAAAAATATATTTTTAAAAAAGAGAAATTAGAAAAACAATCCATTTGCAACAGTATCAAAAATAAGTATTTAAGAATAAATTTAACCAAAGAGGTAAAATGTCTGAACACTGAAAACTATAAGATCTTGATGAAAGAAACAGAAGAAGACAAATAAATGGCAAGATATTCTGTGCTCATGGGCTGGAAGAGTAATGTTATTAAAATGTTCATACTACCCAAAGCAATCTCCAAATTGAATGCAGCCCCTATCAAAATTTCATGGTATTCTTTTCAGAAATCGAATAAAAACCTTAAAATTTGTATGGAACCACAAAAGAGCCCAAATAGCCAAAGCAGCCATGAGAAAAATGAGAGATATCTGTAATACTTGCAACAATAAAAAATATATACTATATTAAAAAAAAAAAAAACCTCAATTAAAGCAAATGGAAAGGCAAAAAAGAAAAAGGAAAGAAAAAAAAAAAAAAGAACAAAGCCAGAAGCATCACTGATTTCCTGATTTCAACCTCTATTACAATTCAAAACAGTATGGTATTGGCATAAATTCAGATACAGGGGAAATTGTCCCTCAGCCCAGCCTGCACCCTCTTCAATCTGGGACACCTCGGGGGATGTCCAGGACCACTGGCTCCTAACTGCTCACCTGCCTGCCTGCCTGATCGCCTCTAACCACTCTGCATCCTGGCCTGCTTGCCCCCAACTTTCCCCCCTGCCAGCCTGCTCGCCCCCAATTGCCGCCCCCACTCCTGGCCTGTTTGCCCCTAAACACCTCTGCCTCAGCCCCTCCACCATGGCTTTGTCTGGAAGGACATCCAGAAGGTCTCCTGGTCTAATTAGCATATTACTCTTTTATTAGTATAGATACATACATGCACATTAGAGGCCTGGTGCACAAATTTGTGCACAGGTGGGGTCCCTTTGCCTGATTGGTGATTGGGGCCTATTGGGGGAGGGGCGGCTGGCAGGGGGAAGGGACTGTGGGAGGTTGGCTGTGGGAGTGCACTGACCACCAGGGAACAGTTCCTGCATTGAGCATTTTCCCTGATGGTCAGTGTATGTCATAGCAACTGGTGGACTGGTCGTTCTGGTTGTTCCTGTCATTCAGTAGTAATGGTTATTTAGGCTTTTACATATAGAGATATATGGCCAATTAATTTTTGAAAAAAGAGACAAAAATATAAAATAAGGATAGCTTCTCAATAACTATAAGGAGCTGGGCAGGGGATGTGGAGGATGGGCCGCAACCCACCCCTTCGCCCACCAGAGCCTCACAGCCCACAGTTCCTCTCAAGGTGCACAAATTCATGCACTGGGTCCCTCGTCTGTGAATAAAAACCCTGTTGTTCAATGGACACGTACACTAGGAGGGTGAGGGCATAAGTGGAGGGGAGATGGGGGGCAAAGGGGAAATAAGGACACACATGTAATACCTGAACCAATAAACAAACAAAACAAAACAAAACAACCCTGTGGTTGCCCTAGCTCAGGGGTCCTCAAACTTTTTAAAGTGGGGGCCAGATCACGGTCCCTCAGAGAGCTGGAGGGCCGGACTATATGAACTACTAATTCCTACTGTAACACCTCGGCTGCGCTCACTGCCCAAAAAACCTGGCGGGCAGGATTAGACTCCTCTGCGGGCTGCATATGGCCCGCGGGCCGTAGTTTGAAGACCCCTGCGAGCTGGTTTGGTTCAGTGGATAGACCAACAGTCTGTGGACTGAAGAGTCCTGGATTCCAGTCCCAGGCTCAGTTCCGGTCAGGGTTTGAGTCCCGTAAAGGGCACATGCCTGGACTGCAGGCTCGATCCCTAGGAGGCGTGCAGGAGGCAGCTGATCAATGATTCTATCTCATCATTGATGTTTCTCTCTCTCTCTCCCCCCTCCCTTCCTTTCTAAAACCAATAAAAGTATATAGATATTTTTAAAAGCCTGTCGTCGCTGGGAGACAAGTCTTAGTGCACTCAGTTCATTTAAACGCTCAAAACAATGTCTACGAAATACGGAATATCTTTCCAGTTTCCAAAGAAAAAAGTGCGGCCAGGGGAGGCTGAGGGTCTTGGGCAGGACTGAATCCCAACGCCCCGGCATGTCCTCAGATTCCCAGGACCCAGCCTGCGCCCTGAACTGGAGATGCCCCCATAGAACCAACTCTCTCAAACCCAACCCCCACCGAGGCTATACAAGAACGCAGCAGCTGAGCTATGTCCATGTGAGAACAAAACCATAAGCATTTTGCAAATGAATTGCAGATTTAACTTTTCAAACAGTTTTTTTGTTTGCTTTAGAAAGTGCTTCCCTGGGGGAGCACCTCTTTTTTGTTTCTAATGTGGAAAGCCACATTTAAAAAATATATATTTTTATTGATTTCAGAAAGGAAGGGAGAGGGAGGGAGAGAGAGAGAAAAAACATCAATGATGAGAGGGAATCCTTGGTGGGCTGCCTCCTGCACGCCCCCCACTGAGGGTGGAGCCCACAACCCCCAGTGTGTGCCCTTGATGGAATGGAACCACTGAGCCAAGCCCGCTGGGCGCAGGGAGCACGTCTCCAGGCTGCCAGGCCCACGCGCGGGCTGGGGTGCGGGGCCCAGGCTGTACCGGAGGCTCAGGCCGAGGCCCAGCCGCTCCTGGCAGTGCGGTCTCCGGGCGCCGCTTCCAGGAGCTGCCGGAGGGTCTCAGAGCCACGGGGACGCCCGCGCCCCTGCAAGCGCCTTACCTGCCCGCGCGCAGAGCTCAGCTCTCCCAGCCGCTCCTGCTCCCTCCGCCACAGCCCGCGAACTGGCCGAGCCCACTGGGTTGGCCGCCTGCCCGGGGGAGGTGGGGCCGGCCAGCCCGAGGGAAAGCCGGGGCCTGGGCAGGAGGGGACCCGCCCACGCCGGACTCCGTGCGGGGACCTGCAGGGCTGCAGCTGCGGGGTTCGCCCGGCTCCTAGCTGGGCCTCTGCCCTGCTCCCTGCACCCTGCTGGGCTACAGTGAATGTTAAAACAGCAATTTTAACTCCCAAGGCTGAAAGTTGTTTTTAAAAGAAAGGGTTAGAAAGGGTTATGCCAGTGCTAGAAGAAAAGGAGAGAGAGAGAGAGAGAGAGAGAGAGAGAGAGAGAGAGAGAGAGAGAGAGAGAGAGAGAGAGAGAGAGAGAGAGAGAGAGAGAGAGAGAGAGAGAGAGAGAGAGAGAGAACCGGTCCTGCCCTGGCCGGTTTGTCACTGTGGTTAGAGTGTAGGCCTGAGGGCTCAAGTGTGGCAGGATTCAATTCCTGACAAGGGCATGTGCTCAGGAGGCAAGCAGCTGATATCTCTCTCTCTCTCTCCTTTGTTAAGTTCATATCTAGATATTTTATTTTTTTGTTGCAATTGCAAATGATTTTTCTTTCATTTTTTTTTAAATGAATTGTTAGTATATAGGAACATAATAGGTTTTTATACATTGATTTTTTTTTGTGTCCTGCAAATTTACTGTTTATTTATTTCTAGTAATTTTTGGTGGAGTTTTTAGGGTTCTCTATATGAAACATCATGCCATCTGCAAAAAGTGACCATTTTACTTCTTCGTTCTCCATCTGGATGCTTTTCATTTCTTTCTCTTCCCTAAGGTCTCTGGCCGTGACTTCCAATACTGTGCCGAACAACAGTGGTGAGAGTGGGCATCCTTTCTTGCTCCTAACCTTAGAGGAACCGCTTTTAGCTACTCAATATTCAGCACACAAGTTGCGGGTTTGCCATAGACAGCCCCTATTATGTTGAGGTAATTTTATTCTTTTCTTGGGAGGTCCTTTTATTCTACACCCATCATATTAAGTGTTTTAATCATAAATGGATCTTGCATCTTTTTCAAATGCTTCTGTTGTGACTATTGATAAGATCATTTTTTTTTTTTTTTTTTACTTTGTTAAGGTGGTGCATTACAATGTTCGGTTTGCATATGTGTTTTTTCCCCATGAACGTGAATTCTTTTTTAAAAATCATTTGTATTGTTGAAAGTAGTACAGACATCCCCTTTATTTCTCTTATAGACCCCTCCACCCTACCCCTCCTTCTCCCCAGGCTTTCCCCACACTATTGTCTGTCCACGGGTTACGCATACATGCGTTTAAGTTCTTTGGTTAAACTCTTCCCAGTTGCCCACTTCCTTCTGAAATTAGTCAGTCTATTGCATGTTTGGATATGTCTCTAGGTCTATTTTGTTCATCACTTTATTCTGTTCATTAGATTCCACATATGAGTGAGATCATGTGATACTTATCTTTCTCTAACAGGCTTATTTAGCTTAGCACAATACTCTCCAGGCCCCTTCATATTGTCTCAAAGGATAATAGAACATTCTTTTTTTTTTTTACAGCTGCATGGTATTACACTCTGTGAGTGTGACACATCTTTTTTATCCACTCACCTACTGATGGGCACTTGGGCTCTTTCCAGATCTTACCTATTGTAAATAGCACTGCTATGAAGATGGAGGTGCATATATTCTTTGTGATTGGTGCTTCTAGTTTCTTAGGATATATTCCTAGATGTGAGATCGCTGTGTCAAATGGCAGTTCCATTTTAAATTTTATGAGGAAACTCTACACTGTTTTCCGTAGTGGTTGTACCAGTCTACATTCCCATCAACAGTGTACTAGGATTCACTTTTCTCCAATGCGTTATCTACAAATAATGACAGTTTTGCATCCTCTTTTCCAATTTGGATACCTTTTATTTTTTCTTCTTGATTAATCACTGTGGCCAAGACTTCTAGTACTATCCTATATAATAAAAGCCTAATATGCTAATTGTCCAGTCGTCGGGTTGACCAGTTGACTGTTCAACCAATCAAAGTATAATATGCTAATCATAGGCTAAGGCCACTCAACTGCTTGCTATGATGTGCACAGACCACCAGGGGGCAGACAGTCGACCAGTAGGTTAGCTTGCTGCTAACATCATTTGTAGATCTAATAGAAAAAACAACCACAAGGAACAAGGGGTACTAAAGGACACACTACTGTATATCAGATGGAATTAACTGACATTTACAGAATCTGTCACACCAAAGCTACAGAATATATATTCTTCTTAAGTGCCCATGGTCAGGAAATTCTGCTGACTAGATGTTCCTAGCATATCCAAGGCTGGTTGATTCTTAACCAGACCTTCTTCATCACCCAGCTGAGTCACTGAAGTGGTCTCCTTCCTGATATTCTTGCAGTTTATCTCCATGCAGCAGCCAAAGAAGCCTTCACAAAATTAATGATCATGTCCCTTCTCTGCATAACTCTTCCAGTAACTACCTATTTAATTCAGATTAAAAGCCAAACCCTTTCAAGATTCTACAAGGCCTCACATGTCCTGCTTTTTCCATTACTCCCGCATCCTCATTCACTGGTACCTTCCCCTTGGCTCACTCTGGCTCTGTCACTGTGCCCATCTTGCTATTCCTTAAATGAGGAAGGCAGGCTCCTGCTGTAGGGCCTTTGCACTGGCTGATCTCTGCAATGTATGGCTATGTAACACTTTCAACAATAAAGATTTAAAAATAATAATTTAAACTCTTATCTTTGTTTAAATTCCACCTCAATGAGAACCACCTTCACCCACGCCATTAAAAATTGCCACCTGCCCTGGTCTTGACTTCCTTAGTTTGCGTTATTTCTTCTAATACTAAGAACCCAGTGCACGAATTCATGCACCTTGAAAGGAACTTTGGGCCACAAGGCTGTGTGGGCAGAGGGGAGGGTCTCTGCCTATTCTCTCAGCCCCTGCCTGGCCCCTCCCATCATGGCCCACAGTCTCCTGTCAGGCGACTGCCCTGCTCCTGCTGCCACTCCCATGCTTCCATGTGCTGACTGTGCCAGCCTCAATCACTCTGCGCCATCAGTGGGTGCGAGCAGCAGCTGCTGCCCAGATCTTTCCTCAGGAGCAGGGGGTGGTCAAGAAGCCTTCAGGGCAATTTGGGCCGGCAGCCACTGCTCCACCCACTGATGCCAGTGATCAGGTGGGCACTGGGTGGCAGCAGTGGGAGTGAGCAGTGGCTCCAATGCCAGCAGCCGGTGAGACTGGGGCCAGCGCCACAGACAGCAGGTGTGAGCACCGGGCGGGACTTTGGCACATGGGAGCAAAGAATTTTCAGTAATCACCAGAGGCTTGCCCCGATGACAGTGACCGGCGCCCTGCCTTGGTCTGGTGCCTGCTCCACCATCCTGCCACTGCTGATGCCCGCCATGTTCCTCGCTCTGCTGCCTGGTGCTGATGATGCCCACCGTGCTCTGTGACGACCCCCGGTGGTCAGTGCATGTCATAGAGACCAGTTGTTCAGTTATTCCACCATTCTGTCTATTTGCATATTAGGGTTTTATTTATATATATGTAAAATTTATATATATATATAAAATTTACTCACTCATTTCTTTTGCTTATTGTTTATTATCTGCCTATTCAATCAACTTATCTCTACCCCTGCCTCTTGGGCCATGGTATGAATTAAAAGAAAAAAAAAAAAAAAAAAACTATCACTACATCTCTAGAGGAATGCCATATTTTCACTGGCAAGGCCTAGATCATAAGCCAAATTCTGGGATCTGAATGTGAAATCACTTTAAATAAACTACAGGGAGAAGAGGTGGTTCCCCAGGGAAAGCTGGATTCTGTTACTGGGTGAGGAGATGCTGGCCAGACAAAAACCACAGATGTTTACTTGCTGAATCAGACTAGCACACCCCGAGGAGCTTTAGGAAAAAGTGTGAGAAGGCCACCCATGCCTGCAAGTGCAGAGTATAGAGGTGGGACTACCAACACTCTAACTTTCTTATAATGATGTGTGATGAATATGTTAGTTTATTTACCTTAACCACAGTGGAGTCTGATTTTATGTTTAGTTTCTACTCCTTTCTTGAGTAAGAACTTCCTATTTTACAAAGTTGTAACCTTTTCCAACTTGAAGAACTTTGTGGCAAGCTGAGGGAACAGGCTGCCGTAGGCCTCACGTATTAGAAAACCCTCATTCAAACAGCATTAAACAATAAGGAGCTGTGTGAGGGCTCCAGCTCCATTTCTCTGTCATTCTCTTTGATCTGTTTTTCCCCATGAGTATTGCATTTTGTGTGGCTTTGCATAGATTTTTATTAAGACAACAGGGTCCCCTAGATGTGAAATTCTAACATAAGGCCTCCAAGGATGTAAGGTGGAATAGAAATGGAGAGAGGATTTGGTGAAGAATTATCTGTTGAGTGCCTGCTATGCAGAGTTCTGCCTCTCCCCACCTGAGGGAAGCTGCAGCCAGCCCATGTCCCTCATGCCATGCCAACAGGCTCTCAAGAAGACCACTTGGGGAATTCCATAGATGTGTCAGTACACATGGGGGACTCTCTAAACTACCCCCCACTGCCCCGGGAGAGACAGGCTACAGAAAGCTGGAGTGGCAGAGTCCCTAGCATGCTGCTGTGCTGAAGTTGGAGCTGATCGGCACACACACAGGGTGGCAGTTGTGTTTGCCATGGATCAGATGTGTGCCAGGCAGGAGATACAGTCCTTTTGGGTCCAGCACAATACCTCTCTCTGGGAGAGCAAAGGGATCTCCTCAGCAAGAAGCTGAAGGTGGCAGTTAGGTCTGCAGGGATGGAGGGAGAAATCACAGTGAATGTGCCTAAGGCAGGAGAATTGCTGGAGAGACGTCCTCTGTGATGGTCATCTCCTAAGAGTGTGAAACTTTTAGAACGAAATTAATAGGAACTGTTCAATTAGATCTCACTTACTATCCCTTGCCAGTCAGAATGCTTTCAGGATCTCCCTCCTTCACAGAATCAACAAGTTGCTTATAAGTAATTTTGCTTTATTGTAGAGAGTTTTTAATTGGCAGGTATTATTTCCCCCCTGCATTTTGTTCTATCCAAATGCCAATACCTATTTGATTTTTAAGACTCGGTGATGATGACTCCTATCCCTGGGCCCATACCAAATGCAGAATCACATGATCTGGTGATTAAAGATGAAAAACTTCTATTTAAGTTACTCAGTTTTATATTCCTCAATGCCATTCTCTACATTGAGGGGGGTGTTTGTAACTAGATATGACCTTAAAACTTTGTTCAGTGAGCTGTGCATCTGTGCAAGGTACCGAATTTTTCTAAGTTTCAGTTACCTCATTTAAAATGAGAATAGTAATACCTATGACACACAAGTGCTTTGAAATTAAATGATATAATGTAGTTAAAGTGTGTAGAAGTATTAAATATTTTTCTGTTGAAAGTGGGAGAAAATTCAATCTACCACAGTTTAAATGAAAGAACGTGTATTGGTTTGTGAAATTAACAAAATTCTAGGAGTAGTGTTGGCTTCAGGCACAGCTGGACCCAAATTCTGCAAGTGAAGTCCCAGAACCTGATTTCTCTGTCTATGTCTATCAACCACTGTTGGGAGCCATCAGAGTTGAGACAAGCAACTCCGTCTTAAGAAAATACAGCTCCATCTTAGAATTAAGTTTCTTCTAGCAGAAGTTATGCGGTGCCCTGCGAGTTTGGCCAGAAGCTAAAGATTAACCTGCCACTTAGCACATCTTGCTCCTCTTGCTCCAGAGGATCTCTGCAACTCCCCTTCCTGATCCTCCCCCATAGCTAGCACCAGCCTTGGAATGTTACACCTTGGAATGTTACGACGCCCTGGCAGTTAGCCAATCCTGTGTTGCCAGGTACCTTACCACCTTGTCACTCAGTGCCTAAACCAATTATACACTGTAAAAAACCCCGCTGCGTAGGCAACCCTGCCCCCCTTTGTTCCTGCTGTGTATATACTGCCATTTCAAAAATAAAGTTTGAGGCTTGATCAGAACTTTGTCTTGCCTCCATTTCTCCGTGCCCCTGTCCCTTCTCTTCATCCTCCACAGGTCCTCCCTCTCCCCATGTTGCTGTGCCCAGCGGGTCGGGGCAAACCACGCCTCCTTGGCTCAATCCTTGAGCAGAATGTCTTTGATGGCCACAACAGGCATTTTTTCATATCCTCCCAACTTCAAAACCAGTGGCAAAGAGTACTTGCTTTACTCTCAGAGTCGTGTAAAGTCCTTGAATCTATGTAGATTATATACCTATCTCTGAGTTAATCATTATCCCAAAGGAATGCAGTAACTTGATTTGGGAGGGACTAGGTGTAAAGCATGGGGACGGAATAGGAGGAGGGAGTGCTCTTGAGAGAAAATGGAACAATGTCAAAAGCAGGAGGAGTGAATTTGGGGTAGGTAGAAACACTAAATGTTCATATACTAGCTGTAAAGATGATGCTTTCTACACAATCAGCATTAGCTACCTCATTTCAGTGTTCTGCACCGCTGGCCTCAAACTCAGACTTCCTTTTTGGCTCTAGTTCAAGTACTGACTTCTTCAGGACAAATGCTCCTGGCATGACTCAGCTCTGCTCTTCCTTCTGCTTTCACATTCTTGGCTGTGACCCCAGATAATCTACCAGACCAACGGGTGGCAAATCTCCCCTGGCCCAGTTCTGCTTTTTCAACAGCCTGGCAATGTGCTTAGTCATTAAGACTATTACCAGCCAATCACTGTCACTCACCACTGCAGTTCAGGCCTCTTTCAAGTGTTAAGGTTGCCCTTCTCAGACATTAGGATGCGGTGAAGTACTGATCTCTTCATAGTTTTCATGACTTTGAACATTTTACTCTCATCCTTACCGTTTTTCTTGCCAAACTCAAATCTGAATTTTTAAAGTAACACGTGGAAGTGTATTCATCTGCTATCGGTTGCATTGGAAAGCAGGAAGTTGTCTACCACTTTCCTTTGAAGTGTTTGCAGTAGATGTTCAGCCAATTATCACAATGAGCTATAAACAGAACGCCCAGGTAGAAAGTACTAATCAACTCCAATGTCCTCCTTCGTTTGTTGCCCAAATTTTAGCTGAGTACATGCTGCCTACACAGAGTGCATTCCCTAGCCATCTTTCCAGCAAGGTATGGTTATGGTGAGATTAAGTCCTAATTGAAAGTACTTGAACTGAAGTGACGTGTACAATTTCCAAGTCATGTCCTTAGAGAACAAAGACATTCCCTCAACCACAGCATCCTTGGATAGCAGACAGCACACTTTTCCTGTAAAAGGCCAGATAGCAAATAGTTAGCGCTCCATGGGCCATCTGAGCTCTGTCACAACTGTTCAACTCTATGTTGTTTGGTGAAGACAGCCATTGGCAATATGTAAATGAATGGGTGTGGTCGTGTTCCCATAGCACTTTATTTATAAAAACAGATGGTGCAAGATAGGACAGGGTGGCAGGCAGGTCTGGAGTGAGGGTGAATGTGGAAGTGGGTGAGTGTGGAAGACCGAGAGTGTGTGTGGGCGTGAGAGTGGGAGGGCCTCTGTTTGTGGGAGCGGGAGCTTAGGGAGGCGACGGGGGTGCTCCAAGCAGGAGAAGCAGTGTGCTGCTGGCCGAGCACCTCTGTCCTCTTCAGGGGAAGAGCCTGCCATTTTGAGGGAGCCACAGGGAGCCCTGAAGCCCCGGCACACAGACCAGTCATACCAGCTTAGTTATCCTGAACTGTGAAGGACTGGCTGGCCCACTTTGCTGGCAGTGTGCGGGGCCCGCCCCTGGCGAACGGAGCACTCCCGTCCTGCCCAGCCTCCTCCACCGCAGAGCGACAGGCTGGCCCTGTCATTTTTCCCAACGGGGCACCCGACCCGACTCCTCCTCGGCAGCACAGTGCCCAGCTTGCCCCAAGACCTCAGTGAGCAGAGTCAGCAACTGAGCGGCCACCTCTTCCACAGGGGAAAGACTGCCCCACCGCCTCAGCATCAGGGTGCTCAGCCTGACTCTGCCCTCTGTGAGCAGAGGGGCCAGTCCACCCCACCAAAGAGGCGAGGGGGGCTCCTAGCCTGACACCTGCACCAGCAGAGCAGCACCCAGCCCACCCCACCACCCTGACACATGCCCAGGCTGGATACAAGGAACTGCCACCCTGAACCAGCATGCCTGACCCAGTGCCCCTGGAAGATTGGTGCCACCACCTAAAGTGGTACTCCCAGCTCTGCCAGGGTGACCCCAATCCCCTCAGATGCAGGGACCTGGGCAAATGGCCCTGCTGCTTGACACTGCCCAGTAGATGTGACCTGAGACACACCAGATGCAGGGACCTGTCACAGAGACCGGACATGCCTCACCCGGTGTCATCAGAAGATCTCATTGCTGGGATCCCGTGGGACCAGTCATCTCTGAACACATGGAACAACATGGTGAACCCACCCGCCTCACCCAGCTCCCCAGACTACTGGACTGCTAAAATGGGAAGACAAAGAAATAACCCCCAAATGAAAGAAAAGGAGGAATTGCCACAAAAGGAACTAAATGAAATGGAGGTAAGTAATTTGTCAGATAAAGAATTTAAAGTAATGGTTATAAGGATGCACAAACATCTGAGTGAGAATTACAAGCAACTTAATGAGAATTAAATGGAGCTGAATGAAAAAGATACCAACATGAATAAGAATCCATAAGAAATGAAGAATAACCTGGAAGGATTCAACAGTAGATGGGAGGAAGCCGAGGACATAATCAGCAAATTAGAAGACAAGGTAGAAAAAAACATCCATTCAGACCAGCAATTGGGAGAAAAATTAAGAAGCAGGAGGAGAGTTTAAGGTAGCTTAAGAGGGACAATCCTATCTAAAAAAAAGAGAGAAACATGCAAATTGACCATACCTCCATTATGACCACCAGCCAATCAAGAGTGAGTATGCAAATTAATCCAACAAATATGGCAGCAGCCATGGAGCTGGAGCCATCCAAAGGCTTGGGTTACTCCCAGTGATGGAGGAAGCCAAGCTTCCCGCCCACCCTGGCCTGCCCTGGCCTCCATTCAAGGCTACAAAGTTTCAATTAGAGAAGATAAATAAATCCCAGATATCAGTGCCTCCACTTGGGTTGCTGGGGGGCGAGGCCAGTCTGCAAACCACTACAGGCCCCTCGCCCAGGCCAGCCCATGCCCCAAGGCAATCCCCACCCTGCTCCAGGACACCCTTCAGGGCAAACCAGCTGGCCCCCACCCATGTACCAGGCCTCTATTCTATATAATAACAGTAATATGCAAATTGACCATCACTCCAACACACAAGATGGCTGTCCCCATGTGGTTAAAGATGACTGTCCCCATGTGGACACAATATTTTCCATCAAAATCCACTGCTCATTTCTATTTAAATCTCTTATAATTTGTAATTATTTTGGTATTTGCTTATGTTTTTCCCACTTGATTATAGGTTCCCGGATGGCAGAATATATGTCTGTCCTGCTTGTCATTGTATCCATTATGCTGAGCATAGTTTATGGTCTTCACTAGTTGTTGAATAAATGAAAGATTAAGAAACTAGAAACCAATTTCCTTTTATATATGAAAAGGTGAACAGATTTAAATGAAGTTGATTAGGTGAATTTAGCAAACCATTGTATTTTTTAAAATGTATTTTTTTTTATTTCAGAGAGGAAGGAAGAGGGAGAGATAGAAACATCCATGATGAAAGAGAATCATGGATTAGCTGCCTCCTGCAAGTCCTCCACTGGGGATTGAGACCACAACCCGGGCATGTACCCTTGACCAGAATCGAACCTGGGACTGTTATGCCCAGATTTCAAGATCCCCAAGGACCACCAGGGAGCCAAGTCTGATGCAAAAGCAAAAGAGCCTTAATTCAAGCTCGAGTCTGGTCTTCCTGTCTCTACCAATGCAGCAGTAGGATCCAGAGAGCCCCGAGCTCTGAAAGTGTTGTCCTTTTTTATAGGGTTTAGGGTTGGGTGGTGGGGTGAGGCTCAGACCACTGAGTTGGCTGGTTCTGATTGGTGGGGTGAGGGCCAGGGTCCAGTTACACTGGGTTACTTCCCTCTGTATTTCTGTTGGTCTGTTTTAAGGGTGGGTTGGGTAATTGATATATTTTGTGGTTTTTCTCGGAAAGGGGTTATGTCGGAGACATAGTTACACAAGATGGAGGACACAGCACAAAACGGAGTCAGCCCTGCTCTGCCCTTGAAAGAAGGCCTACGTGCTGGGAAGGGGCCATGAGACCGTATCTCAAGGCCTGGCCTGGTGTCAGCACTGATAACTCTATCTGGGGCATAGTCCATGGCCTCTCTGGAAGCATGCTCAAAAATTCTCACTCTCCAACAGGACTTTTCAGTTCGCAGTTCCTGCATTTGGGGGAGCTGCGTCAACGAGAGTCACGGTCATGGCCCTTTCTTGTACAAGCAGGAACTGGAACTGCTGATGCCTGCAATATGCTTATAGGGAAATGGCAGTGTGTGAGTTCCTTTTATCAGCTTGTTAGTACATTATATTCTAATTACATTTCATGGTTGGTTAGAGTAGAATAAAGTTTTTATTCTCTGTTACAGAATGATCAAGATGCAATCAATAATCGCTAATGTTTACTGAGCACATATAAGACACCAGACACTGTTTTAAGTACTTGGCATCCTTTACAAATCTCTGGGGTAAATACCACCGTGTTTCCCCAAAAATAAAACATCCTCAAAAATAAGACCTACAGGTTTCCTTCTGAGTGAAATATAAGGCATTCCCCCCCCCCCCCCCCCCCGGAAAATAAGGCCCTCCCTAGGCTCTGTCTCAGAATGAAAATTAATTTACAGTAAACTGGTCCCGAGGGCCGCCCTGACTGGCGTCTAGCAAACAGTGACATTACACGAAGTCCTGACATCACTGCTGTGTGGAGGCAGAGCGGAGGTCGGAGTGAGCGGTGAGCGCGGGGCGGGAGAGAGGAGGAGACTTTCGCAGATGCGTGTAGAAGAACAGGAGGTTTAGAGCGGACGGACCCGGCGAAGTGGTGAGTGCTGGTCTGTCTCAGGTGACACTACCTGATGCTCGTGGCCGCCCTCATGATGACTGAAGGTTCTCAGTCAGTGGCAGACCCTGCTCCAGCCCAGATCCAGGCCCCAGCAAGCCCAGTGACAGTCCCCAGGCAGGCCCCAGGGGGTAAATGTCTGATAAAGGGGTAGGGGGGATGTCTGGTGAAGGTATTCAGTGGCACAGGAGTGAGGGGAGGGGAATCACTTAAAATGACACAGGAGGATCAGAGGGGGCAATCAAAATGACACAGGAGGATCAAAAGGGGTTACTAAAATGGTAATCCCTCCTCTGATTCTCCTGTGCCATTTTGATTCCCCCTTCTGATGTCCCCTGTCATTTTAAGTGATCCCCCTCCCCCCACCTTGATACCCCAATTCCTTTTTTTTACCCCTAGAAATGAGCGCAAAAAGAAAAAGCTACTCCGTGGAGTACAAGAAAGGAATCGTGGAAGACTCTCGGGGCCAAAATCTTACAGCTTTCTGCAAAGAGAAGATGTTGAGTATCCGATTGGTCCTAAAATGGCGAGCAGAGTATGGTAACCTCATTGAACAAGTGGACAAGGGAAATGCTAAAAAGCGCAAGTGTGGATCAGGTCGGCAACCATTATTTTCTGAGCTGGAAGACCTGATCTGTGAATGGGTTGTTGACAGGAGAGCAATTGCTTTGGTTGTGAATAGCGCTCAGATTCAAGAATTTCCCCTTGCAATGGCACCACAGTTTGACATAGCCCCCAAAGACTTCAAAGCATCACAACACTGGCTGGATAATTTCCTTCAGTGAAGTGAACTGTCTTTAAGAAGATCTACAACATTGTTTAGGTTGGAAGATACTCAAGTTATTAAGTGAGCACTTGCATTTAAGTCCTTTATTGATGTTGCTGACTTCTCTAAATACAATCTTTTCAACATGATTGCTATGAATGAAACTGCAGTGTTTATGGGCCAATCATCTCAAACAACAATTGAACAGCAGGGTGCCTCCTTAGTGTACATTCCCTCCACTGCTCATGATAGTGCACGTGTTTCCTGTATTTTGGCAAGTCATCTGGATGGCACTAAAATCCCACCTTTAATCATTTCTAAGGGCAAGAAGGAAAAGATTGAACGTGTTTTGGGCGTTTAATTCTTGAAACTGAAAAAGCCTGAGCCACACAAGCAGTTATAAGGAAGTGGGTCGATTTAATGTTGCCGCTTGTTATGCAAGGGAGCCAAAGAGGTCTGCAAGTCTGGGATGCAGCCAGCACTCACTGCGCTGAAGACATGAAGACATTTCTTAATGAAAGAAAAATAGATCAGATAATGATTCCCGCAGGAATAATGGCCTATCTCCACCCTCTTGATAGTGCAATCAACAAGCCATTCAAAGACAATTTGTGCATGGAAATTGATGACTACATTGAAAATAGAATGGAGAGAAATCAGTGTGGAAACTTTGTGAAACCTAAACTGCAAGAAGTTGTGACTTGGGTGAAGAATTCATGGAAGAAAATCACTGACAGTTGCATTGCAAATGCACTATGAACAGGCTACCTTGACAGGAAGTACTCATTTAAAGACAGTGCTATTGCTAAACATGAGAGATTTGGTCCACTGATTCTGAAAGAAATGGAGTCACAAGAAATTCACCAGGAAATTCAGGAATTGGATTGTTATGATGATGTTCCAGAAGATGATGACATGATTATCATTGAATAAATGAGTAAATTCTTGATACTGTAGGATTCACAGTTTGTCTAGTTTGTGTTGACAACTACCGCACTACCGTACCATATACAGGTAACAAATTTCCTTTATTTTCATTTAACAATAAATGTGTACCGTATCCCTCTTCATGGAAAAATAAGACACCCCCTGAAAATAAGACCTAGCGCATCTTTGGGAGCAAAAATTAACATGAGACACTGTCTTATTTTCGGGGAAACAGGGTATTACCTATTTTGCTATTCAATCCCATGAGAACAGAGAACACTCCAGTATTTTATCTTTTTTTCTAATTTTTTGAAATTAATTTATTCAGTTTTGACAGATAGAGATACATCAATGCATTCATTGGTTGATTTTTGTATGTGCCCTGACCAGAAATCGAACCTGAAACCTTGGCATATGGGTCAGCGCTCTAACCAACTGAGCTACCCGGCCAGGGCCATTTCAGCTTCTTCTCACGCGTGCATTCCTTGGATTTAATAGGCATTTAATAAATAATTGGCGAATAAGGTAAATTTTATGGTTGCCAGCTTTCTCAGCGAAAGGATCAGCACGGATTTCAGGGCCAGAGCGCAGGGTCAGGGGGCCCGGGGTTTCGTGTCCCTGGGGGGCAGCCGAGCGCGAGGTCCCTGAAAGGAGCGATGAGAGGCTGCAGCTTCAGTTTCCGCGCCCAGCGCTGCAGGACTGAATGCATGTTGTGGGCTCCCGCGACCCAGAAAACAAAAAAGCTTGGATTGGAGGAGGCGGAACCCCTTCCCTGCCTGAGCCCGAACATCTAGGAAGCTGCAGCCCGGCAGCCCGTCCGCCCGTCCAGGCGAGGTCGCTCTAGTCCACGTGGGACAAGCAAGCCGAGGCCGGACGCTCTAGCCTCCAGCGGAGGCGCCGCCGGAAGTCTCGACTGCTCCAGGGGGGCGTGCCGCCCGCCGGCTCCTTCCGCCCGCTCCTCGCCTGCGGCTGCAGCCAGCCCTGCGGCCCTCCGCCGCCTGACCCTCTGTCCTTGACAAGTTGGGTTCACCCCAGGGGGAAAGCCTGGTCTCTCCTGCGCCCCGAGAGGTTTGTTCCGGCGGCCGGGCGGCCGCGCCTGCGTGCGGGGCGGGCTGCTGTGAAGGGCGCCCGGCCCCTGGAGGGCCCTCGCGCCGCGGTCCCTCGCTCCCTCCGCTGGCGTGGCGCCGGGAGGCAGCGGCAGGCTCCGCGCCTGGGGATGCGGCTAGGGGGCCTCTCACCTCTCACCACCGAGTTGTGAAACGTGCAACTTGGCCTTGGCCTGCGGTCCTTGCTGCAGGAGCACGTGGCGAAGAGTTGGGGTCCCCTGAGAGGTGTGGCTGGGCACGTGGTTGGGGGTCCTCAGGGACACTGTGAGGAGGACCTTTGCAGGCCCTGGTGGGTGGTCACAACACCTTTTTGCCCCGACCACACATGAGCTCCATATGGGGGCTGACTGTAGGCCTGATTCCAGTGTAGGGAGCGATGCACGTACATGTATGTGTGCGAAAGATGCCAGTCTTTGTGCATGTAAGCGCGCGCGCCTGCGCCCGGTCTGCTGAGTGTAACTTTTAAAATCTATTAAAAAGTCTTCTGTTTTGATATTTGCTTGTCTGTCTCCCCCATCTCCCCAGTCTCACCTGAGGGGTATTGTTGCTCTACCTCAGGGTATGCTATTGGTCTGCTTCCACTTTGGATAGAAGTAGCAGATCCCCATTTCAACCGCACACCTGAAAAGCAGCCCGTGCTCCTCTGCTCAAAATCTGGCTGGCACTTCATTGGTTCAGGTTAGTAAAAAGCCCTTAGCCTGCCTGAATGCCCCTCAAGGTCTTGGTTCTGCTGAACTTGTCCGTGCCCTCCTTCAAGGAAAACACCCCTAAAAGTACACACTTCTCCCTCCATGCCAACCTGCAGTAATTTCATCATTTTAAAAAATATATATATATATTTCATTGATTTTTTACGAGAAGAAGGGAGATAGTTAGAAACATCGGTGAGTCATCGATTAGCTGCCTCTTGCACGCCCCCTACTGGGGATGTGCCTGCAACAAAGGTACATGCCCTTGACAGGAATAGAACCTGGGACCCTTCAGTCAGCAGGCTGAGGCTCTATCCACTGAGCCAAACCGGTTTTGGCAATTTCATCACTTTGGATATGACAGAGTTTTATAATGGTTTACCCGTATTTTGAAATTTACTCTTTCATTTAGTCAGAATTTGTTGAACGCCTAACATTGTCAAACACAAACATTTTAAGAGCTGAGGATATAATGAGGGGAGGGGAGAGGGATACAGTCTATAGTTCCTTAAAAATACAACAACAAACAGCTTAATTGTGATACAGTTCACATACCATAGAATTAACCCATTGAAAATGTACACGATTTTTAAAAACACATTCACAAAGTTTAAAGCCATTGACAATGTTAACCTAAAAATTAAAGGACCTTTCCAAGCCAGAGGCAAGCAGCATTTATTTGTGACCGAAGCATACCAGTAGAAGCCCAGGGTTATTTATGAGAAAGGGAAGGGGAACAATTACATCAATAGAAGGAAGGCATTTCTGTTGGTGCAGATAAGTTAACATAGTGGTACTAATTCTAAACAATATTTTAAATTTTAAATTCAGATGTCATCAGTCCAGTAGTCATAATATCTGCTTTCTTATTAATCTTTGCAAACAGTTCCTTTGGGACACAATGTTGCTTTCCGCCCAATCTAAAGATTCTTTGCTCTGTTTTAATATTCCAAGATTTGAGGCATAAGACATACAAGGCAGTTCCTCTGGGATAGCAATTGCATTTACACCATGATCAAGTTTAAAACATTTTCTTAACACCCGGAAGAAACGCTGAACCCATTAGCAGTCTCTTCTGATTTTCTCTCCAGTCCCACTGCACTCCTATCCCTAAGTACTACTAATCTATGGTCTATATTTGCCTACTCTAGATAATTTATATAAATGAAATCATAAAGTGTGTAGTCTTTTCTGATTGTCTTCTTTCACTTCATATTCTTGTCATCCATGCTGTTGCAGGTATCAGTAGTTAATTTCTTTTTTTTTTTTAAATATATTTTATTGATTTTTTTACAGAGAGGAATGGAGAGAGATAGACAGTTAGAAACATCGATAAGAGAGAAACATCGACCAGCTGTCTCTTGCACATCCCCTACTGGGGATGTGCCCTTAACCAATGTACATGCCCTTGACCGGAATCGAACCTGCGACCTTTCAGTCCACAGACCGACGCTCTACCACTGAGCCAAACCGGCTTCGGCAGTAGTTAATTTCTTTATGTTGCTAGATTATATTTCATTTTATGGATATACTACTGTTTATCCATGTGTCAGTGGATGGACATCAGTATTGTTTTGGGGAGTATGAGTAATGCTGCTATGAAGGTTTATGTATATGTTTTTAATTTTTTTTAATTTAATAAATCTTTATTGTTCACCTTTTTTCTCCCCCATAGTACCCCTCCACCCAGTCCTACCCCACTCTCTGCCCTTATCTACCCACTCCCTCTCCCCCGCTCCCCCTCCAGTCCTCATTCATAGGTGTATGATTTTTGTCCAGTCTCTTCCTCTACCCCCTACTCAGACACCCTTTTCCCACTGAGAATTATCAATCCCCTCCCATTTTATGCCCCTGATTCTATTATATTCACCAGTTTATTCTATTCCTCAGATTTTTAATTCACTTGACTTTTAGATTAACTTGTTGATAGATATATATTTGTTGTTCATAATTTTTATCTTTTTTTTCTTTTTCCTCTTTTTAAAGAACACCTTTCAGCATTTCATATAATACTGTTTGGTGGTGATGAATTCCTTTAGCTTTTTCTGATCTGTGAAGCTCTTTATCTCCCCTTCAATTCTGAATGATAACTTTGCAGGGTAGAGTAATCTTGGTTGTAGGTTCTTGCTATTCATCACTTTGAATATTTCTTCCCACTTTCATCTGGCCTGCATAGTTTCTGTTGAGAAATCAGCTGATAGTCGTATGGGTGCTCCCTTGTAGGTAACTAACTGTTTTTCTCTTGCTGCTTTTAATATTCTTTTTCTTTTGCCCTTAGCATTTTAATTATGATGTGTCTTGGTGTGGTCCTTTTTGGATTCCTTTTGTTTGGGGTTCTGTGCACTTCCTGGACTTGTAAGTCTATTTCTTTCACCAGGTGGGGGAAGTTTTTGGTCATTATTTCTTCAAATAGGTTTTCAGTGTCTTGCTCTCTCTCTTCTTCTGGGACCCCCCATAATTCTGATGTTGGTATGCTTGAAGTTGTCCCAGAGGCTTCTTACACTATGTTCAACTTTCTGGATTCTCTTCTTGCTTCTTCAGAGGAGTGTCCTTTGCCTCTTTGTGTTCCAAATCTTTGACTTGATTCTTATGCTCCTGTAGTCTGCTGTTGGGTGTCTGTATAATAGTTTTGTTTTTTTTCAGTCAGTGTATGTTTAATTTCTATTGTAGTTGGTCCTTTTTCATATCCCAGAGCATCTTGTTAAATTTATCAGCCTTTACTAGAAAATTCTTGAAAAACCTTATAACTGTGGTTTTGAACTATGTTCAGTTATTTGTTCTCCCCCATTTCTTTCATTTGTGATCTGTTTTCTTGTCTCGGCATTTTCGCTGCTTCCCTGAGTTGGTAGGATAGCTTTGTGTGCTAGGTGTCCTGTATGGTTCAGTGGATCAGCCTCCCAGTTATCTGAGGTGGACACTCTTGGTGCAACCCTTTGTGGACTATGTGTACAGCTTTGTTGTAGTTAAGTCTTGATTGTTGTTGGTGTCACTGGGAGGAATTGACCTCCAGGCCAATGGGCTGTGAGGACCTGCTGTGTCTATAATGGAAGAATTACTGTGCTGGAGACACGTTTATGGGGCAGGACTTGTTCCAGTAGAGCTTTGGTGCTCACTGAGTCTGCCTCTTGAATGTGTACCTTATGAGAGTAGTTGAAATCTGGTGTTGTCTCACACCGACCACTAGATACACTAGTTTCTGGATCTCCAATGGAGTGTAGGTCAGCTACTGTTTGAGGCCACCCAGTAGGAGCTACAGCAAGAACTACAGTTTTCTCCTCTTTGCTTGGGATTTGGTGGTTTTGGAGCAGTCTGACTGGAGCTGCAGTTTATTTCGTTAAGCTGCCACAGAGTAGGCCATTTATATGCAAAAGCAGCTGTGTGGAGCCTGGCAGGTTTGTAGAATGTGTGGGGCGGAGCCTCAGGGCATCACTAAGCTGGGGCGTGGCAAACAGCAATGGCTGCTGACAGCAGTCTCTGTGTTTTCAAGTCCCTGCCTCCCTGTGCTCCAGCGCAGTAAACTGATTACTGGGCGCACCTCTGCAAAAGAGTCACCCTCACTTTCTGACCCGATTGCCAGCAGACCAACTTCTCTCCATAGGCGTCTGGGTCTCCTGTGTGACCCCAGAAATTGGATTTCAAAGTGAATGGGAGCTTGTTTCCCTTTGGGTTGAAAAAAAGCCCTGCTCCTAGTCACCTGCCGCCAGCCCGATGCGTGTGCCTCCGTATCTCAGCTTTTCAGCGCTTGTGCTCCTTTCTTTTTCCTTCTAGTTGTAAGACTTCCGTTCAGCCAGCTTTCCCGTGGTTCTGGGAGATAGATGTTTTGTCTTTTAGTTGTAGTTTTGAAATTGTTGTTTAAGGCGGCAGATTAGTTGTTTATCTTTGCAGCCATCTTGGTTTCTCTCTTTGGTTTATGTATACATTTTCATTTCTCTTGGGTATATACCTAAGAGTAGAATTGCTGGCTCTTAGGGAAACTACATTTAACATCTGAAGGAATTGCCAGGCTGTTTTCTAGAGCCGCTGCACTGTTTATATTCCCATCAGCAGTGCATGATGGATCTGATTTCTCCACATCCTTGTCAACACTTGTCAGTATTTGTCTTTTTTATTTTAGCCATCCTAGTGGGTGTCAGCTGTGTCTGGTGGTTTTGGTGTGCATTTCTCTGATAGCTAGTGATGTTGAACATCTTTTCATGTGCTTATTGTCCATTTATATCCTTTGTTCAATTTTAATCAGGTTTTTATTCTTTTTATCACTGAGTTGAAAGAATTCTTTATATATTTTAGAGCGTTTCTTTAAAATATATTTTTTATTGATTTCAGAGAGGAAGGGAGAAGGAGAGATAGAAACATCAATGCTGAGAAAGAATCATTGATTGGCTGCTTCCTGCACACCGCCCACAGGGGATCCAGCCCACAACACAGGCATGTGCCCTGACTGGGATCGAACTTGTGACCTGGTTCATAAGTTAACATTCAACCACTGAGCCACACCGGCTGGGCATATACTATATTCTAGATGTTAGTCCCTTATCAGATATAGGAAAGCCTTGTAAATTATGCTATAGTTCCTTTAAATGAAAAGCATGTGAGGTTAATATTTACTCTCTCTGAAGACCATGTTTAAGGTCTGTAGGGGCAATTCAGTAAGTTGAACAATAATACTGTGTGTGGAAGACCAGGCCCAGGAAAAAGAGCTGTAAAGAATATGTGTACAGCATTATGAGATTTGAAAATCAAGCTGGAAGGAATAGTTTATATAATTTGTTTATTTCCTATTGAATTTTGTGTTTTTCTTAATGATATGTAAGAGTTCTTTGTATAGAGATATTCACCTATTTTGACTGTTAGATATGTGGCAAATGTTTTCAGTCTACTTGCCTATTAAATTTTGTTTTTTATCTTTTACTATACTGATGTTTTACATTTTTTGCATAGTCAGGACTGTCAGTGTTTTCCTTTTGTAGGCTTTTGTGGGTGTAGTTTGGGATACTGCTTTAAGTTATATGCATTATAGAAACTAACATAATTCCCTGCTTAGGATGACATTTGCATTCCTAGTACATATTTAACTTAGAGTGTTTATTATTATAGACACTGCCTCCTTTCCTCCCTGCCTTGAAAAATATGCTATAATCTGTTTCAGTTTTGTTGGTTCATTTAATTTTCTATTTCAAACAGACTTATAGAAGTTATTCCTTTATTCTTTTATGTTTAATATACTGTATTTTTTATTCATATTTAATATACTGTATTGGACAGTTGTCATCAAGTAGTGGTACTTATTTTATGCTAATAGGAGTTTATTTGAGGATTTTAAAAATATATTTTTATTTATTTTTAGAGAGAGAAGAAGGAAGAGGAATAGAAACGCCGATGAGAGAGGAACATCATTGATTGTCTGCCTCCTGCACTGTCCTCAGGGGAATGAGCCTGCAACTGAGGTAAATGCCCTTGACCAGAATTGAACCTGGGACCCTTTAGTCCGCAAGCCAATGCTCTATCCACTGAGCCAAACTAGCGATGGCTCCTTGAGGATTTAATATATATAGAGCTGGGATGCAACTATATTGGTTCTATATTGATAGGGACATGCTGGGAATAACAGTTTTATAAAATCTTATTAACATTTTTATATTTCTCTCATTTCATAGGTTTAACTCAAATATTTTTATATTTTTCTTATTTCATAGTGGCAATTCAAATACTTCTAAGGTCACTGGACATTTTGAGAAACTGAAGAAAGTTAATATTACAGTAACTCTTTAGAAAAAGTTGCATATATTTATTTTACATACAATTTCTAGTTCTCCCTAGGCCTGATTTGTTAGGAGGATTTTGTGTTTCTTGCTTCGCTGCTTAAGTTGTGTTAAAGTATACATAACACAAAGTTTAGCATTTTAACCATACAATTTAGTAATATTAAATATATTCATATTGTTGCGCAACTTTTTTTTTTAAAGACAATGTTTTAGCATTTCATTTTTAAAAAGTATATATTTTATTGATTTTTTTACAGAGAGGAAGGGAGAGGGATAGAGAGCTAGAAACATCGATGAGAGAGAAATATCGATCAGCTGCCTCCTGTACACCTCCCACTGGGGATGTGCCTGCAACCAAGGTACATGCCCTTGACCAGAATCAAACCCTGGACCTTTCAGTCCGTAGGCCAATGCTCTATCCACTGAGCCAAACCTGTTTTGGCTGTGCAACTTTCTGAACCATTCTCTCCACATCTTTATCTTCCCAAACTAAAACTCTGTATCCATTAAATAACTTCCCATTGTCTCCCTGCCACCCAGGCCCTGCCAAACATGATTCTATTTTTTATCTCCATGAGTTTGACTATTCTGGGTATCTCATAAATGGAATTCTGTAAGGTGCTCTTGGCACCTCACAGCATTTGGCATCTACAAATGCACTGGAAAGGCCCGCAGATGGATTTGAATGCTGCAGACCCTTGGAACTTCAACATAACTTAGATTTATATGTAATTTGTTTAGTATCCTGCAAATACTAAGATTACACAGATGCTAAGCACTCAGCTCAGCCTATTTATACCCCAGCTTTTTGAGAGAAGCAATACACAATCAAATAAAAATGCCTTTATAAGACTTCTTTTCAGGGTACTAGAATCAAGATTAAATACTGATTCCTAGTTTCCATTATTAGATTGTTACCTAGCATCACACCTGTCTGTGTTAGGAATAGAGTGAGATAGCACCAGTATTATTAAGATGAGATATATCTTCATTATAGTAGTATACAAATCTGTACTTGTGTTAAAGTTCATATAACTGTAAACAGAAAGGCAAAGCAGTCACTTTTACTGTATGATAATTTTTAAAAAGTATAGAATAAGTGGCTAAAAAGAAAATCATAAAACATTAGAATGCATAAGTATTGGCAGAAAATTGAACAGTTTTGCCATTTTTAACCCAAAGGCCTAAAGCTCAAATAAAATTAGAAAGATCCTAACCTGACAAGCATGTTGAAATATTTAAATATAGACCTAGAAGTGTTTCTAAAAGTTATGGATGTACACTAGAAGTATTTAAATATATTTCAGTATTTCATATTTCAAAAACATTAATTTGGCAAAACTTGAATTTTCTGGGAATACTTCATAGTTTAAAAAATATATGGTAACTCAGCTAATGTGACTCAGTGAATGAATGTTGACCCATGAATCAGGAAGTCACAATTCGATTCCTGGTCAGGGTACATGCCCAGACTTGTGGGCTCGATCCGCACTAGGGGGTTTGCAGGAGGCAGCCAATCAATGATTCTCATCATTGATGTTTCTATCTTTTCCTCTCTCTTCCTCTCTCTGAAATCAACTTTTTATCCTCTTATTCAGTATTGTTTTGAAAATATCATAATACAGTAAAATTGACTATTTGGCCTTTTGATTTACAGTTCTATGCATTTTAACACATACATAGCTGCTTTTATCCAAGTGTAAAGGGCTAGAAAGGACAAAATCAACTTAGTCTTTAAAAATTTTTTAAAATTACAATTCACATTTAGTATTATTTTGTACTAGAGGCCCGGTGCACGAAATTTGTGCATGGCATGGGGGGGGCGGGATGGGGAAGAGTGGGTGTTCCTCAGCCCAGCCTGCACCCTCTCCAATCTGGTATCCCTCGAGGGATGTCCAAATGCCTGTTTAGGCCCAATCCCACTGTACCTAAACGGGCATTCGGACATCCCTCTCACAATCCAGGACTGTTGGCTCCCAACGGCTTGCCTGCCAGCCTTCCTGATTGCCCCTAACTGCTTCTGCCTGCCAGCCTCATCACACCCTAACTACTCCCATGCCATCCTGATTGATGCCTAACTGCTACCCTGCCAACCTGTTTGCCCCCAACTTCTCTCCTTTGCTGGCCTGGTCACCCCTAACTCCCCTCTCCTGCAGGGTTGATCACCTTCAGCTGTCCTCCCTTGCAGGCCTGGTCCCTCTCAACTGCCCTCCCTTGCAGGCCTGGTGCCTCCCAACTGCCCTCCCCTGCTGGCCATCTTGTGTCCACATGGGGGTAGGATCTTTGACCACATGGGGGCAGCCATCTTGTGGGTTGTATTGATAGTCAATTTGCATATTACTCTTTTATTAGATAAGATAGAGGCCTGGTGCATGGGTGAGGGCCAGCTGGTTTGCCCTAAAGGGTGTCCTGGATCAGGATGGGTGTTCCCTTTGGGCATGGGTCGGCCTGGGTGAGGGGCCTGTGGTGGTTTGCAGGCCAGCCACACCCCCTGGCAACCCAAGCGGAGGTCCTGGTATCTGGAATTTATCTTCTACAATTGAAACTTTGTAGCCTGGAGCGGAGCCAAGCCTCTTGTCACTCCATGCGGAAGCCATTACTGTTGGAATTTATGTGTCTTCTATAATTGAAACTTTATAGCCTGGAGTGAAGGCCTGAGCCGCCAACACTGCAGAAGCTTGGCTTCCTCCATTGTCCGGGACAGCCTTAGTCTCCTGCTCTTCCAGCTCCATGGCTGCCACCATTTCTGTTGGAATTTATTTACCTTATATAGTTGAAACTTTGTACCCTTGAGTGGAGGCCTGGGCCAGCCAGGGTGTGTGGAAAGCTTGGCTTCCTCCATTGCCAGGGAAACTCAAGCCTAACTCCTGCTCTTTGTGGCTGCAGCCATCTTGGTTGGGTTAATTTGCATACTCGCTCTGATTGGCTGGTGGGTGTGGCTTGTGGGCGTATATGAGTGATGGTTAATTTGCATATTACTCTTTTATTAAATAGGATTGGTTTCAGGTATACAACATACCCGTAGTAGTTAGATAATCATATTTTACAAAGTGTTCCCCCTGATATTTCCAGTACCTAAGCGGCATAATACAAGTTCATAATGATTACACTATTGACTATATTCCCTATGCAGTGGTGCCTCGCATAACGAACGCCTCGCACAGCGACCTTTGGACAGGTTTTTCATGAAACCATCGGCCAAAAAGCAGAAAATGGATGAAGATGTGCAAGATTCGGTAGACTCTACTTAGTCTGTCTTAAAATTAAAAAAATGTGTGTTTTTTTTAAAAAAAATTATGTTTTTAGATGTATCTAAATAAAAATATGTCATCTTAGCATATTTTTTTTTATGTCATCTTAGCATATTTTATGCTACAGAACGAATTATTTTTTTTAACATGTATTGTTATGGGAAAACGCGTTTCACATAACGAACTTTTCGCATAACAAACTTGCTCCTGGAACGAATTAAGTTCGTTGTGTGAGGCACCACTGTGCTGCACTTTACATCCACATAACTATATTTTTCAATACCTTCATCTTTTTCTTTCTTTTTAATATATTTTATTGATTTTTTACAGAGAGGAAGGGAAAGAGAGAGAGTTGGAAACATCATTCAGCTGCCTCTTGTATACCCCCTACTGGGGGTCTGCCCATAACCAAGGTACATGCCCTCGACCGGAATTGAACCTGGGACCTTTCAGTCCACAGGCCGATGTTCTATCCACTGAGCCAAACTGGTTACGGCCCCTTCATCTTTTTCATCTAGATCCCCAATTCCTCTCCCCTTTGGCAACTCTTATTCTCTTCTCTTTTGTTTTCTTGCAGAAACTCAAACTTCCTTAGAAATAAAATTATTTCTATAGTAATATTGTGATATCAACAGGTGGCAATGTTGTGCTATAATAGGACATTAATAAAGATTGTGATGCTTCTTGTTGGCTGAAAGTAATTACTTTTAAGTTTTCACTTCAGAAAACCAGGACAGTTAATTGTCAACATTAACTCTTGAATCTATTTACTTGGATCCTTTCCAAAATCTCTCTTACTCTTATAATATTCCTAGCAAATAAATTGTGGATAAAGGTATCCTTAATATAATACTTATGTATTTATTTTCAAATCTTTTAAAATACTTGTAGAGTTATGGGTTAATTCTTTACTTAAGGTTAACCTTTGTGGTGTGAATAACTCCAGCATTAAGAATAAATCTGTGAGTCATAGAATCTTACCAGTGAGACAGGATATTTTATATTCCAGCTTTTTCTATCACATGTAGGAAACTCATCTATCATTTCTGAAAATTGGTGACATTAATTAATCAGCAAATGAAGCAGCTGCAGAAGAAAGATACAGATGTCGAAATTCAGCATCTGGAGTTTGAAGCTTTAACAGAGATATTCAGTGGGAAATGATGATGTGAGACATTCACACTTAGATGACTCATAAGTTTTCAAACATAACTCACCCATAAAGGGACTCCCCTTTTCCTTACACTTCAGCAAGTTACACCTGACAGTATATACTCCCCGGGGAACGGGAACCACCATTTATCCAGATGCTCGTGATAACTGTCTGTGACCATCTTTAAGACCTTTCAACATTTTCTTTATTCTTCCACTTACAGTTTCTGAAATGGCACTTCATCTCTTCCTCCATCACCTAGTTCAAACTACCATCATCTCTCCGGCACTGCTTTCTAATTGGTCTACTGAAAAGTATTATTACCTCCATTTTTAGTTTTCCATGGTATCTCCATACTGCTTTCCACAGTGGCTGCACCAATCCGCATTTCCACTTACAGTACACAAGGGTTTCCTTTTGAAAGCTATTTTAAAAGATATAAAGTCTGCCTGACCAGTGTAGTTCAGTAGCTGAGCATTGACCTATGAACCAAGAAGTCACGGTTCAATTCCTGCTCAGGGCATATGCCCAGGTTCCGGGCTCAGTCCCCAGTATGGGATGTGAAGGAGGCAGCTGATCAATTATTTTCTCTCATCATTGATGTTTCTATCTCTCTCACTCCCCTTTCCCTTCCTCTCTGAAATGAGTTAAAAAAAAAAAAAAAAAAAATATATATATATATATATATATATATATATATATACACACACACACACACACACACACACACACACATACACAGTGGTGCCTCGCATAAAGAACGCCTCGCACAGCGAACGCTGCACACAACGAACTTCATTTCATGATTCATACAACGAACTTCGTTTCACACAACGAAATCGCCCGAGCTTCCACGACTGCTTCGCCCGAGCTTCCACGATCGCTGCCGATGTATTGCATCCTTCCGCGCAGGCACTGCAGGCAGTCGTTAGTCACTGCGCTTAACTTAAGCACGTATCGCGGCAATCGTTCTTCATTACGAATTAAATCACGCAGGTATCACGGCAGTCGTCCTTTTAAGTTAAACTCAATATTTTTTTTATATCATGATGTATCTAAATAAAAATAATAACAAAAACTTTATCTTTTTTTATGTCATCTTAGCATATTTTATGCTACAGAACGAATTATTTTTTTTAACATGTATTGTTATGGGAAAACACGTTTCACATAACGAACTTTTCGCATAACAAACTTGCTCCTGGAACGAATTAAGTTCGTTGTGTGAGGCACCACTGTAGAGAGAGAGAGAGAGAGAGAGAGAGAGAGAGAGAGAGAGAGAGAGAGAAAGAGAAAATCGGTTGCTGCTTGAAACTCTGTTAATTACCATAATACTTAAACCTGAAATATTTAATTTGACCTAACACATTCCTCCCTTCTCCCAACTTGTGATATTTACCACTGGTCTCACTGCTTTCTGCTAAAGCCTCATATCACGTCTCTTTTTCCTTGTTCACTGTGCTCCATCCTATCTGGTGTCCTGTCTGTTCCTTGATTGGAGGAGGTGAGGAGTATAGATGCCAGGAGACCGGTTTTTAAGCCAACATGTACCTTAGGTGAGGAACAATGCCTGTCACAGTTTCTTGGGTGTGAAGCTGTAGCTTCCTGGTGAAGCAAACAGCCTCTGCTTCCCAGCTGAGTGGGTAACAATGTTTGACCCTCCCTTTGCTCTCTTTCTTTTAGTAATTAGCTAGCAATGGTAACACTTTCTTCAACTGCCTATATGCCTGCTTCTAGCATATTAAAATGAACCATGGTTTTAGCAATTTGGTGGGGCAGTGTAGAGAAAATAATTCACTTTGACAGACTCAGCTTGTAAGACATAGCCCAATGACAGGAGTAATGCAGTACAAAATAATACACGGAAGAGTCCAGCAGGGTAGACGGCCATTCATGGCAGTGACAGCCTCCATTTGCAGGTCCATTTCCCGTGACCCCCTACCAGCTCTCCACAGCGCTGCAGCTCTTGTTTCTGCCGCTCGGCCTTTGCTTGCTGTTTTTTCTGATCTGAAGCCCTTCTCCCACTCCTTCACCTTTCTCTTACTCGGAGTCACTTTCCTTTGCTGATCTCCTCTAGACAGGGCTGACCACTTCCTTGGTGTTGCTTCCTCTCCTGGTACACCCCCTGGACACACTAACCAGGCTTCTGCTTGCCTATTGGCACCTTCATGCAAATTAGAAAAAGGCACCCACCCCTTCTTCAAGATACTTCAGAGAACTTTCAATTGTTAGGAAACGGTCTTAATAAATACAGGGTGGGGCAAAAGAAGGCTTACAGTTGTTCCTAGGGAAAATAATACATTAATAAATAATAATACAAGCGTAAACTCTGTGTTGCACCTACTCCCGACTGTGAACCTACTTTTTGCCTCATCTTGTATATGCGTCTAACTTGTTTACCCTGTCAGTGGCACTCTGGTAGGGTTGTGGCATGCCCAGAACCATGCACATCTGGTTCTATCTGTGCTGTAATTATAGTGAATTATCTGGATTCCCCTCATCACTGTTTGAAAAGCCCGCAACATCCAAAAGCAAAAGGAAGAATAAAGCTACATATACATGCTAATAGCAGGGAGGGCATACCTGACAAGGCTTTTGCACTGAATGTTATGAATATATTGTAGTTCAGAGACACATGATTTTTTTGGACATTTCGGTATTTCTGAAATCAGTGGGTATCTTAAAGTCAGTATATCATGGTTGAAAGCACAGTCCCTAGAGATAGACCACCTGGGTCTGAATCCCAGTTCTACCACTTATAGGCCTATTTGTGTGACATGAGATACATTACTTAACCTCTCTGGAGATGATAACAATAGTTCCTACTTCGTGGGATTGTTGTACACATCTTTACTATACACATCTTTTTCTCTCTACCAGGCACTTAATAGTAAGAGATACAAATATTCACTGTTATTATCAATATTATTAAAGGCTATGTATATATTTATTTCCTTTTAACCCTGAAAAGCTGTTTTTAATCCAGGGTGTATAGCTTATATGGATAGCATCTTGTTTTGGTGGGCTGCTCACAGGGCCCATGATTGTGTGCACTGAGGTCACATGCCCTCTGCTGGCACCCTCCCTTCCCCACATCAATTTTCTGGTGGCTGGCTTTGTATTTTTCTCCTAAGGCAGAAGAGAAAGAGGAAAACTGGGCCCTTTAAGACAAGGCTTGTTTTAGAGGTTAAACTTAACTTCATGTTCATGTTCTAAAGCTTGGGTTGGTAATAAATCTTGGGTCTATAAAACTAGACACCAGAGAGAATTGGGTTTGAAAAAATGATTTTAATATAAAATCATTATCTAATTGCAGGGCACATTTCCTTTGGTGATTTTCAAGAAAGCGGTGATACAAAGTGGCAAAAGGTAATGAATGCTCCTGGCCAGGTTCCCCATTAGAATCCCCCAGAGTACCCTGAAGTTAGACAGTGGATGAAAATTGCTGCCTGAATAGCTGTGAGTTTTTCTGGTCATTAATTTTCACTTGTGGTTGTAACTTCACATGAAGGATGGGGTGGCTGCTCTCTGCATTGTTCCAGGATGTCTTTTATTTCATGCCTCCTGCTAACTTTAGAAACTACAGTCTTGTGAGGAACTCTGCAGAGCTCTTGCTCATTGTCCTACTCTGTTGAAGACACTTTCAAATTAAGCAAGATCTGACCAGTGCATTCTTTGGAGATGTTCAGACCATTTTCATTTTCATTATTAGATTAAATGTTGTTTTTTTTTCAGATTGCATTACTTTAATTGACTTTACATTAAACTTTGATAAATATTCTTGCATGCTATATTACACCAGCTGAAACTCTTTGCAGCAGTTTTAGTACATTTATTTGTTGTTCCATCTGCCTTTTCTTAGTTAAACAAAACTATGTAATACATGGATAAGCGAAACCTTCACCTTGCCTCATTTTATAAGTTGATCAAAATTCTTTATATACATAAATCTGGATTCAAGGTTATTTTTTATGAAACTATTCAATGTTAGCACTGCTTAAGGGTCTGTTTAATTGTTGGTTTCCAGAAAGAATATTCACATGAGGATTCATTTACCTTCATGTTTCTGGAAATAATAGGTAGACAGTTGTTATTACTCTCCATATTCTAGAAGTCAGAGAAGCAGACAGTAAGAATGTGTTCACCTTAACTCACAGATTCAGCATTACACCCAGTTTTACCCTGAATGCCTCCCGCTCCATTAGGCCACATCAAAGGCTTTGTTTTCTAAAGAAGCTCATAAAATCTAAGGTTAAGTGTTCAGGGCATAAATACTTACGGTCATTTTTTTCCTTTAGGATTTTTCTCACTTAGCGTAAGGATGTCCTCGTGCTGTTTGAGCCGTCACAGCAAACTAGAAGCCCACAGAAATAATCTGAATCACAGGTGTATTTTGTTAGTTTCTTCCTTTTTTTTTAAATTGGTTATCAAATTTTAGAATTTAGGCAATTTCACATGAAAAAACGTTTGAAAAAATTGGAAAACTCATTCGGACTTGGCCCACATGTCTGCTCTCATTTGTGTGACTTTTTCTAGCCCTTTGGGCTTTTGAATCATAACCCCTGATGTAAACCTAGATACTACTCTGTCTTATGGTTGAGTATTTTACAGCTTTGAGTCTGGTTGAATGGTCTCCGAGCAGGAGGAGGTTTGGCCACATCAAGGCCTACATGTTGCTCTTAGTCCCACCCAGACCTAGAGGGGACAGGAGTTATGCAAGGGTTGGTGATGGTACTCTGAATTGGCTGAGTTGACTCCTCTCTGTCTGTTCATTCAGCCTGAAAATCATGACCACAGTTTCCTTATCCCCAGGGTAGGACATTTTTCCAGATATGAAAGAAAAGCAGTCAGTGTCCACCCATTCAACAGCTTACAAGATCAGCTATTGCCACAAAAGAAGCCAGCATGTCACAAAGTAGCTGTGATTTTTGGCCGGGCAGCATTTGGCACACAAGTTGGGATTCTGTCTGTCAAGACATCAGGGCTAAATGCTTGCTGTGTGCTCAGCCACTGCCCCCATAGCATGGGTTCTGGATTGGGGCCCCCTCAGAAGGACACTTTCGCTTTGGCTCCAGAACCAGCCCTGGCATCTGATAGGAAGCAAAGGAGGAAAGATGGCTTTGTCTCCTTTTAGGCTTCCTCCTTGCTTTTCTTTCCTTCTGGGCCTAATCTAGACCAACAAAGCCCTTCACACAACCTGAATCTAACAGTCAATTTTAATCTTTTGTTTTTAAGGCTCTAGGAAGCAGGATGCCGCAAATGCCTCTGGGAAAAGTGGTCCTTTATAGCAGTGTGATGTCTAGTGGGGTCTGTACCCTCGGTTATTACCTTATACAAAGTGAGTATCCAGCAAACTGCCTGAGGCATGGCCTCTTCCTAACTCTCTCCCCTGTTCCTCAGTCATAGGAAATACTTCACATGCTCTCTGCAGATTAGCAAGGAGGAGGGGGTTGTTTTTAGAAACCAGTACACCATTCCATTTCTGTGGCCTATTTCTTGTCCTATAATCCCAGTTTTTTAGGAGCCACAAGTGCAAATAAAAGTGTTGCTGGTGGAAATGGGTCCTTGCAGTATCACGAAAGTAGCATTTCCATGAACCCACATAGGAGGATGAGGTCTGGTGGTAAGATTTATTTGGGTAGAAATAGAAGGCAACCCCCAGGAACCCAGTGTCTCTGTCCATCACCATGAAAATGTTTAGCCTTGTCTTCATAAGCCCAGTACAAAGCCTTTGTCCAAAAGTTCTATCCCATGTTGAAGCTTCATCCCATTTCGGCCATATCTGTCCTCGTCCAGCTAGCATAGTTTGTTCCCGGCTGCACTCTGTCTGATGCTGCCAGTAGTTGGAGTCTGCACAAATGCTGGCTGCATGGCTGCTACGGAGAGAATGTCAAACAAATGGGGTGAGTGTGTGTTACCAAGCAAGAGAATGCGAGAGATTTGTTAAATAAGTTTGGGTTATATTATCTCGGGCTTGGGAAGGGCAAGGTGCCCTTTTAAAATAACCAATGAACTTTCCCAATCCTTTGCTTCTGCTAGTTTCAACCCCCTAAACAACTCATTTACTAGATTTTTTTTTTTTTTTTTTTTTTTTTTTTTTTTTTGTGGGGGGGTCCTGTGTCCCTTATTCAGTCTGATCCTCTTTCCAGGCTAGAAATACAGGTCTTTATGGTTTCAATCTTAGTTTCTTCTGTGCATGCCTCATAGTAGAATCACCTCCCTCTATACATCTTGGCTTCTACTAAATATGCATCCAGCAGAGGAATTTCTTCTTTATTGTTCTGTCCCATCCCTAGTAATCCAGGGGGAATGGATCGATTGTTCCTGGGGAATGTGTGAAGCTATAGCTTTCTGGTGAAGCAGGTCCAACATTGGATTCAACTTACCAGTTTATTAGGCTTCATAATTTCTAATTCCATTTGTTCTCTTCCTTTATTAATATCTTGCTACCTACACTAACATATTTTCCCCCTGGAGAACCTTGGGCCTTATAATTTTATAAGGGTAGTAAATGGATGGAGATCTCAACTTTGTAACATCATCTTGTTAGAGAGCATAGTCCTGCCGGTCCACAGACCCAGAAATTCTTCCTATCTGCCAAAGAAAGAAAAGAGCAGAAATGGGGAGACTTCACACAGAGAAAGGGGTTATTATAAAGTCCAGGTTAGTGTGGTGCAGTCCTTGGGAGGTGGCACATGTTATATCTAGAGGATGGCGCTGTTGGACAGGCTGGCATTCTATTCTGGAGGTGACAAATTTGACAGAAAGGATAAAAAGGCTTAGTTCAAAAATGAGGAGAAATATAGCAGCTAAAGGGTGGTGAGTGGTAAGAACCAGATGATAGGAGTGTTCCAGATTAAAGTGGAGGAGGAGCTTCCCTGTAGGAAGATGTATCACATGTTTGAATCTTTCTTTATCATACATTGAAATGAGGCTAAAGGGAACATTCTAAGATTTCCCTTCTGAAGCAGGGAAATCTTTCTGTACAACTTGGGCAGAAAAGGGAAAGCAGTTTCAAGTGAATCGGACAGACCATTTTATACTTCACTGACACAATTTAGTCCTTATAATATGTCCATCCAGCCAAACCTGAGTCTCATTTTCAGATATGGTGATGAGATGGGCTTTCAAAGTGAGGCTCATACTTTGTAAAGAAACCATCCTATCTAATAAAAAGGGAATATGCCAATTGACCCTCACACTTTTGCAAAGATGGCGGCACCCACAGTCAATAGGAAGAAATATGCTAATTGACTGCCCCACCCTCAGAGATGGCGGTGCCCACAGCCACAAGATGGCAGTGCCCAGTCCCCTCAGCCCCACTGGGGTGGCAGGCATGTGGCAAGGCTGAGCCTGCCCCCACTTGGGCCCAGCCACTCTTCTCTCCCACCTCCAGAGTCCTCCAGTCACCTCAGCCCCCAGCTTCCCAGAGCTGGCCTGAGGTGCATGCAAGCCTCAAATGGCAGCTGCCCAGTTGCCCAGGGCTGCCCGAGGCTCAGGTAACCACGGCTGGTTGAGGCTTGTGCTGATGGCAGTGGCAGAAATGTTGCCTTCCCCTGATCGCTGGGTCACCTCCTGCCCCTGAGGGCTCCTGGACTGTGAGAGGGGGTAGGCTGGGCTGAGGGACTACCCCTTCCCTCCAGTGCATGAATTTTCATGCACCGGGCCTCTAGTTTGGTAAATAATGTCATACACACATAAGCTGTGAAAATGGAAGAAAAAAATACAATGGTTAATGAACACTGCTAATCATAAGTCAATTTCTGAGTCTGTATGACTGCCAGTAGAAAAGATTTCTAGTCCTGGCCAGATGGCTCAGTTGACTGGAGTGTTGTCCCATACAGCAAAAAGTTGCAGGTTTGATTCCTGGTAAGGGCATAGGTTTCAGGTTTGATTCCCAGTTGGAGCACATATGTGAGGCATGTAATCAGTGTTTCTCTCTTTCCCTTCCTCTCTCTCTACAATTAAACATCTTTTTTTTTTTCTTTTTTTTTTTTTAAATATATTTTATTGATTTTTTTACAGAGTGGAAGAGATAGGGATAGAGAGAAACATCGATGAGAGAGAATCATCGATTGGCTGCCTCTTGCACGCCCCCTACCGGGGATGTGCCCGCAACCAAGGTACATGCCCTTGACTGGAATCGAACCTGGGACCCTTCAGTCCGCAGACCGACGCTCTACCACTGAGCTAAACCGGTTTCGGCTTAAACATCTTCTTGGTGTGAATTAAAAAAGAAAGAGATTCCAAAATGGCAGTGGAGTAAATGGAAGCTATACTGATACTCTGCCAGGAACAAACTGGGAATACAACTAAAGTATAGAGAAACCACTCTGAAAAGCCAATGAAAACTAGCTGGAAAGAACCCTGATAACTAAGGATGGAAAGTGGAGACTACATAGAGACTGGTAGGAAGTGTGGAGGCATGAAAGGGCTGGCCAGTCTCCCATAGACAGCAGCTGAAGTTCCTGATGGATATCTCAGCTGTAGAGGGTTCCCATTGAGAACTCTGGGGTCTAAACCAGTTGGGTTCCCCAGCCAGCACACCAGAACTGATCAAGGCATGCACATAACATCTAGTTGTGACAAGAAGCAGGGTTTATTTCTGCCAGAGAGAGAAGACTAGAAATGTAGGTACCTGCCCATAAAATTTCATGTGTAGCCGCTCAGCTTGAGCTCTGGCAGAGGGAAGGCAGAGTGAGCTGTGTGAGCAGAAGCCAGGTTTGGGGCCTCAGGTTGGAGCTTGGAATGCGGCCACCTTGGTTCACTATGCTGTCATTCCCTCACACTGGAGAGGTTATCTTTCTCCCATTAATCTTTGCTATTCAGGAGGTGTTTGCCTTAGGGGAAGGCATTACTCCACTCTATTGGAGGACCTATTGCCCTGCCCTGTGATATATACGCTGAGGCTATTCAAAACAGAGTGTTATGGGACTGCAGGCAGTGGTAGGTCTCTGTAGGCTTTAGGTATTTGCCTGTTCTAATCCAGGGCTAGGAAAAGCAGACCCTGGTGCACATCTTGGTCTTTTCCAAAGGCATCTAGCCCAACAGAGATAGCCACCAGCTGATGATTGCTGATAGCTCCAAACAGGGTACTCAGTACAGTAATAGCATTTGACATTGTCCTGCACTAGCGATTGGGACTCATACCAGATTATTAATACAGAGACACAAACCCAAACAGATAGCCGAAATGGGGAGACAAAAATACAAGGCCCAGATTAAAGAACAAGAGAATTCTCCAGAAGAGGTAAATGAAGTGGAGATAAGAAATTTATCAGACATGGAGCTCAGAATAATGATGGCAAAGATGCTCAAAGCATGATAAAAAATATAGTAACTATGAAGAATGACGTAGCATAAGAAAGCACATAGTGGAAGGAATACACAGTGGGTTAGGGGAAGCCTAGGATTAGATCAGTGAATTAGAACATGGGAGAAAAAAACTAAGAAAAAACAGGTGGAGAGCTTAAGGAAGCTGATATACCATGAAACATAACAAATTCACATAATAGGATTGTCAGAAGGAGAATAAAGTGAGCAAGAGCTAGAGAACCTATTTGAAGAAATAATGGCAGAAAATATCCCTAACATGGTGAAGAAAAAAGTCACACAAGTCTTGGAGGCACAGAGAGTCCCAAGCAAGAAGAACCCAAACAGGGCCATGCCCAGACACATCATAATTAAGATTCCAAAAATTAAAGATAAAGAGAAAGTCTTAAAGGCAGAAAAAGAAAAGCAATTTGTTACTTACAAAGGAGCTCCCAAAAGGCAGATATCTGAGTTCTCATCAGAAACTCTATAGGCCAGTAGGGAATGGCATGAATATTGCAAAGTAATAAATACCAAGGATCTGAAACCAAGATTACTATATCCAGCAAAACCATCATTCAAAATAGATGGTAGTAGAAAAGCTTCCCAGAAAAGAAAAAAGACTAGAGTTTATCACCACTAAAACCAGCACCGTAAGAAATGCTCAAGGGACTGCAGCAATGAGAAGAAATATATAGGGAGAGAAACAGGCATAAAGAATTAAAATGGCACTAAATAAGTACTATCAATAAAAACTTTTAAGTGGAAATGGATTATATGCTCCAATCAAAAGACAATAGTAGGTTAGCTGGAAGGGTTAAAAACATGACCCAATTATATGCTGCCTACAAGAGTCCCACCTCAGAACAAATGACACACAGGATGGTAGCGAAGGGATGCAACATTTCCCCAGGAAAATGGAAACAAACAAACAAAAAACTGGAGTAGCAATACCCATATCTGACAAAATCTATACTAATAAAAGGGTAATATGCTAATTAGACTGGACATCTTCTGGATGTCCTTCTGGACAAAGCCAGGGTGGCGGGGCCAAGGCAGAGACAGATAGAGGTGACCAGGCTAGCAGGGGAGAACAGTTAGGGGTGGCCAGGCCAGCAGGGCAGAGCAGTTAGGGGCAATCAAGCAGGCAGGCAGGTGAATGGTTAGGAGCCAGCAATTCTGGATTGTGAGAGGGATGCCCGACTGCTGGTTTAGGCCTAATCCCACAGGCATGTCTATATTAATAAAAGGGTAATGTGCTAATTAGACTGAATATCATTCTGGGCAAAGCCAGGGTGGCAAGGCTGAGGCAGAGGCGAGTAGGGCTATCGCTTTCCAGTTAAGCAGGCTCAATATTGGATTCAGCTTCCCAGTTTGCTAGGCTTCTTAATGCCTGGTTCCCTTTGCTTCCTTCCTTTATTAATATCTAGCTACCCATGTTAACAAAAGGACCCCAGTTTCTCTGCATAAGAAGCCTTGCAAAAAGCAAGATGGACGTCTGCTCCAGAGTGTACACAGGAGATCCAAGATGGTTGAGATTATGTAAAGAACAGAGAGATACCAGATGGTTCACAGGTGGGGAAAACTGGCTCTATTTCTCAAGTGTGCTCAGCCTGTTGGTCCTGCCATTCTTTGATGTTGGTTTAGTGGAGGAGGGGACCTTGAGCAAGGGATTCTGGTGAGAGCAGGAACTAAAATAGAGTCCAGGATGGCAAAATCTTGAAGATGTGCCTTCCAGCTCCACTGCATTCAAGTGTGTGAATTTGTAAAGATAAGCCATAGTTATTGTAACCAAGACATGTAAGGTTGTGAAGCAGCAGCATTTTTTTCTTTTTCTTTCCAGAATGATTTTCTTCGAAGCTCTTCTATGCCCTCTCAGCTTGACTCTTCGCCCTCACCCTACAGCATTTTTGCTTTTTGCCAGGATGTTAGAACTACCAACAGATAGCTGAACAAAGCACAGTGTCCTCTCCACCATTCTTTCAGTTGACCAAGAGGCTATCTCCCTAGTACCTTGCAATTGTAGGGAGGTGCTTCCTGGAATTCCTCAAAGACTTTGGGCCAAGAAGGGTATCTGAGACAGAGCAGGTTATAACTTATCTACATGAAATGTCAGCATAAACCTGTAAACTTGAAAAAACAACATTTTAATGTTCTATAATCTTGGCCTGAGGGTTTTGTTGTCATTGATGTTATGGTCTATTTCATGCTGGTTTATCATGACCTTCATTTTAGTAGAAGTTCAGTCTTACATTCTGGCTGCAGCTGTACCTTGAGCCAGGTGTGTCTCTTTGAGAAAATTATGGTTCTAGGACCAAAAGGAGCTTGAGAGACGATCAAACCCCTTAGATGAAGAAATGAGGTAGTAAATGAATCAGGAAATGAGAGATGAAGAAATTGAGACATGGAGCCCTAACCAGTTTGGCTCAGTGGATAGAGCGTCCGCCTGAAGATTGAAGGGTCCCAGGTTCGATTCCAGTCAAGGGCATGTACCTTGGTTGCAGGCACATCTTCAGTAGGGGGTATGTAGGAGGCAGCTGATTGATGTTTCTCTCTCATCAATGTTTCTAATTCTCTATCCCTCTCCCTTCCTCTCTGTAAAAAATCAATAAAATATATATTTTTAAAATGTATTTAAAAAAATAAATTGAGGCATGGAAAGGTTAAGTATTTAGCCCAGCAATGCCGGCCACATCCTCACAGATCCTGACTTTGTAGACTTTGATTTTGGAGTCTCTAAAATGGACAGTTTAGAGTAGATTTTCCCTAATCCTTCCATCTATACTTTCATAATTGTATCTGTTTCCGTGTTGTACATATATTGTATCATCTAACTCTCTACAGAGAGTCTGCCTGACCAAGTTCAATAAAGACAACAGAAATGTAACAACTGTCTTTCTCACTTAGAAGCTTTTTCCAGGGCTTCCTACTACCAGCTGGGATTGGAGCAGCTGCAGAGCCACCGTGAAGCCCTGGAAGCTCTGGGCACTCCTCTCAACACTCACTATCTTCAGCTCATGGACAGTAACAACTTTGTGGACATTGCTGATGCCAAGGTAATATGCTCCCCCAGCAAACTAGGCTAGGTGTCTCCTGAAGGATAGGATGGGCCTCCTGAATCGGAGAGACAGCAGGAGAGACAGTGGGATAGGTACTACTGGGGACCTTTTTAAAAAAATTGGGGGTAATTTATTCTTGTGCATTTTTCTTCCTTTTAGGACAATTGATGTGGCAGGGAATGCAGTGTTTGTGCTCAAGTGCCATTTTGAACTGATAGAGAAATGACCAGTGGTAGTTTGCCACCACGTATTTTAGCTTCGAACTTGAAATATATCGACAGCCAGTTAACTCTTATTCAAATGTAAACAACTTCTTTAAATTTTAGTTTTGAATCTTATTTGTTTACATTGATTGTCTGGAATGCCAGACTATTTTTTCCAACTATATTTTGTCTTCTTTCATAGTTTAGCTGTTAAACCTCAGCAGAATACAAAATGCATTTGTTCTTCTGATTAACAAGAATGTGTTGAGCTAGAAAAGTGATTCTCGGCTTTGTGGGGAATATAGAAGTGCAGAAGGCTTTCTGAGAGTTTATAGTTTATAATTCCAAATTCCAGAATAAGACAGAGTAAAGGCCATGAGTGGAGTGGTTAGTGGACTGGGGGCAACTAGAGGGCTGCAACCTCACCATATGAGGTGCACACACTTGATTCTGTGGCCAGCAGGAGCTCTGAGTATTTTGAAAATAAGAGTGTGATGCTTTGACCTAGTTTATTTTTTTGTAATTGTTTTTATTATTTTTCATGGAAGTAGTTTTTTTGTTAACTATAGTAGCAATTTGTGCTCAAGTATTCTGATAAATATTTGATCTGGTGTGCCGCACCAGCACAGCCAAAGATTCAGCCAGCCTGAGGGAGGGCCGGTGAAGGATGAAGAAAAGACAGACGAAGAGAATAAGCTGGGTCTAGGTGGATCTTCTGTGCCTTGCTGAGGCCACAGAACAGATCCAGACTGCAAGCTGATGGTTTATTTTATAGTCGGAGGTAAACAAGTTAATTTACAATGTTCTTATAAGTTTCACTTGTTTGGCAGCACTTGTTGCACCTCCCACAGCCCATTAGTTGCACAGGAAAGATCTAGGGAGCAGTCACAAGATCAAGCTTAATTATGCTTGAAGGCTATGCCCTCCAAGTTGGGACTTATGTGCCACTTTGCCAGCAGGTCAGTCCGAGACTTAACCCTATAACCGCTTTCTATAGTCTGGGTTTAAAGCAAGGTAATTAATTCAGATTGGGAATACCCAGGGATTGGAAGCCTTTAGGAGAGCATTATTGCCACCTGGGTGTACAGTGGTGAGAGCATGGTCCAGAGCTATGGTCTAGAGCAGTGTTTCCCAAACTTTTGACATATGTGTACCCCTTCTATAATTTTTGTAATGCTGAGTACCCCTGGTACTCCTGAGAACGTAGAATTAGGCGCAGCTAAGCACGGTACAGTGCATACCCCCACCAAACTCCGGTGCAACGCGTATCCCCACCGAACTTCCCGTACCCTTTGGGGTACGCGTACCACACTTTGGGAAACACTGGTCTAGAGGAATGAGAGATGGATATGAAGAGTGTGGTGGTTGCCAGGTGATGGGACTAAGGACTAGGTAACAGTTTTATAGCAGGAGAGAAGTGTGTCAGAGATGATGCTCTAATGTCTAGCATGGATGAGTGGAAAGACAGTGGTGCCATCAAGTGAGAGAGGAGGAAAGGGAACGTGAATGTGTATTGTGCCTGCTCTGTGCTTGATAGTCTTATTTTCATTGTCTTCCAACTTCCTCACCCTATGTGGTGTGGCTCCTCTGTGTTTCTCCATCTCTATTCACTTGGCTGGATCCCTGCACACACAAGGTCAGGGGTTGGGTCTGGCTACTCAGGGTGTCTCTCAGCTCAGAGCACAGGGCCTGGCTTCTATGCTCAAGAAGCCTGCAAGCACCTTTGCTGAAGGCAGGTTGATGCAGCAACCATTGATGTGGTGATCCAATGAATGGTTGATGCAACCTAGTTTTAGAGGAGAACAGTGTTCTAGCACATCGGCTGCTGCGGAGAGGCTTCTTCCCGCCTGCAGCCCAGGCCTGAGGTTGCCCTGTGTGACTGCGTTGGCTGTGGTGCCAGGCACTGGCCTCTGCTGCTGAACAGTGTGAGAGCACAGTGACAGGAGTTCAACGCCTGCTCCCCAGAGCCTCCTCTTGACCCAACCTTTGCTTTTCTAGTGAAGTATGTGTGACATCCTGTCAGGGTTCTTCACTTCCTTTACAGTCAGCTATTTATTTATAAGGATGCCTCTAAATAACACAGGGCATCTTATCCCCAATCCCTATTTGGAGTTTCTTTATTTCATTCAGAGGTGAGAAGTTTCAGTTTTTCATAAGGAGTTGTCATATTGAAGGGTTTTCCCCCCAAGTGTATGTGTGAAATTGTCTCTACCAACACATTGGCTTATCAGACCTCCTGCTTTACTCTTGGCAAAGTCTGGGCAGTGAAGAACCCAGTCCGTAAAGCACCTCGTCACCCACAGAGACACAACTGCCCGAAGTTCAGACACTGAACCCTCTGCTGTTCTTCCAAAATCCTCTGCCCTTTTATCACGCACACCCCCTTTTTTTGTTTTTCTTTTAGCATGAAGAGATGCTCAATGTATGCTATATTGCTTAATTGTGTAACCCCCTGAGAAGAGCTGTGGTTTGATTCCAAAAGTAGGACTCTGAAGAAGAATTACGTTAGTATGACTTGGGGTGTGGAGCCATCATTCCAAGTTTGTGTCTTTAAAGTGTATTTAAATAAATGAAAGAGGATTTTGGAAAACACTAATATGTGTACCCAAGCATTCTTCCTCTTGGCGACAATTTGCTGTGGATAAGATACACCATCTCTTAGCCCATGAAAGGACCTTTGCCTATCACCTGGGGCACAGGAAGGCACCCTGGGAAGCACCTTATGATGGATTTCCTTGTTACATTGTGTCCCCTCCACTTGGCTCAAGGTGTCTTGTTTTCATTGAGAAACAAAAGGTTGCATTCAGTATTTTTAAAATAGTAGCATATTAGTAAACACCTACCAGCTCTGAGGTTCCCAGGCTGACTCCCTAGGATCGGGGCATGGCAGCATCCAGGCAGCACCTGGCCATGTGGTGTGAGCCCAGCCTGTGGTGGGTGACTGGTGAGGATGAACTAACCGAGATTTCCTTGTCTTTCCCAAATGAGCCTTTACATATTTTTCTTAAGACCTGTTCTTTATGGTCCAGGTTAAAATGTGTACCAACTTGCTGGTAATACCCTGTTTCCCCGAAAATAAGACAGTGTCTTATATTAATTTTTTCTCCCAAAGTTGCGCTAGGTCTTATTTTCAGGGGATGTCTTATCTTTCCATGCGCTAGGTCTTATTTTCGGAGGATGTCTTATTTTCGGGGAAACACGGTAGTTTCTCCTTTTAGATAGTGGACTTTTTTCTCCTACTGTATTGTGAAAAGTCTTAAACAACAGAAAAAAAATAAAAGAATGTATGCTGTGGAACCCACATGGTAGCTACCTGTATTCTACAAATAGTGTTTTGCTCTACTTGCTCTGTCCCATACCTATTCATCTAGCCATAATAAGGTTTGTCCATGAACACCTTCTTATTTTCAAACATCCACACACTTTATCTTTAAACATAAGAATGTATATCATTAACTAGAGTTGAATATTTGTTTATGGCTCTTTTTTTTTAAGGGAAAATTTACATTCTATGAAAGTACAAATCCATGTGTTTTATTTTATGAGTTTTAACAAGTCCCCTTCAAGCCGCTATCTAGATATGGACTGTTCCCAACACCTGAAAGTGCGCTCATGCTGTTCCCAGTTGGTCCCCTTTCGCATCTGCCAGCCGGAGCAGAGGCGACCACTTCTCTGATGTTTTCCCCCAGTGTACTTTAGCCTGTTCTAGAGTATGGAATTCCTGTTGGGTGAGGCTCTTTTCGCTCAGCATGTTGTTGATACTCATCCATATTGTTACATGTATCAGTAGTTTGTTCTTCTCTAACTGGATTTTTAAGTAATCATTGCAAGTACTCAGAGTATTGAGTTTGGCATATAAGATTTCCTTGCTAAACAAGAGGGATGCCTTTGACCTCACCAAACCATCCAATGAGGAGCAGGACATTTGGAGGGGGCCAGAAAGAAAACCAGGTGGATTCTCCAAGAAGACTGAAGTTATAAAATAGCCAGATTCTGTAGATAAGCACTGGTTTTTATAGGGTTAGCTCTATTATCATTTTGTCATCTCTTGAGAGGCAGCAACATATCCAATTCTATCTCTCATTTTACACTTCTAGTTGAAGATTCCTGTCTCTGGATCCAAGGCAGCAGGCCATCTCTATGTCATCTCCTCCAGAGAATCCCCCTTTAAAAGGTATTATGGGATAGTGGGTGGGTATGGAGGAAGGGGACCTTCTGATGGAAACAATCCTGATTCCCATTTTCATTTGTAGTTATGTAATTGTGGTAATAAAAATTACTTTTTCAAAGCTTGAAAAGTTTTACAGCCGGAACAGCAAGCTAGTGCTTTGGCTCTTAGTCCAGACATTCTATCCAATGCAATCCATCCAATTGTCTACCCCTTATTCTGCTGAATATGAAGAACTTTTCAGTTATAGTGTAGGTCTACAATAATTTTACACTTCTAACACTACTGCCTCAATCATTACATATAATTAAAGACATGGATTCCTATTCCAAAATCATTCAACACATTTAAAAAAAAAAATATTTTATTGATTTTTAACAGAGAGAAAGGGAGAGAGCTAGAGAGCTAGAAACGTCAATGAGAGAGAAACATTGACCAGCTGCCTCTTGCACACCCCCTTCTGGGGATATGCCTGCAACCAAGGTACATGCCTTTGACCGGAATCGAACCTGGGACCTTTCAGTCCGCAGACCGACGCTCTACCACTGAGCCAAACCGGCTTCGGCTCAACACATTTTTATATAACTTTTGCATACCATTAATTGGCTTTTCTTGTCTGGTTGCCAAAAGCTGTATTCACTCGTTTCTTCAGGGAAGCTCTCTCAGAGATGTTTGCTGTTTAGCCAGGATGTGTTTTAATTCCCCAACACAAAATGAGTAGGCGCCGTTAGGCGGCCCCCTCATGCCTCCCCTGACCACATTGACTCCAATGGGATTAGTGGAGGAGCAGGCCAGATTCCAGCCAAGAATTGAAGGCCCAAGTGAATTAGGACATGGGGAGCAAGGTGCTCCTTTTTCCTGAGGCCGCTTCAATTTACCCATCAGTCATTCATTGGTAACGTGCCTTGAAATGATGCTGGTTAAATACTGAGCCTGTAATAAAACTTTCATTAAGTCCTAGCCAGTGTGGCTTGCCCTAACCATCATTCTGGCACAGGAGTTTGCTATTTAGTTTCCCCGTCGAGGGCACATGCCCTGGTTACAGCTTGATCCCTGGGTATGGGGTATACAGGAGGCAACTAATTGATTTTCTCTCTCTTTCCTTCCTGCCCTCCCACCCTTTTTTCCTCCCTCCCTCTCGCTTGAAAAATCAGTAAACTATTCTTAAAAAATAAATAAAACGTGAAAATGTTATGTTCACCTAGTTATAACATAAATTAGTGTTTAAAAAATTTAAGACAATATTCCAAACACCTGTTTTCCCCCTCTTTTGACCATGTCATTTGCCAATGTTTTCTGGATTACTTTTGATTTCTATCAGGTGGAACCTTGATGAGGTCTTCTTAGAGCTTAAGGATGGTCAGCAGATTCCTGTGTTCAAGCTCAGACAGGAGGATGGTGATGAAGTAAAAATGGAAAAAAGGTGATAAAAAAGACAGCTTTCTCCAAGCATGGCCTTCCCTCATCAACATGTACCCTCCTATGTCCTCGAGCCAGTTTTCCAACCACCAGAGCGATGATTATATGTGCTGGCATATGGTAATTTTGTTTTAATTGTGATTTGACCACAATAGACACTATTGAGATTTTATTTAATCAGACAGAAACGTTTACTATAAGGTTATAATTATTTGAAAGTTCTCTACAAAGGCACAGACTAAAAGGCATCGGTATTAATGGGATGTTTGTTGATTTGCTGGTTCTCACTTCTTTTCCTCTCCCCAAGCACTCCTCCTATTTTTCAGCTCCATCAATGAGAAGAAGAAGATTTACTAAAGAAGTTTTTAATTGTCAATGTTAGAATGCTCAGGAAGTACAGCCTTTTGTATCTTGTAAATACCCTGAATTTATATTGTTAAGTAGCTTGTGAACATTCTCATTTTGTAATTTATTGCTTCATTGTTGCTTTATTTTCTAATTTGTTTTTTAGTTATCAACTGTCTGCCCAATTAAAGGTTTGAAAAATAGCTGCTTTACTTAAAACATTTGGAAAGCCTAAAAAATTGTATTAGTACATAAGCACGTGTAAAACATAGGAAAGTTAGAACTAACAGGTCCTTATCCTCAGCTTTCCAAACAACTTAACCATATCTTAAGAGAACCAGACCTTTAGTTTTTTAGTGGTTTTATAAGGGGACTGTTTTATAAAGCCAAAGATCTTCCTTCCCTCTGAGCACTAGACCCTACAAAAACTAGAGGTCAGGTACCTTTGTTTTAAAGAACTTAACATGGATGTATACATAACCCACAGACACAGACAATAGTGCAGTGAAGGCCTGAGGATGGAGAGGGAGCAGAGTAGAGGGACTCAGTGGGGGGTGGAGGGTGAGGAGCAGGAGAACTATAATAATAACTATCATTGCAAAAGTTTGGCCAAAAGATTATTTTGTATAAATTAAATTTAGAGATGTTTAAAAACTTCTGTTCTTTTTTTGTCTTGATTTAAAATATTTGTCATATCAGACTTAAGGAGTAAACCATCTGATGACTCCTTAACTAATATTGCTACTTCGTACTGTAGGTGCAGGGTGGGGAAGTTATTATACAGCTAGTAGCCCTGGGCACGAATCTGTGCACCAGCAGCTCTCTGTGGGGCCTGGCGGCTCTGAGCCCACTGCCCAGAGGCTCTCTGTGACCCAGAGGCCCGTCTGCAGCCGGGCATGGAACGCTTGCCTCACCTCTCCCCCCCCCAGCCACTCCATGCCCGCTGCCCAGAGGCCCTCCGAGGCTGGGGTGGAATGCCTGCCTTGTCAGCACAGCAACTAGGCAAGCATTTCACCAAGCTGCTCATGCTGCCCGCTCTCAGTGGCAGCCCCCCTGGGACTGGGGGACTCGGGCAGGGCTGAGAGGACTGGGCCCCACCATCTTGTGGCTATGGGTGCCACCATCTTTGTGACAGAGGGATGGTTAATTTGCATATTCCCTTTTGTTAGATTGGACATGTCCTTAGTGGTTTGCCTGAGCTGAATAGAGATGTTATGGAAGTTCATCTGTGTTAAAAATACTTAAAAAAATGCTTCCATTTTATAAACTACTAGAGGCTCAGTGCATGAAATTAGTGCACAGGGGCAGGAGGGGTGTGGTTTGTCCCTCAGCCCAGCCTGCAGCCTCTCCAATCTGGGACCCCTTGAGGGATGTTCAACTGCCCGGGATTCCTCTTAACAATCCAGGACTGCTGGTTCCCAACTGCTCACCTGCCTGCCTTCCTGATTGCCCCTAACCGCTTTTGTGTGACAGCCTGATCACCCCCTAACCACTCCCATGCCAGCCTGATTGATGTCTAACTGCTCCCCTGCTAGCCCCAACTTCCCTCCTCTGCCGCTTGGTCACCCCTAACTGCTCTCCCCTGCAGGGTTGATCGCCTTCAACTGCCCTCCCTTGCAGGCCTTGTACCTCCCAACTGCCCTCCCCCCTGGCCATCTTGTGTCCACATAGGGGCAGGATCTTTGACCACATTGTGTGTTGGAGTGATGGCCAATCTGTATATTACTCTTTTATTGGATAGGATAGAGGATGGTGCATGGGTGGGGGCCAGCTGGTTTGCCCTGAAGGTTGTCCTGGATCAGGGTGGGGGTTCCCTTGGGGCTTGGGGCAGCCTGAGCGAGGGGCCTGAGGTGGTTTGCTGGCCAGCCACGCCTTCCAGCAACCCTAGCAGTGGCCCTGGTATCTGGGATATATTTACTTTCTATAATTGAAACTTTGTAACCTGAAGCGGAGCCAAGCCTCTTGCTGGCTCTGTGGCAGCAGCCATTTCTGTTTGGATTTGTTTACCTTCTATAATTGAAACTGTAGCTTTGAGTGGAGGCTTAGGCTGGCAAGGGCAGGCAGAAAGCTTGGCTTCCCCTGTTGCCAGGGAAACGCCTCCCTCCTGCTCTCTGTGGCTGTAGCCATTTTGGTTGTATTTATTTGCATATTTGCTCTGATTGGCTGGTAGGTGTTTCTTGTGGAGAGGAGTGATGGTTAATTTGCATATTACTCTTTTATTAGGTAGGATGTGCAAAATAAGCCATTTCCCAGGACCACATTTTCAGAAAATTCACTATTTAAAACAAAGTAGCAAGGATGATGGAGTACACAAATTTCATATTTTTCCCACTAAGTACAACTAAAATCCTGTACATGTATAAAATATAAGAAAAGTTTGAAAGATGAAGAGAAGCAGGCCACTTGGCTAAGGACCTTGGGATGCAAGTAATAACACAGCAGTGAGTTCCCTGGGTTTTCTTTTGCCTCTTTTATCCCATATTGGGTGCTGGCAAAACTAGCTACCCAGAAACACCGATGGGAACAGACAAGAAAAGACTACTCTCTTCAGCCAAAGGACCAGGAAAGAGACAACCAAGAAAGGCAAACAACTTCTGTTCTAACCAAATACAATAAAAACGACCACGGTACCACCCCTGCTTGGCTGTAATGAGGCTTCCTCGGATTTTCTGCTTGAGTGGGAATAGAGGACTTTTACTCCTGCCTGATGGTCCACCCCACCCATTATGGTGTCAGTAGAGGCCACTTGGGGAGCCTGCTTTTCCTACCTGTCAATCAGTAATAAGCCCTCCCACCCCCATGGTATCCTACAGTAATGAAGTACCCCTTTCCCTGCCGTGGTGTTAAAAGAAGCTGAGTGGTGAGCCTGGATCTTCCTACCACCTGGCAGAAGTGAGGAGTTGCACTACATATCTCGCCACTTTGATCAGCAGCATGATGTCAGAGAAAGTCTGCTAAACCAAAAGATTTAAATAAGATACAGAGTATTGGAGATCCAAGAAGGCAGCGAAGTAGGTGGAAGGTACACTTACCTCCTCCCAGGACCAAACTGAAATTTGACTAAAATATAGAACAATCAACTTGAATTAACCAATTGAAGACTGAACAGAAGTCTTACAACCAAGGATTTACAGAAGAAGCCACTCTGAGACCGATAGGAAGGGTGGAGCCATGGACAGGGCTGGGCCCACTCCCACAGGCGGTGGTTGAGATTAGAGAATGATAGCTTCAGGATCATGGGTCAGTCCTACACAGGGCTCCCCATCCCAGAGCACCAGATTCAGGAAGGCACCCACATAACACCTGACCATGAAAATCAGTGGGGATTCAGTCTGTCAGGGAGAGACAAGCCTTTGAGAAGCACAGGATTCCCCTTAAAAAGGCCAGTGCACAACATTTCATTTGCAGACATCCAGACATGCAGACAACAGAGGCAGGTTGAGTGGGCTAGGGTCATGTGAGGAGAGACCGGTTTGTGACACTAGGAAGAGAGCTGAGCGGACAACCACCAGGATCCCTGTGCTGAGTCCCTTTCCCACTCTGCAGACATCATTTTTCTTGGGTGGAGCATTCCCCTCCTTATGGATTCAACCTGGGGGGATGCATTAGCCCACAGTCCACACTCCCTGTGTCTGCACCCTGCAATGCTCACACTCTATGGAGGAGTCAGCTTCCTAAGCCTGGGATGTAGAGGTCCAGGCAGACTCGGGATACCAGTGCCTGAGCTTTGCGGCTCTAGAGCATGGGCCATTCCACCACCTTCCTGTGTGCCTGACAGGCTGCCTCCTCATGGGAGATTCACCAGCTCCTTCCCTTGCCTCTCCAGGAGGATTCACCAAAGTCTGAAACAGACTTGAGTTGTTTGGCTCAAGAACAAGGGTTATTTTTTCGTGGATTATCCAACCAGAACCTCCCTTCACATGGCAAAATCTTGGTCTGTTAGAGGCTGATAAACTGCTGGCCTCGCCCTGAAAACTCCCTAAGACCCAAGCCCATCACAAAGGTCTGTGGGCACTCTGGTGGCAGCTAGACTTGGGATACCCTGGAATTTGGCAGAGTTGTCTCAGACCCAATACGGGGATCAAGTTTGAACCTATAAAAGTCTGGTGAACACTACTTGCCCCTATCTGGTGACTGACTGAGAACCTGCCCCATGAAACTTGAATACAGCCAGAGGCTTTTTCAGTGACTAAACCTAGCACAAAGGCAGGCTGGGGGCCTTGGGCCTTTAGCTCACCTTCCCTGGTGCCCGTGGAAGCAAAACTTGACACACAGCTTGCTCTTTCATAATTCAGGCACAGCAAAGACAGCCAAAAACGGTGGTTTGCTTTGTATGTCCAAACAAGTTTCCCAAAGCCAATCACAGTCAGTGTCTGACGACCTGCACCAGAGACCCTCCCCAAAGTCTCTGAAACCAAGACAACCAATTACCAGTTTCAGAAAACATCAGAGCAGGACCCAATTAGTTTAACAACCAACATATCCAAAGAGTGATCTCAGCAGGCACAAAAACCCATGAAAGGCAAAATAGGCTCTGTGTAGCCAGCATTTGCACAGCAGCTCACACACTGCTGTGAAAGTTAGTCCTCACCATCAGCCAGCCTAAGCTAAGGGTCCTCTTCACACATGAACAAGCCAATAGCAATAAAGACTCAAGTACAATAGGAAGGCTCACATAACCCACACAAGGAACATTCTTGGAGCACCTGGCTTTGTGATCAAAGGGACTGCCGTAGGGTCCCACAAGACACTACATAAGGCAACCCTACCAAGACCCGGAGACATGGCAAATCTAATACATAGAGACAGATCGAAAGAAGCAACCCAATTGGGAGGACAAAGAAGCATGCCCCAAATGAAACAACAGGAGAAACCTCTGGAAAAAGCTAAATAAGGAAGGCAAACAATTTACCAAATATAGAGTTCAAAAAAATGTTTATAAGGTTGCTCAAGGAACTTAGTGAGAATTTCAACAACTTAAAAAGAGACATAGAATCCATAAAAAAATAACAATCAGAAGTGAATACTACATTAATTAATGATATTTTTATACAACTGTAGTCTTGAATTCTGTGTCTTTTACATCACATATTTCCATGTGTTCCATTTTGCTTTCTGGAGATTTTTCATTTTCTTTTTGAGCTGCTTCGCTGCCATGGTTATTCATAGCATTTGCTGGTCTCCTTTGTGTAGGCATCTATTTATTACTGGCTCTTCTCTAGCAGCTTTCTCTGAAGAGGTCTTGCTACTCTGTTCCACTAGATGGCACTGGATCCAAAGATTTTTACTTTTGCAACCTCCCGCAGTTGGTCTTGGCAGCCATCAGATAGTACAGCCACACTGTTTGGGGTAGGGTTTCTTTTTGCCCTCACCTTAATGGTGATCCTGGACCTCCACAGGTTCCCCCTCCCCATGTGCCTCAACTGGGGATTAGTCGCAGAGGGAAACAGTGACTCTGCTGCATTCTCTCTCAGTTTACAGATAATGTGTTTCTCAACCTGACACCAAGAGGGACAGGAGGTGGGTTTTGGGAGTTCAAGGAGGCAGCAGGGCCCTGTGGCTCCATGTCTTTGAAACACCTACTACCCAACAGTGGACAGCCACAGCAGAACCCCTGCGCTGTGTCCTTGGTTTAGTCTCTCAGCTGGCTCAGCTACTGTTTGCCTTATTCACCTTGCTGGAGTGCCCACCAACACTCTATACCAGTGGTCAGCAAACTGGCTTGCAAGTCACATGCGGCTCTTTGGCCCCTTGAGTTTTTAGCAAAGGCCAGCTTAGGAGTACCCTAATTAAGTTAATAACAATGTACCTACCAATATAGTTTAAGTTTAAGAAATTTGGCTCTCAAAAGAAATTTCAATTGTCGTACTGTTGATATTTGGCTCTGTTGACTAATGAGTTTGCCGACCACTGCTCTGTACCATCCAGTGGAAGGACCTGCTTGCACTCACTGGCTTACTTCACTCTCCAGGCTGAGCTGGCCATGAGCTCCCACCGCAGGGCTGCAGAGTGGCTGAGGTTTCCTTTTTTTCTTGCCTTCCCGTTTCTTCCCATTCCTCCCTCCACCCGTACCTCCTGGTAGGTGCTTCAACGCCTGGGTCTCTCAGGTGTGCCTCTATATTGAGCAAGGACTCCTTTGTCGAGTTATAGTTGATCAACCTGTTAATGTTTCAAGAGGAGAGGCCAAGGGGATCTCTCATGCCACCACTTTCCTGGCCTAGGAAATCACTGGAAATTAAAATAAATAAATAAATAAATAAATAAATAAATAATAGAAAAAAGAAGAAGTTTTGGAACATCAGGATGAAAGAAAAGTGGAAATAGCAAAATTGAGGGTAAATATAATAGACTATCCTAAATTTTTTGATGGTGGAAAGAAAATGTATAACATTCTCTGACGTACTCAGAACACTCTGGAGACCCGCTGGCCTCCCCAGCTAAGTGTTTTTTTTTTTTTACTTAGAAATAGTTTTATTGGCTCATAAGACCTTTGCATATTGAAAAAAAAATCACAGAGCATTATGCAGTATTAAATCACAGCTGCTTTTCCCCTCCCCCTCCAATTAAAACTACCCAGAGTATACATTTTTTAAAGGGAAAAAGCTACAGAACTGAATTCTGAAATGACGTTATGAGTAAAATACTATGACAAAATAAATAATTCCTTATAACATTAATTCACTGCACATTCTGCTAGACACTTCAGTGAGGAGAAGGAGGAGGAGAGGGAGGGGGAGGAAAAAAGAAAGGGGGAGGGGGAGGAGGAAGATTCAGTAACATCCTTCTGCTGTCAGAGCCTCCAAGAGTCAGCAACGCCTCTGCGTGAAGAAGTCCACTCCTCTCAATTCTTCGGGCAGGTACTCCTGGTCCACAGGCTCGCTGTGTATGGGGTTGTATTTGCAGCCCTTGCCGTAGCCCAGGTCCTTCATGAGATCCGTTGGCACATTCCTCAGGTGCAGGGCACAGGCCCTGGCGGTTCCACAGGCAGGCTTTGATGTTGTAAGCGCTGTACACCTCCATAGACTTTGGGGCTCTGGCAAAATAGACTACACACTGGGCAGAAGCACCTCACATTCGGCATGCCTGTGAAGTGACAGCCCTGGTAGGCGGCCACTGTGTGTGGTAACGCGGATGGGTCTGCCAGACCGAAGTCTTCACTGGCAAACCTCACCAGCCTCCTTGCCACACACAGTGGGTCCTCTCCTCCTTCGAGCATGCGTGCCAGCCAGCCCCGCATCCACTTATGAAGAGCAGAGATGCAGTTGTAGGCTCTTTTCCTGCTCAGCCATCTAACGTGAGTCTCCTGGAGGCCTCCCTCCCATCATTCCCAGCGGTCAGAACTCTACTGCGAGAATAGGCTTGCCCACTCCTTACAAAACGTCTTTCTGGAGCTTCGCCCGGCCAGCCCCGCCAGCTGCAGTCCATTCAGCCCAATCCGGACTCCCCAGCAAAGCTAACTGGCGACACTATACCGCTGTACTGCAAACCTCTCCACTGCCACAGGGCCTGGCGCCTGGGGCCACACAGCCCACACCCACCCGAGCTGCTCAGCCTGGGGCTCCGCGTGGGGTGGGGGTGGGGGCCAGCAGGTCTTTTATTTATTTATATATATATATATATTTATTTATTTTTAGGGCAAAGTCTCTGATTTTTAATTAAAACTGAAAAACTGTCAGGGACAGGAATGACAGAGGACTCGTCCTGGGTGGATGGGATCCTGAGGGTGGGGAGTGGGAAACATTGTTGACACAATTGTCAGAATTCAAATGGGGTCTGTAGATTGAACCTACCATCATTTGAATGGTTGGGTGGAGAACTGTTATGTAGGAGTGTCTGCTTTTGGGAAATACATAGGGTAGTATCAGGCATCCTGACGTGTGTAAAGCATGCTCTCAAACAGCTCAGAAAAAAAGAAATGGGGGAATGGGGGTATATATGCCAGATTATTATGATCTCTGAATGGATAATAATTTGGCCACTCAGTGTATAAGCTATATAATAAAAGGCTAATATGCAAATTGTCCCTTTGACCAGGAGTTCAACTAGCAGGCAGGCTGGCCAACCGCCCATGACCCCTCCCACTGGCCAGGCTGGCTGGATCCCCACCCATGCACGAATTCATGCATTAGGCCTTTAATACACACACACACACACACACACACACACACACACACATACACACACACACACACACACTCTGAGTGGCCTGGTGCATGAAATTTGTGCATGGGTGGGGGTTGTGTCCCTCAGTCCAGCTTGCACCCTCTCCAATCTGGGACATCCCCCTCACAATCTGGGACTGCTGGCTCCTAACCACTCACCTGCTTGCCTGATCACCCCTAACCACCCTTCTTGCTGGCCTGCTTGCCCCCAACTGCCCCTCCACCAATGGCCTGATCACCTGCAACTGCCCTCCCCTTGGTCTGATTGCACCTAACTGTCTTTGCCTCAGCCCCACCACCAAGGCTTTGTCAGGAAGGATGTCCAGAAGGTCTCCCAGTCTAGCATATTACCCTTTTATTAATATAGATATATATAAAGAGCCAGGGTCCATAATGACTGAATGGACGATTGGTCCATCCCCCAGCCCTCAGGCTCCATTGATCAGGGGATGGCTAACGGGGGAATTGGAACTTCTCAGGCTTCAATGAATCTGAGGCAGCAGTGACTGGGGCATGGGCTTGGTCCCTCCCCCAGACCAGAAGCTCCCATTGATCAGAGGATGGTTAACAGGGAACCAGAGTGAGTGGTGCAGGGACTGGCAAGCAGCTGGAAGGCAGCCTCTTGGTCCCTCCTCCTGGCCCTCATACTCCAATCAGTCAATGGTGAAGGCAGGGCGGAACTGGGGACTGGCTTCCTTAGTAGCCCTGTAGGTTCAATCTCCACAGGACAGGCCAAGCACAATGGACCAGCGCCTCTGGCACGATCCTGACAGAGCTGCCAGCCTCCTGGAACTTGGCCTTGGGCACTGTGGCTGCTTCCCCTCCCTAGATGCTCCACAAGGAAAAGAAGATACCGCCACCAGCACCAGGGGCGACCAGTGGTGACTGACTACTCTCCCTGTGCTTCCTCCAGGTCACAAATAGATCATGGGCTGTCTGGTGCAGGATCACTTCCCCAGATGGCAGAGCCTGTCCCCAGACAAGAGTTTCCACTTCATTGTGGCCCTGTGTTATGACAAGAAACTGGAGGCCCTCAGAGAAGATGTTCCCACAGCTTCGCATAGTTCCCAGGGTGCTGACTGCATGTTACCCTCAGGTGAAATTGTCCAGATAACGGAGCAAAGTGACCTGGCCTCGAATGATGCCGCTGCCACTGGAGATGTGAAGGAGGAGGTGAGGCTCCACGAGGGTGCCAGCTCTGACGGGCACCTGGGGCACATCTTCAGGCACACGGCCAAGGAGCTGTTCAATGAGGATGTGGGGGTGCTCACCTGCCACACCCTGAGGAACAAAGGCTGCCAGGAGGTCACCCTGAAAGGGACGGAGAGGGCCTGCTGTGCTGTGAGACTGCTTACGGCTTTTGGCACATCCGGACGTGGTCCTGAAGCTGCAGAGGGCACTTTGTGGAGGTCCTGGCCTGCGCCGGACATGCTTAAGCAGCAGGGCCAGCCCCAGCGGATGACGGGCATGCAGACAGGGCACTGCTGTGGCAGATGAAAGGCATCTACGCTGCCATCCCGGTGTGGCCCGGAGACCAGCGCCCATGGCAGGAGCTGTACCAGGAGTGGCTGGGGCTGGAGGGTGACTGCACACCACCTAGCAGGGCCAGGGCAGCCTGCCAGGACACCAAGTGGTAAAGGTCCAGCAGATGTCCGGCCTGCAGGCCGTCTGAGGAGGGGTGTGAGATGCATGAAGGAAAGGCTTAGCGTCTCTGTCATCGCTTTGGTTTTCAGAATTCCCTGCTCCCCATCTGTCGGCTCCCTCACTTTGAAGGGTGCTGTCATCATCACCTGGGTGCAGCTGGAATACTGTATCTCGAGAAGATTGCCCCATTGGAAAACACAGATATTTACATTATGATTCATAACAGTAGCGAAATTACAGTTATGAAGTAGCAACGAAAATAGTTTTATGTTTGGGGATCACCTCAACATGAGGAGCTGCAGTAAAGGGTTGCAGCATAAGAGGTTGAGAAGCACTGCTCTAGTGGGAGAGCAGGGAAGGCCCCCAAGATTAAGAGCTCTTGGCAGTTGCTGGGAAGTTCCTGCAATCCCTGCCATGGGTTCAGCCTGCCACAAGCAGCTGGGGCCCCCAGCAAAGTGGGATGTGCCCTCACTTTTAAGCAAATTAAACCAAACAACGAAGAGACACAAAACAACAATCAACAGCATCTCTCTCATAACAATATTTACAAGTGCACACAACAGACAGATAACTGTTTGTGGCTTACTGTTCATAGCAAGACAGAATACCAGACAGAATACCCAGTGTCATGTAGGGCCATGCTGAAACCCTAAGCTGAGCAGGCTCTGGTACAGCGACCAGACAAGGACTGTGAGAGGCTGCATGCAACCAAGAGCTGATCAGGCTCACACCAGATTGGGGGGCAGCGAACAACAGATGTCCCTCGTTACAGAATTACAGAATGCCTGATTGAACTTCGGTTTAAGGTGAGGTGACAGCGAATGCTGAAGCTACCATGGAAACTCCACAGGAAAATTTCTGACAGCATTGAGAATAAAATAATAAAAGAGTCCAGGCCTCAGTTCCAGGAACCCCCAGTCCAGGCCACAAGTGGGATCACTGATACTGTCCCTTTTTGTCCCACCAGAGTCACCAGCCACCTCTGCTGATAGAATCCTGATTGAGAAATCATAATGATAATCATTCTCTTGCCTTTCAGAAGTGCCCTGATCTTTACTCTTGTTTCTTTTAAAAATTCCTTCTAGTGTTTCGGACACCAGAATATCTCCTGACAGATGAAGCCTCTGTCATTGCCCAAGCAGAGAGTTTGTGTTCATACCTGATGAGTCTGTTAATGTACCATCTTTGCTAAATCCCATGGAATACCAGTCAACTCCCTGAGTGCTCTGCCCCCCAGACCAGGACACTTTCTAAGTCAATGGATGGGGTCATGGGATTCTGGGTGGGAAAAGTTGCCCCTGAGTTTAGGAATTGGTGTCTTGAATTGTGTTTTCTCTTGCATGTGATTGCATTGTTGCTGTGGCATCTGAGAGAGCAGCCATCAAATGAGCCACACGCATGCTAGTGAAGCCCCCTGCTGACCTCTCAGGGCACACAGCAGAAGGAGTGGGGGCATATTAAATTGTAGGAGCTGGTCACCACAAATGGAGTGTTGGTGATAGATAGGACAATGCTCTCAAGTCTGTGCCATTCTCACTAAATTCTAAAATGTGGCACAGTATTTTGCAGAAGAGCTCTAATAGGGATGAGTGGCCTGAACCATTACTGATTAGTTTACCCAGTTACAAAGAAGAAATCAATATATAATTTACAAAACCGAGTATATAAGCCTCCCTTAGGAGAGGCAGAGCTTTGGAATTTATTATCCTGTCTCCTTTACTGGTCTCAAGAGAAAATAGAACTTTTTCTCCCACCAAGACTTGTGTTCCTTTGAACCCACTGTGTAAGGTCATGGAGAAGATGTGACCTCCAGTTGACCCAAAGGCTGGACCAAGGCAATTGGAGGCTGTGGGGAAGCACGGGACTTGGTTGGGAAAGTCTGTAAGGAGGGTTCTCAGAAAGGATTCTTGGGGGCTTCTAAGGGAACCTTGCCAAAGGTGGCAGCATCTGCCTTGACTTTTCCAAACCAGTCCAACCCCCTGGGTGCTTGCTGAAATCTCTATATAGTCTTTAGACCCAACCTTATAGAAGCATGTGCTTTCTCAAGGATATCCTGCTGATTGTATCTAGAGGTTCATTTTAGTGCACACTGTTGATACAATAAAAGCCTAAGGAGGCAGGCAATTGGGGCTGTTTGGTGCCTCCTGCCAAGTAGCCCCTAGCCCTCTCTTTCACAGAAATGTGTGTCAGAGTAATCCATTCATCTGGAGTGCAGGGTCTGCTGGTCAGTACCAGCAGAGGCTCACCCCAACCATATTTGGAATGTGCATTCAGCTTGCCTTTTTCCTTCCTAGAAGCTGCCTCAGGAACACAGCATTGAGATAGTAATGTATTGCTGAGACCATTTGGGTGTTGTATGTCTCTAGGCCCACCTAAAGCCTTTATATCAACTTTTCAGATATGGCAGGCAGCTGCTGAGAATATTTCTTTGGGCCATTCAAGACAAGTCTTGTAAGTAAGTTCCTGGGCTTATTAAACTGCTACCTAAACATCTGCAGAGGTCTGCCTCATTTGTAGGTTTCTCCTGCCCTCTATATTGTGTTGCTTTCAGATTATTCCTGAGATATTTTGAAACAACATATGCTTTTATTTATTTACTAGAGGCCCAGTGCATGAAATTTGTGCATTGGGGTGGGGTGTCTCTCAGACCAGCCTGCACCCTCTTCAATCTGGGACCTCTTGGGGGATGTCCAACATCCCACTGGGGATGTGCCCACAACCAAGTTACATGCCCCTGAGCAGAATTCAACCTGGGACCCTTCAGTTTGCAGGCTGACACTCTATCCACTGAGCCAAACTGGTTTTGGCTCCTAGTAATATCTTAAAGTCACAATAATGGGCTTCCTTGTCTTATTCCTGATTTTAATGGGAAAGATTCCAATCTTTTACCATTCTGTACTACATTAGCTATGCTTTTTGTATATATGCCCTTAATCATGTTCAGGAAGTTGCTTTCTAGTCTTATTCAATTAAGTGTTATCATAAAAGTGTATTGGATTTTGTCATATGGTTATTCTGCATCAACTGAGATGACCATGTAGTTTTTCACCTCAATTCTATTTATGTGTATAGTAGAGGCCTCGAGCATGAAATTTCTGCATGGGCAGGGTCCCTAGGCCTGGCCAGTGATCTGAACCAATTGGGGTCTTCTGGCTGCCAGCCGGGGCCTTCCTTTCCTGGCTGGGCCTTCCTTCGTTATACACTTCCCCTGGTGGTCAGTGCACATCATAGTGTGCGATCAAACTCCTGGTTTCCTGATCAAACTCCTAAGGGGACACTTTGTATATTGTCTATATATATATATATATATATATATATATATATATATATTACATTAATTAATTTCCTTATGTTGAACTACCGTCACATTCCTGGGATAAATCTCACTTTTTACTGGTATATATTTTTTATTATGCTTGAATTAGATTTCCTAGTATTTTGTTGAGGGATTTTTATGTATATACTAGAGGCCCAGTGCACAGAATTGTTGCATTGGGGTGGGGTCCCTCTACCCAGCCTGCACCCTCTTGCAATCCAGGACCACTGGCTCCTTACCACTCGCCTGCCTGATCATCCCTAACTACTCATCTGCCTGCCTGTTGCTCTTAAACACCTCTTCCTGCCTGCCTGATTGCCCCTAACCCCTCTGCCTGCCTGCCTGATTGCCCCTAACCACTTGCTTTCCTGTCTGACCACCTCTAACTGCCTCTGCCTCTGCCCCTGCACCTTGGACCAAGACTTTCCTCCTCCAGCTGGCCACAGACATCCGTGACCCAGGATTCCCTCCCTCTGGCTGGCCACAGGCACCCAGGACCCTGGGAAGCTTCACCTGGCCTCTGGCTTTGTCAGGAAGAACATCAGAATGATGTCCAGAAGACGTCCTGTCTACCCAGTCTAATTAGCATATTACCCTTTTATTAGTATAGATTTGTACAAAATACTGGTCTATAGTTTCCTTATATTATTATTCCTGATTATTTTGACTGGTTCTGTTATCAGGGTAATGCTGGTCTCAAAAGGATGACATGGGATGTTATGATAATTAGTGTTATATGCCAACATTGCTAAGCCATGGCATCTAGATACTTCCTTAAACACCAGTATATATGTTGAAGTGAAGGTGTTTTTCTTTATAATAAGAGTAATCTAACCTAATAATAGAGAAATATGCAAATTAACCATCACTCCCCTACACAAACCACGCCCACCAACCAATCAGAGTCAGCATGCAAATTAACCCAACAAAGATGGTGATTAATTTGCATACATGGAGGGAGGGAGGAGTGAAGACTAAAGACAACATCAAAGAAAGAGGGAGGGAAAGTGGAAAGCAAGGCAGCTGTGGCTGCTGGAGGGAAAGCACTGGCAGCACATGCGGGGCGGAGCAAGATGTGCAGCGGCAGTGTGCATGGCTGCAGAGGCAGCATCAGCAGTGGGCGCAGCGGGTTGGGCGTGTGGGGCCTGGTGCGCTGTGGTGGTGGCAGCACAAGTGGCCATGGAGATGGTGGCTGAGGTGGCTGTGGGCATGGTGGGGTGGGTGGAGTGGGTGGGACCGGTGGGGTGCGCCCTGCCCACCACAACGGGAGTGTTGGGGGGGGAGGGAGAAGGGGAGGTGGCAGGAGGGAAGCCCACCAGAAGTCTTGTTTGGATAGTATTTCAATAAAGCAGATTACTATCCATAATACGGGTATCTTTTGTCCAATCAGTTGGAGGCTTTAAGAAGGATAAGGGGGGAAAAAAGGAAAAGAAAAAGAGAGAGGGGGGAAAAAAGTGAAACAAGGAAGAGGGAATTATACCTTTACTGTGTCTTAGAATTCCAGCTCCAACATGAGTTATCATGGGTGTCCAGCAAGTCAGACTACTGTGTAGATTTTGTATTTCTCAGCCTCCAGTATCACATGAGGCAATTCTCCCCTCTCTATATAGACCGATTTCTCTGAAAAACCCTAGCAAATACATATGTATCTCCTGATCATTTTATTAGAAAACTTGAGAAGGATTAGCAATAATTCTACTTTCTTTTTTAAATCTTTTAATTATTTTATTTTTAAAATTTAATAAATCTTTATTGTTCAGATTATTACAATTGTTTTTCCTCTCCCCCCCCCCCCATAATTCCCCTCCACCCAGTTCTCATCCCACTCTCTGCTCTTACCTCCTCCCAACTCTCCTCATCCATAGGTGTACGATTTTTCTTTCCCCCTGAGAATTATCAGTCCATTCCCTTTCCATGTCCCCGATTCCATTATATTCACCAGTTTATTCTGTTCCTCAAATTTTTAATTCACTTGATTTTTAGATTCATTTGTTGATATATATGCATTTGTTGGTTATGATTTTATCTATACTTTTTTCTTATTTCTCTTCTTAAAGAATACTTTTCAGCATTTCATATAATGCTGGTTTGGTGGTGATGAGCTCTTTTAGCTTTTTCTTATCTGTGAAGCTCTTTATCTGTCTTGAATGATAACTTTGCTGGGTAGAATAATCTTGGTTGTAATTCTTGCTATTCATCACTTTGAATATTTCTTGCCATTTCATCTGGCCTGCATAGTTTCTGTTGAGAAATCAGCTGACAATCAAATGGGTGCTCTCTTGTAGGTAATTAACTGTTTTTCTCTTGCTGCTTTTAATATTCTCTCTTTGTCTTTTGCACTTGGCATTTGAATTATGATGTGCCTTGGTATGGCCTTCTTTGGATTCCATTTGTTTGGGGTTCTGTGCGCTTCTTGGACTTGTAAGTTTATTTCTTTCACCAGGTGGGGGAAGTTTTCAGTCATTATTTCTTCAAATAGGTTTTTAGTATCTTGCTCTCTCTCTTCTTCTGGCACCCCCATAATTCTGATATTGGTATTCTTGAAGTTGTCCCAGAAGCTTCTTACACTATCTTCAAATTTTTGGATTTTTTTTCCTTCTTTTCTGGTTGAGTGTTTTTTGCTTCTTTGTATTTCAAATCTTTGGCTTGATTCTTGCGATCCTCTAGTCTGCTGTTGGATCTCTGTATGTTATTCTTTATTTCAGTCAGTGTATGTTTAATTTCTAGTTGGTCCTTTTTTATATCCTCAAGGGTATCACTAAATTTATTGGCCTTTTCTAGGAAATTTTTGCAAAACCTTATAACTATGGTTTTGAACTCTATATCCAGTTTTTTGTTTTCCTCCAATTTTTGCATTTGTGATCTGTTTCCTTGTCTCTGCATTTTTACTGTTTCCCTGAGTTGGTAGGGTAGCTTTGTGTGATAAGTGTCCTATATGCCCAGTGGGTTGGCCTCCTTCGTTACCTGAGATGGACACTCTTAGTGCATCCCTTTGTTGACTATGTGTACAGCTTTTTTTGTAGTTAAGTCTTTATTGCCATTGGTATCACTGGGAGGAATTGAAGTATATTAAAGTTGGCTGTGAGAATTAGCTGTGTCTATGATGGGAGAACTTCTGTGCTGGAGACATCCTTATGAGACAAGATTTGCAAAATTGCAAAAGCTTTTGTGCTCAGCTTGGATGGGGCAGAGTCTCAGGGCTGAGCAGACAGTCTTGGCTTCCCTTCATCCCTGTCCTATGAGGATCCTGGGTCTCAGTGTCCCTTGGTAATTTCTGTAAGTACCTCTGAGAGAAAGCAGCCCTTGAATTTCACCTACTGCCAGACAGTCCAGTTTCTCCCCAAATGAATCTGGATTTCCAGATTCTTGCCCAGAACTGGAGTTCAGCACAGTGGAAAGCTTCTGGTTCCCTCCAGCTAGAGAAATCCAGCAGCACACTCAACAGTCAGTCCTCTCAGTGTGCACTTGCACATGTGCCTCCAGACCCCTGCCCTCCACAGCTCCCATGAATCTCCATGTGCCTTTATCTCTACCTGACAATCGAGAGTCCCCTGGTATGAGCCTGGGTCCACAGGGTCTTGCTCAGAACTGGGGATCAGTGCAGTCAGAACTGAGGTTCAGTGCAGTTGGGAGCTTACTTCCCTCCCACCAGAGAAAGCCAGCCACGCACTCAGCCACCCTTCCTCTCTGCGTTCATGTCTCTGTACCTCAGCTTTTTGAAGCTCCTCTGATTCTCTGTGAACTTTTCTCTTTCCTTCTAGTTGTAGAATTTCCACTCAGCCAGCTTTCTTGTGGTTCTGAATAATGTCTGTTTTCTCTTTTAGTTGTAGTTCTGAAATTGTTGTGTGAGGCAGCAGTTTAGGTGCTTACCTATGCTGCCATCTTGTTTTCTCCTATATTAATGATCTCAAAAAAATTTTTTTTAATAAGAAAGCAAGAATGCAGTTTGAAGCACTTTTCAGCAGTAAAAGTGAACTGCAGAAAATAGCTTACTTGGTTGATATCTTTGCCATCTTGAATGAATTAAATTTATCATTGCAAGGACCAAATGCAACATACCTCAATTTGTCTGAAAAGATCTGATCATTGTAAATGAAACTTCAGCTTTGGCAAAAAATATTGGATGAAAATAAAATTACATGTTTCCTACCTTATCTGCTTTCTTTGAGGAACATGACATTGAACCAGACAAAAGGATTACGATGATAATTTCTGTGAACGAACACTTGCACGTGCTTGCAGACGAAATTCCATTGTACTTTCCAGATCTACCTGACACCCCATTTGCACTTGCCAGAAGCCCATTCACAAAGTTGAAGATGTTCCTGAGACAGCACAGGAAGAGTTCATTGAACTTATTAACAGTGGTGCAGTGAAAACTGATTTTTCTACAATGCCAATTACAAAATTCTGGATCAAGTGTTTGTAGTCATTTTCTGTTCTGTCTGAGACTCTGTTGTACCTTATTTTTCCATTTCCAAAAACATATCCTTGTAAAACATGGTTTTACAGCTTGTTGATTATCAAGTCAAAATACAGAAGTAGACTTGTTGTGGAAGATGATATTCGTTGTGCTCTTGCAAAGACTGCCCTGAGAATTTCTGATTTGGTGAGAAAGAAGCAATCTCAACCTTCGCACTGGCGTTGGCTTTTTACGCATATTGTCACAAAATGTAGCAATTTAGTTTACTGTTCTTATTTAAGACTGTTACCCATGCTATACCATGCTTCAAGACAAAATTTCATTTATTTGTAATTTTAAATAAATATTTCACAATATATAATTGCATATTGTTTTTGTGATTAATCTCTATGCTTTAATTATGTTCAATTTATAACAATGAAAATACATCCTGCATATCAAATATTTTCCATTATAATTCATAACAATAGCAGAATTACAGTTATGAAGTAGCAACAAAAATAATTTTATGTTTTGGGATCACCACAACATAAGGAACAGTATTAAAGGATAGAGGCATTAGGAAGGTTGAGAAGCACTGTTCTAGACCTTCTCACTGCCATGTTCAGGTTACATTTATTTATCCTTTTATAGTAAAATGTCCAAAATAGGACATTAGTGAGTTTACTGACACCTAGTAAAGTGACTATCATCCATAATTAAGATGCAAAAGCCTTGGCGAGTCCAGGTATCTCCTGCCTCTGGGAGGAGTCATGCTCTTCCCCAAGACAGAATAAAAGCAATCAGGATGCTGTAAGTTCATAATACAATTCATCTTTATTATTTGACTCAAGTGAGTGGAATTACACATGATTTTTTTTTTCAGAATTTGTCATAGCAAGGGTTGTTTAGGGTACAAAAGTATTATTCTGTTATAAATGGACCAATCTTGAAGGTAAGCTGATACTTAAAAAAAACAAAGGTAGCTGACCCCATCCCAAAACATCTATAAGAGGTTAATATTGAAAACATCTGGTCCTACATCTATTGGGAGAAGATTCTATAGCTCCCATCTCATACAGCGCCCCTATCAGGGAGCTCTCAAATTTATCTCTTCAATCCTAAGTGGAATATCATCACCATCTACAAAGAGGTCAAGTAGGCACAGCAAGCAAACCCTGAAGTGCAGAGGCTGCGTGAGAATGAACCTGGACCATGGGCAGTGTACCCACTTCATACGACCTGCCCCTGGATATGAGACACCATAAGCTCCTAATGTGTTTGACTGCTATTATGTGAGTTCTCTGAGTTTTAGCCTTATCCCTAACCCTCAAGATGAGAGAGAGAGAGAGAGAGAGAGAGAGAGAGAGAGAGAGAGAGAGAGAGAGAGAGAGAGAGGAGAGGGAGAGGGAGAGAGAAAGGTGCAAATGAGTTTTCAATAAACTCTTTAGAGAAAATCTACATTATACTTAGAATTTAAAAATTTTGCAAGGTTGTATAATTTTGGCAATTTTACTAGGATTCTGATTATTATTCTAGTCTATTGCATTATGATGATTTAACAATACAGTCCTTTGAATCATCACAGAGGTGTGTTCATTTCCTCAGAGTGAAGAAAGAGGGGATGGCAGAGTCCTTTGCATTTAGACTTGAAATGGAGAGGACAGGAAGGACAGCCACCACATTAGGAAGGAATAGCTCAGGGGCCAGTAGGCTTGGCAGGCAGGGGGGAAGCCCACAGGAGTCCAGCTTCTCCTCTCTGGCATGCGCAGGACTCTCACACATCCGGAAACCCTGATTCTTTGTAACCATATGTGTTATGGCCACTGCTGGCCGTGTCCTTGTTCCTGGGGCTGACCTGACTGCAATCTACCTACATAGGTAAGTCATTCTTGTGACTTGATTCTGACTTTTTCTCTACCTTATTTCTTCTTGTTCTTTTATAATCCCCTACTACTGCCCCAACCTGACAATTTATTTACATACAAAGAGGTAAAGCATTACACGGTAAGACACAATTGACTTCTTAAGCCCTCAAAGTCATGAACCCACTTCCCACCTACCAGTCCTCCCATACCCCCCAACCTGAGCATGTCTCTAACTTAAAGAGGCCCCGGGCATTTCAGCCACCTATTATGACTATCTTCATTTTCTTTAGACTTTTTTTTTTTTTTTTTTTTGGATTTTGCTTTTCCTGGGCAACTACCCTGTTTCCCCGAAAATAAGACAGTGTCTTATATTAATTTTTTCTCCCAAAGTTGTGCTAGGTCTTATTTTCAGGGGATGTCTTATCTTTCCATGTGCTAGGTCTTATTTTCGGAAGATGTCTTATTTTCGGGGAAACACGGTAGTTCTTTTGTTGATGGGCTTTTTATTGTTACCTATCAGCTCATTGGCCATTTTCATAAAACCTATTACCTGGTCTTCCCTGGCTTGGCCAGTTTCTTTGTTATTAAAAGCACAAACTCGATTCCCACACTTTTTAATTGTCTTCTTAAGAAACTTGTTTTCTGTGTTTTTGCAGTAATCTTCAATGTTCTCATCCCCCAGGTCTTCCTTCCGAGTAAAAAGCACAATCATATAATCTCTAACCTTCCTTCCGAAGATGGTCTTTAGTGTCGCCATCACCTTTTTGTCTTCGTCTGTGACCCGTCCCAGCTGGAGCACCAGTACCAGAACTGTGTTGCCATCACTTCTGGGCATATAATTTTGGACAATCCCTTGGTTACTGGACAACTTACAGGGATCAGGGGTATCTACAACCGTAATGTCCTGCCCAGCCTCTGTCCTCTTGCCTTCCTTGCATTCGGTGGTGACTGGCTGGGGTCGGAGTTGAGAGACAAACTCTGACCGCCCAAGGATGGTGTTCCCAGTGGCACTCTTCCCAGCCCCGCTCTTTCCCACGAGGACAATGTTCAGGGTCTCTGTCAGAGGAAAGCAGGAGAGAGTTGAAACCCTCGGCTGACCTGAGTACACCTTCCAAAGCCACACATTAGAAGGAAAAACACTTGGGAAGCATCAGGGCTGCCTTCCCAGAGCAGCTCCAGACAAAAGCATGGGAACAGCTTCCTCCAGACAACTAGTGAACCCTGAAGCAGGAGTTGGATCACAGTCCCTGTCCAGTGTTCACCCAATGACATGCTGCCATTCTCATCTCTGAATTTATTTATCATTGATTTATCATTAATCTATCATTAATTTATCAATTCCCCTTTTTCTAGTAGCTTCTTTGATATCCTGGCACCCTGTGAGTGCTTTGTTACTCTTCACCTTCTCACCTAGTCCAGTCTATTCATCTCACCTCTATCTTCTGTTACTGCTGTGACTATGTATTCTCACTGAAGACTGGTGCTAACTTTAGCAAAGTCTCCTGGATGTATTTGAAAAATGATTCTATACAATTACTTTTCGTGAAAAAGCAACTACACATACCATCTGTGGGTTACCAGATGGAGCGCGCTAGAAGTCACTTCTCATTACAACCACATTCAACTTAACTGTGTCTTTCATTGATGTCAAAAGGCACCTCATAGCTTTAACAATGAATACCACTAACACTTTTTTCTATGGTGTCAATGTGGAGAATATATTTCCCTACAGATAGAATTACTGGAATAATGTGATGCATATCACATTTCATTTTCCTGAGAGATTATAATGTTAAACTTGGCTTCACTGGGCTTGGTCCTTAGTGTTCCTCTCATTTTGCTACCAAAGGTAAGTACTGTAGCTAACATCTGAGGGCTAAAGCAAGGCCAGGGAAAATCTGAGTTTAACATGACACTGAGTTGTATATTCATAAAATAGTATACAACTCATCATTTAATAAAAGACAAGAGTGAACTACTGATATGCAACATGGCTGGATCTCCAAAACATGCTAAGTGAAAGAAGCCAGATGCAAAACCACATACAATATGAGTACATTATATGAAGATCAAAAACATACAAGATTAACCAGTGCTAGTAAACGTCTTACGAATGGTTTCCTCTGGTGAGCTCTTGAAAGGAGATGAAAATGAGCCACATCATCATCTAATGGTCACATATGCGTAGATGTGTAAAAGTCATTGAGTTGTATACTTATTATTTGCACATCTTACTGTACTTAAATTAAACCTCAATAAGTATCTGTAAAAACTTGCACAACACAACAGTCTCTCCACACATGCCCTGTTCCCACCACTTCTCCTGTGAAACAAGGTCAACACCAGACCCACATGCTGAGCAAATGGCAGAGTCAGCAACTCTAGGGATATTCACTGAATCTCCGTCATCCAGGGCACCATTCTGTGGAATGTTACTCTGTTGTCTGCATGGCAAGCTTGGGAGGGGAGTGATCATGGCATTTATTTTTTTTTAAATATATTTTATTGATTTTGTACAGAGAGGAAGGGAGAGAGATAGAGAGTTAGAAACATGGATGAGAGAGAGTCATCGATCAGCTGCCTCTTGCACACCCCCTACTGGGGATATGCCTGCAACCAAGATACATTCCCTTGACCGGAATCGAACCCGGGACCCTACAGTCCCCAAGCCGACGCTCTATCCATTGAGCCAAACCGGTCTCAGCTGATCATGGCATTTAAAGAAAGCAGCTGAAATGCAGTAACTCCACATCCTTTTATGTTGCCTTTGGAAAGTTACTGACATGCGCAAAGTTTAGGATACATCACTAATGGCAATCACTACATGCGTACTGAGCTCCATCACTGAATTCTGCATAGTAGAAGGAGGTGTTTGCATCCAGGACTAGGAGGAAGAGGCCAAGTAGGCACAGCAAGCAAACCCAGTTTTGTAACATTTTTGAGAATGTCAGGTACACCTGCAAAGGGCTAAAGACCTTTTATGGTGTTATACCTACTCAACAGTGTTAAGCTTTCCATAGAGACAGGTTGTAGCCATTGACCTGAAGGTCTTCAGGATATATTTTTTGTTTTTATTTATCTAGATAGTTTCCCCACTTCCCTTTGATGCACAACTCATTCAAAGAAATTCAGATGTGACCTTGACATATTTTAAGGATATGCTTACCATTGTTCTTAGATGTAGTTTCTTTCTCACAGGCCTGGAAAATAAAGAGGGAAAATGATGTCCAGATCTAAAATCTCATCTTTTCACAAAGTTAAGAAATGGAGTCCTAGTGTGTAATTCACAGTAATTTGATGAGTAGGCTGTAGTCAAATGAAGACCATGGTCATAGTCTTTGCTGGTCATTATAAACTTGTCCATAATGACAATCTTGAAACCTTACTGTTTCTGCTGCTTTAATACATTACCAAGTGCATGGTGGGTGTTGCTCTCACTCAGAGGAGCCCCACAGATGCCTTCTATAAGGCATTGTTCCTGAAGCTCTAACTTCTCTTCTCTATAGTTTCTAATAGTAATTCCAGAGATTCTGCTATTTCTGGAGAAAATTCAGAGGCTTCAGGAGACCTTCTGCGCCCCCTGGAAGAAGAAACGCGCCCAGTGATGCCTGTGATGTGCAGTTGAGAGACAAGGGGAAGTGAGGAGATTGGAAACCAGATTCCCCACATCTTGCCGATGCCCTCTTACACTACTGGCACCCCCAATGTAGAGATGAATTATTATTAACATAAATACAGTAACACTTGGGACCTTCCCTATCCAGGTGGGCAAATGAAGATGACGACAGGATGGATAGCCATTTACGTGACATTCTCTTCATCTGCCTGATGAGCCTTATCTTGATTCCCCAAATTTAAACTTAAAGGGAATAAAAAATGTGAAAACATGATAAACAATCTTGATTAATCTGCTATTGTAGATGCTTTCTATACTTTATTTTAACCTTGTCTTTGTTAAGTCTTCATGACAGCCCAAGTTCGTGCTTTCTAACCTGATTCACAGCATCCTTCTGATACAGCCTCCCGCTGGTCCTGTTGGGACAAAGAGAAACACATCAAGGTTCAACTCACAGAGTGAACAGAGAAACAGCAAGAAAGAGTGTTCCCTTTTAACTCAATCCCTCTACCCCACTCAAGAATTTAGGCTACTGAAGTACTAGACTGGACTAGACTAAAAGAAGGAATCATGTTTGCCAGGATCTTCTCTTCATGGTTGTTTGTGAAATGAACAACCATGCTGACAAAATGGCAACACTGTGGATTGGCTAAAATAACAAGCCCTTTATTTATCTATATTACCCACTTACATGCTGGGAGATACCTAAACATTCTCTATGACAGTCAGAATAATGTTCACCCACCAGGCGACCATGTATGAACCCCAGAATCTGTGACTGTGATTCCTTGAGTGGTACAGGGATTTTACTAATAACATTGGTATCTTCAGATGCATAGAGAATCTTGGATAAAACAAGATATTTTAAGAGATCCTTATACGAGGGAGGCAGATAGATGAAATAGGTTAAAGGATTTAGAAGTAAAAATTAGTCACAGCCCATGGACACAGACAATAAACAGGTGAAGGCCTGGGATGTGAATTACCTTTCAATAATAAGTTTAAACATAACAGACTAAATACTCCAATCAAAATACATCAAATGGATGAATGGATAATAAAACATGACCCAGTATATGCTGTTTACAAGAGACCTATCTCAGACTAGGGACTCACACAAACTGAATGTGAAGGAATGGAAAAATATCTGCCAGGCAAATTAAAAAAAAAAATGAGGTAGCAATATTACCTCTGACAAAATAGAACTCAAAGTCAAGGCCATAACAAGAGATAAGGAAGACCACTTCATAATACCAAAGGGATCGATACAACAAGAGGATATAATCCTGGTAAACATATATGAACCCAATGCAGGAGCACCCAAATATATAAATAAGCCTGCTGGAAGAGAGGACAACAATAGAATCATAGTAGGGGACTTTAATATACCACTTACATCACTGGATAAATCCTCTAGACAAAAAAAGCAAAGAAAAAGCAATCCTAAATGACTCACTAGATCAGATAGACTTAATTGACATTTTCAGAACATTTCACCCCAAAACCATAAATATACCTTCTTCTCAAGTACACATCGGATATTTTCAATGATAGACCACATATTGGGTCACAAGCAAAGTCTCTCCAAATTCAAGAAGATTGAAATCATATGAAGCATATTCTCAGATAACAATGGCATAATATTAGAAATAAACTACAATGAAAACAATAAAAAAATTAAACACCTGGAAGCTGTATAGTATGCTATTAAAGAATAATTGGGTTAGCAATGAGATCAAAGTAGAAATTGAAACATCCTGGTAACAAATGACAATGGAAACACAACAATCCAAAATCTAGGAGACACAGTGAATGCAGTCTTGGGATAGATAGCTCTATAGGCCTCTTTCAAAAAAAATAAGAAAAATGGTAATAAATCATCTAACTCCACAACTAAAAGAATTATAGAGAGAGCAACAAGAAAGGCTAAGAGAGAGCAGAAGGAAGATATCAAAGCAGAAATAAATTACATAGAGACAAAAAAATACAAAAGATCAATGAAACCAGGAGATGGTTCTTTGAAAGGATAAACAAGATTGATGAACCTCTAGCTAGGCTCACCAAGAAGCAAAGTGAGAGGAGCCAAATAAACAGAATCAGAAATGAAAGAGGTGAAATAACAACGGACCCCACCGAAATACAAAGGATTATTTAAAAATACCATGAACAACTCTATTCCAACAAACTAGACAACCTATAGGAAAGAGATATATTCACAGAAAAATACAACATGCCAAAACTCAATCAGGAAGAATATAAAAATCTCAATATCCCGATAACTATGGAGGAAATTGAAGCAGTCATCAAAAAGCTTCCAGCAAACAAAAGCCTGGGGCCAGGCCACTTCACAGGGGAGTTTTACCAAACATTCAAAGGAGAACTAAAACCTATCCTCCTCAGACTATTCCAAAAAATTCAAGAGGAAGGAACACTCCCAATCTTATTCTATGAAGCTGGTGTTACCCTAATATCAAAACCAGATAACGTCAGCATAGAGAAAGAGAATTACAAGCCAATATCCCTTATTAACATATATGCCAAAATCCTCAACAAAATTCTAGCAAATCAGATCAAGCATTACATCAGAAAGACCATACACCAAGACCAAGTAGGATTTATTCCAGGAATGCAAGGATGGTACATTATCTGCAAATCAATCAATGTGATATGTCACATAAACAAAATGAGAGATGGAAATCACATAGTTATATCAATTGATGCAGAAAAGGCATTTGACAAAATCTAAGACCCTTTATATATAAAAAAAAACCCTCAGCAAAGTGGGAATAGAGTGATCATACCCCTGCACAATAAAAACCTTATATGTCAAACCCACAGCCAACATCACACTCAACAGGCAAAAACTAAAACCACCTAAGAACAGGAATAAGACAGGGATGCCCACTTTCACCACTCCCATTCATCAGTACTGGAAGTGCTAGCCATAGAAATTAGACAAGAAGAAGAAGAAAAAGGTATTCAAATTGGAAAAGAAGATGTAAAACTGTCATTATTTGCAGATGACATGATATGGTACATAGAAAGCCCTAAAGACTCCATCAAAAAATTATTAGACTTAATAAAGAAATTCGGCTATGTAGCAGGATACAAAATTTATGCCAAGAAATCTATGGCATTTTTATACACCAATAGTGAACTTACAGAAAGAGAGATTTAAAAAACAATCTCATTTACCAATACACCAAAACAAAACAAAAACAAACAAACAAACAAAGAAAACCAATGGAGACACATAGGAATAAAATTAACTAAGGAGGTAAAAGACATGTACTTGGAAAACTACAGGACACTAAAAAAAAGAGATAAAGGAAGACAAACAGATGGAAAAAGATACTGTGTTCAGGATTGGTAGAATCAACATCATTAAAATGTTCATACTACACAAAGCAATCTATAGATTTAATGAAATTCTCATTAAAATACCAAGGTCCTATTTCAGATCTAGAACAAACTCTTCAGAAATTCATCTGGAATAAAAAAAAAGAACCGATTGCTGCAGCAATCCTGAGAAAGAAGAACAAAGTATCAGATATCAGATATCAAGCTGTATTACAAAGGCACTATTCTCAAAACTGCCTAGTATTGGAACAAGAACAGACATATAGACCAATGGAATAGAATAGAGAACCCAGAAATTGACCTAAAATTCTAAGCTCAAGTAATATTTGACAAAGGAGGCAAGAACATACAATGGATTAAGACAGTATCTTCAATAAATGGTGTTGGGAAAACTGGACAGATGCATGTAAAAAAATGAAACTAAACCACCAACTTACACTATATGCAAAAAATAAACTCAAAATGAATAAAGGATTAACATAAGATGGGAAACCATAAAAATCTTGGAGAAATCCAGCAAAATCTCAGACATATGGCAAAACAATAGCTTCGCTGATTCAGCTCCTAGAGCATTGAAAACTAAAGAGAAAATAAACAAATGGGACTACATCAAAATAAAAAGCTTCTTCACAGCAAAAGAAACCATCAACAACAAGAAAGTCCATTACATGGGAGAGCATAATTGCCAATATTATCTCTGATAAAGGTTTAATCTCCAACATTTACAGGGAACTCATACAACTTAACAAAAAACAAAACAAAACAAAACAAAAAATTATTTCTTAGTTATATCCAATACTCAACATATTTTCCAAATTTCCCCAATTGTCCCTAAAAGTAATTTATAATCTGTTTAATTGGATCAGTCAAGGTCAGCACAGTACATTTGGTTATGTCTCTTAAATTTATTTTAATCTAGAACAGTCTCTGTCCTCTCCCCCAACCTCATTGACTTGATGAAGAAATATCCATTATTTTATAACAATTAATCTTATTTTGTTCATTGCTAATCAAGAAGGCAACCACCATGGGCCAAATGTCTTGCCAAGTTAATAAAACTAGGTATTTTCATTCCATGATTTTTACTTTTAATTTGGAGTTTACTGATATCTATTTTATTTTTTATTTATTTCTTATTTATTTTATTTTATTTTTTTATTGATTATGGTCTCTAAGAAATAATGATTAATATTGTTAAGTGTGTTAATGGTACAGTGGTTAGGTAGGAAAACGTCCTTAAATAAAGATGTGTTGTCCTTATTTATGGGAGAAATGTCATGATATTATAGTAACTTTAAAATATTTAAATAAAAGCAATAGATGATATTAAAACAAACAAACAAACAAACACACACACACACAAAACAAAATAAAACAAAAAACAACCCAATCAAAAAATGGGCAATGAACCTAAATAGATACTTTTTGAAAGAAGAAAGAAGGATGGCCAAAAGACATGTGTAAACATGCTCAAAGTCACTAATCATCTAAATGACAATGAGGTACCATCTCATACCTGTCAGAAGGGCTATCATCAACATAGCAATGAATGACAAGTGCTGGCAAGGATGCAGAGAAAAAGGAACCCTCGTGCACTGCTGGTGGGAATGTAGACCGGTGCAGCCATTTGGAGAACAGTATGGAGTTTCCTCAAAAAACAAATAATGGAACTCCCATTTGACCCAGTGATCCCACTTCTAGGAATATATTCCAAGGAACTAGAAACACCTCTCATCCTGTCTAATAAAGAGAGAATATGCTAATTGACCCTCATGTGGCACCCACAGCCAATAAGAAGCAAATATGCTAATTAACTGCCCTGCCCTCAAAGATGATAGTGCCCCCATCCAATAAGAAGGGAATATGCTAACTGCTGCCCCGCCCTCAAAGATGGTGGTGCACACAGCCAATAAAGCAGAAATATGCTAATTGACTGCCACCCCTGACATCTGAGGCACAGGCAAGCCTCAGATGTCAGTTGCCCAGCCACCCTGGGCAGGCCCGAGGTGTAGGCAGCTGCCCAGCCGCCCAGGACCCACCTAAAGCACAGTCACGCCTCAGATGGTGGCTTCTCAGTCAATGCCCCAGGTGCAGGCAAGCCTGGGATGGCAGCTGCCCTGGGCTGCCCTAGGCTCAGGTAACCAGGGTTGGCTGAGGCTTGCACTGCCGGCAGTGGCAGCAGCAGAGGTGTGTTGCCTTCCCCTGATCACTGGGTTGCATCCCACCCCTGAGGGCTCCTGGCCTGTGAGAGGGGGCAGGCTGGGCTGAGGGATGCCTCCTCCAATCCATGAATTTTCATGCACCAGGTCTCTAGTACAGGATATATATACCCCTATGTTCATAGTAGCACAATTCACCATAGCTAAGATTTGGAAACAGCCTAAGTGCCCACCAGCAGATGATTGAATTAAAAACTGTGGTAGATCTACACAATGGAATACTACACTGCTGTAAAAAGGAAGGGACTCCTATCATTTGCAACAGTATGGATGGACCTGGAGAGCATTATGCTAAGTGAAATAAGCCAGTAAGAGAAATATAAATATCACTTGATCTCACTCATTTATTTCACTTAGCATTATGCTAAGTGAAATAAGCCAGTAAGTGAAATATAAATATCACTTGATCTCACTCATAATGGACAACTTAAACTGATGAACAAAAACATATCCAGAGTCAGAGAGGCATTGATCAGACAGTCAAACCTCAGAGGGAAAGTAGGGGAGGGAAGGGATAAGGTGGAGAGATCAACCAAAGGACTTGTATGCATGCATATAAACATAACCAATGGACACAGACACTAGGGGGGTGAGGGCATGTGCTGGGGGTAGACGGGGAGAAGGGATAAGGACACATATATAGTACCTTAATAAAAAAAAAAAAGGAGTCAAGTCAACATGCACCATTCAAGTCAAAGGAAGGCAAAATAATAAGATAAGAGGATTCCACTGAGCTGCCAGATCTCCCTGCAATCACCTTTTTGTTAAACACTTACTAATATTTTTACAATTTAAGCTGTTGCTACACCAAGTGTGATTCACAGATTAGCAGTATTGCCAACAACTGGACCCCATGAGAAATGCAGTATCTCAGGTCCTGTCCAAGACCTGCTGAATCACAATCTGTAATTTAACAACTTCGAGGGGGTTCCCATGAACATGCAAGTTTCAGAAGCAGCTTTAGTTAAAAATTAACATGCCTGAGTCAGAATCTACATAAAGAGCCACGTTTCTCAGCACAGTCTACAGAACAGTCAGCCCATCAGATTATGAGGTGCCCCTCTCTCTCTCTGAGTCTGTCCTCAGACTCCATGTTGTGTCCATTGTCTCAGTCTATCCCTGAACCACAGTGTCTTCATTACTAAAACCAGTATGACTTAATATAACTTGAATATAGATCTTAGTTACCTGACCTGGCAGGTCTCAACACCTTCCTGTTTTTCAAATGTGTCTTTATTTTGGCCTTTTGAACTTCTAGAGGGCTTTTAAAATCAGTTGTTATTTCCTTTAGAAAGTCCTGTTGATATTTTAAATGCCAGTGATTGAATTCTTAGCTTAGTTCAAAAGAACTAACATCTTCATAATGTCATTCTCTTCATTGTTCTTCTTGAATATATTCTTAAAATATGTTCTAACTTCAACTGTGGTTTCTTTTTGCTCCACAAATTAAGATAAGTGACTATTAAATTTAAAACTGTACATGCTTAATAAATGGCCTTAATAAATTGAGTGAGCATGAGTGGTGGTGAGGAAAGGAAGATAATGAGTTTTTACAAGTGCAGAGGGAGGTTGAAGTTCTGTCACCTTGACTAATAAAATAGAAGCTATTGTATTCTAAGCTAATGAAGTGGTACTATTTTCCTCCATCTATAATTATAAAAGTGTAATATGCTAATTAGACTGGACAGCCAACGACCTTCTGGACTTCATTCGGATGTCTTTCTAGACAAAGCCATGGGGGCAGGGGCTAAGGCGGAGGTAGATAGGGATGATCAGGCAGGCAGGCAGGCAGAGGCAGTTAGGGATGATCAGGCAAGCAGGCAGGCAGAGTGGTTAGAGGTGATCAGGCAGGCAAGCAGGTAAGTGGCTAGGAGCCAGTGGTCCTGAATTTCGAGAGGGATGTCTGACTGCGGCAGTCAGACATCCCCTGAAAGGTTCCCGGATTGCAAGAGGGTGCGGCTGGGCTGAGGGATTCCCCACCCCCATGCACAAATTTTGTGCACTGGGCCTCGGGTTAAATATAAAACTGACACCAGTGGGTAAATAAGCAGAGATTCAGCGGGTCTGGAGGAAGAATGAATTTCTTCCCCATGTGAGCACCACTGATTCCCAGTATAGTGGACTAAATGATGTTGCTGAACTCTTTCCAGGCCAGGACACCAGATTAGATCAGGAATTTTCTCCCTCTTTCTTCCTCTAGTCTTTCTCCATACATACAATTGCCCAACCCATACCATTTTCACCCAGGTATATAGAAAATACTTTTAAGGAGAAGAGGAAACCAAAACTTCCTCCTCCCTCACTCTTTTTTTTAAAACCCACAGTTCTCTCTGATGATGTCCCTGGCCCCCTGGAGACCCCAGCAGAGCAATGGAGAGAACCAGACAGAAAGTTTTCCTTCAGAACTCCAGTGTCACTCCACAGCCTGAGGCAGGCATGGCTTCAGGCATCCACATAAAGCTTCCAGGCAGTTAAAACCCACTAAAAAGGGGTCAGGAAGCTTCCAGAGCTTCCCTGGTGGGGAGAGGGGAGGACTCATTCCAGCCCACAGGCCAGTTATGGGGATGAAGTGAAAGCATTCTTGGGTGAGAGCTCAGTTGGCTTAAATATAGTTGACATCAGAAATATTATTTCTGCAAACATTGACCACCCTCAGTGTTCAGGCACTGAAATCTTAAGTGTGCAAAGGTTCAGAAATGTCCTAAAAGTGAATGTGGGGAATCCTGTTCCAAACTACCAGCTTCACAGTGGGGCAGGGCTCAGAGGCTGCTGGAGACACAATCCCAAGGTCAGGAGATTCCTCAAGAGTGGACCCCATTCTCTTTCTTTTTCCTCCCCCTCCCACCAGGCCTTCATCCCAGTCTTAGGGTCAGCATCCCATCCCAAAGCCTCTTCTGGGAACTTGGAGATTCAAACCCCCTCTCCCCCACCTCCTCCCACACACCACCTTGTGGCTGGGCAGACCAGTGCTGAATCAGGAGGAACCATACCAGAGGCCCTGAGATCACAACCTTTCGGTGGCTCCTGTTCCCTCTCTTGCAGGAGTAAGCACATATACGCATAAACATACCTTGGTCTTGACTCCTGGCCTTTCACAGTCTCAGAAACTTCACCTCGGGACTGCTCCATTGCTCTGTGGGTGGAAGCAGCTCCTAGTCCTTCTCAGGCAAACAGAATCCAAAGGGGGATGTGGGAGGAGGGACTTGAGGGAGGAGATCAGGGCAGGACTAGCTCTGCAGGATCTGAGTCTTTCAGACAAACAGTGTTCCCCAGGAGGCAGAGGTTTCTAGACACAGGTTTCACAGCCTCAGAAGCACAAATACAGACACAGGGGAAGTTCAGAATGAATGCCTGGTCACAGGGTGCCACGTCAGAGGCAGGCGGGGTCAGGGAGGGACAGGCACACGCCTCCCAGTGTGCAGCTGCAGAATGGAAGGCTGGTGGGCAAAGGAGAGAGTCTGGGACTCCTGCACCAAGCAGAGCTGCAGAGGGTCCCTAGAGAAGGGTCATGGTGCTTAGGGCCCAACAGGTTGTGTGGGTGGCTCCTTGCTGCTGGGGATAGAAATCACTGAAGCATGGAGGAAGCTTCCCAGCTTCTGTCCACCTTGAAACAGCCTTTTCAGTGTCCTGTAACAACCCATCTCCTCCTTTTCCAGGAAGATGTCCTAGAATCCCCAGCCTGAGTAACCCTGGCCTTCAGAGTAATGCTGCTTCCCAGGCAAATCATTCTTTCCAGGGGCCAGTCGAGCACTTCAAATGCTGGAACATCCATGTTTTCAAATAGCTCAAGACCCCTTTGGTGAGAGGTAATAGTTCACATGACAGAAAGGAATTGAATAGGGAACAAGATTTTTTTCAAGTTTTGTTTTATTATGGCAAAAAACAAACATACAAACAAACAACAAAACAAACCTCCAACACATTAAATGGACCATATTAGCAATTTTTTTTAGCTGTAATGTTCAGCCCTATGAAGTATGCTCAATGGTTGTGCAAAGACCTGAGAACCTTCCATACTTTTTTTTCTCAGTGGCTAGAGGTTTTCCTCAAGCCAAAGGGCAGGTTCCATTCCCAATCAAGGGCACATACCTGGGTTGGAGGTTTGGTCCCTGGCCCTAGTGAGGGTGTATGTGGGAGGAAACCAATCAATGTTTCTCTCTCTTTCTCAATCTGTGTGTGTGTGTGTGTGTGTGTGTGTGTGTGTGTGTGTTTCCCCAGCCCTTCCTTCCTTGCATTCTCTCTAAAAAAAAAAAATCAATGGAAAAAATTATCCTCCAGTGAGGATTAAAAATAACAACAAAAACAGCTGAAAAATTGTTCTTGCAACACTGGGACTTCTGCCCATAAAATACAATTCCTTTTCCCCAGTAACCATCTTCTTACTTCTGTTTCTATAATTTTGACGACTTTAGATACTTCATACTTCAGGCACCTGTCCATTTGGGACTGGCTGTTTTGATTAGTGTCATATCCTTGGTGTTCATCAATGAGAGAAGACTTGCAATTGGGATGCAGGGGCTGGCCATTCTTTGAACTTGAGCTCACACATTTACACCAGGCCTGATCTTTGAAAGTCGGAGGTGGTGCTGAGCCTTTTGAGACCTGGAGGAAGGAGGAGTAAACTTGAGGGGCTGCTCTGTCCCCGGGGGACGCCTTCTCTCTGATCTGGACATCTTAGGAAGTTGAAGGAATACTCTCAATGCCCAATAAGGGATTGGGGCTAGGAGCTAAGCCTTGGTGGGACACTAACAAAGTCTCTCCCATCCACCTACCTATGTATCTCCCTGAGTAAGGGGGACCTGGTTCTGGAAGGCTCCCATTATTGGGTGTTAGGTCCACTCAACTTTTAATGAATCAACTCTATCCATTACAAGATAAGACCAAAGCCTTTTACCCTTCATGGTGGCTTACCCCAGCCGTGTCACTCCCAGAAGTAGTCGGAAGGCTGTCTCTGATTTGGCTGGGCCCTGACCTAGGGAAGGAAGATGAGTCCAAAAGCTGCAAAATAGGAAACACACCACAAAACATCTCTTCTCAGCCAACATCATGAGACTGTGAGAAAAAGAAATTAAGACTAAAAAAGAAATTGAAAGCAATAAAACCACTAAAATAACAAGCAGCTGCCAGCAAACAGCTAGAAAAAGCCAGTGGAGAAAATTTAAAAAAGATAGCCTTTTTCTTGCAGTTAGGAAATTTGGATTGAGTCTTTTAAATAGTCATAGAAAACAAATGGATACCAGAAACAAGTACAACTATGTCTTCTTGTTAAATCTGACGGAAAAACCAAAACATTCTAAAGTCCACACTTGCTATTTATCTCTAATTTACCCAATATTCTAAATATGTAGGAAATTAAACATATTTGTAGAATTGTGTAACTTGTCAATTTGTAAATGGATCAAAAACATTTCAGCTGGAGAAGTAGTTCACACAGTGGCATGAGAGAGCAAGGTGCATTTGATCTACAAAGAGTGAGGTTTCAAGATGGCTGCAGAGTGGGTGTACCTTTATTACACCTCCTCCCGGAACCAAACTGGAAATACACTAACTTGGGGGGTATTCTCCTTGAGCTAGCAGCTGCAGCATAGCTAATGAGGAGACTTTTAATGAGGAAGGGCAGAATCCTTCTCAAGGCTAGGAAGGGAGGGGTCATGAGCTGAGTGTGAGGGAGGATATTGTGGTTGCATGGGAGCTTTCCCTGAGAGGAGTGAGGCGCTAACCCTCCACTGGCCTTCTCAACCTGGAGCACCTGAGCCCAGAACAGCAGCCCACATAACATCCAGCCCTGAAATGTGGTGAGTCTTTTAGCCACCAGGGGGAGCCAGAGACTTCTAAAGACACTTAAAAAGCAAAACAAACAGACGAACAAAAAACCAGAACACAGGACTTACATTTGTAGCCACTCACCCAAGGCTTTGGTGAGTGCAGTGCAGATTGGAGTTGCCTGAGCAGAGGCTCGGGTAGGAAGTATTTCGGGAAGACTTGGAATACCATGACCAGGAGACCTGCATTCTGTCATCTTACCATAATACCACAGCAGCCAATTTTCTAGAGGCTCAAGTCCCTCCAAGCAGCAATAGCTGCAGGAGAAAGATGAATACCCAGCTTTCAGGAATACAGCTCTCCCACCCTCAGGAATCCCACTGGTCCCACCCTGCATCCCAACCCATGCTGAGGAGACAGCAGCAGAAGCTAAGCCTCAGGGGACCAGTGATGGGGTTTGGGGTGGGGTAATTGATTGCACTCTCCTGTGATCCTGACTAGTGCTTCCCCCTCACAGGAACTTGATAGAAACTCCCAGTCTCCAAGAGAGAGCTGCTGAGCATATGAGGGCCTCTACTCTGCCCTGGTCAGGGAAATATTCTGAAGCAGACTCAGATGAGTGAATCTGGGATAGGAGAACACACCCACCATCTTCCCTGAGATCTGAATGGCATCTCCCCCCTCACAGAAGACCCGGAGATCTCATATTCCTGATTACATCAAAAGCCATTTTAGAGACAGTCTTTTCAGAGATTAAGTGGTGAGAGGAAGAGCCTGAGGTGCCTTGGGACATTTGCTGAACCATCCCTGGACCCTCACTGCTAACAAGCTGGCGCTAGACTGCAGTTTGGCCCCTCCCCTGTGCCGCCAAGCCCTGGGGAAGCAGCCATAAACTGTGGATCCCTTGAAGCTTCAAACAGAGTCAAGCACCCAGAAGGCTCAGAAACAGCAAACAAAACAATCAGCCTCAGTCAACAAAGGAACAAAATTGACAGGAGCTCCCAAGAGCTACTACTGTATATTCTGCTGATACAAACTCCATTTCTTATATATATTTTTTATTTTTCACTATTTTCTTTTTTTATTCCTTTATTATTTTTCTTTTATTTCGCATATTTTTCTCTATTATCTTATTCCTTTTTTCTTACTCTATTTTATCTTCTTTCTCCTCATTTCTCTACAATTTTCCTTTTCTTATTATGTCCTTTGTCCTTTTCATTGTTTTTCTTCTTTTAAAATAACATTTCCCTTATTCTATTCTTTACTCTTATTTTTTTCTCTCCTTTCTTTACTCGTATTCCTTTTACTTTTACTTTTTTTCTTCTGTATGTTTTCTTTTCTTTTATTAGTCTTATTCTCTTTTTCTTAATTCTGTTTTCTTTTGTGGTAATTTTTATTGCTATTGTAGGTGTCTTTTGTATGTTTTTGTTTAGTTCCTGTTTTGTTTCATTGATTTTGTTTTATTATGTCAGCATATGCACAATAGTTCACATGATGTGATTAGAATTGAACCTCACAGTCAACAAAACTGAAAGAGACAACAACAATAAAGATCCAATTGCAGCAGAAGAGCACAAATTAAACACACAAAGAACATTCATAGAGCATCCAAATTAGATCAAAGGGACTGGTCCCACAGGACATATGCTATATAAGGTCACCCCATGAAGACTGGGAGGTATAACAGTTCTATTTAATACATAGAAACAAAGGGACAGAAAAAATAGGGAGAAAAAAATGAGAGAAAAGGAGGAAGCTTCTGAAAAAAAGTTAAATGAAATGGAGACAAGTAATTTATCAGATATAGAGTTGAAAGTAATGGTTAAAAGGATGCTCCAGGAACTTAGTGAAAATTAAAAGGAACTTAAAAGAAACTATACCAGCATGAAAAAGGAAATAAAAACCATGAAAAAATAACAGTCAGGCCCTAGCCAGTTTGGCTCAGTGAATAGAGCATCTGCCTGCAGACGATTCTGGTCAAAGGCACATGCCTGGATTGTGGGCTTGATCCCCAGTAGGCAGCATTGCAGGTGGCAGCCAAACAATCATTCTCTCTCATTATTGATATTTCTATCTCTCCCTTCCTCTCCATTCTTCTGTGAAATTAATAAAAATATATTAAAAAATAAAAAAAGAAACAGTTGGGAAAGAAGAATAAGATGTTTGACTGAAAAGAATCAAAAGCAGATTGAGTGAAGCAATGGATGGAATCTGTGATTTGGAAGACAAGGTAGAAAAAAAACAACCACCAATCAGAGCAGCAAAAAGAAAAAAAAATTATAGAAAATCAGGAGGGTAGATTAAGGAGACTTTGGGACAACATCTGCATAATGGGGGATACAAAGAAGCAAAAAGTGAACAAGGAATAGAGAACATGTTTAAAGAAACAATGACAGAAAACTTCCCTTACCTAGTGGAAAAAAAAAGTAAACAAGTTTAAGAAGCACGAAGAGTTCCTATCAAGATGAACCCAAAGAGACTGACTCCAAGACACATCAAAATTAAAACGTCAAATTTAAAGACAAATAGAGAATCTTAGAGGCAGCAAGAGAGAGACAGAAAGTTATTTATAATTGAGTATACACTAGAATTCCAGATGATTTCTCAACAGAAACACTTTAGGCCAGAGGGATTGGCATGTAGTATTCAAATAAATGGAAAGCAATGACCTGAAGTCAAGATTACTCTATCCAGCAAAGCTATCATTTAAAATTGAAGGGAAAATAAGGAACATTCAATACAAAATAAAAGGCTAAAGGAATAAATTACCACCAAAACAGCATTGCAAGAAATGTTAAGGTGACTGCTTTAAGAAGAAATCAAAAGGAAGAAGAATTATTGGAGAGTGGGAATTTTTGCCCATTCCAGAGAGACCATGGACTATGCCCCAGATAGAGTTGTCAGTGCTGACACCAGGCCAGACCTTGAGATAGGGTCTCATGGTTCCTAGCACCTAGGCCTTCTTTCATAGAACACTGTCAGCTTTCTGAAGAACAGGATGACCCTATAAATAACATGGTCGTCAATGGCATGATCCTGACGTTGCTTAGGAAGAACTGTTTTGTCTTGGGTTGCTTGTTCTGCAAAAACAAGATGTGGTTAATGTGCTTAAAAGTGGTCCTGCACAAAGGGTTGGGGCTGCTCTCTGAACTCCCTTTATCGTCTAAAGTTTTAGGTAAGTCTCTTTTTTCTCCCAACTGACCCGCTCCCCTCCCTACAGCCATTCCCACCCCAAGGGCAAGCCCACACTGCCCCAGTGTCTATGTCCATGCATGCCAATATGCATGCATTCAAGACCTTTGATTGTTCTCTATCCCCTACCCCTGCCATTTGTCTCTGAATCTATTCTTGTTGATCAAATTATGTTGATCATTATATCCCACATATGAGTGAGATCTTGTGGTATTTATCTTTCCCTGACTGGCTTACTTCGCTTAGCATAATAATCTCCAGTTCCATCTATGCTATTGCAAATTGTAAAAGTTCCTTCTTATTTATAGCAGGCTAGTATTCCATTGTGTAGATGCACCAAAGATTTTTTTTTTAAAATTAACTTATCTGCTGATGGGCACTTAGCCTATTTCCCAATCTTAGCTATTGTATATTGTGCTGCTATGAACATAGGAATTCATATATCATTTCTGATTGGTGGGTCTAGTTTCTTGGGGTACATTCCTAGAAGTGGCATTTCTGTGTCAAACTCCATACTGTCTTCCACAGTGGCTGCACCAGTCTGTATTACCACCAGCAGTGCAGGAGAGTTCCTTTTTCTTCACATCCTCACCAGCACTTGTGGTTTGTTGATTTGGTGATGATAGCCATTCTGTCAGGTGTGAGATGATAACTCATTGTTGTTTTGATTTGCATACCTCAGATGATTAGTGACTTTGAGCATGTTTTCATATATCTCTGGGTCTTCTGTTCATCCTCTTTAGAAAAGTGTTTATTTAGATCCTTTGCCCATTTTTTTTAATTGAATCATTTATCTTCCTTATAAATTGTATGAGTTCTCTGTAAATTTTGGAGATTAAACCCTTTTCAGAAATATCATTGACAAATATGTTCTCCCATGCAGTGGGCTTTCTTGCTGTTTTGTTGATGGTTTCTTTTGCAACGTAGAAGCTTTTTATTTTGATGTAGTTCCATTTGTTTATTTTTTACTTTGTCTCCATTGTCCTAAGAGCTGTGTGTGTAAAGATATTGCTACAATATATGTCTGCTATTTTGCTGCCTATGGAGTCTTGTAGGACTTTTATGGTTTCCCATCTTACATTTAAGTCCTTCAGCCATTTTGAGTTTGCTTTCGTGTATGAATTTGCTTTTGTGTATGGTGATCTAGTTTCATTTTTTTGCATGTATCTGACCAAATTTCCCAGCACCATTTATTGAAGAGATTGCTTTGACTCCATTGTATGCTCTTGCCTTCTCTGTCAAATACTAATTGAGCATAATGGCTTTGGTCGATTTCTGGGTTCTTTGTTCTGTTCCACTGGTCTATATGTCTGTTCTTGTGCCAGTGCCAGGCAGTTTGGAAGCTGTGGCTTGGTAATATAGCTTGTTATCTTGTTTTGTGATCCCTTCAACTTTGTTCTTTATCAGGATTGCTGTGGATATTCAGGGTTTTTCTTCTTCTTTTTATTCCAGATGAATTTTGGAGTGTTTGTTTTAGATATCTGAAAAATGCTGTTGGTATTTTAATGGGGATTACATTGAATCTATAGATTGCTTTGGGTAGTATGGACATTTTAATGATATTGACTCTACCAGTCCATCAACATGGTATTTTCTTCCATTTGTTTATGTCTTTTTATCTCTCTCTCTCTCTCTCTCTCTCTCTCTCTCTCTCTCTCTCTCTTCCCATTCCCCCCCCTCCCCAATATTCTGAAGTTTCCGAGTACAGCTCTTTTTTCTCCTTAGTTAAATTTATTCCTAGGTATATTATTTATTTATTTATTTAAAAATATTTTATTGATTTTTTACAGAGAGGAAGGGATAGAGACAGAGTTAGAAACATTGATGAGAGAGAGTCATTGATCAGCTGCCTCTTGCACACCCCCCACTGGGGATGAGCCCGCAACCAAGGTACATGCCCTTGACCGAATAGAACCTGGGATCTTTCAGTCCGCATGCCGACGCTATATCCACTGAGCCAAACCGGTTTCGGCTTTTTATTTATTTTTTGTTGTTGCAATGGTAAGTGGATTGTTTTTATTGTTTCTCTTTCTGTGAGTTCATTATTGGTGTATCAAAAGAACATATATCTCTGAGTGGTAAATTTGTATCCTGCTACATTGCCAAATTCATTTATTTGGTCTAGTAGTTTTTTGATGAAATCTTTGGGGTTTTTAATGTACAATATCAAGTCATCTGCGAATAAGGACAGTTTTACTTTTTCTTTTCCAATATGGATGCCTTTTATTTCTTCTTCTTTTCTGATCACTATGGTTAGTACTTCCAGTACTATATCGAACAGGAGTCGTGACACTGGGCATTCCTGTCTTGTTCCCATTTTTAGGGGAAATTAGTTTAGTTTTTGCCCATTGAGTAAGATGTTGGTTTGTAGGTTTGTCATATAGGGCTTTTATTTATTATTATTATTTATTTATTATTATTTTTTATTGATTATGGTATCACATAATTGTCCTCATCCCCCCATTCCCATCCCAAACCCTCCCTACATATGCCCCCACCCCCCTGTTGTCCGTAGCCACTGGCTAGGCCCATATGCATGGGCAAGTCCTTTGGTTGATCTCTTCCTCTTACTCCCACCCTCCGCTACTTTCCCTCTAAGGTTTGAGAGTTTGATCGCTGCTTCTCTTTCTCTAGGTCTGTTTTTGTTCATCAGTTATGTTGTTCATTATTTCCTCTAGATGTGTGAGATCATGTGATCCAAGAAATACCCTTGTAAGAACCTTAATTGTGACAAGCCATAATGGTTATGCTGAGAGGCAAATGAATCAGTCTGTAGTGAGTTTCTTTCTGAATCAGTCTGTAGTGAGTCCCAATTTCAACGTCAAATAGTTCCTTATGTGTACATGTCAGCCATGATATTTCAGATCTGATTGGTAGACAAATGGTGGTGATGTAGGTCTGACTGTCTCTGGTTTGGTTCTGGGCATCCTTCAGCAACCCACAGCTGCTGTCTACTGGTATGGTGAGGCGTCGTCAGCATCTTCCATCTCTGAATTGTGCCTCTTCTGTCTTCATGTCTGGAGCACTTCTGTCTATTTCTCTCTGTTACAGGAATCCAGATGGTCTCAGAGTTGTTTTCTGAAAATATACAAACATATTCTTGACCAAAAGTTAATAAAGGGATATTTTTCTTTAAATTGTCTTGGGATTATTTTTCATCCCCCCCCCCCCCCAAATAATTTTCCTGTCTTGTTTTGACACCATGTGTATATTTTCATGGGTAGCTTGCTATTAACGTTTCGAATGAAGGTTAATTTTCTAAAGTACAAATTTTTTAGATGTAAATTATTCTCAGGATCTTTTTCCTTACATGATATTCTTCCACTGTCACCCCCTTTTTAAATTTAAATAATAGGAGACGTTTGGAAATTTTATAATGTAGTCTTGATAGCTTTTACATTTTAATTATTTGCGCTACACTATGACTGCTTTAGGTTCATAACATGCTGTGCAATTTTACCATGAGATGCTCTGCCAATAAGAATTTTTGTTAACACTTTAGAAACAGCTTTTTGGCCGGGACCGGTTTGGCTCAATGGATAGAGCATCGGCTTGGGGACTGAAGGGTCCCGGGTTCGATTCCGGTCAAGGGCATGTACCTTGGTTGCGGGCATATCCCCAGCTGCAAGAGGCAGCTGATCGATGACTCTCTCTCATCAATGTTTCTAACTCTCTATCTCTCTCCCTTCCTCTCTGTATAAAATCAATAAAATATATATTTTTAAAAAAAGAAACAGCTTTTTGTACAGTACAATCGTTTTTCTAGAATATTCATTTATTTCCATTAGCCATATTAATTTCCTCTGAGAAATTGGCTATTCATCTGTCAAACTCAACACTCTAGCAACAATCTTATTTACCATATGTGTATTAGTGGAATTGATTATTTGCATTCTTGAATAGGCCCTGAGCATTCCTAGTAATAAGGTGGATTTGGATTTCAAAAACCCACTTGCCCACACCATGGGTACAGGTCTTGTTGCAGTGAGAGGGCTGCTGCTGTCAGCCAAGTCTCTGTCTGTTACCTGGGTCCCAATTTGAGTTGTGCATGGGAAGTGAAGCAGCCATGGGGGCAGGAGACCTCCCTCAGAATGGGAGAAGGTTCAGGCACCTGCCATGTTGCAGGGGTGGTGGTGGTGGTAAGGGTTTGTGCCCCACTCTGTTGACCCCAACTTCTCTCCTGATGTCCCCTCTGCCACTGTACCTGTTTTAGGTTGTTCCTTCCCTGTGGAATCTTACCCTTCTCTGGCTAACCAGCTATCCTCTAGGGCCAAGCAGGGTAATGTGAGGTTTAGTTCTGTGTCCTTGGTAGCCTATGCCCAACATAGGCTCCATACCCGACACCTGCCTCAGGAATCCCTCACCTGCTGGCGAGGCCTGGCGTTGATCTCATATTTTTGGGAATCCATGTTTCTTCTCCAGAGAGGGCCCAGCTGCCCCCACTGGGCAAGTGAGAGATCCATGGTACCAGCCACCATGGTGCTTCAGCCTCGGCATAAACTGAAAGGTCAGGCAACAGTTGTGGGCAACTGGACCATGAGAAGAGGTTCATTTTTGGCCCAAAGGGAAAGATGGGCCAATATAGAATGCTCAGGTGCCTTCCCAGGGGGCCCTCTGCACAGTGGAAGGGATGAAGTCCTTTCATGTCATTTTTAAATTGCTGCCAGACATTCAAAGGATTGGTTTGTATGTTTGTTTGGGATATAGGTACAATATGCTGTTGTAATTCTCAAATATCTAAAGCTGTGTTACCTTTGTCTCCAAGTACCACCACCACCAACAAATATATATATATATATATATATATATATATATATATATATATATATATATATATATATAATAAAATAAAATTAAACGATTTTTTATTGGTACTCCATGGTGTGAGGTACTATTATAGGTAATGGGTATAACCCAAATCTGGGAAAAATTATAGTGACCTTGTGGAATAATATCATGTAAGGATATTCTTTGCTCTGGGCCATGGAAATTCCATTTTAAACTGGCTGTCAATTTCTTTTTGTATAGACAAAGTCTTTGTTTCATTTTCTACACCTCTCCCAGGAGGAAGTAGTGATGGTCCCTTCCTTTGGTGTCCTCACAAGCCAGAAACCTCTCTTTAATTTTACACACAAAGGAGCAGTGCTTTAATTTTGTGTCATACAGAAGGGCAGCTGGGTGGAGACCCCTTTGTAATTATACTTCCTGGTCCTCCTGGATTACCAAGTGTTTGGTATCATCAGTGACTACTTTGAGCAGGAGGATCAGCCCAGGTGAGGGCTCCCACCCGTGAAGGATTAGGAACATAAGTCTAGAAATACTTACCCAATAGCCCCAGGTTATATTACTATACAACTGATGCCTGCTAACATGGCAGTAAAGGCATTCTCAGGTGTTCTTGGGGTTCTGGTTACCTCACACTTCTCTCTCTCTCTCTCTCTCTCTCTCTCTCTCTCTCTCTCTCTCTCTTATTATTATTATTATTATTATTATTATTATTATTATTTTACATATGTGTTCTTATCCCCCTCTTATCCCCTACCCTCCACTCATACTCCACCCCCATGTTATCTGTGGCCATTGATGAGGCTCATATGTATGCCTACAAGTCTCTTGGTTGATTTCTCCCCCTTACTCCCAGCTATCCCCCCTTCCCTGGGGTTTGAGGTTCTGATCAATGTTACTCAGTCTCTGGGTCTGTTCTTGTTCTTGAGTCTATGCCATTCACTATATTCCATAAATGAGTGAGGTCATGTGATGTTTATCTTTCTCTGCCTGGCTTATTTCACTTAGCATAATGGTCTCCATCTCCATTTATATTGCTGCAAATGGTAGGAACTCTTTCTTTTTTTTACAGCAGCATCGTATTCCATGGTGTAGATGTACCACAGTTTTTTAATCCATTCATCACTGATGGGCATTTAGCTATTTCCAAATCTTAGCTATGATGAATTCAGCTGCTATGAACATAGGGGTGCATATATCCTTTTTGATCTGTGTTTATAATTTCTAGTTTCTTGGGATATATTTCTAGAAGTGGAATCTTTGGGTCAAATAAGAGTTCCATTTTTAGTTTTTTTAAGGAAACTCCATACCGTTCTCCAAAGTGGCTGCACCAGTATGCATTCCCACCAGCAGTGTAAAAGAGTTCCTTTTTCTCTGCATCCTCACCAACACTTGTTCTTTGCTGATTTGTTGATGATAGTCATTCTGACCGGTGTAAGATGGTACCTCATTGTTGTTTTGATTTGCATCTCTCTGATGATTAATGACCTTGAGCATGTTTTCATATGTCTCTTGGCCTTCCTTCTATCTTCTTTCAAAAAGTGTCTATTTAGCTCAGTTGCCTATTTTTTGATTGGGTTGTTTATCTTCTTTTTGTTAAGTTGTATGAGTTCTCTGTAAATTTTGGAGATTAAATTGATATCATTGGCAAATATGTTGTCCCATGTAGTGGGTTTCTTGTTGTTTTATTGATGGTTTCCTTTGCTGTGAAAAAGCTTTTTATTTTGATGTAGTCCCATTTGTTTATTTTCTTTTTAGCTTCCATTGCCCTAGGAGCAGTATTAGTGAAGAAGTTTTTTTGGCATATGTCTGAGATTTTCCTGCCTGTGGATTCTTCTAGTATTTTTATGGTTTTCCATCTTATGTTTAAATCCTGTATGCACTTTGAGTTTATTTTTGTGTATGATGTAAGTTGGAGGTCTAGTTTTTTTCTTTTCTTTTTTTTTCATGTATCTGTCCAATTTTCCCAGCACCATTTGTTGAAGAGACTATCTTGACTCCATTGTATGTTCATGCCTCCTTTGTCAAATATTAATTGAACATAGTGATTTGGATCCATATCTGGATTCTCTATTCTATTCGATTGGTCTGTATGTCTGTTCTTGTACCAGTACCAGGCTTTTTTGAGAACAGTGGCTTTGTAATACAGCTTGAAATCTGGTATTGAGATCCCTCCTACTTTATTCCTCTATCTCAGGATTGCTGTGGCTATTCGGGGTCTTTTTTTATTCCAGGTGAATTTTTGGAGTGGTCTTCCTAGGTCTGTGAAGTATGCTGTTGATATTTTAATGAGGAGTGCACTAAATATATAGATTGCTTTGGGTAGTATGGACATTTTGATGATGTTGATTCTACCAATCCATGAACATGGTATGTTCTTCCATCTGTTTACATCTTCCTCTATCTCTTTTTTCAGTGTCATGTAGTTTTCTGCGTATAGGTTTTTTACCTTTTTAGTTAAGTTTATTCCTAGGTATCTTAATTTTTTTGGTGCAATGGTGTAGAGAGCCACCTGAGAAGGCACATGGACATTCTTTTAATTCTTACCAGCTGAGCCCAAGGGCACTAGCAGAATCCTGTTATCAGTACTGATTTCTTAATCCATGTGCTTGGAATGAGGAACAAATAGGACCTTGACTCACCCAGGTCTTGATATGATAAATCTTGTACCCAAAAATAAGGAGCTTACCCAGATTTTGACGAATAGGTTATAGGCACACTGGAAACTCCTTTGGACCTTAAACTCCCCTTTGGAAGCTAATAAATATGCTGTGTTGTCTGTGGTGAGTGTGATTATCTCTCCTTCAGAGAGATGGCACCCACCTAGCTCCCAGCTTTATGAATCTATTTCTGCCTCTCGTCTCTTTCTCCAATTTCTTAATCCCCAGCTCCTCCCCTCAGGAAACTGTCGTTTTTTCCATGTGAGATGCCGAAAAAGGAGAAACACCACACAATGGTAAATGGGATTGCTTTTTTAGTCTCTCTGTAAGTTCATTATTGGTGTATAGAAATACCATAGATTTTTTGGTGTTGACTTTGTATCCTGCTACCTTGCTGAATTCATTTATTAAGTCTAATATTTTTTTGATGGAGTCTTTAGGGTTTTCTATGTACAGTATCATGTCATCTTCGAATAAGGACAGTTTTACTTATTCTTTTCCAATTTGGATGTCTTTTATTTCTTTTTCTCGTCTGATCGCTATGGCTAATACTTCCAGCACTATGTTGAACAGAAGCGGTGAGAGTGGGCATCCCTGCTTTGTTCCTGTATTTAGAGGTAATGGTTTTAGTTTTTGCGCATTGAGTATGATGTTGGCAGTGGGTTTGTCATATATGGCTATGGATTTTATTATGTTTAAGTATGATCCTTCTATTCTTACCTTGCTGAGAGTTTTTATCAAGAAAGAGTGCTGGATTTTGTGAAATGCTTTTTCTGCATCAATTGATATGACTATGTGATTTTTATCTCTCAATTTGTTTATTTGATGTATCACGTTTATTGATTTGCGAATATTGTACCATCCTTGCATCCCTGGGATAAATCCTACTTGGTCATGGTATATGATCTTTCTTATGTACTGCTGGATCCGATTTAATAGAATTTTGTTGAGGATTTTGGCATCTATGTTCATGAGGGATATTGGCCTGTAATCCTCTTTCATTGTGTTATCTTTATCTGGTTTTGGTATTAGGGTGATGCTGGCTTCATAGAAGGAGCTTGGAAGTGTTCCTTCCTCTTGAATTTCTGGAATAGTCGGAGGAGGATATGTTTTAGTTCTTCCTTGAATGTTTGTTAAAACTCCCCTGCAAAGCCATCTGGCCCTGGGCTTTTGTTTGCTGGAAGCTTTTTGATGACTGCTTCAATTTCATCCATAGTTATCTGCCTATTGAGATTTTTAGTACGGCATCTTCTTGATTGAGTTTTGAAAGGTTGTATTTTTCTAGGAATGTGTCCATTTCCTTCAGGTTGTCTAGTTTATTAGAATAGAGATGTTCATAGTATTTTGTAACAATACTTTGTATTTCTGTGGGATCTGTTGTTATTTCACCTCTTTTTTAATTTTTTAAATTTTTTAAATTTTTTTTATTTTTTAAATAAATCTTTATTGTTCATATTATTACAAAAGTTCCTCATTTTTCCCCCTCCACCAGGTTCCCACCCCACCCTCTGCCCTTTCCCCACCCCCCATTGTCCTCATCCATAGGTGCACAGTTTATGTTCAGTCTCTTCCTATACCCCCCTCTCCCCCTTTTCCCAAGAATTGCCAGTCCACTCCCCTTCTATACCTCTGATTCTATTATATTCACCAGTTAATATTGTTCATAAGATTTTTTTTTAATTCCCTTGGTTTTTAGATTCACGTGTTGATAGTTACATTTTTGTTGTTCATAGTTTTTATCTTTATTTACTTTCTCTTCTAAAAGAACCCCCTTCAGCAATTCATATAATTCTGGTTTGGCTCTGATGAACTCCTTTAGCGTTTTTTTATTAGTGAAGCTCTTTATCTGGCCTTCGATTCTAAGTGATAGCTTTGCTGGGTAGATTATTTTTGGCTGTAGGTTCTTACTATTCATTAACGTGAATATTTCTTGCCATTCTCGTCTGGCCTGCATGGTTTCTGTTGAGAAATCAGCTGACAATCGTATGGGTGCTCCTTTATAGGTAACTACCTGCTTTGCTCTTGCTGCTTTTAATATTGTCTCTTTGTCTTTTGCTCTTGGAATTTTAATTATTATGTGTCTTGGTGTGGTCTTCTTTGGATTCCTTTTGTTTCGAGTTCTGTGTGCTTCCTGGACTTGTAAGTCTAATTCTTTTACCAGGTGGGGGAAGTTTTCTGTCACTATTTCTTTCAGTATGTTTTTGATATCTTGCTCTCTCTCATCTTCTGGGACCCCCACAATTCTGATGTTGGTTCGCTTGAAGTTATCCCAGAGGTTTCTTAAATCATCTTCAACTTTCTGGATTCTCTTGACTTCTTGCTTCTGTGGAGGAGTATCTTCTGGCTCTTTATGTTCCAAATCTTTGACTTGATTCTTGCGATCTTCCATTTTGTTTTTAGGACTCTGTATAATATTTTTTATTTCAGACAATGTATTCTTTATTTCTTGTTGATCCCTTATTAGTTCTTTTTGATCCCTTATTAGTTCTTGTTGATCCCTTATTAGTTCTTGTTGATCCCTTATTAGTTCTTGTTGATCCCTTATTAGTTCTTGTTGATCGCTTTTCATATCCTCATAGGTCTTATCGACCTTTTCTAGGAAATTCTTAAAAAACCTTATAAGCGTGGTTTTAAACTCTATATCCAGTCTTTTCTTGTCCTCCATTTCTTTTGTTTGTGATCTAATTCCTTGTCTTGGCATCTTCACAGCTTCCCTGAGTTGGTAGGGTGGCTTTGTGTGCTAAGGTGTCCTATATGGTTCAGTGAGTCAGCCTCCCAGTTACCTGAGGTGGACAGTCTTGGTGTAGCCCTTTGTGGGCTGTGTGTGCAGTCTTGTTGTTAAGCCTTGCTTGTTGTTGGTATCACTGGGAAGCGTTGATCTTCAAGCCAATTGGCTATGAGGATCAGAAGTGTCTCAGCTAGGAGGGTTTCTGTATTCTGCTTGGATGGGAGGAGTCTCGGGGTGGCATAGACAAGCTTTGTTGAATCCCGCACAATTGGTTGTAGGCGCTCGCACCTCTTTGGTATAGGAGCAGACAATCTTTAGATTCCTGTCTGCCCCTCCCTAGGAGAGTCCTATTGGCAGCGAACGAGGAAGCTAGCCACTGGAAGGGCCTCTGTGCTCTGCTTGGATGGGGCGTAGTCTCGGGTGGTGCAGACAAGCTTTATTCAGCCCCTCCCTACGAGGGCCTGGTTTCTGAGTCCCGCAGTAATGGCCGCTGGTTTCACACAACTCCGAGAGATCTCTGCCCACTGCCTGACAGACTGGCTTCTCCCTGTCTGGGGCCGTCTGTCAGCGCAATAGGGTGTTTTTGTTTTCCTCCCGAACAAGAAAGCTAGCCGCGCATTAGCTGTCCGCCCTCTCTGCGCGCAGGGAGTAAGCTGGCAGCGAACTCTGCGGCCGCCTTTTCGCGGGCACAGTTTTCAGTACCTTCACAGTTCCTGAGGTTTAGCGCGCCTTCTCTCTCCTTCCCAGATGGTAGAGCCTCCCTTCAGCCAGCCGTCCGGCGCTTCAGGGCGATGTTTCCCCCATTTTTCAGTTCTAAATTCAAACTTGTTGTGGTAGGCTGCATTCTGGTGTCTGTCCTATGCCGCCATCTTGGTTGTCTCTCTATTTCACCTCTTTTATATCTGATTTTGTTTATTTGGGTCCTCTCTCTTTGCTTTTTGGTGAGCCTGGCTAGAGGTTCATCAATCTTGTTTATCCTTTCAAATAACCAGCTCTTGGATTTGGTGATCTTTTGTATTGTTTCTTTGGTCTCTATGTCATTCATTTCTGCTGTGATCTTTATTATTTCCTTCCTTCTGCTCACTGTGGGCTTTTCTTGTTGCTCTCTTTCTAATTCTTTGAGTTGTTGAGTTAGATTATTTATTAACCCTTTGTTGTTTTTGAGGTAGGCCTGTAGACCTATACACTTCCCTATTAGGACTGCTTTCATTTTGTCTCATAGGATTTGCAGTATTGTGTTTTTATTGTCATAAGTCTCCAGGATATTTTTAAATTTTTTTTGATCTCATTGATAACCCAATCATTGTTTTGTAGCATGCTATTCAGCTTCCAGATGTTTAAATTTTTTGGAATGTTTTTATTGTAGTTTATTTCTAATATTATGCCATTGTGATCTGAGAAAATGCTTGATATGATTTCAATATTTTTTAATTTGGGGAGACTTTGCTTATTACCCAATATGTGGTCTATTTTTGAGAATGTTCTATGAGTACTTGAGAAGGATGGATATTCAGTGGCTTTGGGTGAAATTCTCAAATAGGTCCATCTGGTCTAGTGTGTCGTTTATGATTGCTGTTCATTTGCTGATTTTTTGTCTAGAGGATTTATTCATTGGTGTCAGTGGTGTATTAAAGTCTCCTACTATAATTGTATTGATGTCTATCTCTCCCTTGATATCTTCCAGAAGATTTTTTTAATGTATTTTGGTACGCCTGCTTTGGGTGCATATATGTTTACCAGCGTTATATCTTCTTGCTGAATTGCTCCCTTTAGTATTATGTAGTGGCCAGCCTTATCTCTTGGTACGGCCTTTACTTTGAGGTCTATTTTATCTGATATAAGTATTGCAACCCCAGCTTTTTTTCTCATTTCTGTTTGCCTAAAAAATGTTTTTCCATCCCTTCACTCTCAGTCTGGGTGAATCCTTTTATCTAAGGTGGGTTTCTTGTAGACAGCAGATACATGGGTCATGTTTTCTTATCCATTCAGGTACTCTATGTCTTTTTACTGGTGCATTTACTTTTAATATTACTATTGATAAGTGCCTATTTGTTGTCATATTTTTCCTTAGCGTTTGTTTTTCTTCTTGCCTTTCTCTTTCTTCTTTTTACAGCATTCTCTTTAGCAATTCTTGCATTGCTGGCTTGGTAGTGATGAATTATCTTAGCCCTTTTTTCTCTGTAAGTTTCTGATCCCACCATCAAATTTGAAAGATAGCCTTGCTGGGTATAGTATTCTTGGATTCAGTCCTTTGTTTTGCATCACGTTTTATATTTCATTCTATTCCTTCCTGGCCTCGTGTGTTTCTGTTGAAAAATCAGTTGCTATTCTAATAGGAGATCCCTTTTATGTAACTTTCTGTCTCTTTCTTGCAGCCTTTAAGATTCTTGCTCTGTCATTGGTGTTTGTCAATTTAATTATGATGTGTGTTGGTGTCGGTCTTTTGGGGTTCAATTTGTTTGGGACTCTGTACTTCTTGGACTTGGATAGTTTTTTTCTTGCCAATATCAGGCAAGTTTTCTGTCATTTCTTCCAGGAGGTTTTCTTGCTTTTCTTCTTCTCCTTCTTGTATCCCTATTATTCTAATCTTGTTTCGTTTTGAGTTGTCCCAAAGCTCCCTTAGGCTCTCCTCTTGCTTTTTAAGTCTTCTTTCCAGTTGCTGTTGTGTTTGTGTGTTTTTTTCTACCTTGTCTTCTACTTCACTAATGCGGTCATCAGCCTCTTTTAGCCTACTTTTTAAGCCTTCCACTGTGTTTTTTATTGAAGATATTTCATTCTTCATCTCCTCTTGGTATTTTTTCATGTTGGTGACATTCTCATTCAGTTCCTTGTAATTATCATTGAGTTGTGTGTAATTGTCATTAAGTTGTGTGCATTTATCCTCTAGCTGTTTAAACATCCTTATAACCATTACTTTGAATTCTGTCTCTGATAAACTGCTAACTTCAAATTCATTTAACTCCCTTTCTGGTGAGTCCTCTTTCCCTTTCCTTTGTGGATTGCTTTTTTGTCTTCCCATGTTTTCCTGTAGTGTTTTAATTGTAGATCCAATTGCCTTGCTTCCCAGGTTCCTCTGGGGATGGTACTACTGGTACAATTTCTCAGTTCCCCTGGGCTTCTTAATCTAGTGTAGCTTCCTTCTCAAGCTATTTGGGTTCTCTTGATGTAGGTTTGTAAACTTGGGAGGTACAACTGTGGTGTCTACAAGTCAGCTAAGATGGAGGGGAGTTTCTTAATTTTTGCTGTCTTGCACCCTTAATTGTAATCACACGTGCTCTGCAGGGACTCTCAGTGGTCCTCAGGAACCGTCTGTTGGGGTGTTGTGGTTCAGGCAACCTGTTGTTTGAAAAGGCGTGGCTGAGGTACCCAGAGATATGCAGTTGTGGGATGGGCGGACCCAGCTTTTGCTGTTGCACTTGTGGTGAATAGGCGCTTACTCCCAGTGATGGTTCACTGGAAAACCCAAGTTAGATTGCCAGTGAGGTGCACTAAATGACTCTGAAGGGCCCTAGCAGTGTAGTCGCGCAGTTGTGGTGCCTGTGTGTCAGTATCAAGGCAAAGTGAATTCAAAGCTTCTACTGCTGAATGCATGCCTCCTGCTTGTTCAAGATCACATCCAAGGCAAGCTCACTGTGGCTCCCACTAGTGGCTTACAGAGGTCTGCCAGAACCTTACCTCTGCAGTGGCGTATCCGCACATACACACTCTCAGGGTTCTGAGCTCCAATGTACACCTAGGGGTCCTGGCACTCGGTTGAGCAGCTGGGCTAGCCTCCGGGAAGAGGGCGATCAGAATTTCCACTGCAGGGCCTCCAGCTCTGGTCCGTACAGAATCCACTCAGGTGCTCTTGGTGTCTCCCGCCCCAGGAGAGACGTGCAACCCCGGATTGGAATGTTCTCTTGTCTATGGGGTTGAAGTAACGAGTGCCCCAGGATAGGCACGCAACCCTGGGGTGGGGTGTTCTTGCTTGTCTATGGAGTTGGGTTGCGATCAGGCAGAGCCTGCACAAACCGCAAACCTGCTAACTGGTGAATCCAGGGTTTTGCTATCCAGTGCGAGGGGACTCGAAGGAGCACGAATGGGCAGATCAGGCACGAACCTGAGAACCACAAATCTGGGTGCGAGTGGAGGTGAGGGGGGAGGGGGTGAAAGGGGGGCAGGAAGGAGACCGTGGATGCATGGGAACCGGGGTCTTGCTGCCGTCGCAAGATGGAGCTCGAGGGGCTGTGAGCGGAGGCAAGGGGAGTGAAGGTGGGGGGCGGGGGGCATGCGCGAGCTCACAGATGCACGTGAACTGGGTCTGGATCAGGCTTGAACCCACAAATGCCGGCAATCCAGGGTTTTGCTATCTGGTGCGAATGGAGGCAAGAAGGGTCCAGCGAACGGGTGAGGTGGGGCAGACTTGTGAACCTGGGTTTTGTGGTTGGAAAGGGGGAGTGCACTTACAGCTGCCGTGATCAGCATATCTTTGGATGTGGAGGTCCTCGAGTCTGCAGCTGGGATAGCAGGATAATGGCTGGAATTGGTGCTGGGTCGAGGGGCAGTTCCAAGGTCTGTCTTTTTGGTAGTGTTGATGGGTTTCTAAAAAAAGGCCCTTCTCCCCTTCAAGATGGCGTGAGCTCCGAGCTGGGATCCCGCAGTCCGGGGAGAGCCCGAAGTGGTGCTAGTCTCTTCCTGTCAAGGAGATGCCTTCTGCCAGCTCCTGCTGCTCCTCCCTCACTCACACTCATCCTACACCCATCCACGCACACTCCTTTCTTACTCTCACTCACTTCCTCTCTCTCAGCTCCTTCTGCCAGCTGCCATCTTTCTCTAAAATCCCATATAAGGCTTTTATTATGTTGAGGTATTATCTCTCTGTCCCCAATTTGCTGAGAGATTTTATCAAGAAAGGGTGTTGGATTTTTGTCAAATGCTTTTTCTGCATCAATTGATATGATTATGTGATTTTTGTCTCAGGTTTTTTTTTTTGTTTTTTTTTAAATGTGATTTATCATTTTTATTGATTTACAGATATTATACCATCCTTGCATTCTAGAAATAAATCTCACTTAGTCATGGTGTATGATATTTCTAATGTAATGCTGAATCCAATTTGCTAGAATTTTGTTGAGGATTTTAGCATAAATGTTCATCAAGGATATTGGCCTGTAGTTCTCTTTTTTTTGTGGTGTCTTTATCTGTTTTTGGAATGAGGGTAATGCTGGCTTCATAGAATGAACTTGGAAGTATTCTTTTCTGTTGAATTTTTTTGGAATAGTCTGAAGAGGATAGGTTTTAGTTCTTGTTTGAAAGCTTGGTAGAACTCCCATGTAAAGCCCTCCAGACCAGGACTTTTGTTTGCTGGAATATTTTTGATCACTGCTTCAATTTCTTCAGTAGTTATCAGCCTATTCAGGTTTAAATTTGTGTTTAAACATCCCCCTGTTTTTTAAATATATTTTTATTGATTTCAGAGAGGAAGAGAGAGGGATATAGAAGTAGAAGCATCAATGGTGACAGGGTATCATTGATTGTTGCCTCCTGTAGGCCTCCAGTTGGGACCAAGTATGCAACAAATCAAACCCTGGACCCTTCAGTCAGCAGGATGACACTCTCTCCATTGATCAAAACAAACTAGGACCATCTCTGCATTTTAAATTTAGGATCACAAAGCAAGTAGTAACAAGGGAATTGTTGTCCTGATAAGAGTTTAGCTAAAAGGCCAAACTCATCATAAATGGAGTCATTTTTGGGTAACTGTTGCAAGTAAAAGAATGTTCATTGTCTACATCTGGAAACTATTGTTTGTTGAAATATACTAGCTATTGTTAACTCACCATAACTCTTAGATCCTGTATCTCTGAATCTATCTTGTCCTGAGACACTTTTGTGGCTAAAGTTTCATGCTGCTACTAAATGAACTCCAGAAGTGTTCTATTCAAGAACCAGATATGGTTGTTCTAAGGTAGTTTTATTTTCTTCAGAAAGTAAAGGAGTGGGGGATTCACATCTAAAGCTCTTTCTTCACAAAAGGAGGCTAGCCATTGCTTTCCTACAGTATTTGATCGATTAAAATTTGATTTCTTCCTTGTAGTTGACTACACTTGTGGGTTTGTGTTGGGTTTCTGTCAAACTCATCTTGTATAGATTTATGCTTGCAAAATGCTGCACTACATTTAACATTTAGCAAAAATGCACTTATCCCTAAATGGCTAACTCAGTTGGTTAGAACATAGCACCAATATGCCAAGGTTGTAGGGTCCATCCCCTATCAGGGCCTAAACAAGAATTCCTCAATGAATGCATATATAAGTCGAACAACAAATTGTTGTTTCTCTCTCTCTGCCTTAAAATGCATTTACTAAGAGTTGCCAAGACCTTGAGACACTTGTCCTAAGAATTATATTCACCAAAATAAGGTTCAGGTTTACTCTAATGAAAGGGGGCACATCTGTATTTAAAACCCACTTGATTTTGGAGTATGATCCTTTTAATGTGCTGTGAGTTCAGTTTGCTAATATTTTGTTGAGATTTTTGCATTTATATTTATCAGGGAGATTGCCTGTAATTCTTGTGTCCTTGTCTGGTTTTGATATGATGGTTATTTTGGTCTCATAAAATGGGTTTGGAAATATTCTGTCTTTTTTCAATTTTTGAAGAGTTTGAGAAGAATAATTATTATTTGTTCTTCAAATGTTTGCTAGAATTTACTTGTGAAATTATATGGCACTAGAGGTCCAGTGCACGGATTTGTGCACTGGTAAGGTCCCTTGGTGTAGCCTGCAGGGATCAGGCCCAAACCAGCAGTCCAATGCCACCTGCTGCTCCTGCCTGACACTCCTGTTCATCCTGGCCCCCCATCCTCTGCTTAGTAGGCTTGCTGCTGCTCCACTGCAGTATTTGGGCTAGTGCAGCCAGCCATGAGCCTGCTGAGCCCTGTGTCTGGTGCCTGTGGGTCAGCTGAGTGGTGTTCCCACTGTGGGAGCACATGTACTACCAGGGGGCAACTCCTGCATTGAGCATCTGCCCCTTAATGGTCAGTGCACACCATAGTGACCAGTTGTTCAGTTGTTCTGTTGTTCAGTTGCTTAGGCTTTTATGTATATAGATGGGCTTTCATTTGACGTCTGCTTCAATCTCTTTACTCATTATTGGTCCTTCAAATCTTTTGTTTCTTTATGACTCAGCCTTGGTAAGTTGTATATTTCTAGAAATTTTATCCATTTCTTCTAGTTTATTCATTTGTTGGCACATGCTTGTTCATAGTTGTTTTTTATGACCCTTTAAAAAAAATAAATCTTTATTGTTCAGATTATTACAAATGTGTTCCTCTCCCCCCCCCCCTCAATTGCTCCCCTCCACCAGGTTCCCATCCCACCCTCTGCTCTTTCCCCACCCCCCCACTGTCCTCATCCATAGATGCACAGTTTTTGTTCAGCCTCTTCCCGCACCTCCACTCCCCTTTTCCCTGAGAATCATCAGTCCACTCCCCTTCCATACCTTTGATTTTATTATATTCACCAGTTAATATTATTCATCAGATTTTTTAATTCCCTTGGTTTTTAGTTTCACTTGTTGATAGTTATGTATTTGTTGTTCATAATTTTTATCTTTATATGCTTCCTCTTCCTAAAGAACCCCTTCAGCAATTCATATAATTCTGGTTTGGTGGTGATGAACTCCTTTAGCTTTTTTTTTTTTTTTTTTTTTTTTTTTTTTTTTTTTTTGTGTGTGTGTGTGTGTGTGTGTGTGTGTGTGTGTGTGAAGCTCTTTATCTGGCCTTCGATTCTGAGTGATAGCTTTGCTGGGTAGAGTATTTTTGGCTGTAGGTTCTTGCTATTCATCACCTTGAATATTTCTTGCCATTCCTGTCTGGCCTGCATGGTTTCTGTTGAGAAATAAGCTGATAATTGTATAGGTGCTCCTTTATAGGTAACTACCTGCTTTTCTCTTGCTGCTTTTAATATTCTTTCTTTGTATTTTGCTCTTGGGATTTTAATTATGATGTGTCTTGTTGTGGTCCTCTTTGGATTCCTCTTGTTTGGGGTTCTGTGCAGTTCCTGGACTTGTAAGTCTATTTCTTTCACCAGGTGGGGGAAGTTTTCTGTCACTATTTCTTCAAATATGCTTTCGGTATCTTGCTCTCTCTCTTCTTCTGTGACCCCCATAATTCTGATGTTGGTTCACTTGAAATTGTCCCAGAGGTTTCTTACACTGTCTTCAACTTTCTGGATTCTCTTATCTTCTTGCTTCTCTGGAGGAGTGTTCTCTGGTTCTTTGTGTTCCAAATCTTTGTCTTGATTCTTGAGATCTTACAGTCTGTTTTTGGACTCTGTGTAATATTTTCTATTTCATACAATTTTTTTTTATTTCTAGTTGATCCTTTATTATTTCTAGTTGATCCCTTTTCATATTCTCATAGGTCTCATTTATGTTATTGGCCTTTTTTTTTTTTTTTTTTTTAGGAAATTCTTGAAAAACTTTATAACTGTAATTTTGAACTCAATGTCCATTCTTTTCTTTTCTTCCATCTCCTTCCTTTGTGTCCTGCCTCTTCTCTGCATTTTAGTTGTTTCCCTGATTTGATGGAATAGTTTTGTGTGCTAGGTGTTCTGGTAGAGCCCAGTAGCACAGCCTTCCCAGTTACCTGAGGTGGACAGTCTTGGTGTAGCCCTTTGTGGGCTGTGTGTGCAGTCTTGTTGTTAAGCCTTGCTTATTGTTGGTATCACTGAGAAGCGTTAATCTCCAAGCCAATTGGCTGTGAGGATCAGCAGTGTCTCAGCTAGGAGGGCTTCTGTACTCCACTTGGATGGGGCAGAGTCTTGGGGTGGCCCAGACAAGCTTTGGTTCCCTGTCAGTCTTGCCTTAGGAAAATCCTGTTCATGGTGAGACTCACAAGATTGGTTGCAGGTGTGCACACCACTTTGGTAAAGGTGCACACAAGCTTTGGATTTCAGTCAGGTCAGTCCTTCCTTAGAGAAAGCCAGCCTCTGGGAGAGGTTCTGTGCTTAGGTTGGATGGGGCAGAGTCTCGGGGTGGTGCAGACAAGCTTTGTTTTCCCATCAGCCCCTCCCTGAGTCCCTCAGTAATGGCCACTGGCTTCACACACCTCCAAGAGATCTCTGCCTGCTGCCTGACAGTCTGGCCTCTCCCTGACTGGGGCCATCTACCAGAGCAATAGGGTGATTCTGTTTTCCTCCCGAACAAGAAAGCCAGCTGTGTGTTAGCTGTCCGCCCTCTCTGTGTGCCTGGAGTAAGCCAGCAGTGAACTTAGCAAACTCTGTGAACTCTGTGGCTGCCTTTTCGCGTGCACAGTTCTCTGCCCCTTCACAGTTTCTGAGGCTCAGTGCACCTTCTCTCTCCTTCCCAGATGGCAGAGCCTCCTCTCAGACAGCCGTCCGGTGCTCCCCTGTTTTCCAGTTCTAAATTGAAAATTGTTGTGGTAGGTTGCATTTGGGTGTCTGCCCTATGCTGCCATGTTGGTTTCTCTTCTCTTATGACCCCTTTTATTTTTGTGATAAAAGTTTTAATGTCTCCTCTTTAATTTATGATTCTATTTATTTTAGTCTTCTCTCTTTTTTATATATTTTATTGATTTTTTACAGAGAGGAAGGGAGAGAGAGAGTTAGAAACATCAATGAGAGAGAAACATCGATCAGCTGCCTCCTGCAGAGCCCCTGCTGAGGATGTGCCTGCAACCCAGGTACATACATGCCCTTGACCAGAATCGAACCCAGGACCTTACAGTTCGCTGGCTGATGCTCTATCCACTAAGCCAAAAATGGTTTTGGCAAATCTTCTCTCTTTTTAAAATAATAATTAGTCTAACTAAATGTCTGTACATTTTGTTTACTTAAAAACAAGATCTTAGTTTTGTATATCTTTTCTATTGTTTTCTGTTCTCTATTTCATTCCTCTGCTAATTTTGGATTAGTTTCTTCTTTTTTTCCTTGATGCAAAGTTAAGTCATTTATTTGAGATCTTTCTTCTTTTTAATATAGCATCTATCATTATACCCTTCCTCTTAGAATTGCTTCTGCTGTATTCGTATGTGTTTGCATTCTATGTTTTCATTTCAGTTAGTTGCAAAATATATTTTTATTTTCATTTTTTATCCTCATCTGAGTATATTTTTTTTCCATTACTTTTTAAAGATAGTAGAAGGGGTAGGGAGGTAGAGAAGGGGCGGGGGGGGGAGAGAGAGAGAGAGAGAGAGAGAGAGAGAGAGAGAGAGAGAGAGAGAAAGAGAGAGGAAAATATCTATGTGAGATAGACACATAGATTGGTTGCATCCCCCTTGAGCCCTGACCAGCCTGGCCACCAAACTTGTGACACTTCAGTACATGGGCCGATGCTCAAACCACTGAGCTATAGTGGCTAGGGTTTAATTTCCTTTCAACTTCTTCCTCAGCCCATTGGTTGTTCAGGAGTGTATTGTTCAATATTCATGTTTTTGTGAGGTTTTCAGTGACTTCTCTAGTTGCATAGTATTGTAGTGAGACAATATACTTGGTATTTTTTCAATATTTTTAAATTTGCTAAGACTTGTTTATATATATATATATATATATATATATATATATATATAATTATTATTTCAAGACACTGAACAACAACTCAGGACTGATCTAGAGATGATTTAGGTGTGCAGAAAATAAATGGGTAACAGCTGGCATCTCCACAAAGAACTGAGCCACCTGAAATAATGAATAGGTGTATGAACAGAAAAGATTCTTTTTATAATTTAAAAATTTATTCAGAAGGCAATAGATTTTTAAAAACAAAATAACAATATATGGTTGTGTTGATATTTTACATACATGTTCAATATATAACAAGAATAATTCACAGAGTGAGAGGAGAAAGGAATAGTATAATGTTATAGAGATCTTACAGTATTTGTGATGTGATATATTCACTGAAGGTAGATTATGGTTATTAAAGAAGCATATTGTAAACTGTGGAGCAACCATTAAAAAAATAAAATGAGGCACAGCTAACAAAGCAATATTGGAAATAAAATGGAATTTAAAAATTCACCAAAATAGCAGGAAAAAAAGGGACAAAAGTGTCCGAAACCAATTTGACTCAGTGGATAGAGTGTTGGCCTGTGGACTGAAGGGTCCTAGGTTCGATTCCGGTCAAGGGCATGTACATTGGTTGCAGGCACATCCTTGGTAGGGGGTGTGCAGGAGGCAGCTGATCAATGTTTCTCTCTCATCGATGTTTCTAGCTCTCTGTCCCTCTCCCTTTCTCTTTGAAAAAATTCAATAAAATATATTAAAAAAAGGGACAAAAGTGAAATCAGCAGCAAGATTATGAACTTAAACACAACCATATCCATAATCATATTACATATAAATTGTCTAAATGCTCTAATTGTGAGACAGTCAAATTGGATAAAAAAAAAACAAGATATTCCATAGCTGGTTTGGCTCAGTGGATAGAGCATTGGCCTGTGGACCAAAGGATCCCAAGTTTGATTTCAGTCAAGGACACATGCCTGGTTTGCTGGCTCAATCCCCAGTAACGGGTGTGCAGGCAGCAGCTGATCAATGATTCTCTCTCATCATTGATGTTTCTATTTCTCTCTTCCTCTCTGAAATCAATAAAAATATATTAAAAAAACACCTCAACTATATGCTGTCTAAAGTAAATCTCACTTTATATGTAAGGACACAGAAGGGTTAAAGGAGAACAACTTAAAAAGATATAGCATAGCCCTAGTTGGTTTGGTTCAGTGGATAGAGTGTTGGACTTCAGACTGAAAGGGCCCAGGTTCAATTCCTGTGAAGGGCACATGCCTGGGTTGTGGACTTGATTCCTAGTAGGAGTCATTCAGGAGGCAGCTGATTAGTGATTCTCTCTCATCATTGATGTTTCTATCTCTCTCTCCCTCTTCCTTTCTCTCTGAAAAAAAAAATTTAAAGAAAAGATATACCATGCACGGTTAAACACATGAAATTTGCAATGGTTGAATTAATATCAGACAAAATGGGCTTCAGAGCAGTACCATCTTTATATCCAGAGCTATTCATATTTGATGGTGTCAAGGGCTTCTGCAATACTTCAGATTCCAGTCCTTGGGAGATGGACAGGAGGGGGCAATAGGCCTGGGGGAAGGGCTGTCTGGAATCCTAGACACCTTGGGCTTGACTTACAGCTCTGCCATGGGCCAGCTGCACCACCTTGGAAGTTGCTTAATATGAGTGTTAAACCTTTGTGTAAAAATGGGAATGATAGTTTAGAGTTGTTTCTCCAGGGGTTGTTGGGATCATATTGGATCAACTCTTTTCTTCTCTCCTTTGCTCCTTCCTGCTCGATCCCCTCCTTCTCAAACCTGCTGCCTGCTAATAAGGCACCTGTTTAACCCTCCATCCTGGTTCTCTAACATTCTACCTGGTGAATCTCTTTCTTTCTAGTGTAAGACTGATACCCTCTACATCCCCTTCTGTGGAGATCAGAGTAGGTTTATTATCCTCATTTTACACTTGGGGAATGGAAGTGTAGGCTAATTAAAGAAGTTCATATCTCATAGCATGGCAGGGGCAGAGACCCAGCTAAAATGCACATCAGAGTTCTTTCTGTTTCACACCAGACACCTTGGGGTTGTCTGTTCAGTCCTGAGTTTGCCCATTTCCTTCATTACCTACAGCTTACAACTGGGGGCAAGTATGTAGTTCACATGTCCCTCCCATAGGTACTTCTTTCATCCTGTGACACTACAGTGAAAAAGTCATGGTTCCTGCTTCCCCTGAATAGAGGGAAGAACATTAGAAGGGCCTTGGCTGGGGTTGGAATGATGTGAGAGGGTTTGGTGAGTATAATTTTGCCTCTTCAGGAACATTAAATGCAAAAGGCAGAGGGGCAATTGTAACACTCTATGTCAGTGAGAAAGCTTTAGATATTATTTTTTCCCAGATAATTTCTATGTTGGTGAACTAAACTGTAGATAATCAGTTTCCCCAGGAGATTCAGCAGCCAGGGGAGACTTTGGAAAACCATGAAAACTAGAAAATTGCTCAGTGACAGGGGAAGCACTTAGAGTGGCTGGCCTGGGAGACAGATAAGATAATTGGAATTTTGGTTTTGGAAAAGAAACTTGTCCCAGGTGATCTGGAGCCTCTGACTCTGCTCTTGGCAACTCACTATCCTGTCTCAATGTTTCTAAACATGTTCAGTGTCCTGGAGAGACTGGGACACTCCCCTCCAACTCCTGACATCTTGCCCTAAGCTGCGGGTTCTCCAAGTAAAGTGACTCCACCCAGTCAGTCAGTATTTAATACAATCGAACATTCTGTGCTCACCAAGTCCCTATGCACAGTGCAATCTGTCCTCAGTTTGCCTCTCCAGCCTCAGGACAACGAAGCCCCTCACTCACATGCTCCCCAGAGCAGAATCCAGGCTTTTCCAGCTGCCTTGTGCTTTGAGGCCTGTGACCATTTAGCCTTCCCCACACTGGTTCTGAGTCCTGTGTACGCTTCTCCTTCCATTTCTAATGCAAACTCTTAACATTGTCTACTTGGTTACCACAGGTGACTGTTCTCTTCAGTTGACATTGCTCAAGGAGAAGCCAAGGGAAGGCAGGCTGAATACCTTGTCTCTGGCCAAAGGACTTAGATGATGGGCTGGCCTGGTCCTCAATTCGTAGATGTTCATGTCTCTGCAGCAACTTCTCTTCTCCCCACCAAAGCCTTTAGTAATGTTCACACCACCCCCTTCCCAGCATTATGTGATTAGTTGTCTTGTGTGTAGAAATCAACACTCTCAAGACTGACACCAGAGCAGAAATGGAGAAAGAGCCACAGATGCAGAACAAAGACCAGGAATTTAGCTAAAGTGAGGTGTCTTGGGAAAAGGTGGAGATGGGAAGGTACAGGAAACTCATAGTACCTGCGGGTAAGCCCTCTAAAATTCCCCACAGAGTTTGGAGTGGGATTCAGAAAGTTCTGGTTAAGGCCCAGAGGCTGAAATCTGGGGTTACAAACAGTGTCACTGAGGAATGGAAAGTATATAGGATCCTATATGTTAAACCTCCAAAGAACCAAGTCTATTCACCGAGTCCAGGGTATCCTGGACCTCCTGTCTTTGGGAATCAGGGGAGATTATATAATTGTCTCTTTCCTTAATTCCTCTGTTAATCTATGTGTCTCCATTGATAGTACATACAACTGGTAGGCCTATTAATGGCCAACTGGTTGCTCTCTTGTTTTATGACAATGTCTTTGGGCATAAATTGCTTCACAGTCTTATATAATTAAATTTGGGTTCCTTTTCAGGGGTGGTGTCTGTGGCCAGTCTTTCAGGTTTTCTCTGACCCCAGAAGAACCCTTGGTACCTTTCTCTTTTCCTGGTTCTCTGTGGTAAACTTGCAGGCCTATTGTTTCTCTTATAGGTCCTATAGGATTACCAGTCCCCTCTACATTACTTACCATTAAAATCTTCACTGTTTTCAAGAGAACCCTTTGTTCTCCCCACACTCTGCTTCCTTTGAGGAGGGTTCTTTGGAATTACCTGTAATTATGGACTTCATTTTCTCCTGAACAAAATCACTGACCTACAGCTCTAGGCTCTGGCAGAGGATGAGAGCCTCTGCTCTTCTCAACCTGCCTCTCCCAGCATGGACCCTCCATCATATGGGGGAGCTGGAGTGTGTACAGCTGGGCTCCCATTTTGTTGACAACATCTGCACAGAATGGAATTTATTTCAAGCTGAGCGGAAGGTGAGTTGAGAGGGGAGGAATGAAGTCATGACTCAAGCACTATACAGACTCTCAGTCTGTTTACTAAGATTTAGCAGAATTAAAAATGCGTGAACTTTTCTTTATTTTGTATATGACCTTATGGCAGCTATTTGAGATTTTCATTTAAAAAAATTAAACCAGTTGTTGTTCTACATTCCATAAGTGTGCAGGGTTCCTCATGATGCTGTCTGGAAGTGGAAACCCTGGCTCTATTTTGGATTGAACCTGTTAGCTCCCCTCATCTGCTGACCTGCTGAGTGCATGGATTTTGTATAATTTAGTTTTTCCTTTTTGTTTTTATTTAGTGGAGTTGAATGAACTATTGCTAAATGGGGACTGGGTGACAGCTCCCTTGCCTTCCAGATTGCATTGTTTATCTGGGGTCCTTGGCTTTCCAATCAATGCAGATGCGTTATACTTGCAAAGGATAGGAAAAATGCTGGTGCCTCCTTATATTTCCAAACAGTCATTTGTGGTTCTTCACAGCTCAGAAATGAGTCCCCTAATTCAAACTCTCAAGTGATATTTTAAAGTGATATTTCTTCAAAAAACATTTAAAAACAACGAGGCTGCATCAGCTGTTTATGCACCAGTTAAGTTTTGAGAATGTCATTTTAAAATTTGAAATATAGCAACATCAATGAACACTGGTTCCAATTTTTAGCAGTGTTTATTTTGTTTGCCTCATGTCAGATTCAAAGTGCTAAGTGTTGTGCCTGCTCTGGAGGAGGAACAGGTGAGGGTTTGGAGACTCACAGGACAACTCCTCCATTTCATCCTCAGGCCAGCACCAGCCTAGGAGGAGTTCGAATAGATACTAAACACAGTTCAGGGAGATATCCATGGTGAGGTTCTTCTAGGCCCAGCCTTCTCCTCTCACCCCTCTGAACACTTCAGGAGGTACAGATAAGGGGATGTGGGCCCTGTAACCTAGCCTTTCTAGCCTGTGCTGTGACCAAAACTTCAAGTGATGAGTTAAACAGAACAAGGAGGAAGTGAGGGCTGGAAAGTGCTGTGGTGAAGACAGGATGTGTTGCTTTCCTGTGCACAAATGAGTTTACAATAGATCATCCTGTAGCTCATTTCTTGGAAATAGAGTGGATTATGAGAAACAATAACAAATTTTGTGCTGTGATATGCTGAGTTATACATTAAAATTGTCCCTTTTAAGATGTATCTTCAGCATTTATGAGTAGTAATAAAGCACTTAAGAACATATCTTTATGGGAGGACTGAATTGAATCAGCCAAAGATATCAAACTAAAACCAAAAGGAAGAAACACAGATAACAGCAGAAATTGTGAAAACCTAATTGAAAATCCCAGAAAGAAAGCAAGTGATTGAATGCTTACCAGTATCTGAATTATTTCCCTAGTTCCTGGTGTAAGCAGACTCTTCTTCTGCCACTGGTATGGAATGGCTAGAATGGAGGGATGTCCAAGGAGTCATGTGCATTTTGGAAAGAGGGGGCAGAAAAGTGGGGGCAGATGAGTAAGGATGGGAGTGGAGGATGTGCTGAGAGTGGGAGAACTGTGGAAGAAGCACACTTGCTTCCCTGCTTCCTGCCTTCTTGGCTGTTGCTGCCACATGGTAATAGGGCTGGGATCTGTCACTGTCTGTAACTACACAGGACTCTGATGACCCCAGGCACTCAAAGCATGGGAGCTGAGGCCCACAGTGATGTTGATACTTCACTCAGACCCTCAAGCCAAGAGTCCCAGGACTGGTTTTCCATGAGGACTCCTGTTCACTGTCACAGGTTTATCACTATAACCAAACAACATCTGAGAGGAAGTGTGGGTAAGCAGGGCTCAGGATTCAAACTAGTGGGAGAGTCTGAGGACTTGTTCTCATGGGGCAAGGCCCAGATATTGGTGTGTGGTGTAATTCCCTGGAGGCATCAGACTTAGAGGATATGACACTTAATCTGTTTTCTTCTCTGTAGAGATTCCAGGCCCCAGAAGGGTTATCATTTTGTCCAAAACCATAGATGCTGCTAGTGGCAGAACCAGAACAACATAGCTTTCCTGACTGCATTTCATGTGTTAATGGCAGACAATAGTGCTGATGCGCTAATCTGAAAATCTGCTCTGTAGCTCATGGAGCAAAACCAGTGTCACTAAGGTTAATATAATAGGAGAGGACACACTGTCAGACATGTTAGCATTGTGTGCTGCCAGCTGAGCAAGGTGGCACCTGTATATTTAAATGCATAAACACTTTTTTGTTTTTGTTTTACTTTGTAAGGGATGAGGCCCTACTCTATTTTTTTAGATGAAACTATTTATACTTTTTAAAAATTAAATTTTATTTTAATTTAAAAAATAAATTGGTTATTTATAGTATGTGTATTTCTAGGGTGAAATCCTATGGTACATTATCAGTATATTACATGGTGTACCTACCACCAAAATTCTGGTCTCCTTTCATCACCATAGATTTGACTCCATTTACCCCTTACACACCTCCATTCTCCTTTTCACTATTAACCACCATACTGTTGTCTTTGTCTCTGACTTTTTGTGAAACTACTTATTCTTTTGTGTGACTTTGTTGTTCTGCTGTAGTGTGAGGTCGGGTCTTGCCAGTGGGCCTGGAGCATGCTCTCATTCAGAGGTGGTCTCAGGACCTGCTGTGCTCACACCAGCTTGGTAGTCTGCCCACTCCCTTAAGAGTCCAGGAGCCCTTTATTAGCACTTTCTCTCTCAAAAAGAAAGATTCTAGGGTTTGTTTTGGTGCTGCATATATTTACTAAATTCTTCAGTAAAGGCTGAGTTCAGACACTGTAAAAATAAGGAGAATGGGGTGGTTATAGGGCCTGGGAGCCCTGGAGTGAGGCGTTGCTGAGAGACAGGGTCAGGCAGAGTTTAAAGGCCTTTATGAGAAGGCCAGCATTTCCCTCATTAGCAGCCTCTGTGGCCCACCTGGGCCAGATGTGCGGGCGGGGGTGGGAAGGACTACTCAAGTAAACACAAGCTCATGCAGAAGGGGAAATCTCTGAGATGCTGAGCTTATGAAAGATGAAGAGGGAAGTAGAAATGTGTGTGAGATTCCTGGGGCTGATGTAGCACAGTACCCCTAACTGTGTAGCTTAAAGCCACAGAAACTTATGGTCCCATAGTTCTAGACGTCCAGCATCAAAAGGTTGTCAGAGCCATGGTCTCTCTGAAGGTGCTGGGGAGGATCCTTGCTGGTCCCAGCTCCTTGTGGCTGCTGGCAACTCTTGGAAGTTCTTGTCTTATAGATGCATTGCTCCCATTTCTTGACTTTTTCATTTTACCAGGAGAACCCAGGCTGTACACTCCAAACTATCTTTGGAAACTCAAGTGTATTGCTTTCAAGCTCTTCTTTGCACACAGTAGGAGAACATAACTCAGCGACTTCTCTCCCACTTCGTAACAAGTATCACCTTTCTTCCAGTGTCCAATACCACAGTCCTCAATTTGAACTGAGACCTCACCTTTAATATTCAAATTCCCAGCAGCAGACTCTACAAGATTTCTAGGCATTTCCTACCAAGTGCCCCAGAATGCTCCCAGTATCTGTGCACTTCCCAATTCCCCAACCACAATCATATTTTAAGCACTTTTAAATTTTTTTTTATTGATTAAGGTAGGGGTGTCGAACTCAATCAGAGAAGGGGCCAAAATCTAAAATCCAGCCTAAATCGCGGGCCGAATGGTTTACTGAACAGTCATAAACTGACAATGTCATAAACTGACAGCGGAGTGCAGTGATGACAGCGCAGTGCGGGCCACATTGCAAGGCCTGGCGGGCTGGATTTGGCCCGCGGGCCTTGTGTTTGACACATGTGGATTAAGGTATTACATATGTGTCCTTATTAAGCATTTCTTTTACAGAAGAACCCCACTTCCTGGTATACACACTGACCCTATGAAGTAAATACTCCATTTTAAAGATCAGTAAAGGGAGTTACAGAGAGGTTGGCTTATGCACATGTGGTAGGCTGAAAAATCACACACCCCTTATTTCCATCATAAGTATTTCTAATCCCCAGAACATATAAATGTTACCTTTTTTGCAGAAGTGATGAAGTTATTGATTTTGAGATGGGAGATTGTCTTGGATTATCTGAGTAGGTCCTACATGTAATCACAAAGGCCCTCAGAAGAGGGAGGCAAGATCAAAGGAGGACAAAGGCAATGTGATGATGGCAGGAGAGATTGGAGTGATGTGATCACAAAACAAGGGATTCTGGAAGCTTTTTAGAAGCTGGAAAAGGTAAGTGATGGATACTCTCCAGGAGATACCTTCAGCCACAAGGATACCTTTATTTTATCTGCATAAGACTAATTTCAGGCTCCTGACCTGAAAAACTCTAAGAAAATTAATTTGCATTGTGTCAGGACTTTAAATTTTTGGTAATTTGTTATGGCAGCAATAGGCAACTGATATACCCAGTTAATTATTCAGTATGGAAGTGTAGTGACAATTTAAAAAACTATTCCTTTCACCCCCAGTTATTATTTTTGGAAAGCTGAATAATTTTGAGCTTTGAATTTATCTAGAACATTTCAGCAGAAAAAGCCTTGAACTCTACAAAACAGATTTTGATAGAAATTAAAGAAATATATTTAAAAAACTCCCAATCTCTTGAAAAATCTATATATTTTGACATTGCCATGTATGACTATGATGTAAAGCATAAAGCAGGGGTGGGGTGGGGGGGAGGGGGGAGAATAATAGGGAAATGTAAAATAGGAAGTGGTGGCTTTCTCTACATTCATCTCTTTCCTTCTGAGTATGTAGAAGGAGCAGCATCCTGGGAGGTGGGGAGAGCATCTTCATGAAGTTGCACGTGGGGACCAGCAGCAGAGAGACAGGTGGCTCAGCAGAGCTGGATGTTAAAAGAAACTCCTAAGGATGAGAAGCATGGCCAACTGAACAGCACAGGAGAGACATGAGGCAAAATTCCTTCTATCAAAAGTCTCCTAGAGGGAGATCACTCCAAAGAGAGGGTTCAGGGGTGGGAGCCATGTTCCAAATGTTCCTCCAAGGCCAAGGACTTCAGGGCTATGACCATTCAAGACTGTATTCTATTCCCTATAGCATCTATGGATTCTATTTCAACTACGTCCCTCTTCCCTTTTGGGGACCTATGAGTGTGAATTAGTTGTCCAAGAAAATGTAAAAGGTAGCTTCTGGCAGGACAAGTTTCATTCAGGAAATACTGAGAATGAAGTGAAACTGGGAAGTGGAGGAGATATTTTGAGCAAGAGATGCAGTTTTGACTCTGCTCTCGACTCACATATATGCAGCCTGTCAAGGTAAGATTCCTCTATGTGTGACTTGTAGGGTTGCTCAAGGTCCTGTGCTTAGAGTGTTAAAGCTCTGTAATGTCATCTTGAAATTCTTCATGATTTTTAAACACAGGTATTTTCTTTTTGTGTTAGATCTGTGAATTATATAGCTTGTCCTGATCTGTGTCTTTATTAGAAATAGAAAGACTATTACCTGTGTTCCTTCAAGGTGACCAAAGTCATCAATACCAATAAATGGTCCAATAATTGGTCCAATAATATGACCATTTACACCATCATTTCCAAGTCTATCTGCTTCCCTCCATGGATAGCAATCCCATTGTCCATTTCTTTTGCACATTTGGTCCTCTTAGTACTGACCCTCAAACTTAAGCATTGATCAATCCACTTTCTCAATCTAGTGAAGAAATTCCTATATAATAAAGAGGTAATATGCAAATTGACCATCACCCCTCACAGAAGATGGCCCCCTCTATTGGTCGCAAGATGGCCACTCTAGTGTGGTCACAAGATGGCTGCCTCCAATGTGGTCTCAATGTGGCCATGCCCAGGTTATCACAAGATGACTGTCACAAGATGAGCAGCAGGGGCGGGCAGTTTGGAGGATCTAGGCCTGCAGGAGAGGACAATGGGGGAGGGAACACAACCTTCAGGGCAAACCTGCCAGGCCTCTATCCTATGTAATAAAAAATTAATATGCAAACTGGCCATCACTGCAACACACAAGATGGCTGCCTCAATATGGTAAAAGTTGGCTGCTCCCATGTGGACACAAGATGGCTGGGAGGGACCAGGCCCGCAAGGGAGGGCATTTGTGGGCGATCAAGCCTGCAGGTCACCACTAACTTCCCTCCTCTACAGGCCTGGTTATGCCTAACTGCCCTCCCCTGCTGTCCTGGTTGCCACTAACAGCCTCCCCTGAAGGCCTGGTCACTTATAACTGGCTTCCCATGCAGGTCTGGTCTCCACTAACTACCATCCCCTGGTCAGTTAGGAATGACCAGGCTGGCAGAGGAGGGAAGTTGAGGGCAACTGGGCCTGCAGAGAAGGGCAGTTGGGGGGAGGTGGAATTCAGGCCTACAGGAGAGAGCAGTTGCGGGGGGGGGGGGAACAAGGCCTGCAGGGGAGGACAATTAAGGATGACCAGGTCAGCTGGGAGGGCAGTTAGTGGCAACCAGGCCTACAGGGGAAGACAATTAGGGGTAACCAGGTATGCAGGGGAGGATAGTTAAGGACAACCAGGCCTGCAGGGGAGGGCAGTTAGGGTGACCAGATTGGCAGGAGAGGGCAGTTGGGGAGAACCCAACCTGAAGGGAGGGTACTTAGGGGTGACAAGGCCTACAGGGGAGGGCAGTTAGGGACATCCAGGCTGACAAGGGAGGAAAGTTAACGGTGACTGGGCCAGCAGTGGAGGGCAGTTGGGGTGACCAGGCTTGCAGGGGAGGGTAGTTAGTGGAGACCAGACCTGCATGGGAAGCCAGTTATAAGTGACCAGGCCTTCAGGGGAGGCTGTTAGTGGCAACCAGGACAGCAGGGGAGGGCAGTTAGGCATAACCAGGCCTGTAGAGGAGGGAAGTTAGTGGTGACCAGGCTGGCAAAGGAGGGCAGTTATAGGCTAGCAAAGGAGGGCAGCAGGGTATGCTATTTGGGGATGATCAGACTAGCAGGGGAGCAATTAAATATCAATCAGGCTGACAGGGGAGTGGATAGGAGGAAATTAGAAGTTGTTATGGGCAATGAGGCAGGCAGACAGGTGAGCAGTTGGGAGCCAACAGTTCTGGATTGTGACAGGGATGTCTGACTGTCAGTTTACAAGGATTGGGCTTAAACTGGCAGTCAGACATCCCTGGAGGTGTCCTAGATTGGAGAAGGTGCAGACGGGGCTGAGGGACACACTCCCCAGTGCATGAAATTTGTGCACTGGGCCTCTAAGCCTATCTAATAAAAGAGTAATATGCAAATTGACCATACCTCTGCTACATCCACAAGCCACACCCACCAGACAACCAGGAGCAAATGTGCAAATAAAGCCAACCAAGATGGTTGTGGCTACAAAGAGAACAGGAGGGAGGCTGCTAAGGCTGCTTAGCATCCAATGGAGGAAGCTAAGGTTTCCACCTGCCCTTGCCAGCCCAGGCCTCCACTTAATGCTACAAAGTTTTAATGATAGAAGATAAATGAATCCCAACAAAAATGTTGACAGCCACAGAGCAGAAAGTTTGAGTTGCCCTTGGAGGTGAGGAAGCCAAGCTTTCTGCCTGTCCTGACTGGCTGAGGGCTCCACTCTAGACTACAAAGTTTCAATGATAGAAGATAAATAAATCTCAACAAAAATGGTGGCAGCCATGGAGCTGGAGAGAGCAGGAGGCTTGAGTTGCCCCAGAGATGGAGGAAGCCTAGCTTTCCACCTGCCCTGGAGGGCCCAGGCCTCCACTCCAGACTACAAACTTTCAATGATAAAAGATAAATAAATCCCAACAAAAATGGGTGTGGCCATGAAGTGAGCAGGAGGCTTGACTCCACTCAGGCTACAACATTTCAATTATAGAAGATAAATAAATCCCAGATACTAAAACCTCCACTTGGGTTGCTAAGGGGTGTGGCTGGCCTGCAAACCACCCCAGGATCTTTCCCCAGGCCACCCCATGTCCCAAGGGAACCCTGACCCAGGACAATCTTAAGGCAAACCAGCTGGCCCCCACCCATACACCAGACCTCTATCCTATCTAATCCTATCTAATAAAAGAATAATATGCAAATTAACCACTACTCCAACACAGAAGATGACTGCCTCATGTGGACACAAGATGGCAGTCACAAGATGGCCAGCATAGGAGGGAAGTGGGGAGGGACCAGGCCTGCAAGGGAGGGCAGTTGGGGGTGATCAAGCCTGCAAGGGAGGGCAGTTAGGGGTGACCAGACCGGCCGAGGAGAGAAGTCGGGGGCGACTTGGCCTGCAGGAAGGGCAGTTGTGGGGGCCAGGTCTTCAGGGGAGGGCAGTTAGAGGTGACCAAGCCTATAGGGGAAGGCAGTTTGGGGCAAACAGGCTGGCAGGGGAGCAGTTAGGCATCAATCAGGCTTGCAGGGGAGTGGTTAGTGGGTGATCAGGCTGGCAGGTAGAAGTAGGGGCAATCAAGAAGGAAGGCAGGTGAGCGGTTGGGAGGCAGTAGTCCTGGATTGTGAGAGGGATCTCCGACTTCCTGTTTAGGCCCTATTTTACTGGGATTGGGCCTAAATGGGAAGTTGGACATCCTTGGAGGGGTCCCAGAATGGAGAGGGTGCAGGCTGGGCTGAGGGACACCCCCTGGCCCCCCATGCATTAATTTTGTGCATTGGGACTCTAGTATATATATAAAAACCTAATATACTAAGTGTCAGACCATTCAATTCTTAGACTAGTCACCATGACATGCACTGACTACCAGGCGGCAGACACTGTGTCTGGTAGGTTAGCTTTATGCTGGGGTCTGTCTCATTGGGACTGGGAAAGATGGCCAGACATGTCCTGGAGCCCTCCTCTGGTCCTCCCTGGCAAGCCAGTCTCCCCAATCACTCCCTGGCCTTCTTCTAATTAATTTCCTTTCAATATGCGTACATCTGCCGAAGCCAGTTTGGCTCAGCGGTAGAGCGTCGGTCTGCGGACTGAAAGGTCCCGGGTTCGATTCCGGTCAAGGGCATGTACATTGGTTGTGGGCACATCTCCGGTGGGGGGTGTGCAGGAGGCAGCTGGTCGATGTTTCTCTCTCATCGACGTTTCTAGCTTTCTATCTCTCTCCCTTCCTCTCTGTAAGAAAAATCAATAAAATATATATATAAAAAATATGCATACATCTATGCACCAGGTCCCTACTGTATAATAAAAAATTCAATTTTTTTTTGGTGATGGAACACACAACTAGAACATCTTGTCAACCATGAGAGATTCCATAGTCTGCCTCTTACCTGAAAGTAATTTCTAAATCCTTTTGCAACCATCCGCTGGTAAATCTAAGATAAGTTGCCTCTGTCAGGGCTGGAGTGGGAGAAGGTAGAAAGGCTGGGAGGGAAGGTTGCATCTACTTTCTAGGTGCATCTTTATGTGTCATGTAATGTAGACTTTCAACCATGTAAAACCATATGAAACAAAGAAATAAATAAACAAAACAGAGAGATTGTGATCATTGGAAGACTTTCCCCAGGCCTCTCTTTCCTATTTTCTACATTGCTCCCAATGGTTTATACCCCTTTGTCTTTGTATATCTGAGTTTTGTTAATTTCTGAATGAGTAGCTTGAGACCCTTCTGAAAGAGTAGGATCAAAACCCATCACTAGCAAGATCCGAGAATATTCTAAGCCCCATGTTCAACTTTCTTCTTCCAGATGACCTCACAGTATCCCACTGCACCAGGGAAGGTGAAGGACACTTGTACCTGTTTGTTTGTTTGTGTGTTTATTTGTGTGTGTGTGTGTGTGTGTGTGTGTGTGTGTGTGTGTTCGTTTTTTAAATATTTAGGTACTTTAATAAGGGCCTTTGGATCCACTACTATAACCAAAAACACCAAATATAGCTTTGGTAATTTTGGTACAAGAGCAAGCATATGGAGGAAAAGGTTTCAACTTGGCAAAACTGAAGCACCATCCAAATTAGGGGGGAATATTACTGTCTCTTTAAAAGCAAACAGTTCTTCCACTGGCTCCACCCAATCTGAGCTTCCTGCCTCTATGATTTCAGAGGGTGTAAACAACTTTTCTTCACAGTTAAAACAAAAGCACCAGCTGGAAGAGTGTCTTTGGCGAAAATCTGAGAATTCACCAACTGGTTGAAAAGAAGGTGAGTCTGGCTGAGAAGCAGCCCTGAGCACTAGGGTTGTTTGGGCAGTAGGTCCATGGAGTGAGTGTTCATGGTGTGGGTTCTTGTCCCAGGAAGGACCAGGTTCTGTGCCCGAAGCACAGTAAGGGGGGATACTGTCTGAGGGTAGTGAAGGAGGGTAGGGTGGGGAGTCAGGAGTGTTATTAGCACAATGCTACATGTCTCATACTGAACAAGACACATTTGTGCTGACTGGTGCATCTTCATGCATTTACTGTTGTGATAGACACTGAGGGCTGCCTGACAAGCCTTCCTTTTCCCTGGATAGGAAATGAATGTCCCCTAGGCAGGTCTTTTGAGCTTGAAGGCAATATAAAGACTGACCTATCTAACTTCCTCTTTTTACGGAATAGGAGCAGGATCCCAGGGAGTGTGGTGATCCTAAGGGTTACCCATGTCACTAAGGTCATAGGAAATCTGCACTGCAGTTTTCTGAATCCTTTCCATCATTTAGCAGAGAGAAGCACTGACCTGAGTAGCATGACATGTGAGGTGAGGAGGGGATGTCTATGTCTATGTCAATAGCCATAGAGGTTTGGCTATTCTTCAGGAACAATGTATGTGAAACCCTCCAGTCAGTGTCCCTAGTTACAGGTTTCCTAAACGTGTTCTGTTCTGGAAAGAGTGTGGACTCTCCTCCCTGTGCTCTCTTGATCTAGCTCTGATTCGATGTGATTTTAGAATTCTGAGAAGACACTGAAGGAGGCCATTGTGTGCAGTGGTTAGGAGGGAAGGTGGTCAGCCAGACTTTGAATTTGATGCTGTTCTGCCCAATACCTGTTAGCACTGTGACCTTGGGCAAGTGTCTCAGCATTTTCAAGATACATCATTGTCTTTATTTAAAAAGTTAGAATAATAAAATTAGCTTTTTGCAGGCTATTATGGGGGAGTAGGTGAGATAATGTACAAAAAATTATTAGGGTGTTTGTTATAGAGTGTCAGCAGTGGTTCTATCACACACATACCACATTTTTTTTATTGTTGAAAAATGTTAATTTACTCAAATATGAATGAAAAATAAAAGGAACTTCCATGTACCTAGACCAAGCTTCCACAATTATTAAGTGATGACAATATAGTTACACTAATATATACTCACCACTCCTCAGCCACCACACATTATTTTGAAGCAAAAAATGAAACATTGTTTCATTGTTTCATTTTATCAGTAAATACTTGAAACCATTTAAAAATATGATCATAATCAGACTTCAAAAAGCAAATAGAATTTTTTTTTTTACAAAGTTACCAGTTGCCTTCAGATTTCCTGATTGTCAACAAACAAAAATTGTTTGAAATTGGATCAAATTAAGATTCATAAATTATAATTTTTTGATTTCTCTTATATTTAATTTAATATATAGCTTTCTCACCTTTTCTGTTTCCTTCTAGAGGAAGTCTTTTTTCCAAAGAAATGGTGCAATTTGTATTTTGTTGATTAACATTCTCATGGTGTCATTTCACCTGCTCTTCTAGTTCCAGTGTTTTGGGTGAAATTATTTAAGGAGAGGCTTGCTCTGACTCAGGTTTGACTATTTATTGGGAATACATCATAGGTTCAGCTGTAAAGTTCCCTTTGAAAGCACATAATCTTTGGTTGTCTTTCTTTGGCATTAATTGATGTTAATGATAGCCTAAATTTCATTAAGGGACAGAAGTAATGATATCAAATTCTATCATTCTTCCCTTATTTATTAGATGGAAAAATCTTATAAAATGAAAGTTCCCTCCAACCATTCTCTCATTTCTATGAGGTACAGTTGTATCTGAAAGACAAAATAAATGCTCCATTTCCTTTTTTATTTGTCAATGTTCATAACAATGAAATGCTTTCCTAACACACTCCCCAGGAAGTGATTGACTATTTTAAGCACAAGGACTTGTTATGAACTCATGTATTTTAAGATATCTGATATATTTTGATTCATTAGAGTTATTATTGATGCTCACAAAAATGTCCAGTTGCATTTTCTTGAGATTGACTCTTAAGTCCTTTCCATAAGATCCCAGTGATTTTTGAGACTATGTTGGCTTTCTTTCTTTCTTTTTTTTTTTAAATATATATTTTATTGATTTTTTACAGAGAGAAAGAGAGAAGGATAGAAAGTTAGAAACATCGATGAGAAAGAATTATCAATCAGCTGCCTCTTGCACACCCCCTACTGGGGATGTGCCCTCAATCAAGATACATGCCTTTGACTGGAATCGAACCCGGGACCCTTCAGTCTGCGGGCTGAGGCTCTATCCACTGAGCCAAACCAGTTTCAGCTATCCTGGCTTTTTTGTTTACAACTCTGCCTATTCCTAGAATCAGTAGTTTATAAAACCCTAATGTTTTGGTGGTAAATGGCATTTGAAAACCACACTCCAGGTACTGAGGGTGGTCATTGTCACTGAGTTCATTATTGTCTCTGTGCCTTTAAATAGACTCCAAAATTGTTTGCGTGCACACATACACACACTCACACAAAAACAAGAATAGAATTTCTGAAAATAATTTCATATTTTTTCAGGTTATTTTAAAAAATTTAAGTTAATGCCATTAAATATGGACAATGAAAGTATTGCTTTTTTCAGTGTCTTGGACAAATTCCTTATATGGTTCACCCACTCCACAATATAAAATCAGACATGTTTGCCATTTGCTTTTAGTACTTAAAAATATAATTTTCCTTGTATAATTATGTAAACTACCTATATGGTTTCAATATCATATCTATGAAATCTTAGTGTTACAAAGGCATCCAGTTTTCAGCTTCTGTCCCTGTCATCTCCACACTGCTTCTCCCATTCTCATGTAAGTAAATTTTTGTTGGTTTAGTTTTCAGAGTATCCTGCTATTGCCTTTTGGTATATATAAAAATATATGTATTATATTTTATATATGTAGTGCATATTCCTCCTACTAGAGAAATGGTAAGTAAACTCTACATTATTTTCTTTACTTTGCTTTTCCCACTTAATGATGTATCCTGGAGACCTCTCCAGGCATGTATGAGAGACACATTCCTTTTCACAGTTGGATAGCCCTTCACTGTGTGAATAAATCTTAATTCAATCAATTCCTACTGATGACCATTTGAGAGGTTTTTGGTCTTTTGCTAATACAAATAATGATGCAATAAATAGCCTTACATGTTATTTTTCTTCATTTTTTTGTCAGTGTATTTAAGGGATAGTAAATACTAAATTGGGGGACTGACAATGAATGAGAAAATGCATATGTATGTTGGCAGCATAGTGCTGACTTCCCTTCTGCCGGGTTTGGACTGTTTTTCCATTCTCACCAGCCATGCAGGAGAGGACCTGTTTCCCTCATACCTTTGCCAACAGATTATACTAGCAAACATTGAATTTTTGCCAAACATGGAGGTGTTAAATAGTATCTCACTTCAGAAATAGAGGTGTAATTTAATTAATATTTTTGGTGATTTTATTTTTTCTCTTTTGATTCATTTTTCTCAGAGTGTATGTTAATGTCTTCTGATATATTCAAGGTACATTTAAATTCATTTTTATCTGAATATTTATTCCCATCTCTCACTCCATATTTTAACAAGTTCCTAGTATTTGCTTTCTATACTTTTTAATTTTCTGAGTATAGCAGGAGCATTTATCCCATTTGTTGTAAGCTGAAAAATATTATTTTCACTAATTTGACATTTTTTGTTTTAATTTTTCTAAGGTGTCTTTTGTTCCACATTATCTGTGATATTTTTATGTAATCACACTTATTAATTTTTTCCTTACTTTATTTCAAATCTTAGAAATAGTTTCCTTACCTCCAGATTACAAATAATGTATCCATGATTTTCTTTTATTTCAACTTGTAATCTGCTTGCAATTTGAATGGCATGAAGCAATGGATGCAATTTTATCTTTTTTCTGTATGATTATATGATTACCCTAAAATTGCTTTATTGCACCATCTTTGGCCCCTTTGATGTGGTATACTGCCATTTGAATCTAACTGTAACAGAGTATAATTGAATTAATATAAATGAATAAGGTAGATTAATTTTGTCTGTTTCTGAATTTTCTGTTTTTGATTCATTGTTTTCTCTATTCATGCACCATCATCACACTTCTGTAATCATAGAAACTACAATGCTTGACTCCAGGCAGAGCTATCCCTTCCTCCTTGTTCTTATTCTTCATGGTGCTGAATAACTTTCTTTTTTTCTTCATTCAAATGAAGTTTATAATCCACTATATTTCACCTGCCTAAAAAAATGGTGATGACAAAAATTTTAATTTTATAGTTATCCTATCTAATAAAAGAATAATATGCAAATTAATCATCACTCCACTACACCCACAAGCCACTCCCACCAGCCACACCCCACCAGCCAATCAGGAGCAAGTGTGCAAACTAACCCAACAAAGATGACTGCCGCCTCAGAGAAAGGGAGCCTTGAGTTTCCCCAGCGATAGAGGAATCCAAGCTTTCTGTACACCCTGGCTAGCCAGGCCTCCACTCAATGGTACAAAGTTTCAATGATAGAATATAAATAAATCACAACAAAAATGGCTTCAGCCATGGAGCTGGAGAGAGCAGGAAACTATGGTAGCCCTGGCAATGGAGGAAGCCAAGCTCTGCAGCCTTGGCCTGTTTTGGCCTACACTTAAGGCTACAAAGTTTCAATGAAAGAAGATAAATAAATCCCAACAGAAATGGCTGCCACCATGGAGTGAGCAGCAGTCTTGGCTCAGCTCCAAGCTACAAAGTTTCAACTGTAGAAGATACATAAATCACAGATACAAGGGATTTCGCTAAGGTCACCAGGGGGCATGGTCAGCCTACAAACCACCACAGGCCCCTCACCCAGGCTGCCCCATGCCCCAAGGGAACTCCCATCCTGATCTGGAACAATCTTCAGGGCAAAGCAGCTGGCCCCCACCCTTGCACCAGGCCTCTATCCTATCTAATAAAAGAGTAATATGCAAATTGACCATTACTTCAACACACAAGATGGCTGCCCCCATGTGGTCAAAGGTCCTGGCACCATGTGAACACAAGATGGCCAGGAGGGGAGGGCAGTTGTGGGTAATCAGGTCAGTAGGGAAGGACAGTTGGGAGGGATATAGCCTGCAGAGTAGGGCAGTTAGGGATGACCAGGCTGGCAGATGAGGAAAATTGAGGGAAAACAGGCTGGCAGGGGAGCAGTTAGACATCAATCAGGTTGGCAGGGGATTAGTTAGGGGGTAATCAGGCTGGCAGGCAGGAGCAGTTCGGGGCAATCAGGAAGGCAGGCATGTAAGCAATTGGAATCCAGCAGTCCTAGATTGTGAGAGGGATGTCCGACTGCCAGTTTAGTCCCAAAATTCCTGGAGGTGTCCCAGATTGGAGAGGGTGCAGGATGAACTGAGGGACACAAACCCCTGGGCATGAATGTCCTATATAATGAAAGCCTAATATGTAAATCGACCAAATAGTGAAACTGTCAGTGGAATGACTGGTTGCTATGATGTGCATTGGTAGCCAGGAGGCAGATGCTCAATGCAGAAGCTGTCACTTGGTGGTGAGTATGCTCTCACAGGGGGAGCGCAGCTCAGCCAGAAGCTGGGCTCTTGGCTGGTGGGCGCAGTGATGATAGCAGGAGCCTCTCCTGGCTCCAGGGCAGTGCTAAGGAGCAGCACATCAGGTGGAGCAGTGAGCAGTGAGCAGGTGGGTGGACATAATCCAAAGGCCCCCAGACTGCAAGAGGGTGCAGGCTGGGCTGAGAGACACCTCCTCAGTGCTCAAATTTTATGCACAGGCCTCTACTATAAAATAATGTTAGAGAAATATTTACTTTTTCTTCATTCTAAAACTTTATAACTCATTATTTTAATTTTATAGTGCACTCTCAGATAGAGGTAAAAGTTATAATAATAAAAAAATTAAATTTATTGTTTTATAAGATCATGGTAGATAATTATCTATAATTTCAAAGTATAAAAGGCTTTAAACATGGATTAGTTTTTAATTTCGTCAAATGTATTGACTGCACTGGGTAATTTTCTATTTCATCTATTAATAAGAAGTGTTGTAACTACAAATTTTGATATGAATATTTCCAAATGAGATAGGTCTATAGCTTTATTTATTGGTCAAATCTCTGTTAGCCTTTAGAATCAATATCACACTTGATTCATAAAATAATTGAAAGACTTCCCTATTTTTTTATATGACCAAAAATATCTTACATAATATTGAGATGATCAGCTTTGTAGAGTTTTAAGTGAATTCTCCTGTGAAAGCACCTGGACATGGTACTCTTTTGTGGGAAAACTCTGCTTTATTATTTCCTCCAGATGAGTAAAAGTTGATTACTAATTTTCATGGGGGACAAGAACAAAGAAAATAGGTTAGAGAATGGTCCCCACTTACCTAAGTATCCTTTTCCCTTCTCCTTCCCTTCCTTGAGGTTTTCTTGGTATCTGCACCCCAGAGCCTCTTGAAAGAAGATGGCTGCCTGTCAGGACAACACTCTGAGGATTGTTCTGGTGGGGAAAACCGGAAGTGGAAAAAGTGCAACAGGAAACAGCATCCTTGGCAGAAAAGCATTTGAATCTAAAATTGGTCGTTTCCCGACTACCAAGAAATGTCAAAGAGTAATCCAACACTGTAAGGGGAGGGAACTTTTTGTCGTGGACACCCCAGGGATCTTTGACAGCAAGGAGACACTGAAGACTGCCTGTGAGCATATCACCGAGTGTGCCCTCTTGACCTACCCTGGGCCCCACGCTATCATCCTAGTTATACGACTGGGCCGCTACACGGAAGAGGAGCAGAAAATAATTGCATTGATCAAGAACTTCTTTGCGAGTCAGTCATGAAGCACATGATCGTATTGTTCACTTTCAAAGATCATTTGGAAGATCAGGCACTGCATGAGTTTATAGAATTATCAAATGTAAACCTGCAAAGCATCATCAAGGAGTGTGGGAACCGCTGCTGTGCCTTCAATAACAAAAGCACAGATGAGGCTGAGAAGGAAGCTCAACTGCAGGAGCTGGTGAAGCTGATAGAGGAAGTGGTACAGGAGAATGGAGGGGCTCATCTTCTGATGCCATCTATTAATATATGGAAATAGGGGAAAAGCTGCAAAGTCAGGAAGAGGCCTTGAAGAAAATCTATGCTGATCAATTACAGAAGGAAACTAAACTACTTAAAGAGCAATGTGCTGAGGGAAAAATATCAAAGGAAGCAGTGAAGAAGAAAAAATATTCTTATTGGAGAACTATAATGAATAAATTTAAAAATATTAGGGAAGAAGCTGAAATAAATATACTTAAAGATGTTGTTAATTGGATTTGGAATACACTTTCAAAAATTTGGAATATGTTTTTGAAATAATGTAAATTTCATTTCTTAATTTAGTATGATTTGTTAATGTGGTTAATTGTATTTTCCAAAGATGACTACAACAATGTATTCTATCTCACCCATTTTTTTTTTTTGTAATCTGAGTTTATTTTTCTGTCTGTTGAATTATAGGGTTTATCCCCTAACTTGAAAATCAATGAACTTATCCCCTAGCTTTGACAACCAGTGTGTGGTTGTGACTTCAAAAGTGAGATAGGAAAAATGCCTCTTTGTTCCCTAGGGTTTGTGGGCTTGGCACTTGGCAACCATGTGGTGAGGAAGCCCCAGTTGCCCATTGAGAGGCCATGTGAAGAGGACTTGAAGTCACTGGCCCACTCCCCTGGCTGGTCTTTCATCTTCCAGCAGAACCAACTTGACAGCCATGCAAGTGAGGCAACATGGAAGCAAATTCTCCAGATGCCAACTGAGCCACCTCAAACTAAGCAGCAAAGAGCAAATATCGGCCACCCCCACTGCATCCTCCCCAGAATGCAGATTTGTGAGAAAAATAAATTTGTTGATTTAAACTACTAGGCTTTGGGATGGTTTGTTATTCTGTGATAGTAGCCACCAGCATCTTCCCTGCTCACTCACCTCCAATGCCCACAATGCTAACAAATGGAAGAAGTTACAGAATTGGCATAATCAGGCAATAATATATTATGAAGAGTTCACAGACTCAATTTAGGAAAATTCAAATCAGAAATCCTTCATGTTTCAAGTGTTAGCACGCACATTTTTTTCAGTTCATGTCTGCGTGCACCTTGTTAGTGAAGCAGTTGGTTTCTCCAGCAAGATGATTCTGTGGTCCACGTGAGGCAGGAGAGTAAGAAGCTAGATAAATTCCTGGATGAATAGAATAAGAAAACTGAGATGAGAAGATGGGCAGCTTATAGCCAGTTTGTTAATCACAAAATCTTATCTTCCCTAACCAGGGGCACTTGAGAGCAAATGCTTTATACGACTCCTCCCTAACCAGAGAATGCATAGCTTAAATCAGACTGGTCTGGGAAGTAGAGCACAAAGACCCAGTTCATGCTATTTGTTCCAGCTAAACCCAAGGGCAGATGAAGTCAGGGAAAAATATCAAAAACCACATCAAAGCCAGTCACAATTAAGGTAAAATAATGCAGTGAAGCAGACAAAAGAATAATACAAAACTCCCCTATATACTTATCTTTTTAAAAATTTTTATTGATTTTTTACAGAGAGGAAGGGAGAGAGATAGAGAGCTAGAAACGTTGAAGAGAGAGAAACACTGACCAGCTGCCTCTTGCACACCGAACGTACATGCCCCTGACCAGAATCAAACCTGGGACCTTTCAGTCCGAAGACCAACACTCTACCACTGAGCCAAACAGGTTTCAGCTATGCACTTATCTTGATGCATCAGCATATTAAAAATGCACCTGGGAAGCTGATTGGAAAGAAAATGGATAAAATGTTCTCAAGACAAAAACTCGCTCTTGCACAACCTCATGCCCTATACCAGGCATGAACTTTTTATTTCTCCCTAAACTCTGTGGATCCCCATGAGGGACGTGCAACCACGGGAGCAGTGGGCAGTGGCACCCAGCCTCAGCTCCTGATCCTGTCTCTGACTTCCCACTGAGCTGAAGCAGTCCCAACTTGGCTCACTTCTTTCCTATAATATTTCTAGAGCCAAAGTAGCCCCCACCTAGGCTCTCTGCTGTTGCTTCTTCTATCCTAAACCCTTCTTTTATTTCACTGTCCCCAGCTTTAATGAGCATCCTCTTTCCTGCACCAAGTTAAGAACTCACACACTATGTGCCAGTACCTGTCTGGTAACACGTGAATGTTTGTAAGTTCCTAAATTCTCTTCTTGATGTTCTCTCTCTCTCTCTTTTTTAAGGTACCATCCTAAAATGTCCCTACTGTAACTTAAAAATATGTAATATGCTAAATATTTTTCATTTCCATCTGTAGATACAGGCTTTGCTCTCCTTAACCTGGCTCTTTATCACAGGAGGCTGATTTATGTGGATCATATTGTTACTATACTCAAGGGCTTCTCCTCTTGGGATGTCCTATTCCAGAAGGAGACATGGTTGTCACAGGGTAGTTTTATTTACTTGTAGGAAGTTAAGGAGACAGGGGATTCATATCAAAAGCTCTGTCTCCCCAGAGAGAAAGGCTTATCCATTCTTTACACTATTTGTTGTCAATTACACCTACCTTCCTTCCTTCCTTCCTTCCTTCCTTCCTTCCTTCCTTCCTTCCTTCCTTCCTTCCTTCCTCCCTCTCTCTCTTTCTCTCTCTCTCTCTCTCTCTCTCTCTCTCTCTCTCTCTCTCTCTCTCTCTCTCTTTCTCTCTCTCTCTCTCTCTCCTTTCTTTCTTTCTTTCTTTCTTTCTTTCTTTCTTTCTTTCTTTCTTTCTTTCTTTCTGTCTTTCTTTTTTTTTGTTGGCTACATTTGTCTTGTTGAGCTCTTGTCAAGCTCATCTTGTTTCCAGCTGGTCTCATAAATTTAATGTTCAATAAGTATAGCATTTAGTAATAAATAGCCCATACATTTTGACCCTTGTACTATCTAACAACACCAGTGGGATCTCTGGCTCTCTGACTTATGCTTGACTTCTGCCAATTGGAAGTCCAAGCAGGAGATCTCTTCTGGGTAGCAAAACAAGTCTGGGTGTTTGTTCTCTTGTCTCTCTCCCTGCAATTTATCTCTGACCACCTGCAATGCTAGTTGAAGATCACATCTTCTCTAAGGTGTGGGTTCCAGGCCTCGCCCCCTTAGGGTTAGGGTGTAATTTCCTCACTGTGGCCAGCAGTCTACTTTGTCACTTGCATCCCTGAGTCTGAGGATTATAGGAAATCATGCAGTTGACTCTCTCCCAATTACCTAATTAGATTGAGACATCTCCGCTGCTAGAATCCTAACTGAGAAATCTTAATGATAATCACTCTCTTGTCTTTCAGAAATCCCCTGATCTTTAAAAAAAATTCCCTCTAGTGTTTTTTTTGTCAACAGTGTCTACAGCCTTTGGACAGGTTCAAGCTTTGGACTAATGAGAGAACATGATTCTCTCATGACACAATTATAGTCAAAGGCTAAAGTTCTAAGCTTGACCTTCTGGTCCGAACCTGTGGTACCATGTGGCTGAGTAATATGGGCTGCAAGAGGTGTAGCAAATAAACAAAGCTTGATCAGGTGCATGGAATTGAGTAGATTCAAAACCCACAAGAACATTGTAAACATATTGACCCCTGCCCTTATTTGACTCCTGGAATCTGGCTATAAAATGAAGATGGGCTTGCAGGCTGGGGCACTGTCTCTCTGTCAGAGAGGCCAGCATCCCATTTAGCCCCAGCTTTATTCTCTTGTAAAACACAGAGGCCATCAAGTGTGCTAATGTGAGTAAAGGTCTAAAAATGCTCACAAAGCAAGTATCACGGGCAATTAAATAGTGGGAAAACTTATTTATTTGGATAAAAGAATAGGAGTTATCAGATGACAGCATTTCAGAGGCAGTGATATATGAAAAATTCCTTTGAGGCAAGGAAGGAGTGGTTCCATACATGTTAGAAAAGATGTGTTTATTTATAAGCTAGGAGCCCAGTGCAAGAATTTGTGCACCTTAAAGGAACTGTGGGCCTCGAGGCTGTGGTTGACATAGGCATGGGTCTCAGCTCATCCTCTGTGCCCCTGCCTAACCCCTGCCACCATGCCCTGGTACCATGTTTGCCAGCACCCCCACTCCTGCTGCCACTGCTCCCACCCACTGATGGTGCTGAGCAACTGGGGCCTGGCGCTAGCAGCAGGAGCTTGTGGGGCTGGCGTTGTCAGCGGGTGTGAGCAGCTGCTGCTGTTACAATTGCTCCTCAGGACTGGGGGATATGCAGAAGCCCTTAGGGGTGATCAGGGTTGGCAGTTGCCGTTTGTACCTGCTGATGGTGCCAAGTGATTGGGACCAGTAATGGGCACCAGCAGCAGGTGTGAGCATCAGATCTGGTGCAGGCAGCGTGTGGGAGTGTGGCCAGTGGTATGCGGGAGGAAAGAATTTTTAGTAAGTACCAGAGGCTTGCCCTGATGACAGTGACCAGCGCCTCACCTTGGTCTGGTGCCCCCATTCACCTGCTCCACCATCTCACAGCAGCCAATGCCTACATGCCTCTGGTGCTCAGCACATCTTATAGCGACTGCTTGTTTGGTTGTTCTACCTTTCAATCTATTTGGATATTAGCCTTTTATTATATGGGATTAAATAGTGCATTTACATAGTAGCCTTTTATTATATAGGATAAAACAGTACATTAGACATGCACTGTAGATAAGAAATGTTTAAACAAGGAATAATTTGGGATCTGGAGCTGATTAATTCAATCTGCATTTTTCTAATGGAAAAAAAGATTTGATTTTTTAACAAGTTGGTTCCACTATAATTGAAGTTCATAAGAAATTTCATCAAATAAAGAATAATAATTATATTCTATTTGTATACATATAGTTTTATTATTAAAGTGGATGTTCTAGATGTTATATAGCTGTTACCTTAAAATGCTATTAAAGGAGTATAGAGATAGGGAAGGTGGGTTTAACAAAGGGGGTTCCATGGGAGTGGAAGACATATGTAATGCGCAGAGATAGAGCCAAGCTACCAGAATATTTGTCTCACATACACAGAGGATGGAGAAATATTATAAGACTAGAGGCCCAGTGCATGAAAATTCATGCACTGGAGGAGGGGGGGTCCCTCAGCCTGGCCTGCCCCCTCTCACAGTTTGGGAGCCCTCAGGGGTAGAAGGAGACCCATTGTTCAGGGAAAGGTGATGCCCCCATCACACCTCTACTGCTGTCACTGCCAGCAGCACAAGCCTCAGCTGGTTCTGGTTTCCTGAGCCTCGCGAAGCTTTGGGTGGCTGGGCAGCCACCATCTGAGGCTTGCCTGCACTTCAGGCTGGCCCTGGGGGGCTGAGGCTGTTTCTGGTTGCAACACACATCTGCTGCTCCTGCACCGCCCATCCCAAGTTGGGCTGAAAGGACCATGGGACTCTGGTGGGGCTGAGGGGACTGGGCACCACCATATTTGTGATGGTATGATGGTCAATTTGCACATTCCATTTTTATTAGATAGACTAGAGGCCTAATGCATGAAATTTGTGCACAGGGAGGGGTGTATCCCTCAGCACAGCATACACCCTCTTCAATCTGGGATATCCCTCTCACAATCCAAAACTGCTGGCTAAAAACACTTGCCTGCCTGCCTGCAGTCATGCCTGCCTAATTCCTCCTAACTGCTTCTGCCTGCCAGCCTGATATTTCCCAACTGCAGGCCTGGTTCCCCCACAACCAACTGCCCTTCCCTGATGGCCTGATTGCCCCTAACTGCCCTCTCCTGCCAGCCTGGTCACCCCTAACTATTCTCCCTTGCTGGTCGCCTTTCCCCCCACTGCTCTCCCTTTCAGGCCTGGTCCCCCCTCCCAGCCCCAACTGCCCTACCCTGCCAGCCTGGTCACCCCTAACTGTTCTCCCCTTCAAGCTTGGTGCTCCCTAACTGCCATCCCTTGCAGGCCTGGATCCCCCCAAACTGTCCTCCCCTGAAGTGCTGCCCCCCCCCCCCCAACTGCCCTCCCCTGCTGGCCATCTTATGGCAACTAATTTGTGTCCACATGGGGCAGCCATCTTGTGTGTTGGAGTGATGGTCAATTTGCATATAACTCTTTTATTAGATAGGATAATAGAATGAAGAAGAGTGGGGCACCAGGTGGCTTGAAACTTTGGAACTAATACCATGTAAGGAAAAGGGTGGAAAAGGCAATTAGAAGAGCACAGGGTACATAAAATGGGGAAGGGGTCCAAGAAGAAGGTAATATATATAGACAAAGAGCTGCCAGCATTTATAAACTTTTATACAAAGAGACTTCACTGGTTACGCACTTGGGAACCCCTCCCAACTCACAAATTTGATATGCTTTCAAGAAAGTTCTATACTTAAAGAAAATTCTTTCAGTGCACAAAATTCCCCCTCCCCCAAACTTTATGAAGAACTTGGGAGGAGAGTTCGAGTTCACCCAATTCTGCATTTCAGTTTTGCAATACCATCTCTCCTCATCAAGTAGGAAGTAAGTAGCCTTTTCATTGTCTGCTTTGTAGTTTTGGAGATGATGCAGGGCCCAGGGGCCACTTAATTTGGCTGTAGCTGCTCTCTCAAGCAGCTGCTGCCTTAAGCAGGGTCCTCTTTCACCTTCCTTTTTTCAGCTGTTAACCAATTGGTTGTTAGATTACCTGCTTTACATTTATTGCCAAAGACTGTAAAGTGGATTTAGAACTGTTATAAGGTCTTCTGCTTTGTTAAAATTGTACTTTGAAACTAAGTTCGAAATGTGCATAAGAATCAATTCAAGGAATGTTGGTTATTTGATTTTCTTGGTAACTAGAAAGAAGGCTTCTAAGATTTATTAGTTAAAAATGAATCAGTGGGATTATAGAAAGTATAAGGCATGGAGATGCATTATGAAGGAAATAAAGAATGGGGTCTTAATTTTCATATTTTTACTAAAAAAAAAAAAAAAAAAAAAAAAAAGCCTTTATTCTGCAAATTTATTCTTCAAAGTTCATGATAAAAGAACCTGTGAGGAGAGTCTGAGTTCACCCAGTTTCATGTATTACTGTTACAAAAAAGTAAATTTCTTTGACAGTTCCATTATATGTAAATCTATAGCCATGTCATTTTAATTTATTTTGTCATTTGGAGTCATTTATTGTTCTACTCTGATGCATTTGCAAATATGTTACATCTTCAAAAAGATCAAAGGTATGGACTCTGACTTATTTTAAAATATAGGTTCTGAGAATAAATGTTCACATCATATTTTTTGAACTAAATGAAAATGTATACAACTCTAAGGAATAAGTGGACTCATGGACATACTGGCAAATAATCAGTTAAATAAAAATTGATTAAAGGTTGGATAAACTGAAGATAATTATTATTTTTTTGAAATTTTAAAAATATTGCTAATTTCTAAAACTTTTTTTGTTTTTGTACCAGATATAATAAAGCATAATTGTTTGTTTCTTTGCTTGTTTACAATTTGGTGAATCATACCTTGACAAGAGGCCCAGTACACAAAATTCATACACTTGTTTGGGGAGGGGGCGGGTCCCCCAGCCTGGTCAGTGCCCTGTCACAGTGTGAGAGCCACACGATTGATCACCCCAAAGAGGTAGGCCCCACCCACCCATCTGGGGCTCCTTGATGGATTGCCCCAAAGAGGTAGGCTGGAGCTGGAGCTGGGGTCCCACCTCTGTGCTGCACAGAGCTTGGAGACAGGACCCTCACTGTGTGTAGCCAGGAAGAGATGGGACCCCCAGGCAGACTCCATGCAGCGCATGCAGTGTCAAGCCCAGCCTTTCCCACCTGCGTGTGCCTGTGATGGTGTGAGGGCATCATAGCCTGATGACCACTTAGGCTTTTATTAGTAAGGATAAGCAATATTAGACCATTTAAATTTTTCTCCCTACTTAACCCTTTAGAATTTATAAGTACAACTAGAGGCTTGATGCATAAAACTCATGCATGATTGGGGATCTCCAGGACTGGCTGGTGATATTGGCTATATGTTAATCAAATAAGACTTTTATTATGTTAAGGTATGAGCCCTCTATTCCCAATTTGCTGAGGGTTTTTTTTTTGTTTGTTTGTTTTTGTTTTTTATCAAGAAAAGGTGTTGGATTTTGACAAACTTTTTTTTTTCTGAATCAATTGACATGATCATGTGATTTTTGCTCTCAATTTGATTTTGTCATGTATCACACACATTTATTAATTTGAAGACATTGTAACAGCCTTGCATCTCCAGAATAAATCCCACTTGGTCATGGTGATGGTCTTTAATGTAATGCTGGATTTGGTAGAATTTTGTTGAGGATTTTAGAATCTATGTTCATCAGGGATATTGGCCTGTAACTCTTTTATTATTATTATTATTATTATTATTATTATTATTATTATTTTTTGGTTTTGATGTTAAAGTAATTCTGGCTTCATAAGAGAGCTTGAATATGTACTTTCCTCTTGAATTTTTTGGAATATTCTGAGAAGAATAGGTTTTTGTTCTTCTTTGGATGTTTGATAAAACTGCTCTGTGAAGCCATCCAGATCAGGGCTTTTGTCTGCTGGAAGTTTTTAGATTACTGCTTCAATTTAACCAATAGTTATCAGCCTATTCAGTTTTTTTTTTTAATTCTTCCTGATTGAGTTTTGGAAGGTTATATTTTTCTAGGAATATATTCATTTATTCTAGGTTGTCCATTTTGTTAGAAGTGTTGTTCATAATTTTTTTTTTTTTTTTTTTTTTTTACAATCCTTTGGATGTCTGTGGGGTCAGTTATTCCTTCACATATTTCATTTCTGATTTTATTTATTTGGATTCTTTCTCATGGTTTCTTTGTGAGCCTGGCAGAAAGCTCATCAATCTTGTTTATCCTCAAAGAAGCAACTCTTGGTTTTATTGATCTTTTGTATTTATTTTTGTCCTGTATTTGTCCTTTATTTGCACTCTCATCTTAATTATGTATTTCCTTCTGCTTATTATGGGCTTTTTTTGTTGTTGCTCTCTTTCTCCTTCTTTAAGCTATTGTGTTAGATAATAGATTACTATTTTATCTTTTTTTGTTTGTTTGTTTCTGTTTTTGTTGTTGTTGTTCTTGTTGTTTTGTTTGTTTTTTTAGGTAGGCCTGAAGAGCTATGAACTTCCCTTTCAAGACTACTTTCACTCTGTCTCAGGGGTCTTCAAACTATGGCCCGCGGGCCACATGTGCAGAGGAGTCTGATCCGGCCTGCCAGGTTTTTTGGGCAGTGAGTGCAGCCGAGGTGTTACAGTAGGAATTAGTAGTTCATATAGTCCAGCCCTCCAGCTCTCTGAGGGACCGTGATCTGGCCCCCACTTTAAAAAGTTTGAGGACCCCTGTCTGTCTCATAGATTTATAATTTATTTTTTAAAAATATATTTTATTTATTTTTTTTACAGAGAGGAAGAGAGAGGGATAGAGAGAAACATCAATGAGAGACAAATATCAATTAGCTGCAGCTTGCAAACCTCCTACTGGGGTTGTGCCCTCAACCAAGGTACATTCCCTTGACCGGAATGGAACCTGGAAACTTTCAGTCTGCAGGCCAAGGCTCTATCCACTGAGCGAAACCGGTTTTGGCTCTCATAGATTTTTGATTATTGTTTTTTATTGTCATTTGTTTCCAGGATGCTTTTTATTTCTTCTTTGATCTCGTAGGTTACCCAATCATCATTTAATAGCATGCTATTTAGCTTGTACATGCTTTATTTTTCATTGTTTTTATTGTGTGTTGATTTCTAATTTTATGGCATTGTGATCTGAGAAGATGCTTGATATGATTTATATCTTCTTGAATTTGAAGACACTTTGCCCATGTATGAATATGTGGTCTATCTTTGAAAATGTACCATGTGCACTTGAGAAGAATGTATATTCTGTATCATTGTGGTGACATGCTCTGAATATACCAGTTTATTCCATCTCTTCTAGTGTGTCACTTAGGATTGCTATTTATCTGCTGATTTTTTGTTTAGAGGATTTATCCAGTAGTATCAATGGGGTATTATAATCCTCTACTATGATTGCATTGCTCTAGAACTCTCCCTTGATATTTTCAGAAGCTTTTTTTTTTTTAATGTATATGGGTGCTCCTCTATTGGGTGCATATATGTTTATCAGAGTTATATCCTCTTGTTGAATTCTTCCCTTTAATATTATGAAGCAGTCCTCCTTATCTCTTGTTATGGCTGTCACTTTGAGGTTTATTTTGTCAGATATAAGTATTGCTCCGCGGGCTTGTTATTTTTATTTCCATTTATCTGAAAAAAATGTCCCCATCCCTTCACTATCAGTCTATGTTAGTCCTTTGTTCTAAGTTGCATCTCTTGAGCACAGAAAATGTATGGGTCCTGTTTTCTGATCCATTCAGCTACCCTTTGCTTTTTATTGGAGCATTTGGTCCATTTACATTTTTAAGATTATTATTGATAGGTATTGTTTGTTGCCATTTTTATTATTTATGCCTGTGTTTCTTTTTCCCTTCCTATTTCTTCTTTTTACAGCAGTGCCTTTATCATTTCTTGCATTGCTGGCTTGGTAGTAATAAACTCCCTTAGCGCTTTTTTTTTGTTTCTGCAGCTCCTGATTTCACCTTCAATTTGAATGATCGCTTTGCTTGTATAATATTCTTTTTTTTTTTTTTCCATCTGTTCTGCTGGCTTTATTTTTTTTCAATTTAATAAGTCTTTATTAGGTTATTATAATTGTTTCTCCTTCCCCCTTCATAGCTCCCTTCCACCCACTTCCCACCCCACCCTCTGCCCTTACCTCCCCCACATTGTCCTCATCCATAGGTGTACGATTTTAGTCCAATATCTTCCTGCACCCCCCAAACTCCTTCCCCCCCCCTTATAATTATCAATCCACTCCCTTTCATTGCCCCTGATTTATTATATTCACGTTTATTCTCTTCCTCAAATTTTTAATTCACTTGATTTTTAGATTCACTTGTTGATATATATGTATTTGTTGATCATAATTTTTAAATTTCTTCTTTTTTTCCTCTTCTTAAAAAATACCTTTCACTATTTCATATAATACTGGTTTGGTGATGATGAAGTTCTTTAGCTTTTTCTTATCTGTGAAGCTCTTTATCTGCCCTTCAATTCTGAATGATAACTTTACTAGATACAGAAAAATTGGTTGTATGTTCTTGCTATTCATCACTTTGAATATTTCTTGCCACTCCTGTCTGGCCTGCATAGTTTCTGTTGAGAAATCAGCTGATAATCATATGAGTGCTCCCTTATAGATAACTAACTGTTTTTCTCTTGTTGCTTGTAAGATTCTCTCTTTGTCTTTAGCCCTTGGAATTTTAATTATGATGTGTCTTGGTGTGGTCCTCTTTGGATTCCTTTTGTTTGGGGTTCTGTGTGCTTCCTGGACTTGTAAGTCTATTTCTTTCATCAGGTAGGGGAAGTTTTCAGTTATTATTTCTTCAAATAGGTTTTCAGGATCTTGCTCTTTCTCTTCTTCTGGCACCCCCATAATTCTGAGGTTGGTACACTTGAAGTTGTCCCAGAGGCACCTTACACTATCTTCAACTTTCTGGATTTTCTTATTGCTTCTCTGGAGGAGTGTCTTTTGCCTCTTTATATTCCAAATCTTTGACTTGATCTATGTGTTCCTCTTGTCTGCTGTTGGGTCTCTGTATAATATTTTTTATTTCAGTCAGTGTATGTTTAATTTCTAGTTAGTCCTTTTCCATATCTTTGAGGGTCTCATTAAATTTATAAGCCTTTTCTAGGAAATTCTTGAAAAACCTTGTTACCGTGGTCTTGTACTCTATATCCAGTCTTTTGTTCTCCATTTCTTTAGTTTGAGATTTGTTTCCTTGTCTCCGTATTTTTGCTGCTTTCCTGAGTTGGTAGGGTGGCTCTGTATGCTTGGTGTCCTATATGGGCCAGTGGGTCAGTCTCCCCAGTTACCTGAGGTAGACACTCTTTGTGCTCCCCTTTGTGGACTGTGTGTACAGCCTTGTTGTAGTTAAGTGTTGATTGTTGTTGGTATCACTAGAAGAACTTGACCTCCAGGCCAATTGGATGTGAGTTTCAGTTGTGTCTACTCCAGGATACCTTCTGTATTGGAGACAGACTTACAGGATCAGACTTGCAAAATTGCAAAAGCTTCTGTGCTCAGCTTGGATGAGGCAGAATCTCAGGGCTTAGTTACCAGCTTGGCTTCCAGTCAGCCTTGCCCTTGTGCATGTGCCTCAGACCTTTGCCTTCCACGGATCTCCTGAGTTTCTGCCTGACAGTCCCAATTCCCCCCGCAAGAGCGTTGGTGCCCCAGGGGCTTGCCTGGAACTGGGTCGGGTCTCTGTATAATACTTTTAATCCCAGTGCAGTTGGAACTGGGATTCAGTGCAGTCAGGAGCTGCCAATTCCTACTGCAGCAACCTCCACAGTCAGACCTCTTTGTGTGAATTCATTCGTGCATACCTCTAGACCCTGCCAGCTGCTGCTCCTGGCACCCCAAGTCTCCAAGTCTCTGAGTCTTCATGTGCCTTTCTCTATAGTCCAGACTTCACCCCTATGAGCCTGGGTCCACGGGGTTTTGGCTGGGGCTGGAATTTAGTGCAGTCGGAACTGGGATTCAGTGAAGTTCGGGCCTTCCTTTCCCCTCCTGCCAGCCAGGCACTCGGCCGCCTTTCCTCTCTGGAATCACAACCCACAGATTGAGAACTGCTAGCAGGGTTGCCTAAGACCATTGGAAAACACAGATATTTAGATTATGATTAATAACATTAACAAAATTACAGTTATGATGTAGTAATGAAAATAATTTTATGGTTGGGAGTTACCACAACATGAGGACCTGTATTAAAGGGTTGCGGCATTAGAAAGGTTGAAAATCACTGGTCTAATGGGAGATCCCTTGTAGGTAACTTTCTATCTCTCTTTGGCAGCCTTTATGATTCTTACTTTATCCTTGATGTTTGCCAATTTAATTATGATATATCTTCTTGGATTTATCTTGTTTTGCACTCTCTGTGCTTCTTGCATTTGTGTGAGTTTATTTTTCCCCAAGTTAAGGAAATTTTCTGTCATTATATCTTCAAATAGATTTTATAATCCTTGCGCCCTTGTCCTTTTTTTAAAATTCTTTTTATTTATTATTTATTTATTTATTTATTTATTTATTTATTTATTTATTTTAAATCAATCTTTATTGTTCATATTATTACAAAGGTTCCTCATTTATTCCCCCCTCCACCAGGCTCCCACCCCACCCTCCGCCCCCTCCCCATCCCCCATTGTCCTCATCCATAGGTGCACAGTTTATGTTCAGTCTCTTCCTCCCTTTCTTTCCCTGAGAACAGACAGTCCACTCCCCTCCCATATCGCTGACTCTACTACAATGAACAGTTATTATTGTTCATCAGGTTTTTCAATCTCCTTTTGTTGTTGTTGTTTTTTTTTTTAATTAATAAACTTTTACACTTCTAAGAATAAATTTTAAAATCTAATAATTTTAAACCTTGTTTTTTTTCTGCTCTGGGAACTGAGAGCAAACTTGTTTACATGTAAACTTGCCCTTAGGCTATCAAAAGGTGTAGCTATTCAAGTGTAAATGAACACGCTATTTGGAATCGGATTACCTGTTCTGGGTGGGAAGGGCTTGTCCTCCCCTTTCTCCATTAAAATTAAGGTGTTAACTTTAAAACCTCTTTTTGGCAAGAGACCTTAAACTTTCAGAACTTTAAATTTTTCAGATAGTAAATCAGTTACTTAGCATTTTCTCAAATCAATAATACCTCCACATGCCCAAGGATACACTTCACACAAAAGACATTTCCAAATAGATCAACCAACCTCATTCAGGCCCCACACAAGGCACTCACAGATCAACACCCCAGCGCTATATTAACTCAACACATCCAGATCTAAGCCTTCCTCACTTGATTCAGCAGACCCTCAAGTTCCCCCAAAAGTTTCCAGCCATGTCTGAGAGGCGGCCTTGGGGTGGGGGCAGGCGAGGAACGAGCTGTTCCGGGCCTGGCTGCCCCGGGCCTGGCCTCTGTTGCTCTGGTCTGTTCCACAACCAGTTGCTCTGGGTCTGGCCACTGCCGCTCCCGACCTGGCTGCTCCGGGCATGGCTACTCCCAACCTGGATGCTTTGGGCCAGGCTGCTCCAGTCCCGGCCGCTCTGGGTCTGGGAACTCCCGACCTGGCTGCTCCGGGCTTGGTTGCTGCTGCTCCGGGCCTGGCCACACCCGCCCTGGCCGCTCCCAGCCTGGCAGCTGCTGCTGCGGGCCTGGCTGCTCCCTACCCGGCTGCTCTGGGCCCAGCCCCTCCGGGCCTGGCCACTCCCAGCCTGACAGCTGCTGCTCCGGGCCCGGCCGCTCCGGTCCTGGCTGCTCCCGACCTAGCTGCTCCAAGCATGGTTGCTGCTGCTCTGGGCCTGGCTGCTCCCGACCCAGCTGCTCTGGGCCCGGCTGCCCTGGGCCCGGCCGCTCTGAGCCTGGCAGCTCCCGGCCTGAATGCTCCAGGCTTAGCTGCTTCTGTTCTGGGCCTGGCTGCTCCTGACCCGGCTGCTCTGGGCCCTGCTTCTCAGGGCCCGGCCACTCCGGGCCTGGGTGTTCCTGGACTGGCCACCCTGGGCTTGGCCGCCTCCACCTCAGGCCTGGCTGCCACTGCCTTGTGCCTGGCCACTCTAGGCCTGGCTGCCGCTGTTCCAACATTCTGTTCTTTTTTTTCTTTTAAAACGCATTTATGTTGCAATGTTGGCTGCTGAGATGAGTTCTGACTTAGTCTTCGATTTTTCAAGATCTTCTTTGTATTCTTTCTTAGGTAATTTTACTATCTTTTGCTCTCACTTGATTTATTCACATTGAAAACTTCTTCGGTTTCTTCCTCCTTGTCCTGGAAGCTCAGCAGGTTGGCCTGTGGCACCCCTTTGTTCTCTGCGGACTCCTGCACTGCTTCAGCTATTGCCGGGGTTGGTGCCACCCAGGAAGCAGCCCCCGGCCTCGGCTCCATGGCCCACGCTCAGCAGTCGAAGGCCCAGGGGCACCCCCCCCTGGGGCCCCCGTTGCCCAGTTCCTTGCTGGCTCCCGGCTGGCTGGTGTCTGGCAGTGGCTCCTGCTCCTAGTCGCATTCCTCCAGTCTGGAGCTTTTTTTCTCCTTCCTGCTAGGGGGGTCTAGCATCAGAGTCAACAGACTGTCCTCTGCGCGCAATGTGCGTGACTCCGGGGGCTCCGTTTTTCGCCGCTCCCCCAGGACTCCACCTCACAGCCCCATCTCCCTCTGCTTGAGCCTGGGTCCCCAGGGATTGGCCTAGAACTGGGGTTCAGAGCAGTCAGGAGTAGGGCTCAGCACCGCCGGAGGTTTTGTTTCTTCCCGCCAGGGCAATCCAGCATCAGAGTCAATATTCTGCCCTCTGTGCGCAATGTGCGGGACTCAGGGGGCTCTGCTTTTCGCTGCTCCCCTGGGATTCCACCTCACAGCCCCGTCTCCCCCTGCCTGAGCCTGGGTCCCCAGGGTCTGGCCTAGAACTGGGGTTCAGAGCAATCGAAACTGGGGCCCAGCACAGCCGGAGCTCCTGTTTCCTTCCCTCCAGGGCAGTCCCGCATCAGAGTCAACATTCCTTCCCTTGCAAGCAATGTGCACGACTCCGGGGGCTTGGCCTTTCGCCGCTCTTCCAGGACTCCACCTCACAGCCCCGTCTCCCTCTGCTTAAGCCTGGGTCCCCCAGGACTGGTGTAGAACTGGGGTTCAGAGCAGTCCGGACTGGGGCTCAGCACCGCCGGAGGTTTTGTTTCTTCCCGCCAGGGCAATCCAGCATCAGAGTCAACATTCCTTCCTCTGCGCGCAATGTGCGCGACTCGGGGGGCTCTGCTTTTCACCGCTCCCCTGGGATTCCACCTCACAGCCCTGTCTCCCCCTGCCGGAGCCTGGGTCCCCAGGGTCTGGCCCATAACTGGGGCTCAGTGCTGCCGGTTCTGGGGTTCAGCCCAGGCCGGAGATTTTATTTCCTTCCTGCTAGGGAATGCCAGGCAGGCACCCAGCCTTCTCCACCTCTCCAGCTGCGTCCTCTCTGCGTGCACGCGCACAGCATGTCTCCGTACTTAGGCTTTTTCAGCTCCTCTGATTTTCCTTCTGGTTTTCTCTTTTCTTCTTGTAGAATTTTCAGTCAGTCGACTACCTGTAGCTCTAGCAATGTCCACTCTACATTTTAGTAGTATTCCATTGAAATTGTTGTGTGCTGCTGCAGTTAGGTGTCATCTTGGATCCAAACCCCTCTTCTTGTCCTTTTGGCTCACCTATTATGTGAATGTTATTTCATTTTGTGTTGCCACAAAGCTCTATTAAACTCTTCTCTGGCTTTTTAAGTGTTTGTTTTTTATTTCCCCCCCCAGTTTCTGCTTTGCTTGCGTGTTTTTTCTACATTTTCTTCTAACTCACTAATGTGGTCCTTAGCTTCTTTTACTCTACTGTTGAAACTTTCCATTGTGTTCTTCATTTCCTCTTGCTTCTTCTTAATTTTCTCTTGATTCTTAAACATGTTGTTGGATTTTTATCTTCTATTATTTCCAGTGTCCTTATATCCATTGCTCTAAAATTGTTCTCTGAAAAATGCTTGCCTCTTTTATTTATTTCCTTTTTTGATGATTCCTCCATTTCTTTTGTAGGGGGGCTATTTTTTTGTCTCCCCATTTTTGCTGTTTCTTTCTGATAGTTTTTTTTTTTATTTTATCATACTTCTATTTCACCAAGATTTTTTGAGTTTTTCTTATAGAGTAGATGTTCTGTGGGACCCAGTGGTACAGTCTCTCAGATCTTCTGTGCAGGGTATGCTGAGGATGCTCTCTACTTTGGATATTTGGGTTCCCTTGGGGTAGTATAAGGCAAACCACAGCTTGAGAGCCACATGAGGCTCTTTGGCCCCTTGAGTGTGGCTCTTCCACAAAATATCATGGCCTGGGCAAGTATATTTTGAAGAAGTGGCATTATAAGAAGTTCAAGTTTAAAAATTTGGCTCTCAAAAGAAATTTTAATCATTGTACTGTAGATATTTGGCTCAGTTGACTAAAGAGTTTGCTGATCACTGGTGTAGTACATACAACTCGAGTGTTATTGTTCCATCATGGATGGAGTCTCATCTTAAGGGGTCTTGTTATGTGGCTTACTCTCTACCCATTCTCCAGACATCCTCTCCCCTTCCTGGCTGTGAATTTTCTCACCAGCTGTGTCTAATTCCCCAATTCTGGTGGATGTTATTCTATTTAGTTGCTCCTTCTATCTGCTCTGGGACAAGGCACAGAATACGTATGTCTATTTGGCCCCCATTTTTCTCTTTTGTTTGTTTCTTGAAGTCCCTCCTCAACACAGAGCTGCATGTCTGCTGCTCCACTGCTTGCAGTACTGCCTTGCCAAGCACAGTGCTCCCCTATACCCCCCTTCTTATCTGAGAAATGGGGACTCTGCTTTGTAACAGCAGTAGGCTCAATGAAGTCAAGCTGTGAGATAGTCCCTCAGCCAGGTTGGTGCCCCCAACAAGCCTGGGTCATGTGTTTTAATTTACTCTGACAATATCTGTCTTGTAATTAGTTATAGACAACAAACACATTCTCTTACTTAAAGTGTCCTGATTGCAGCCTTATTGGGCTGTGCCAGCCTCTAACACTCATGCTTCTTCATACATTTCACAGCTCAATCACTGTCCCTTGGGAATTCTCTGGCTTCATTACTCCCCAACCAAAGAGAAATACTCTAATGTTTCTTTGCTTACAATGAACATTGCTATTCTTTTTTTTTTTCCTCCCTTTATTTTCACTAGCGACCCTTGCCTTTCTTAGCAAGTGATAATGGTAGAGTTTTCCTGTTTGTTCCTTGCAAAAGAATATTGAAAAGTGGACAAGACCAAAATCCAGATTACCTATCAGTGTCTCTGCTGGGATAAATGGACAACCATTAAACCACAATGACCTTGGCAGCAGAGGAAATGTCCAGTCTCAGCATTGGCACTGGCTTTTCCCTTTGTGTTCCTAATGGTTTCCAGGCAGGGCTGTGGGTCTTATGCTCCAATATGCACTCAGCTGTTTCAGATTATTATGTCCCCCTTTTACGGGTCTCTTTAGTGATGTGAAGACACCAGGGACTTGGGAGACTTTGTCTGTAAAGACACAAGACAGAGGATACTGTAGGGAGGAGATCTGGAATTACCCAGCAGTTTTGGAGGTGAGCCTGAGTTTGTTTGTTATTGTAGAGATACCAAGGGCAGAGCACATGTGCATGAACAGGTGAGCCATGCAAACCTGGTTTATTTAACTGTACTAGAGAGCTGTATCCTCTAGATCTGCATAGAATAGAGGGATGACTCTTTATCCCACCTTGTATCACCAGTTCTCAGCCCACAAAAACCTGCTTGCCCTTTATTTTGGGTTTGAAATAAAAATATCCAAACCTCTCAATTTCTTAAAGAAAAGCCTATGCTCACCCTATCAGTGTGTCAGCCAGTGAGAAGACTCCTTTTAGGAGGTAGACTTTCTGCAGGCCTCAATGGCTCCTAGGAACTCGACTCTTTAGTTAAGTCTAGTTAAATTATCCTTGGGTTTGTAGAAGACTCTGCATTCAAGTTGCTGAAGAGTCTGAATGAAGATGCAGGGAAGAAGACATCCCTTTCTGGAAAAAATGGGCCATTCTTCAGTGCTTTGTATTCTTATGAGCACATACTCCAATGTGTGTGTGTGTGTGTGTGTGTGTGTGTGTGTGTGTGTGTGTCTGCACTTGGGTGCATGATTTTTGCAGAGTGGTAGGAATGACAGAGCAGTGTCTTTGTGTAATGGATATATGGCAGATGAACAAATATCTGCAATATTGATTTCTATTAACATAATGTAAATGTTCAATGCATTTTTAAAAATATGTATTTTTATTGATTTCAGTGAGGAAGGGAGAGGGAGAGAGAGATAGAAACATCAATGATGAGAGAAAATCTTTGATTGGCTGCTTCCTGCATGGCCCGTACTGGGGATCTAACCTGCAACCCAGGCATGTGCCCTTGACTGAAATCTAACCTGGGACCTTCAGTCTTCAGGCAGATGCTCTATCCACTGAGTCAAACCATCAAGGCATTTATTCATGTAATTCAGCTTCAATTGAAATAAATGGGTCTGGAATGAGGCTGTGTGTTGGCTCTGGCTCTTGATCCCCTGGGGAGACCAGGGATGATTCCAGGACCCCTGCCTGAGGTCAGTGGAAAACAGGCAAGAGCAACAACTGTTGTTGGGCTTCAGTAAGCAAAAAGAAGGTCTCAGGTTTTTTTTTTTTTTTTTTGGGGGGGGGGGTCGAAGAGGATGGGACTGGGCAGGACTTTTGTCTTTGGGTTGGCAGGTTACTGCCAGGTGAGGGACACAAGGAAAGCCTGTGGGCCTCTGAGACACAAACACCACAGAAGAATGTGATTGTCAGGTGATGGGTCCAAATCCTACTTAGATACACTCTGTCACTCAGGACGGACCTCCTCCACAGCCTGGAACCAGCCGCTGGAGAACAGTCTCCAAGGCTTGAACAGGACCCCCAGCAGCGCAGATATGCACAGCTTCCAAGCCATCACCCAGTTCCACAGCTTCCACCTTCCTTGCCCCCTTGTGCTGCCCACCAGCCTCTCTGCCACCCTTCGTAGCTGTTCGTCAGGCCTTAAGAAAGCCAGCTCCTGCACCAGGCGGTACAGGTCGTTGGAGGAGGGGGCACCTGCGTGGTCCCCCACCAAGCACTCCACCAGCAGCAGCAGCTCCTGCACCTGGGCCTCCTGCTCCCTTCCCATTGCCTTGTTGTCAAAGGCACATACTCGATCCCCACAATCAGACACCAGAGCCCTCAGCGCATGGTTGTCAGTGTGTTGCACATACTCCTGCAGAGAGTCCCCACCCAGGTCCTACTTGCGCGTGAACAGCACGATGGTGCGCTTCACCACGTTGTCCCCAAACAGGACCTTGAGTGCTCTCACAGCCTGCTGGTCCTGTGCAGTGAAGCAGCCCAGCTGAGTTACCAGGAGCAGCGCATGCGGCCCAGGTGCAGACAGCAGGTAGCAGCGGGCTCGCTCCTGGCACCCTGGGTCTGTCTTAGAGACCAGGGAGCTAAAAAGGTCCGGGGTGTCCATGACTTCTACATGCCTTCTATCCCAGGTGCGGCTCCCCACCTCGCAGGTTCTGGTCACCAAGGTGGCTGCGAGTCTGGAGACAAAGCGCCTGTCGCCCAGGATGCTGTTCCCGGTGGCCCTCTTTCCAGTCCCTCTCTTCCCCACCAGGATGAGCCTCAGCCGGGCCTTCATGCTGTCTTCAGAGCCTAGAGGACAAGTGATCTGTGAGCTTCCAAGCCTTCAAGCAACAAATCCTGGTTACCCGGACCCCTGGAGGCCTTTGAACAAGAACAGCAGTACCTCAACTCTGCTTTCCAATCAAAGCCTTACTGAAGCCATTGTTCAGAGCTTTCTGAACTCCAGGGGCTCTTCACCACCTTTTCCTGGTTTTACCACATGCATCTGTTGATGCTCAACACCTGGTGGGCTTTACTCTAGAGCAGGGGTAGGGAACCTTTTCTCTTCCAAGGGCTATTTGGATATTTATAACCACATTCAGTTAATATAATTCACTTAATATAAATGTATGTTGCTATGAAAAAAAGCTCCTAGATTTATTGAATTTTGAGAACTGACTGCTGTTGCCCTAGCAGGGCCAGAGCAGATGATTTAGCAGAACTTAAACAGCCTGAGGGCAAGATGTTCTCCAACTTTGCTCCAGAGCATGCCCCTTCCTAATTACAGGTATGGCCTCACCCATTATTCCTGCACCCCCACAACCTTTGAACGGCCCCATTTGAGGCTTCAGTGGCCTCTGCCATACTTCTCCCAGATTCCAGCCTGCCCATGGATGATGGGCATGAGGGGGCAGTAGGCCTGGGCATGAAGGGCTGTCTAGAGTCCCAGACACCCTGGATTTGATTTACTGCCCTTTCATGGGCGAGCTATGCCATCTTGGAAGTTGCCAATCAAGTGTTAAAACGTGGTACAAAAATAGGGATAATGGTAAAGTTGTTTCTCCCAGGACTGTTGAGAGGATTGAATGATATTACTCTTTTCCTTCTTCCTTCTCTTCCTCCATCCCACTTCCTCCTTCTCTCCCCCCTCATATCCCTTCCCCTCCCTCATAATAAGGTGCCTGCATATAAGACACATGTTTAACCCTCCATGTTCTCTAACATTCTACTTGGTGTATCCCTCTAGTGCATGACCTGATACCCGTATATATCCTCTTCTGTGCAGGTCAGAGTAGGTTTATTATCCTCATTTTACTCTTGGGGAATGGAGGCTCAGGCTAGTCAGGGAAGTTCATATTCTTCCAGCTTGACAGAGGCAAGGACCCAACTAAAATGCACGTCTCAGAGCTCTTGCTGTTTTACCTGAGACACCTCAGAGACCTGTTTGGGGTTATCTGCTCAGTTCTGAGTTTTCCCATTTTTATCATTATCCAGGGCTCATAACTGGAGATAAGTATCCAGTGCACATGTCCTTACCATAGACACTTTCTTCATCTCTTGCAATCTTCTGTCCTCCCATGCTTACCTGAAAAAGTCACAAACACTGTTAATTCATTCTTCAAATAGGTATAAATACCTATGACATGTCAGCTCAACTCCAAAGAGCTGGTGACACCACAGTGACAAAGTCATCTTTCTTACTTACCCTGAACATCAGAATTGAAGGGAAAACACTGGAAGGGTTGGGAAGTGATGGGAATAATATTGAGAGAGCATTTCATGAGCTTGATTTTGTTTTTTTCAGGGACATTAAATCCAAGAGGCAGAGTGGAGATTTAACACTCATGCCAGTAAGAAAGCTATAGTTATTATTTTTCTTTGGTAATTCTATGTCTGTGATAAAATCTGTAGATACTAGAATTTTCCAGGAGATTTAGAAGACAGGGGAGGCTTATGAAAACTTAAAAATTTTCTCAGTGAACTAAGGATCCAATTGCTGTAGATGGCCTGGGAGATGTACAAGAGTAGGAGTGGAATTTTTGTTTTGAAAATTGGAAAAGAAACATATGTCTCAGGTGATCTGGAGCCTCTGACAATGCTCTTGGGAAGTCAACTCACTGTCCTGTCTCAATGAGTCTAAATATGATCAGTGTCCTGGAGAGACTGGGACACTCCCCTCCACCATCTGACATCCTTGGCCCCCCAAAGCTGAGGTTTCTCCAAGGAAAGTGGCTCTAGCCAATCAATCATGGTTTAACACAATGGAACCTTCTGTGCTTGCTGAGTCCCTGTGTACAGTGCACAGTCCCCAGTAATAACTTGGGCATCCAGGCTGGAGGAGATACTTAATGATGCTCCTCAAGCTGCTGAGTGTGAAACTCAGACATCCTTACACACCTGGGAGTGTGGAGTTACTATTTCTAGGTCCAGCTCCCCTTCCTGGTACTTACTAGAACCAAGGTACTCACTCAGTGAGCTTTTTACAGGCACTGAATTCTTCCAGGTCCTCACAGCTCCTACTCTGTGGACCACTTCCTTCCCCTGCTGAAGCTCACCTTTCCTGCAGAATTGGTGACAAGCTCTGATGCTGGCCCCAGAAGCTCCTGACCTCCTGCTGTCCTCTGGTCATGAGTTCATCAGGCTCTTCCTCCCAGCACACAGGGAAGTGCCTTGCCTCTCAGACCTCAGAGGCAGGAAGCCCCAGGGGGTGGGGCCCAAGGGTGGCACATTAAAGAGACAGTAACATTCACCAGTGAAGCATTGGGTTGGGAAGTTCCCACTGTGAAGCCCTGCTTGGGGCTGTGGTGATGTTCTCAGAAGGCCCCTGTGACATAACAGCTTGTCTCACACAGGGGCTACAACCTCAGAGAAGAGCATTTTAGGTTTCTGAGCCCTGTTTTTACTTCTAGCCTTGATCCCTAATCTTAATTCCGTTTGCTTTAGGTCTTTACCTATAAACTGAGACCCCTTTTCCTTGATACAGTGCCGCCATGATGGTCTTTGGGCAAGGAATCACATGAAAAATCTCTTCTTTTTCAAAGGAAAGGAAGGTTTTTCTAACTATTGAAAATGGACCAGCAGGGAGAGTGTGAAAACTTTCCCTCAGGGTTTACTCTGGCCATCTTTGTAGGTTTCTCCTACCAGAAGGTCATGAAAAGGTGAGGAAAATTGCCAGTTCCTGCATGGAGGGAGGGAGACTACCTGTTAATGACCAGACCTTACCTAACTCATACACACTCCTGGAGTTGACTTTGCCCATATAGTGAGGGGTTTCACTTAATCTGAAGCTAATCGCCTGGGGCCTGATTTTCACCCATTCTTGCCAGCTCCTTATCTCTAGTGAAGAACCCAGCTCCACCTACTTTTTTCCCCATCAGCTTTATCAATATGGTTGATGAGGTGCCATTGTATAAGTTTGAAGTATATAATGTGTTGATTTGATACATTTATTTTTATTTTTTTAATAAATATATATTGCTCAGATTATTACAATTGTTTCTCCTTTTCCCCCCCATAGCTCCCTTCCACCTGGTTCCCACTCAACCCTCTGCCCTTACCTCTCCCCCTCCCTCCCCCCACCCCCGCCATTGTCCTCATCCATAGGTGTACGATTTTAGTCCAGTATCTTCCTGCACCCCCCATTCCCCTTTCCCCCTGATTATTATCAATCCACTCCCTTTCTTTGCCCCTGATTCTATTATATTCACCAGTTCCTCAGATTTTTAATTCACTTGACTTTTAGATTCACTTGTTGATATATATTTGTTGATCATAATTTTTATATATTTTTTCTTCTTCTTCCTCTTCTTAAAGAATACCTTTCAGCATTTCATATAATACTGGTTTGGTGATGATGAACTCCTTTAGTTTTTCCTTATCTGCGAAGCTCTTTATCTGCCCTTCAATTCTTAATGATAACTTTGCTGGATACAGTAATCTTGGTTGTAGGTTCTTGCTGTTCAGCACTTTGAATATTTCTTGCCACTCCTGTCTGGCCTGCATAGTTTCTGTTGGGAAATCAGCTGACAATCATATTGGTGCTCTCTTACAGGTAATTAACAGCTTTTCTCTTGCTTCTTGTGAGATCCTCTCTTTGTCTTTAGCCCTTGGCATTTTAATTATGATGTGTCTTGGTGTGGTCCTCTTGGATTCCTCTTGTTTGGGGTTCTGTGCACTTCCTGTCTTTGTAAGTCTATTTTTTCACCAGCTGGGGAAAGTTTTCTGACATTATTTCTTCAAATAGGTTTTCAGTATCTTGCACTTTTTCTTCTTCTGGCACCCCCATAATTCTGATGTTGGTATGCTTGAAGTTGTCCCAGAGGCTCCTTACACTATCTTCAACTTTCTGGATTCTCTTTTCTTCTTGCTTCTCCAGAGGATTGTCCTTTGGCTCTTTGTATTCCAAATCTTTAGTTTGATTCATGTGGTCCTCCTGTCTGCTGTTAGATCCCTGTATATATATATATTTTATTTAAGTCAGTTTATGTTTAATTTCTAGTTGGGTCTCATTAAATTTATCAGCCTTTCTAAGAAATTCTTGAAAAACCTTATAACTGGTTTTGAACTCAATATCCAGTCTTTTGTTCTCTTCCATCTCTTTCGTTTGAGATCTATTTTCATTTCTTGGCATTTTTGCTGCTTACCAGAGTTGGTAGTGTCACTTTGTGTGCTTGGTGTCTTATATGAGCCAGGGGTCAGCCTCTCTAATTACCTGAGGTAGACACTCTTTGTGCTCCCCTTTGTGGACTGCATGAATAGCCTTGCATTAGACTTGCATTAGATCTCCAGGCCCATTAGACTGGATTGTTGCTGGTATCACTGGGAGGAATTGACCTCCAGGCACATTAGATGTGAATATCAGCTGTGTCTATTCCGGGATACCTTCTGTATTGGAGACAGTCATATAGGATCAAATTTGCAAAATTGTAAAAGCCTCTGTGCTCAGCTTGGATGGTGTGGAGTCTCAGGGCTGAGCTGACATTCTTGGCTTCCCATCAGCCCTGCCCTTGTGTGCTGCCTGAGTTTCCCCCTGACCTCTGCCTTCCCTGGCTCCCATGAGTTTATGCCTGACCATTCAGATTCCATGCAAGAGCGTGGGTGCCCAAGGGGCTTGCTAAGAATTGGCTTGTGTCTCTGTAGTCTGGAGCTTCTGACTCCTTCCACTATGGAGAGGCCACAGCAACCTTTGAGGTCAGACCTCTCTGCACGCACTCACTAGTACACATGACTGTAGACCCTGCCTGCTGTGGCTCCCGGCTCCCCCGGTCTCCCAGTTTCTGAGTTTCTGGGTGTCTTTCTCTACAGTCCAAACTCCATATGAGCCTGGGTCCACGGAGTTTCGGCCGGGGTTGGGGTTGAGTACAGTCGGAAAGGGTTAAGTGCAATCGGGGACTTCCTTTCCCCTCCTGCCAGCCAGGCATTTGGCCACCCTTCTGTGCACGAGCGTCTCCCTACCTCAGTGCTTAGCGACTCCCAATCCGATCCATGAGCCTCTCTCCTTCTTTCTAGTTTTAGACTTCCCAGTCCTCCAGCTTTCCTGTGTTTTTGGATGATGTCCATTCTGTCTTTTTGTTGTTGTTTTGAAATTGTTGTGCTAGGTGGCAGCTTAGGAGCTTACCTAGGCTGCCATCTTGGTTTCTCCCTGATTTGATACATTTATATATTTTAAAAACAACCACTATCATACTGTTTGTTAACACCTGCATTAGGTGCCACAATTACTATATCTTTTCTGTATTGAGAACATTAAAGATCTACTCTCTTAGCAACTTTCAAGTACATAATACATGGTTGTTAGCTATAACCACTGTTGCTGTGCATTAAATTCCCAGAATGTGTTCATCTCTAACTGGAAGTTTTTACTGTTTGACCAACATCTCCCCATTTCCCCCATCCACCAGTGCTTGATAACCACCATTCTACTCTCCATTTCTATGAGTTTGATTTTAAAAGTATACACACACACACACACACACACACACACACACACACACACAAAAGACATCATATAGTGTTTATTTTCTTCATTAAGACCAATGTTACTTTGTAAGTGCCCTCAAGTTCCATCTGTAAATGGCAAGATGTCTTTTTATTCTCAGGGCAGAAAACACACACACACACACACACACACACACTCACTCACATACATGGGCAAAAGTATGTTTACAATTATAAGTACTGAAAACACAAAATTGAATCTTGCATTTTTTATTAATTATTATATGATTTATTTTGCACACTAGTAACTGTAAACCTACTTTTGCCCAACTGTGTGTATCATCTACACTAATAAAGGAGAAAAATGCTAATTGACTGTACCTTCTCTATGCCCACAGCAATCAGGAGTGATATGCAAATTAATACAACAAAAGATGGAGGGTAAATTTGCATATGCAAGAGGGGTGGGCTGTGTCTGACACTGCTACAGGGTCCAGTCCTCCTTGGGGGAACAGGCAGGCCAGGCGGGCAGTGCTGGATGCTGCCTGTGGGTCCAACCTGCCATCTGTAACCAGGTAGGCATGGTGAGCTGCACCTGATACTGCCTCAGGGTGCAGGTGGCCATCAGGGACTGGACAGGCCAGACAGACAGTACCTGATGCCTCCTGCAGAGTCCAGCTTTCCATTAGTAATGGTGCAGGCTGGGTGGCAGCTCCTGTCACCACCTGTGGGGTCCAGGCTGCCATTGGTGTTAGGTAGGCATGGTGGTCTGCTCCTGATGCTGATTCGGGGTCCAGGTTGCCATTGGGCACCAGGCAGGCCTGATGGATGCCTCCAGTGAGGTGCAGGCAGCCATTGCGAATAGGGCAGTAGTGGCGGGAAGCACCTCACGAAGCCCATGGGGTCCAGCCTGCCATCCGGGACTGGGAAGGCCTGGCAGTCAGTGCCTGATGCAACCTGCGGGTCCAGCCTGCCATTGGTATCTGGGAAGGCATGGCGGGCTGTGTCTGATGCCACCTGAAGATCCAGGCCGTCATCGGGGACCAGCTTGCCTGATGGGCAGGGCTGGACGCTGCCTGCGGGGTCCAGCCTGCCACTGGGGTTGGGCAGGCTTGGCAGACAGTGCCTGACACCTCCCGCAGGGCCCATGCAGCCATTAGAGTAGGACAGGCCTGGTGGGCAGCACCTATCGCCACCTGTGGGGTCCAGGCCACCATCAGGGCTGAGGCAGGTCATGTGGGAAGCACCTGACACTGCCTGCAGGGTCCAGGCAGCCATTGGTAACTGGGCAGGCCAGCGGGGCTGAACCTGATGCTGCCCGCTGCATGGAGGCCACCATCTGGGACCCTATTAGGGTCTTCGGGCTGCCTGTGGACACCGGTGGAGCAGGCTGGGGTTGAACATTTTAATGAAAATGGGATGCCTGTGTCCCAGCTCACTGCGCCCAGTCCCTTGCAAGGAGAGGGCAGTGGGAAGTTACCAGGCACCAGAGCTTTGAAGGGATTGGGAGCACACTACAGGCATGCTACCAGGAAGAGGTGCTGAACCACAATACAGAGGGCTGGCTGATAGAGGCATGCAAAGGTGCAGACGAGGCGGCTCTTGCTGGTGCTGAGCTTGAAAGCACAACAGCCTGATGGACTAAATCGCCTTTCTGAAGAAGGTGCATGAAGAGGAGATCGCTGAGCTGCAGGTGCAGATCCAGTACACTCAGATCTTTGTGGAGATGGACACATTCTCCAAGTCATACCTCTCTGCAGTGCTCAAGGACATCGGGGCCCAGTATGAGAAGCTGGTTACCAAGGATATGCATAATGCAGAAGAATGGTACAAGAGCTGCTCACCATGTTGACCAAAACACTGCCAAGAACATCTACAGGGTGCACACCACCAAGAACAAGGTGTCTGAAAGCCATTGCCTGTTCAAGGCCAAGACCCTGGAGATCAAAGCATGCTGGGGCATGAACGAAGCTCTGGGAAAGCAGAACTCCAATGTTAGTGCTCTGCAGGACACAATCAACAAATTAGAAAAATGAGTTGAGAACTACAAAGAGTGAAATGGCATGATATTTAAAAAATACCAGGACCTCCTCAATGTGGCTTTGGATATTGACATTGTAGCTTATAGGAAACTTTTGGAAGGTGAGGAGACCCGGCTCAGTTTCACCAGCATGGGGAGCATAGGCAGTGGCTACACCCAGAGTTCCCAGATCTTTGGTCGATCTGCCTAAGATGGTTTATAGACTAGCTCCTACTTGATGTCAGCTCACTCCTTCCATTCTTAACACACTAGCAACATCCAGGAGGAGCAGATTGAGATGGAGGAGACCATTAGGAAGCTAAGAGTGAACTCCCTCTGAAGGAGAAGCTGAAGAGGAGGAGAAGGAAGTGGCTGACAAAGAGGAAGGAGAGGGAGAGGGAAAAGGTACCAAGGAAGAAGTTGAGGATGTAAAGGAGAAAGAAGTAGGAGGTGAAGGTGAAGGAGAAGATGCCTGAGAAGCTGAGGATGAGAATAAAGATGAAGGTCCTGGGGAGGAACAAGCAACCAAAAAAAGATTGAGCCTCCTTTCCTTAATTATTTCAGGAATAATTCTCCTGAAAACAGAAAGCAACACCCCCACCCCCAAGCACAAATTTCTTGCACCAGGCCACTAGTTACCTAATAATAGACAAACATGCAAATTAACTGTATCTCGCTACACCCACATCTAATCAGAGTGAGTATGCAAATTAATCCAACAAATATGGGGGCTAATTTGCATATGCAAATGCCCAGCAGCCTGGGTCCTGAGAACTTCTCAGCACCCAGGTCACTCTGAGCTAGGCACGTAGGTCCTCAACAATCTGAGATGGGCCTGAGCCATGGGGCTCCTGGGTATGGGTGGAGCCTGTGATCAGAGGGACCTGGGGGGCCATTTTCTAGGCCCCAAGCCTTTGCTAGAGGCTTTGTCCTAGGCAGGGGTAGAATGGGTTATTGGAGGGAGCTGGGGAGCCCCTGCCCAGGCCCCAAGAGTGGGGAGCAGGCCTAAGCCACAGTCTGGCCTCCCTTTGTGGGAGATGACCAGGCTGATCATGGAAAGGCACCAGCCCCATTACCCCGCTGCTGCAGCCACTGCCAGTCACTGCAACCACCAAGGTGTTTTCATCAACACAAACTCTATTCCCTTCAACATAAAAAAAAATAAATAACATTCTTTAGGCATTTTTAAGATGTGTGTATCATAAGAGATGGCATTTCTTTCTTTCTTTCTTCCTTCCCCAACCCCCCCTCACCTGAGGATATGATTCCATTGATTTCTAGAGAATGTGAAGAGAAAGGGAAGGACAGAGAGAAACATCAAATTGAGAGGAACACTTTGGTTGGTTGCCTCCTGAATGATCCCTGACCTGGGACCCAGCCAGGGAGGAGCCTGAAACCTTGGTACATGCCCTTGATCAGAATCTAACCCAGACCCTGAGGTCAGTAAGCCTAGGCATTATCCACTGAGCCAAACCAGCTAGGGCAGGATATGACATTTATTAGGCCTCCAGCAGCAGATGCTCATTTTTTAAAAAAATTTTATTTATTTATTTTTTCCCCCAGGAGAGTGGTAGATAAGATCACCTTTTTGGATTCTCACTACCCAAGTTACTAAGGATATTACCAGTGGCATATAGGGAGCTTTGCCAATGAGCACTCAGAAAAGGGGTTTACTCCTTAGTTGACCCCTATCGCCTCTAATCGCTGGCTCCACCCTAACAAGGCCTAAAGCCTCAGACCTGGGAAGGAGACCCCCAGCTCCCTCTGATCACAGGCTCTGCCCCTGCCCAGGTCCCAAGACTCTGCCAGGCCTAAGCCATCAGTAGGACATCCCTTGAGGGCTCCCAGTATGTGAGAGGTGGCAGGCTTGGATGAGGGACAACCTCCCCCCACCCCTCCAGAGCACAAATTTTGTGCACCGGGCCCCTAGGGTGTGTGTGTGTGTGTGTGTGTGTGTGTGTGTGTGTGTGTATGTGTGCGTGTGTGTTTGTGCATATGTGTATGTGTGTATCACATCATCATCATCTATTCATCCATAGATCCATAGACAGGAAAGATTTTATATGGATCATATGGTGGTTTGATTTTTGATTTTTTGTTAAGACTTCATACTGTTTTTCATAGAATCTGCACTAAGTTACATTCCTAGGGGTAGGGGTAGGGGTATTATATAAAGTTTCAAATTTCTCCCCATCCTCACCAGACTTGTTATATCTTATCTACACTAATAAAATAGAAACATGCAAATTACCTGTCCCTCCTCTATGCCCACAAGCCAATCAGGAGCGAGTATGCAAATTAACCCAACAAAGATGGAAGCGGCCACAGAGCTGGAGTGAGCAAGCAGGAGGCTTGGGATTCCCACAGTGACAGAGGAATTCAAGCTTTCCACCCACTCTGGCCTCTGCTCAAGGAGTGGCTGAAACAAAAATAAACAAAAAAGAGGGACTGGAAGAGCCCTGGCCTCTGCTCAAGGAGTGGCTGGGGCCTGAGTCGCTGGGATGAGTGGCCAGGCTGAAAATTGCCCTCAGTCCCTTACCCCGGCTTGCTACACCCCCATGGGGTGAGGGTCCCTGCTGGGAGGTTTGGTCAGCCTGCAAACAGCCATCAGCCCCTTACCCAGGCTGGCCAGACACCCCAGTGGGGACCCCCACACTGAAGGGGTTGTGGCCAGCCTGAAAATCGCCATCAGCCGCTTATCCAGGGTGGCCACACTCCCACGGAGTAAGAGTCCTCACTGGGGGGCATGGCCAGCCTGCAAACAGCCATCAGACCCTCACCCAAGCTGGCCAGGCACCACGGTTGGAATCCCCACCTTGAAGGGGTTGTGGCCAGCCTGAAAATGGCTCTCAGCCCCTTATACAGGCTGGTCATGCCCCCATGGAGTAAGAGTCCATGCTGGGGTTTGTGGTCAGCCTACAAACCACCACAGGCCTCATACCAAGTCCACCCTATGCCCCAAGGAAACCCCCATCCTGATCCAGGTCACCCTTCAGGACAAACCAGCAGGCCTCCAACTGTGCACCAGGCCTCTACCTATACTAATAAAAGGGTAATATGCTAATTAGACTGAAATACTTTCCAGGAGACCTTCTGGACATTCTTCTGGACAATGCCACTGTGGTGGGGCCAAGGTAGAGGAGGTTAGAGGCCAAGAGGGGAGGGCAGTTGTGGGTGATCAGACCAGTGGGGGTCATTTGGTGATAATAAGGACAGTGGGGGGGGTAGATGGGAGTGAGCAGGCCAGCAAGGGATCAGTTGGAGGCTAGCAGGACAACACGGGGCAGTTGGGGGCAAGCACACTGGCACTGGGGGCAGTTGGGGGTGAGCAGGCTAGCAGGCGGAGTGGTTAGGGGCAATCAGGCAGACAGGTAGGTGAGCGGTTAGAAGCCAGTAGTTTCGGATTGCAAGAGGAATGTCCAACTGCTGATTTAGTTTTGATCTCTGTAAACCAGCAGTTGGACATCCTTTGAGGGCTCCCAGATTTGAGAGGGTGCAGGCCGGGCTGAGGACATCCCCGCCCCCTTTCTCATACACAAATTTTGTGCACTTGGCCACTAGTTGTTTTTTTGTTGTTGTTTGTTTTTTAATAATAGCTATTTTAACAGGTGTGAGTGAGGTGATATCTCATTGAAGGTTTGGTTTGCATTTCCCTGGTAGAGATGTTGGGCACTGTTTTTGGTTGTCCATTTATATGTCTTCTATGGAAAAATGTGTATTCACTTCCTCTACCAGTTTTTAAAAATTGGATGGCTTGTGTTTTTGTTTTTGCTATTGAGTTATATGAGTTTTCTATATATACTGAATACTAATCCCTTATCAGATATGACTTGCAGATATTTTTACTCATTCTACAAATTGCCTTTTAATTTTGTTGATAATGTCTTTTGCTGTGCAAATGCTTTTTAATTCGACATAATCCCACTTATTTATTTTTGTTTTTGTTTCCTTACTTTTGGTGTCAAATTCAAGCAATCACTGCCAAGACCAATTACAAGCAGCTTACCTGTTTGTTTTCATTAAGGACTTTTATATTTGCAACCATGTGCTCAATTCTTAAACCATTTGCAGTTCATTGTTGTGTATGATGCCACATAGGAATCAAATTTCATTCTTTTGCACCTGGGTATCCAGTTTTTGCAGCATAATTTATTGAAGAGATTATCCTCTTCCCATTGTTAATTATTGACTCATTGGTTATAAATTAATTGACCATTTATTTCTAGGGTCTCTATTTTGTTTCATTGATCTACATGTCTGTATTTATGACAATATAATAATATTTTGATTAATATAATTTTGTAATATAACTTGAATTCAGGATGTGTGATGCCTCCAAGTTTGTTATTCTTTCTTAAGACTGCTTTGGCTATTTAGAATCTTTGTATTTCTATAATAAATTTAGGATAGTTCCTTAAAAATTTATGTAAAAATGACCTTTGAATTTTTACAGAAATTGCACTGAATCTGTAGATTGCTTTGAGTAGTATGGACATGTTGGTTATGAGTCCCTCTTCTAGGGACTGGATCTCCTTGGACACTGGGTATCTGATGGAGAAGACATGAGAAGTGTGGGCATGAAAGAGAGTCTTTATTGTAGCCCAAGTAGCCATTGCTGCTAAGGAGCCATCAGATAAAACAGTTCTTCAAAGTAGCCTCACACGGTAGTTGTTCCTAAGATAGCAGCTATTTTAAACACAGTAGCCATAGGAGCCATCACTGTAGCTCAGACTTACATAAAAGCAGCCTCTCACTGGCTGGCCAACAACATATTTATACCAACTTAGACAAAAGAGGATTCTTGCCCAACTAGTGATATTAGTTTTTTGGGTTATAGAAGGGCGTTCTTGTATAGTACAATAAAATTGCTCTATCCTTAGTTTTGCACCTGCATCTGGGAAATTGGCCTTGGCTTTGAACATCCAGCATACTCTGATTAGGATTCCCATGCTCAGATTGGCTTTCAACATCTGACATAATCTGGACAGGGCTCCCACAGAACATTATAAAAATATTAATTATTCTATAAGGCTAAAATATTTTACATTTATTTGTGCCATATATAAGATATTGATGAAAGATAATTCTTTCATCAATATCTTATACTTTTCAAATATACAGGCTTTTCAACTTCTTGGTTAAAGTTAGTCCTAGGTGTTGTATTCTTTATGTTGTTATTGTAAACTAGAGGCCCAGTGCACAAAATTTGAAAATTGGGATGGGGTTGTCCCTCAGCCCAGCCTGCACCCTTTCCAATCTGGTACCCATCAGAGGATGTCCAATACGAATTTACAGTGATTGGGCCTAAACCAGCAACCAGACATCCCTCTCACAATCCAGGACTACTGGCTCCCAACCATTATCCTGCCTTCCTGCCTGATTGCTCCTAACCACTTTTGCCTGCCAATCTGATCACCCCCTAACCACTCCTCTGCCAGCCTGATCAATGCCTAACTTCTCCCCTGCTGGCCCAATTTCCCCTAACTGCCTTCTCCTGTTGGCCTGGTAACCCCTAACTGCCCTCCCCTATAGACTTGGTTGTCCCATACTATGTCCCACTGCAGGCCTGGTTGCTATCAACTCCCCTTCCCTGCCAACCAGGTTTGCCAATCTGGTAAATCATTATTAGTGTAATGGCATATAAACTATTTTATGTAGATTTTGTTTCCTACAAATTTACTGCATTTGCTTAGAAATTTTCAGTGATATGTATGTGTGTGTGTGTGTACATGTGTATAAAATACATACAAAAAAAGGCTAAACTTGTTTATTGCCAACAAACCAGTACTGCACAAAATGCTAAAGGAACTATTATAAAAAGAAGAAATAGAAATTGAAGAGCATAGGCATAAAGAATAAGAATGGCAATAAATACCTATCAGTAATAAACTTAAATGTAAATGACATAAACACTCCAATTAAAAGATATAAGGTAGCTGAATGGGTAAGAAAAGATCATATATATATATATATATATATATATATATATATATATATATATATATATATATATATTACACACACACACACACACACACACACACTGAGTGGCCTGATTATTATTATGATCTCTGAACGCATGAAGATCCCTAGGTGCAGTATAAGAATAGGACAGGGATCTACAATTTCAGCACTCTTATTCAACATAGTTCTGGAAATCATAGCCATGGGTATTAGATAAGAAGAAACTATAAAATGTATTAACATTAAAAACATGAAGTTAATCTATCATTATTCACAGATGGTATGATATTGTACATAGACAGCCCCAAAAGTTTCACCAGACAATACCAGGTATAATCAATTATTTTGGTAATGTAACAGGATACAAAATTAGCACCCAAAACTGATAGCATTTTTATATATCAACTAGAGGCCCGGTGCATGAAAATGCATGCAGTAAGGGGTCCCTCAGTCTGGCCTGCACCCTCTCACAATCCGGGACCCCTCAGGTAGGGTCCCTAGGCCTGGCCTGAGATCAGGGTCTATCAGAGCTTTCCTTCCCCTGGCTGCAGACAGCTGTCCCCACCCCCATCACTTTCACTGCTTGACATCTGTGCAACCCTGGTCTCCCCCCACCACCACCAGCTGCCTCCCTCTGCCAGCAACAGGTGTGGGGTGTGATGGCTTGGCTGGCCTGGGCCTCCTTCTGCGGGATGATCACTGGCTGGCCGAACACCTACCACAGAGTCACTGGCCAGTGGCCTGGGCCTCCCTTTTTCTTTCTTTCTTTCTTTCTTTCTTTCTTTCTTTCTTTCTTTCTTTCTTTCTTTCTTTCTTTCTTTCTCTCTCTCTCTCTCTCTCCCTTTCTTTCTTTCTTTCTTTCTTTCTTTCTTTCTTTCTTTCTTTCTTTCTTTCTTTCTTTCTCTCTCTCTCTCTCTCTCCCTTTCTTTCTTTCTTTCTTTCTTTCTTTCTTTCTTTCTTTCTTTCAGTAAGAGTAATGTTTACTGAGCAATACAGAACTGAGTACTATGAAGGGTTTACCAGGTTGAAAATGCACCACACCCTGCCCCTGCCACCCCTAATACCCAGAAACTACAGTACTTAGAACTTAAACACAATGGCCATAAGTGCTGAATATGTTCTTAACAAACAAACCATAGCATATTTATACTGTATCACAGTGAGTGATTATAGAAATCCATTTAAATATTGCTTGTATAAAATATTTTTTTGTAAAAAACATTAAAAAAAGTTTAAACAACATGTGCAGTTGAAAGCCCTGCCAAGACAGCCAGTCTGTAAATATTCAATGAGTATGTGCTCTGGAAGGATGCCCGTGCCTTGTGCTAACAGCAACTCCAGCAGGGCTGGCAAGGGTGCACCCAGCTGCCACTTAGGCAGAACTGACCTGGACCATGGTGGGTGGGTATAGCAAGGCCTGGCACTGTGACCTTTCCAAGCCTTGCATGAGGATCAGGGTCAGGGTCAGGGTCAGGTTCAGGGCTGGGGGCAGGTAGACTGCAGTTTCACTCTGAGTTCCATATTCAGCCTAATTTTGGTTGCAACTCATGGCTCTTCATGGCTGTCCTGAGGTTCTTTGGGTGGGTGCCCTGGCAGGGAGGCCGGAGAAGTGCCTACACCTGCCTGGTTGGGCATCTCTTCTGCCCAGGGCCTCTGTCCTGCCTCCTGCAAGCCTGTCCTCCTGCAACCTCGCCCCAGGCAGAACAAGCTCCCCTCATGACTACTTTAGTCTCAGTGCTTGGTCCTGGGTTTCATCAGCCCGGGTTTCTTCCCCTGGTTGGCTGATTTGAGTTTCACAAAAATGCCTGGCCCATGCTGGCTGAGCTGAGCCTCATCGATGAGTTTTTCTCGCAGCAAGAAAGTTCCCTCTGGGACCCTCCTCCTCCTCCCTCTCCCCATCTCCTTCTCCTCCTCCTCTTCCTCATCCCAGCCCATGGTCACTTTTCCAAGTGCTCAGCAATGGGTTGACTTCTGAGTCAGGGGTCTTAAGGCTGTGGGTCCTGATGATGCAGATAGGGCAGTGCCAGTTGAGCATCAGGATGAGCTGCTGCTGCTATGTTTGCTTCAGCTCCTCCATCTGGGTTTTTAGCTCCACATTCATGAGCTCCAGCCACTCGGATTCCCACTGCAGAAACTCCTTCTTGTTCCGGCATGGGGCTCCCACCACTTTGTTCTTTACCTGGCACCTTTTCCTCTGCTCCTCTTTCTCATCTAGTTAACCTTTCACAGGTTGAGGCCTCTTGTCCAAGTTTTACCTCTAGGAAGTGCACAGGGGTGATCATGGCCCCAATGTTGTGTATTTCAGCTCCTCTGCAGTCAGGGCTGAGCTGTGGAGATCGATCAGGGGCCAAGCCCTGGCAGAGAGCCCGTAGTCATGGAAGTGTCCGGGATCTGCCTAAGCATGATAGCAGGAGGAGTGGCAGTCCAGCCCTGCAGAAGCCAGGGGAGAGGCTGTAACCCTGGGGCCTGGGCCAGGCTGCAGGTGCCATGCCTCCTCAGGAACCTCTGTGGCACCAGTCTCCCCCTGCAGCATCCATCCTCCCATCTACCAGTGCCTCCCATAGCAGCCGCCCAGCATCTCTCCAGCTTTGACTTGGATCTCCCTCTTTTAGGTGATCTATTGTGGGACCCCACCTGCCTGCCTCATTGCCCTGAACCACTTGTCTGCTTACCTGAACATCCCCAACCACTAGCCTGCCTACCTGATCACTCCTAGCTGCTAGCCTGCCTGCCTGATTGCCTCTAGCTGCTTGCTAGGGGCAGTTTCAGCCTGGCAGGGGCCGTGGTGGTTTTGGTCTCTGGTCATTCTGGTTTCTGGACTTTTATTATATAGGATAATGAACTGTAGAAAGAGAAACAAAAAAGCAATTTATTTATCATTGCAACAACAACAACAAAATAAGATAGTTAAGAATAAACTTAACCAAGGAGGTAAAAGACCTATACTCACAATACTATAGGGCATTGACAAAAGGAATAGAGGAAGATATTAACAAGTGGAAGAATGTACTGTATTCATGGATTTGTAGAATTAACTTCATTAACATGTTAATCCTAGCCAAAGCAATCTGGAGATTCAATTCTACCTTTTAAAAAATACTATTGGCATATTTCACAGATCTGGAACAAACACTTTAAACATTTATATAGAACCCAAAAAGATCCTGAATAGCTGAAGTACTATTGAGAAAAAAGAAAAAAAAAGTTGTAGGAATAATAATAATAGGTAAGAACTAAATAACCAAATGGATTAAAAAACTTAAATATAATTAATTAAACCATAAAAACTTTAAAAAAAATCTTAGGCAGCAAAATTTCAGACATCTCTCATAGCAATATTTTTATGGATACATCTTCTAGAAAAAAAGGAAACTAAAGCAAAAATTAACAAATGGGAATACATTGAAATAAAAATATTTTACACAGCAAAAGAAACCATCAACAAAATGAAAATAGAGCCCACTGCATAAGAGTACATATTTGCCAATGATACATCTGATAGAGACTTAATTAAAATATATATATATTTTATATATATATATGGAACTCCTTCACCTCAACAAGAAGAAGACAAACAACTCTATTAAAATTGACAAGGAATCTAAATAAATAGTTCTCCAAAGTAGATATAAATATGGCCAAGGGACATATGAAAAAAATGCTTAAAGTCACTCATCATCAGGGAGATGTAAATTAAAACTAGGAATTATCCCCTCACACTTCTCTGAATAGCTTTCATTAACAAATCAACAATAAACAAATGTGGATGGTGATTGTAGAGAAAAGAGAACCCTAGTGCACTGCAGGTGGGAGTGCAGACTGTGCAGCCACTGTGGTAAAAATTGTGAAGTTTCATAAAAAAACTACAAATGAAACTCCCATTTGACTCAGTGATCTCACTCCCAGAACTATAGACTAAGAAACCCCAGACACCAATCAGAAAGAATTTATGCATTTCTATATTCATAACAGTGCAGTTTACAATAGCTAAGATATGGAAATAGCCCCAGTGCCCATCAGTAGATAAGGGGATAAAAAAAGCTGTGGCACATTTACACAATGGAAAACTATGTAGCTGTAAAAAAGAAAGTACTCTTACCATTTGCAACAGCATGGATGGACCTGGAGACTATTATGCAAAGGGAAATAAGCCAGTCAGAGAAAGAAAAGTATCACATGATCTCTTTGATATGTGGAATCTAAGGAACAAAATTAACCAATGAACATAGATCCAGAGACATAGAAGCATGGAATAGACTGATGACTTCCAGAGGGAAGGCAGAGTGGCATGATTAACCCTGGAATTTAAATGCATATATGCATAGCCCATAGACTGACAATAGTGTAAGGAAAGCTTAGGTGCAAGGAGGAGGGGTCAATGTGAATAAAAAACTAAGGGGCATCTGTAATACTTTCAACAATAAAGTCTTATTTTTTTTAAAAAAGAGAGAGATTGCTTACTTGTTTTCTCATTTCTGTACAAGGGAGATCAAACGAATGAAAATCTGCGTAAATTTTCTGTGTATTTTCAGGCACCTCTTCCCCATATAACTCATTCCCCAAAGACAGAGCAGAAGAGAGAACAAAAGTTCTTGATAAATACCATGCAATTTGTTTAATAGAACAGGAAATTGAGGGACAACCCCTTTTCTGAAGAATGTTGGGAGTTTATACTATTCATTCATTCATTCACAGTCAGTGAATTGAACTTGATTTACGATTTTATACCAGACAATGAGAATCTAGAGAAAGTAAAACAAAGTCTCTTGGAGACTGGCTTCCTTCACTTAGCATAATGATTTTGAGAATCATTCCAAGTTTTTCATATCAATATCTGTCCTCTTTTCTGAATGGGTAGTATTTCACCTTTTGGATATATCACCATTTTTTTTACTACTTTTTAAAAAAATATACATTTTTATTGAGTTCAGAGAGAAAGAGAGATAGAAACATCAATGATGAGAGATAATCATTGATTGTCTGCCTCCTGCAAGCCACCCTTGGCTGAATTGAACCTGGAACCCTTTAGTCCACAGGCGGATGCTCAAGCCACTGAGCCAAACCAACAAGGGCAGGATCAGGATTCTGCCTCATGCATGTTTCTTCTACTAATAAAATTAAAAGTTATATCTCACAACAAGTTTGGGCATTTCATGCTAAATTAATGCCCTAAGGCTCTGTTACAAATTCTCATGAAAACTTCCATGGGAATAGAATAAAAAATTGACAGTGGAGAATTGTAACTCACTCCATCATTTTTGTAATATTATTCTTGTAATGATGAGCTGTTAACTAGTATGTGACTACAGATAAACAGCCTGCTAGCTTAAGAATTCTAGGAACTAACTTTAAAGGAAAGAGACTCTGACCTGTAGAAGTGCCAGCTGTGGAATATTTTCCGACCATCTTAAACCATTTGTCTGAAAAGACACTATTGGCTTGCACATAGTCCACTTAACAAATAACTTGCCTTTCAATTTGTTCTGTTGGGTATTTCCCTCTTCTCCCTCCTTACAAAAATCAAAGTCAAATGGTTAACAAGGTCTCCTACTCCCTCCTTAGAAAAATCCAGGCCCAAGTCAATTGTGGACATGTTCTTTTGGAACCATCTTCTTAAGCTGCTGTCCCTTGAGTAAACTGTTTTTCCTTACATCATTACCTCTCTCGAATATCGCCTTTTGAAATGAAAACGGCTGAACCTATATTCAGTATCAATCCTTACTAGGCAATCCTAGATGATTATATGTATACTTTCCCTTCATAATCCTGCAGGAGAGAAGGGTCTTTGGTTCCCTGGGAGTTGCTGGTAATATTTGCAAATGCTTTGAACACTAGCAAAATGGTTTTCCTTCCCCCTCCCCATTATTACCAGTACAGTCACTCTCAACATGTGATCTCTAAGCAGAAGCAACACCTGGGAATTGTTAGAAATGCAGAATCTCAGGCTCCATCCCACTCCTCCTGAATCATAAACTATGTATTTTAACAAGCCTCCCACATGGCTCTGATATATGTCAGTGCTTCACGAAATTCAAAGAAAAATCTGAAGAATCGGATTCTAACCTAAAAAAGTTACTAATAGGATTTGGTCCAATATGACAGCTTTGTAATCCTGGGCACTGTCTTTAGGATGGATTGTCTAAATTCTGTCACTTGTTCAATTTTAGAATAAGGCCCCAGTTTCATTCACTGGGCAATAGTATTTTATATAGAAGTGTATATCATAAGATATGGGGATACCCCTCCTCTTAGAGTGTAGGAAGCAGAAGAATAGAGCAATCAGATGTGTATTCAAATCTTTTTCTCTCCAGGTTCAGGAAAACAAGAAATATATTAAATAATGGAGTTCCAGTCACTTCTGGTGCTATGGTCTGGAAATTGCCCTCAAGGGAAAACCTTTTAGACATGACTGTCAACTTATATGGTTATTGTTTCAGTATGGGTACACCTTAAGTTTCTGGTTTGGTTGCTCTTTATTGCTTTCCAGTATTTGATGCTTAAAAGTTTATCCAAAGGTGGACTGTTCAGTCTAAGTTTCTCTGTTACTTTGAAATTGGACTCTGGCTGTAAGGCTAAATTCTCTTGTTCTTATCATGTGTAGAATGAACAAGAGTTGAGAATTATATGAAGGTTTGGTTGGGATATTGTCAAAAGATTTCATCAGGGAAGTTAAAGTGAGGTGGCTCTCAATGGAGGATGGAGCAAATTCCCCCAGGCTTCACATGGAGCATGCTTCCAGTCATCTGCTTACTAGGCATTTCCGTCTTCTTCTTCCTAACAAAACTATAATCTTGCTTATAAAGGTTATGTGCCCCTGTGATATATAGTGATTCTTGCAAGTGAGTTTATCTTTGAACCCAAGAGATCAGCACAATGACTGTGGAGATTTCTTGGTTGGTTTTGCTTTTTTAATATAAATAGTTGTAATTCTGACTTCTTTATTGTTTTTGTCTTCTTCCTACCTATAATTCAGACATAAGGCTTAAGGTGAAGCAGCCATCATGACACTTTGAGGACAAAAGTAACTTACAAAGAATTGTGGAGCAGGTAGGGGAGAAAATCCAGTCCTTTGGATAGTTATATCATCTTTGGACTTACCATTGTAAACCTCTTTGTTGAATCAAAATGGAATGCTTTGGCCTATCCAGTGTGGCTTAGTTGGTTGAGCATTGTCCCATGCACAAAGAGTTTTCCAGTTTGAATCATGGTCAGAGCACTTGCCAGGGTTGTGGGCTCAGTCCCTAATGGGATGCCTATAAGAGGAAGTCAATGGATGTCTCTCTTATTGATGTGTCTATCTCTTTCTTCCTCTCTGTGAAACCATAAAAATCACACTTTAAAAAAATTGAACCATCTTTCCATTGTCTTTTTTGTTTTTAATCCTTACCCAAGGATTTTTTCCCCATTGATGTTTAGTGAAAGTGGAACATGGTTAGAGAGGGAAAGAGAGAAACATTGATGTGAGAGAAAGGTATCCATTGGTTGCCTCCCACACATGCACACACACCTATTTAGACCGGGAATAAAAGCTGCAACTCTGACCAGTAATCAAAACTTCCACCCTCTAGTCCATGATCTGATGCTCTAAGCACTGAGACACACTGCCCAGGGTGAACTGATGGTTGGTAAGCCACTTTAGTGAAGGTTCTCTTACATGTAGCCTGATGCTCAAGGTGACACTTTGGGACTGAAGGAGAGTGACCATAAGACAAGCCAATAGAGCATTTAGAGCCAACAAGAGCTGAGTTGTGGTGATGTCAGCCAATTAACACCCAGAGAACATTGCTTGGACTGAGAAATTCACTCTGAGTCTCATCAGCTTGTGGCCTTCCTTATCAGGGGCCAGGAGGACCTCAGAGAACTTACAGGCAAGGAACATCACCCAAGGAGAAGAGAGACAGAGGTTGAGGTCTGAGAACCACATCTTTCTCCCCAAACTACAACGTCACAAGGCATGCATTTCACCAAGGGAGAGAAACATGGTGGTTGGGGGGAAGGCTCTATATGGCACCTAAATAGAGAGCCTGATCACTCTCTAAAGGAGCTCCTTAATAGATCACATTGGAAAGGTTTAAACAGGATTAAACATTTCGTTATATTATTTCTCAAGAAGTAATGGATCAGAGGCAGGAAAGATTTTAAAAATTGAAAAATCACATTTTTTAAATATTCTAAATGTAGCTTATTGTTTTATTTTGCAATACAGGTTGTTTCCACTGAATTCCAAGTTATTCCACAATTTATTTAAAGCCTTAGGGGACTCATTTCCACAATCTTTTTTGAATTATTGTTCCTACAAAAATGTGGTCTCAGCCCTGGTGCCATGGTTGTGGCCAGAAAAGTCTGGTAAAAAGGAAGTTACCTTGAAATTCCAAAGCTAAGTTATAAAAAATGCAAATGGGCAATAGGCTCAATTAAAAGAAAGACTTAGCTTCATCGGGGACCATTTTTCCAGTTTTTTCCTTTATTTTTTTATTTTTTATTTTATTTTTTAAAAATAAATCTTTATTGTTTTTAAAAATAAATCTTTATTGTTCAGATTATTACAAATATGATCCTCTTCCTCCTCTCAATTGCTCCCCTCCCCCAAGTTCCCACCCCACCCTCTGTCCTTTCCCCATCCCCCATTTTCCTCATCCATATGTGCATAGTTTTTGTTCAATCTCTTCCCGCACCCCCACTCCCCTTTTCCCTGAGAATCGTCAGTCCACTCCCCTTCCATACCTCTGATTCTATCATATTCACCAGTTAATATTGTTCATCAGATTTTTTAAATTCCTTTGGTTTTTAGATTCACTTGATGATAGTTACGTATTTGTTGATCATAATTTTTATCTTTATCTTCTTCCTCTTCCTAAATAACCCCCTTCAGCAATTCATATAATTCTGGATTCTCTTACCTTTTCCCTTCTGCAGAGGAGTGTCTTCTGGCTCTTTGTGTTCTAAATTTTTGTCTTGATTCTTGCAATCTTCCAGTCTGTTTTTAGGACTTTGTATAATATTTTTTATTTCAGACAATGTTTTCTTCATTTCTAATTGATCCCTTATTATTTCTAGTTGCTCCCTTTTCATATCCTCATAGGTCTCATTTATTTTATCAGCCTTTTTTGGTGGTGATGAACTCTTTTAGCTTTTTTTTATTTGTGAAGCTCTTTATCTGTCCTTTGATTCTGAGTGATAGCTTTGCTGGGTAGATTATTTTTGGCTGTAGGTTCTTGCTATTCATCACCTTGAATATTTCTTGCCATTCCCATCTGGCCTGCATGGTTTCTTTGAGAAATCAGCTGACAATTGTATGGGTGCTCCTTTATAGGTAACTACCTGTTTCTCACTTGCTGCTTTTAATATTCTCTCTTTGTCTTTTGCTCTTGGAATTTTAAGTATGATGTGTCTTGGTGTAGTCCTTTTTGGATTCCTTTTGTTTGGGGTTCTGCAGGCTTCCTGGACTTGTAAGTCTATTTCTTTCCCCAGGGGGGGGAAGTTTTCTGTCACTATTTCTACCAGTATTCTTTCGGTATCTTGCTCTCTCTTCTTCTGGAATCCCCATAATTCTGATGTTGGTTCTCTTGAAATTGTCCCAGAGGTTTCTTACACTATCTTCAACTTTCTGGATTCTCTTACCTTTTCCCTTCTGCAGAGGAGTGTCTTCTGGCTCTTTGTGTTCTAAATTTTTGTCTTGATTCTTGCAATCTTCCAGTCTGTTTTTAGGACTTTGTATAATATTTTTTATTTCAGACAATGTTTTCTTCATTTCTAATTGATCCCTTATTATTTCTAGTTGCTCCCTTTTCATATCCTCATAGGTCTCATTTATTTTATCAGCCTTTTTAAGGATATTGTTGAATAACCTTATAACTGTAGTTTTGAACTCAATGTCCAATCTTTTCTTTTCCTCCACCTCCTTCCTTTGTGTCCTTCCTCTTGTCTGCATTTTAGTTGTTTCCCTGATTTGATGGATTAGCTTTGTGTGCTAGGTGTTCTGGTAGAGCCCAGTAACACAGCCTTCCCAGTTACCTGCGGTGGACAGTCTTGGTGTAGCCCTTTGTGGGCTGTGTGTGCAGCCTTGTTGTTAAGCCTTGCTTATTGTTGGTATCACTGTGAAGCATTGATCTCCAAGCCAATTGGCTATGAGGATCAGCAATGTCTCAGCTAGGAGGTACTTCTGTACTCCACTTGGACAGGGCAGGGTCTCAGGGTGGTGCAGACAATCTTTGGTTCCCTGTGAGTCTCACCTTAGAAAAGTCCTGTTTGTGGAGAGTTTCGGAAGATTGGTTGCAGGCACACACACCTCTTTGGTAAAGGCGCAGAAAAGCTTTGGATTCCTACCAGTCCCTCCTTAGAGAAAGCCAGCCTCAGGGAGAGCTTCTGTGCTCAGCCACAGATGGGGCGTAGTCTCAGATTGGTGCAGACAAACTTTGTTTTCCCTTGGGCTCCTCAAGTCCCGCAGTAATGGCGTCTGGCTTCACACACCTCCAAGAGATCTCTGCCCACTGCCTGACAGTCTGGCCTCTCCCTGTCTGGGGCCGTCTATCAGAGCAATAGGGTGATTCTGTTTTCCTCTTGAACAAGAAAGCCAGCCGTGCATTAGCTCTCTGCCCTCTCCCAGTGCCAGGAGTAAGCCAGTAGGGAACTCAGCCCGGCCTGCCCTCTCTGTGCACCGGGAGTAAGCCAGCAGCAATCTCGGTCTCCCATCAGCCCTTCCTCTCCGTGCGCCAGGAGTAAGGCAGCGCCTTTTTACACATACAGTTCTCCGTACCTTCACAGTTCCTGAGGTTCAGCGTGCCTTCTCTCTCCTTCCCAGATGGCAGAGCCTCCTCTCAGCTAGCCGTCTGGCGCTTCAGGGCAATGCCTCTCCTGTTTTCCAGTTCTAAATTCAAATTTGTTGTGGTAGGCTGCATTCGGGTGTCTACCCTATGCCGCCATCTTGGTTTCTCTCTGGTTTAGGAAGTTTTAATTTTAGCCAATCCTATGTAGTTACTTTTGATCTCTGAGTTTGTAAGGATTTCCATTATTAACAGAAAAACATTCAAACCTATAAAGAATTTTTGTGAATTTATTTGAGCCAAACTGTTGACAATTTATGGGAATCAGAATCTCAATGGATTGGGATAATTCTCCAGAGAATGGAGGTTTTTCATCTATTTTTATGCATTGCAATCAAAGGAGCAGATGTAGGTGAGTTACATGAAATCCATTGGTAATAGATTAAAGAGGTGAGAGAAAGCAAAGCAGATAAACCTTTGGGATTGTATAGAGGATATAATGATAGACATATATGTCTTTTACTTAGGTGGCACACAGGGTATTTGGTTATGACCAGAAGGGTCAAAAAAATAAAAAATAAAAAAAGAGGAAATTACAAGTTACCCTGACAGTTCAATGATATGTCATCATAGATGCATAAAGTCAATAAGGCTAGTTAAAATAAAGATTAACCTTGTCAGGGAAGATACTGGCCTACGAGGTGACTATCCACCATAACGGCTTTTAGTTAAAGTTTTAATTTCAGATCATCCTTGGTGGTTACTTTAGATTTTTGAGTTTGCAAGACTGCCATGTAGGCCTCCCCTGAGCTTGTCAGGTTAGTATATTGCTCTTTCTCATGTATACCTTTTATTACCAAAAACCATATAGTTTTTTTTCCAACTTAATTAGATTTTTAACCTTTATAAACCTTAATTTTTAGTAACAACTAAAAATAAGTAATTAACATTTTTTAGTTTGATATTTTAGGAATACATTTTATAACTTGTAAAATTAGGTTTCTTCATTGGCAAACACATGCACATTTTCAAGAGACATAACAGAGATAACATAATTTTTTTTAAACAATGGAAAGACAAACCTATATTTTATGTTAACTCTTAAAGACATTGACCACATTTTCCCAGACTACTTGATCTTAAAACACACACACACACACACACACACACACACACACACACACAATTTGGTGTCAGAAGCTAGAAAAATTCCAGCACATGTGGAATAGGGAAATGAAGATGGATAGTTAAACAGCTGTTTGCAGCCACCTGGTAAATTCTATCTTCCCCAAACCAAGAACACTTAAGAGTAAGTGGTTTTCATGTTTTCTCCACAACCAGAGATAAATAGCTTGCCACATTTTTCTGTTTATAAGACACCCCCATGTATAACATGCTCCCCCCATGTTTTCAACCCAAAGTTAAGAAATCAATATTTTAAACATAAGACAAAACAAAATTTTATTTAGTAATTACCATAGATAATGTTCACATACCAGTACTATGATTATGCAGAATATCATTTTATGCAGAATATCAGTATTATGCAGAATATCACTTTATTCAGCCTCTGTTGCATCACTGCTCTTCTTCATCACTATTAATTCTAGACATATCAATTTCTTCAATTCCTATTGTATCACTGCTATCTTCTGAGTCACTGTCTATATATGTGAGATCATCCTCAGTTCCATCCATGGCATTGCTGATTCCACATTCTTTGAAGGACCTCACAATCACCTCTTGCTTGATGCCATACCATGAGTTTAGGACCCAATTGAAGACTTCAGGAATGGTTCTTTTATTATTTTTTTCCTCTAGTTTTGGTGTCAAGTTATCACCAGCTTTTTGCTTCTCCCATCAGGGCTTTAAATGGCTGGTTGATAGAAACATCTAGTGGCTGTAGCTGACATGTAAGTCCACCAGGAATAACTGTTAGGTGTGTTTGTAAATCAGATGCAACCCATTTTGACTTTTCTGTTAAATGTGCTTGCAACAGATCAAAGACGAGTAGAACTGGCTTCTTTAAGGACACCCCACCCAGGTCTTCTGAACCAAAGTCTTTGCAAATCAAATGACCATAATGTCTTCATTCATCCATCCCTTCTCTTGAACTTGCACAATAATGCCAGGTGGTATGGTCTCTTTAGTATCTTTTTTTTTCCACTTAAAAATGAGCAAAGGAGATAGTTTAGTACTATCTGCACAGCATGAAAGCACAGCAGTAGTAGAGTGTGTCTTTTCATGGCCACTTGTTTTGATTGCCACTATTTTGATTCCTTTCACATCAAAATTGAGAGGTATTTGACTTGGTTCAGAATTGTGTTTTTTCCAAAGTTGTACGACATAGGAGTGAAACTGTTGGATTTTTTCCTCATAAACTGGAGGCATTTTATGAGCCAACTTCATTTGTGTTCTCATAGCCAACCCTTCTCTCCTCATGAAATTGAAGCACTGTTCTGTCTTTCCTGAAAAGTCAACAATGCTCATTTCGCTTGCAAACATTCTTGCCTGACATTGAGTAAACTTGATTTACACACATAAGCCACTCTGGTGCTGCTCCATAATCCAAGTCTTCAGCCTCTGCTCCCAGTTTTCCCATTTTTCTGGTTTTCTTCTTAAGGCCTACATGGTTTTTGGCATCTTAAGGAATTTCTCTTCCAGTTTTCTCCTGTACTCATTGGGAGAAGATCCAAATTGTCTCTGCAGCTCTTTTGTATAGTTGATTACATTCAGTTTGAATTTTGCAGAGTAAGACAATCACTTACTGGGAGAGAATCCAAGATGGCGGCATAGGTAAACACCTAACTGCAGCTGCACCCAACAATTTCAATAAAATACAACTAAAATACAAAATGGACATTACCCAGAACTACAGGAAAGTTGACTGACTGGAAATTCTACAATGAGATGGAAAGAGAAAACCAGAAGGAAAATCAGAGAAGCTGTAAAAGCCTAAGGTACAGAAACACGTTGCGCATGGAGAGGATGGAGCCATAGAGGAGGGGGAGGCTGAGCGCTCCCTAGCAGGAAGGAGATAAAAGCTCCGGTCTGTGCTGAATCCCAGATCCAACAGCACTGAACCTCAGTTCTAGGCCAGACCCTGGGAATCCAAGCTCATACAGAGGGAGCCTGGGCTGTTAGGCGGAATCTCAGGGGAGCGGCAAAAGGCAGAGCCCCCAGAGGCACGCACATTACGCGCAGAGGACGGATTGTTGACTGTGCTGCTAGATTGCCCTAGAGGGAAGGAGACAAAAGCTCTGGACTGTGCTGAGCCCCAGTTCCAACTGCACTGAACCCCAGTTCTAGGCCAGGTCCTTGGGACCCAGGCTCATACAGAGGGAGCCTGGGCTATAAGGTGGAAACCCAGGGGAATGGCTAAAGGAAGTCCCAGAGGTGGGCACATTTTGTGCAGAGAATGTGAGGTTGAGTGTGCCACTGGATTGCCCTAGCGGGAAGGAGACAAAAGCTCCAGACTGCTCTGAACCCCACTTCCAACCCCACTTTCAATTGAACTGAACCCCAATTGGGGAGAGCCTAGACTGTTTGATAGTGCCCAAAACTCAAGGGCACCTTACTCTCAGAGGTGCTTGTAATGAGTACTGAAGAACCCTGAGGAATTCTGAGACTCAGGAACTCATAGGGCGTGGCTGACAGAAGCCAAGGCTGTAGGCTCCACCCTGAAACTCTGCTCCATCCAAGTTGAACACTGACTTTTAAGGCTACCAACTCAGGGAAGCTGCAAAAATGCCGAGACAAGGAAACAGATCACAACTTTAAAAAATGGAGGGCAAAAAGCGACTGGATATAGAGTTCAAAACCACACTTATAAGGTTTTTCAAGAATTTCCTAGAAAAGGCTGATAAAATAAATGAAACCTATGAGGATATGAAAAGTGATCAACTAGAAATAATAAGGGATCAACAAGAAATAATAAGGGATCAACAAGAAATAATTATGGATCAACAAGAAATAAAGAATACATTGTCTGAAATTAAAAAAAAAATTATACAGAGTCCTAAAAACAGAATGGAAGATTGCAAGAATCAAGTCAAAATTTGGAACATAAAGAGCCAGAAGATACTCCTCCGCAGAAGCAAGAAGAAAAAAGAATCCAGAAAGTTGAAGATAATGTAAGAAACCTCTGGGACAACTTCAAGCGAACCAACATCAGAATTATGGGGGTCCCAGAAGAAGAGAGAGAGCAAGATACCAATAACATACAGAAAGAAATAGTGACAGAAAACTTCCCCCACCTGGGGAAAGAATTAGAACTACAGGTCCAGGAAGTGCACAGAACCCCAAACAAAAGGAATCCAAAGAGGATCACACCAAGACACATCATACTTAAAATTCCAAGAGCAAAAGACAAAGAGAGAATATTAAAAGCAGCAAGTGAGAAACAGGTAGTTACCTATAAAGGAGCACCCATAAGATTGTCAGCTGATTTCTCAAAGAAACCATGCAGGCCAGATGGCAATGGCAAGTAATATTCAAGGTGATGAATAGCAAGAACCTACAGCCAAAAATACTCATCCCAACAAAGCTATCACTCAGAATCAAAGGACAGATAAAGAGCTTCACTAATAAAAAAAAAAAGCTAACGGAGTTCATCACTGCCAAACCAGAATTATATGAATTGCTGAAGGGGGTTCTTTTGGAAGAGAAAGAAAATAAAGATAAAAATTATGAACAACAAATACGTAACTATCAACAAGTGAATCTAAAAACCAAGGGAATTTTTTAAAAAAAATCTGATGAACAATAAAAAAAAAAAAAAAAAAAAAAAGACAATCACTTACCAGTATTTATCTTTTTTTAATTTTTTATGTCTTTGGGGGCTCAGAATGCTCCAATCCCTGTTGCATCTGCACCTTCCACCTCCACCTCAATTATGGCATCAGCTGACATCAATAACAGCAAGGCTTGTGATTGGAGAAAGCCTGTTTGACAAGGTATTGACAGCTATGCACCTGCATGGGTCCCTCCTTGGCTGACTTTCATGTATAAGACACCCCTCGATTTTCAGTCTAATGATTTTAGAAAAAAAAATCAGCATCTTATACATGGAAAAATACGGTAACTCATCCTACTCAGGGTTAAAGATACAGAAATCCAATTACTAGTACCATATGCTAGCCACACCCAAGGACATACACGTTAAGAGAATAAATCTCATTTTGGTACATCAACATAAAACTGAAGAATATTCTATTGATCTTCTCCTAAGACATTCCCCAAGTGGTCAGACTTTAAAACCCCCAAAATGAAGGTTCCTGGGTCCTCTCCCTCCAAGAAGAATGCCTGTGGCATTTTCTCCCATAGGCATGCACACCCTATTCTCTAAGTGACCCCATGGGAAGTGCTTCCAGGAGAGCAATGGGTAGCAGAATCTTTTCCTGGCTAACCCTCTGAACTTGTTTCCAAGGCCCCCTTTTTTGGATCCCCTTTTCTCTGAGATTTAGTCTAGGGTCTCCTGTTGCTTCCGCTATGCTATTTGCCCCAGCTGTGTTTTTGCTGTGCTCAATAAATTTCACTTGCTTTTCTTCACTTTGTCTTATGATTGAAGCCTTTCCTTCAAGAAAAGGTGTAGCATTCTCCCTTGTTCTGCATCACCATGCACTGGATCAGGTCCGATAGCTGTGTCACTGGGCTCTAAGAACACTTATCCCAAGAAACAGTATAACTAAGACAAGAGAAATCTTATAAATGTTATAAGAATAGCTTGATTCATTCGCCAGTGTTGCCCTTCAGAACAGAAGGGCTCTATACCTCCTTACAGTGGCAAAAGGTGGTATCTGTTTAAATCAGAAAAATTTGATTTTACATAAATAAATCAGGGTAGCTACAACAAAACATAGAAGATAAACTTGAAAGAGCAAGCAATGTACAGAATACTGGGGACTCTTTCTGGGATATCAAATTGGCTTTTCTCCTTCTTGCTTTCCTTTTATGCACTCATGATTATCTTCATACTCCTACTAATATTTCGATCCATTCCTCAATTTATTAAAAATTAATTTATTTTCATATGGCAGACATACAGTTCCAAATAATGCTGTCTGAAGGATACCAGGCCCTCACTCCCACAGAAGAGACTTCTTATTTGGGGCCTCTGGGCAGACATCTCCGGTCACCTCCCTCAGCTGACAACTAGTTAGTATGGGAACCTAAAGCCCACAATGACCCTAATCAGCTTGAAGTAGCCAGAGCAGTCTTTGCCCAAAATATCCAAAGGAATTGGAAACCCATACATTTGTTAGGTAGGAAATTAGACATGAGCAGCTGGGGTGGGGCCTACCCTGTTGTCCTTACAAGGACTACACCAACATGGACCTCATATCACCTCTATGGGCAGCCCTGCAATCAACAGTTCCTGACACAAACCTCCAGTGGACATGTACTGAGCCAGCAAATCCTATCTAATAAAAGAGTAATATTCAAATTGATCATACCCCAGCCACACCCACAAGCCACACCCACAAGCCAATCAGGAGTGAATATGCAAATAACCCCAACCAAGATGGCTGCGGCCATGAAGAGAGCAGCAGGGAGGCTTGAGTTTCCCCAGCAATGGAGGAAACCAAGCTTTCCACCTGCCCTTGCCAGCCCAGGCCTCCACTCCAGGCTACAAAGTTTCAATGATAGAAGATGAATAAATCCCAACAAAAATGGCTGTGACCACAAAGTGAGCAGGAGGCTTGGCTCCACTCCAGGCTACAAAGTTTCAATTATAGAAGATAAATAAATCCTAGATACCAGGGCCTCTGCTTGGGTTGCCAGGGGGGTGCCTGCCTGCAAACCACCACAGACTCCTCGCTCAGGCCACCACACACCCCAAAGGAACCCCCACCCTTATCCAGGACACACTTCAGGGAAAAACCAGCTGGCCCCCACCCATGCACCAGGCCTCTATTCCAGTGGTTACGATCCACATGCAGCTCTTTGGCTTTCTCATTTTCTATCTATACTCCTCTCTTAATTGCCTTTGTTCTCTCTCAAGCTCAGCTCTGCGTTTTCTATGTATGATATAGCTTGAATCTGTTTCTGAATCTTCACCTCAGCCCTTTGGTACATCATATTAGTGTAGCAACCTCCCTTGTTCTGCATCACCATGCGCTGGACCAGGTCCGATAGCTGTGTCCTCTGAGCCTCCTGCTCAGCCAATGTCACCTTATTGTTGAACTCACAGTGACCATCCTTGAACTGCTCCATCAGATCTTGAATGCCTTCTGGTGCTTCCTTACGTAATCATGGAAACTCCATGCCAACCGATTCATCTTTCTGGGTGAATAAGAGAATCATTTATATCCTAGCCTTGATTCCAAACATTGCCAGAGTCTTCTCCATGGCCCTTTGCTCTTTGTGTATGGGCCCAATGGGACCACTAGTGAGACCCTGCAAAGATCAGGAGGCTTAAAAGAACAATCTCCTTTGTAGAATTCAGTATATCATATTTAAAATACAAGGTGTGTCCATAATGACAATTTCTCCTTCATTCCATGTGCTGCTCCCTTTCTCACAGATCTTGATGATGGATTTTGCTGCAATGCTATAATGATTTCCAAGGTTGCAATTCTCTGTGGCACTTTTGCCTGCTCCAGTCTTACCTAATAAGATGAGTTTCAGTTGTGAATCTATGGGGTCTTGGTTTCCTAAGACATCAGAGGAAAAGCCACAGTTACTTCCAACCTTTCATGCCTCCCAGTCCCCCACCATATTTCCTTCCTCTATTGCCTGCTGGTGTCATCTCTGCGAGCAATGTCTGCACTCACAGGAATCTGTAGAACCCCTGTGTATGACCTGCCTCCTGCAAGACTTGGGAAACACCAGGTCACTTCTCATGAGTCTCTTTGACTGCTCCCTGTGACCTTTGGAAGCTAAATGTCAATCAATGATGGTGTACCACTGCTGGTAGCTGTTCCTCATAAGCTAATGTAGGAAGTAACACAAATTCTGGCTTTGGGGCATCACAGTGGAAGATCCTCTTCTCTCGATTTATTCAAAATTGAACTTTTCTTCTTTCCACTAAGAAGCCAGGTAAGTAGATGATTCAAGTAATGCCACCCCTGCAGGGGAGAAAAGGGTGCACATACACAAAGATAATGGTTCTTTTATATATATAGATATAGATATAGATATAGATATAGATATAGATATAGATATAGATATAGATATAGATATTTTATTTTTAAACTAAGGTGGCTATATTGTGCCTATTTAATTTTTAATTTTTAATTTTTAAATATCTTTATTGATTATGGTGTTACATAATTGTCCTCATCCCCCAATTCCCATCCCATGCCCCTCCTCATGTTTGCCCACCCCCTATTGTCCATGACCTCCGGTTAGGCTTATATGCATGCACCCAAGAACTTTGGTTTGTATCTCCCCTTTGACTCTACTCTCCTCTACTTTCTCTCTGAGGCCCGACAGTCTGATGGCTGCTTCTCAGTCTCCAGGTCTATTTCTGTTAATCAATTATGTTGGTTATTATTTTTTATCTAGATGTGTTAGATCATGTGATACAAGGAATTCCCTTATAGGACCGAAACTGAGACAAACCATAATGTTCATGCTGAGAGGAAAATGAATCAGTCTGTAGTGAGTTCCTTTCTTGGTCAACAGTTCTTTTGAGTCCCCATTTCAATGTCAAACATTACTTATGTGTACATGTCAGCCATGGTATTTCCGATCTGGTTGGATGACAAATGGTGTTTATGCAGTTTCGACATCTCTGGTTTGGTCCTGGGCATCCTCCAGCGTCACACAGCTTCTATCTGCAGTATGGCAAGGCATTGTCAGCATCTTCCATCTCCAGACTGTTTATCTTACGTCTTCATGGCTGGGGCACTCCTGTCAATTCCATTCTGTTGCAGGAATCCACATGATCTCAAAGTTGTTTTCTGAAAATATCCAAACATATTCTTGACCAAAAGTTAATAAAGGGATATTTTCTATGAATTTGACTTGGGATCCATTTTCTTTCTTCCTTCCTTCCTTCCTTCCTTCCTTCCTTCCTTCCTTCCTTCCTTCCTTCCTTTCTTTCTTTCTTTCTTTCTTTCTTTCTTTCTTTCTTTCTTTCTTTCTTTCTTTCTTTCTTTCTTTTTCATTCTTTGTTTCTTTCTTTTTCCCCAAATGATTTTCCTCTGGCTTTTTTGACACCATTATGTTTTTCACGGGTATTTTGTGGTTAGCATTTCAAATGAAAGTTAATTTTCTAAAGTACAAAATTTTTAGATGTAATTTACTCACTGGATATTTTTCCTTACATGATATTTTTCCACTGTCACCTCTTTTTTAAATTTAAATATTAGGAGGCTTTTGGAAATTTTATAATGTAATCTTGGTAGGTTTTACATTTTAATTATTTGCTCTAAAATATGACTGCTTTAGGTTCATTCCATGTTGTGAAATTTTACCATGAGATGAACTGCCAATAAGAATTTTGTTAACATTTTAGGAACAGCTGTTTGTACAGTGCAATCAATTTTTCTAGAATATTTGATTATTTCAATTAGTTTAATTATCTCTGAGAAATTGACTACTATTCAACTGTCAAAGTTCACACTCTAAAAACAATCTTATTTACCCTGTGTGTATTAGTTAAAAGGATTATTTGCCTTCTTGAGTAGGCCCTGAGCATTCGTGGTACTAGGCTGGATTTGGATATCAAAAACCCACTTCCCCACACCATGGTACAAGACATCTCAAATGAGTCTTGTAGCAGTGAGAGGGCTGCTGCTGTCAGCCAAGTCTCTGTCTGTTACCTGGGTCCTGATTTGAGCTGTGCATGGGAAGCGAATAAGCCATGGGGGCAGGAGACATCCCTTAGAAGGGGTGAATGTTCAGGTGCCTGCCGAGTTGGAGGGGCAGTAAGGCCTGTGCCCCACCTCTGTTGACCACCATGTTGTCTTCTGCGACTGTGTCTGTCTTAGGTAGAATGAAAGTTAATTTTCTAAAGTACAAAATTTTTACATGTAATTTACTCGCTGGATATTTTTCCTTACATGATATTTTTCCTTCCCTGAAGAATTTTACCCAGAATCTTACAGTCTTTGGCTAACCAGCCATCTTCCGGGGCCAAGCAGGATGATGTGAGGTTCAGTTCTGTCTCCTTGGTAGCCTATGCCCCCATGGCCTTCACACCCAGCACCTGCCTTGGGATCCCTTCATCTGCTGGTGAGGCCCAGGCACTGATCACATATTTTGGGAAACCCAGGTTTCTTCTCCAGAGAAGGCCCAGCTCACCTCACTGGGTGAGAGACAGATCTATGGTACCAGCCACCATGATGCTTCAACATCAGCTGGCACTGAAAGCTCAGGCAACAGCTGTGGGCAACTAGACCATGAGAAAAGGGTCACTCTTGGCCAAAAGGACAAGAGGGGCCATTATAGAATGCTCAGGTGCCTTCCCAAGGGGCCCTCTATCCTGGAAGGGATTAAATTTTTTCATTTCATTTTTAAATTGCTTCAGACATTCAAAAAATTGGTTTTAATTTTGTTTGGGATAGTTGTACATTGTGCTGTTGTAAAATATCTAAGGATGTATTATCTTTGTCTTCAAGCACCATAAAGATGATTTTTTATTGATACCCAAGGATGTGAGGTACTATTATAGGTAATGGGGGGTAACCCAACTCTGGGAAAAAATTATAATGGCATTGTAGAATAATATCATTTAAGGATATTCTTTGCTCTAGGCTATGGCAATTCCATTTCAAACTCACTGTCAATTTCTTTTAATATAGACTCGGTCTTCTTTACATTTTCTGCACTTCTCCCAGGTTTCCATCCAAGCCAGAAACCTTTCTTTAAAAGTTTCAATTGTAGAAGGTAAATAAATTCCAGATTCCAAGGTCTCTGTTTGGGTCATCAGGGGGCTTGGCTGACCTGCAAACCATCACAGGCCCCTCTCCCAGGCCAGCTTACATCCCAAGGGAACCCCCACTCTGATTCGGGACAACCTTCAGGGCAAACCAGCTGGCCCCCATCCATGCACCAGGCCTCTAAACTATCTAATAAAAGAGTAATATGCAGATTGAGCATCACTCCAACACACAAGATGGCTGCCCCCATGTGGTCAAAAATTCTTCCCACATGTGGATACAAGATGGCCACCACAAGATGGCCAGCAGGTGAGGGAAGTTGGGAGGAATCAGGCCTGCAAGGGAGGGCAATTGTGGGTGATTAGGCAAGCAAGGGAGGGAAGTTGGGAGGCACCAGGCCTGCAGAGGAGGGTATTTAGGGATGACCAGGCTGGCAGAGGAAGGAAGTTGGGGGCAAACAGGTTGGCAGGGGAGCAGTTAGACATCAAGCACGCTGGCATAGGAGTTGTTAGGGGGTGATCAGGCTGGCAGGCAGGAGTGGTTAGGGGCAATCAGGAAGACAGGCAGGCGAGCAGTTGGGAGCCAGCAGTCCTGGATTGTGAAAGGGATGTCTGACTGCCTGTTTAGGCCCGATAGGATTGAGTCTCTTCCATGTTTTCATGCTTCTGATTTTATTTTATTTATCAATTATCAGACATCCCTTGAGGGGTCCCAACTTGGAATGGGTCCAGGCTGGGCTGAGGGACACACACTTCCAGCCCCCATGCATGAATTTTGTGCATTGGGCCTCTAGTTTTTAAATGAAAACATATTCTGAGTTTTCAGGTATTAGAACTTTAACAACTCCTTTTAGGGAACACAATTTAACCAACAACAGTATGGATATACCAGAATTTGTTTATTCATTTACCAATTGAAGAACATTTAGGTGCTTCCAGTGTGAGCTATTATGAATATTATACTGGCTATTATGTGGCATTCATATACAAATCTATGCTTCTATTTCTGTTAAGAAAATCACTTAGAAATGAGATAGCTAATTTACATGTTTAATTTTATGAGATACTGTCTATTTCTCCTATATGTGATAGCTTTATTTTATTATTATGTAAAATCTTTATTGTTGAGGGTATTACAGATGTTATCATTTTTGTCCCCATATCCCACATTTCACCACACCATATGTCTTCAATAACCAATTGTCTGTGTCCATAGGTAATGAATATATGCATATAAGATCTTGAGTTAATCTCTTTCTGCTCCATCTCCTTTAATCCCTCTGAGATTGAGTCTGTTCCATGTTTTTGTGCTTCTGATTTTATTTTATTATCAGTTTATTCTGTTCATTAGATTTATTATTCATTTATTTAATTCATAGACTTTCTTGTTCATTTATTTAATTCATACACTCAATTGTTAATATATGTATTTATTGCCATTTTAATGTTCATATTTTATATTATTATTATTTTTTCTTTCTCTTCTTAAAGAATATGCTTCAAAATTTCATGTAATACTGTTTTAGTGGTGATAAATGCCTTGTCTATGAAGGTCTTTATCTGACCCTCATTTTTAAATGATAGCATTTTATGGCTAGAGTAATCTTGGTTGTAAGCCTTTGATATTCATAACTGAATATTTTTGCCAATTTTCTTGCCTGCAAAGTTTCTGTTGAGAAATCAGCTGACAGCCTATGAGTGCTTCCTTGTAAATAACTGATTGCTTTTCTCTTGTTTCTTTTAAGATTCTCTCTTTACCTTAAACTTTTGGCATTTTTTTCATATATTTTTACTTTATTGATTAAGGTATTACATATGTGTCCTTACTCCCATTGCCCACCCGACCCTTACTCATGCCTTCACCCCCTGGTGTCTGTGTCCATTGGCTAGGCTTATATGCATGCATACAAATCCTTTGGTTGATCTCTCCCCCTAACCTTTACCACTCCTACCTTCCCTTTGAGGTTTGACAGTCTGATTGATGCTTCTCTGATTCCAGATCTGATTTTTTTTTGTCAGTTTAAGTTATTCATTACATTCCATAAATCAGTGAGATCACGTGATATTTATCTTCCTATGACTGGCTTATTTCACTTAGCATAATACTCTCTAGTTCCATCCATGCTTTTGCAAATGATAATAATTCATTCTTTTTTTTTTTTTTTTTTTACTGCAGAATAGTATATTCCATTGCGTAGATGTACCACAGTTTTTTAATCCACTTATCTGCTGAGAGGCACTTAGGGTATTTCTAAATCTTAGCTATGGTAAATTGTGCTTCTATGAACGTAGGGGTGCATATATCCTTTCTGAATGGTGTTTCTACTTTTTTGGGATATATTCCTAGAAATGGGATTATTGGGTCAAATGTGAGTTCCACTTTTAGTTTTTTGAGGAAACTCCATATCATTCTCCACAGTGACTGCACCAGTCTGCATTCCCAACAGGAGGGTTCCTTTTTCTCCAGATTATCAACAGCACTTGTTGTTTGTTGATTTGTTGATGATAACCATTCTGACAGGTGATCCATGGTACCACATTGTTGTTTTGATTTGCATCTCTAGGATGATTAGTGACTTTGAACTTGTCTTCATATATCTTTTGGCCTTCCTTATATCTTCTTTTGAAAAGTATCTATTTAGGTTCATAGCCCATTTTTTATTGGGTTGTTTAACTTCTTGTTGTTAAGTTGTATGAGTTCCATGTAAATGTTTAACATCAAACACTCATTGGTGATAACATTAGCAAATATATTCTCCCATGCAGTGTACTTTCTTTTTTCTTTCATTTTTTTTCTGTTTGTTTATGGTTTCTTTTGCTGTGCAAAAGCTTTTTATTTTAATATAGTCCCATTTATTTATTTTTCTCTTTAGTTTCCATTACGATCTGTATCAGTGATGAAATTTCTTTGGCATATGTTTGAGATTTTGCTGCCTGTGGATTCCTCTAATATTTTTATCATTTCCCATTTTATGTTTAAGTCCTTTATCCATTTTGAGTCTATTTTTGTGTATGGTGTAAGTTGGTGGTCTAGTTTCATCTTTTCGCATGTAACTGTCCAATTTTCTACACACTATTTATTGAAGAGACTATTTTTGACTCCATTGATATGCTCTTGCCTCCTTCGTAAATTAATTGAGCGTAGTGGTTTGGGTAGATTCCTGCATTCTCTGTTCTTTTTCTTTTTTTTAAAAAAAAAAACTAAATTTTTTTATAGTTTAAAATATTACATGTAGTAGTACATATATCTTATTCTCCCCCTCCCCCAATTGACCTTCCTTTAGTTTCCCCTAGCCTCTGTCCCATGTCCTCATCCCACCCCACCAGGGTCTTGTGTCCATTTGTTGTGCTTTTATGCATGCATACAAGTCCTTTAGTTTATCTCTTCCCCCCACCTCCCCAATATTCCCCTGTTTTCCCACTGCAATTTGACAGTCTGTGGGGTGCCTTACTGCCTCTGTATTTATCTTTTTGCTCATCAGGTTATAATGTTCTTTATTTTCCATAAATGAGTGAGATCATGTGGTATTTTTCTTTCATTGCCTGGCTTATTTCATTTAACATATTGCTTTCCAGGTCCATCCACACTGCTGCAAATGGTAACAATTCCTTCTTTTTTAAAACAACATTGTGTAGATGTACCATAGCTTTCTAATCCACTCATCTGCTGATGGACATTTGTGCTGTTTCCAAATATTGGCTATGATGAATTGTGCTGCTATGAACATAGGGGTGCATATCTCCTTTCTGGTTGGTGTTTCTACTTTCCTGGAATATATTCCTGGAAGTGGGATTACTGGGTCAAATATGAGTTCCATTTTTAGTCTGTTTTAGGAAATCCATACTGTTCTCCACAGTGACTGCACCAGTGTGCATTCCCACCAGCAGTGCATGAGGGTTCCTTTTTCTCAGCATCCTTGCCAGCACTTGTCTTTGGTTGATTTGTTAATGATAGTCATACTGACAGGTGTAAGATGGTACTTCATTGTCATTTTGATTTTCATCTCTCAGATAATTAGTGACATTGAGAATGTTTTCATGTGTCCTTTGGTCTTCCTTCTGTCTTCTTTTGAAAATATTCTATCTAGGTCCATTGCCCATTTTTTAAGTGGCTCATTTACTTTCCTTTTATAAAGATGTATAAGTTGCCTGTAGATGTTGGAGATTAAAACTTTATCAGTGATAACATTTGCAAATATGTTCCCCCATACAGTGTGCTTTCTTCTTGTTTTGTTGATGGTTTAGGTTTATTTTGTTGTACAAAAGTTTTTATTTTGATGTAGTCCTATTTGCTTATTTTCTCTTTAGTTTCCATTGCCCTAGGAGTGGTATCCGTGAAGAAATTGCTTTGGCATATGTCTGAGATTTTGCTGCCTATGGATTCCTCTAGTATTTTTTAAAATATACTATTGATTGTCTTACAGAGAGGAAGAGAGAAGGATAGAGAGTTAGAAACATCAATCAAAGAGAATCATTGACAAGCCTCCTGCACACCTCCTTCCGGGAATGTGCCAGCAACCAAGGTACATGCCCTTGACTGGAATCGAACCTGAGACCTTTCAGTCCGCAGGCCAACACTCTATCCACCGAGCCAAACTGGTTTCTGCTCCTCCAGTATTTTTATGGTTTCCCATCTTATGTTTAAGTCCTGTATCCATTTTGAGTTTATTTTTGTGTATGGTGTAAGTTGGTGGTCTAGTTTCATGTGTTTTTTTTGCATGTATCTGGCCAATTTTCCCTACACCATTTATTGAAGAGACTGTCTTGACTCCATCGTATGTTCATGCCTCCTTTGTCAAATATTGATTGAGCATAGTTTTTTTGGTCAATATCTGGGTTCTCTGTTCTATTCTATTGATCTATATCACTGTTCTTGTGCCAGTACCAGGCAGTTTTGAGAACAGTGGCTTTGTAATACAGCTTGATATCTGATATTGAGATCTCAGGATTGCTGCAGCTATTTGGGGTTTCTTTTTATTCCAGATGAATTTCTGGAGAGTTCGTTCGAAGTCTGTGAAATATGACATTGGTATTTTAATATGGAGTACACTGAATCTTTAGATTGTTTTGGGTAGTATGGATATTTTGATGATGTTGATTCTCCCAATCCATGAACATGGAATGTTCTTCCAGCTGTTTATATCTTCCTCTGTTCCTTTTTTCAGTGTCCTGTAGTTTTTCACATATAGGTCTTTTTACCTCCTCAGTTAAGTTTATTCCAAGATATCTTATTTTATTTATTTTATTTTATTTGTATTTTTGGTACGATGGTAAATGAGATTTTTTTTTTTTTTAGTCTCTCTTTAATTTTACTATTGGTGTATAAAAATGCCATAGATTTCTTGGTGTTAATTTTGTATCCTGCTACATTGCCAAATTCATTTATTAAGTTCAATAATTTTTTATGGAATCTTTAGGTTTTTCTAAATACATTATCATGTCATCTGCAGATAATGACAGTTTTATGCCTTCTTTTCCAATTTAGATACCTTTTATTTCTTCTTGTCTAATTGCTATGGCTAGCACTTCCAGTACTATGTTTAACAGGAGTGGTGAAAGTGGACATCCCTGTCTTGTTCCTGTTCTTAGGTGAAATGGTTTAATTTTTTGCTCATTGAATATGATGTTGGCTGTAGGTTAATCAAATAAGCCTTTTTAGATATTGAGATATGATCCCTCTATTCCCAATTTGCTAAGGGTTTTTATCAAGAAAGGGTGTTGGATTTTGTCAAAAGCTCTTTTTACAACAATTGATATGACTATGTGATTTTTATCTCTCAATTTGTTTTTTTAAAAATATATTTTATTGATTTTTAACAGAGAGGAAGGGAGAGAGATAGAAATGTCGATGAGAGAGAAACATAGGCCAGCTGCCTCTTGCACACCCCGTTCCGGGGATGTGCTCGCAACCAATGTACATGCCCTTTACCGGAATCAAACCTGGGACCTTTCAGTCCGCAGACAGATGCTCTACCACTGAGCCAAACTGGCTTCGGCTCTCAATTTGTTTATGTGATGTGTCACATTTATTGATTTGTGGATATTGTAACTATCCTTTCAACCCTGGGATATCTACTTGGTCATGGTGTGAGATCTTGCTAATGTAATACTGGATCTGTTTTGCTAGAAGTTTGTTGAGAATTTTGGCATCTATGTTCATGAGTGATATTGGCCTGTAATTCTTTTTCATTGTGTTGCCTTTATCTGGTTTTGGTATTAGGGTGATGCTGGCTTCATAAAAGAAGCTTGTAAGTGTTCCTTCCTCTTGAATTTTTTTGAATAGTCTGAGGAGGACAGGTTTTAGTTCTTCCTTGAATGTTTGGTAAAATTCCCCTGTGAAGCTGGCTAGCCTCAGGCTTTTGTTTGCTGAAAGCTTTTTTGTGAGTGCTTCAATTTCTTCCATAGTTATTAGCCTATTGAGATGTTTAGATTCTTCCTGATTGAATTTTGGAATGTTTTATTTTTCTAGAAATATGTCCATTTCCTCCAGGTTGTCTAATTTTTAAAATTTCTTTATTGATTAAGGTATCACATATTTGTCCTCATCCCCCCATTCCCATCCCAAACCCCTCCCCACATATGCCCCATCCCTTGTTGTCCCTTACTGCTGGTTAGGCTTATATGCATTCATATGTCCTTTGGTTGATCTCTTCCCCTATCTACCCTTCCCTGCCTTCCCTCTGAGGTTTGACAGTCTCATCAATACTTCCCTTTCTCAGGGTCTGTTTTTGTTCATCAGTTTATGTTGTTCATTATTTCCCCTAGATGAGTGAGTTCATGTGATACAAGAAATACACTTTTAAAAACTAAAAATGAAACAAGCAATAATGGTTATGCTGGGAGGCAAGTGAATCAGTCTGTAGTGAGTTTCATTCTGGGACAAAAGTTCTTTTGAGTACCAATTTCAATGTCAAACAGTTCCTTATGAGTACATGTCAGCCATGGATGGTGGACAAATGGTGGTAATGCAGGTCCAACCCTCTCTGGTTTGGTCCTGGGCAACCTGCAGTGACACACAGCTGCTGACTTCTTGTATGGCAAGGCGTTGTCAGTGTCTTTCATCTTTGGACTGTTTCTCTTCTGTCATTATGGTTGGGGCACTCCTGTCAATTCCTCTCTGTTGCAGGAATCTACGTGGTCTTGGAGTAGTTTTCTGAAAATACACAAACATATGTCGACCAAAAGTCAATAAAGGAAACTTTCCTATAAATTTTACTTGGGATTCTTTTTCATTTGTTGCCCAAATGATTTTTCTTTGGCTTGTTTTGACACCACGTGTGTTTTTTCATGGATGTCTTGCTGTTAGCATTACAAATGAAAATTAATTTTCTAAAGTACAAATTTTCTAGATGTAATTTACTTACAGTATATTTTTCCTTACATGATATTCTTCTACTATACCCCCGTTTTATTTAAATATTAGAAGGCTTTTGGAAATTTTATAATGTAATCTTGATAGCTTTGAAATTTTAATTTTTTGCACTAAAATATGACTGATAGTTTCATTACATGTTACATAATTTTACCATGAGATGAACTTCCAATAAAAATTTTAGTTAACACTTTAGGAACAGCTTTTTGTCCAGTACAATTAATTTTTCTAGAATATCTGCTTATTTCAATTAGCTAATTTAAATTAGTCTGAAAATGTGACTTTTACTTTACTGTCAAGTTTAACACTCTAACAGCAATTTTTTAATAGAGATTTTCATTGGTAATTTGTAACAATCCTTTTTGTTTTTGTGGGTTCTGTTATTATTTTGCCTCTTTCATTTCTGATTTTGTTTATTTTAGTCCTTTCCCTTTACTTCTTGGTGAGCTTGGCTAGAGATTCCTCTTGTTTATCCTTTCAAAGAACAGCTCTTTGTTTCATTGATCTTTTGTATTGTTTTTTTGTTTCCTTTACTTTTTGGACTCTATTTCTTTTATTTCTGCTCTGATCTTTATTATTTCCTTCCTTCTGCTTACTCTGGGCTTTTCCAGTTGCTTTCATTCTAATTCTTTAAGTTGTCGACTTAGATGATTTACTACTTTATTTTATTTATTTATTTATTTATTTATTTAGGCCTGTAGAGAGATCTAAATTTCCTCTCTGGACTGCTTTTATTGTGTCCCATAGATTTTGGATTGTTGTGTTTTCATTGTCATTCATTTTCACGATGTTTTTAATTTCTTCTTTCTTATCTTTGGTAACCAAATCACTGTTTAATAGCATGCTATTCAGCTTCCAAGTGTTTGAATTTTTGTATTGTTTTTATTGTAGTTTATTTCTAATAAGCCATTGTGGTCTGAGAAGATTCTTTTATTTTTATTTTATTTATTTATTTATTTATTTATTTATTTATTTATTTATTTATTTAAATAAATCTTTATTGTTCATATTATTACAAATGTTCATCATTTTCTTCCCCTCCATTGCTTCCCTCCACCAGGTTCCCACCCCACCCTCTGCCCTTTCCCCACCCCCCATTGTCCCCTTCCATAGGTACACAATTTATGTTCAGTCTCTTCCCGCACCCCCCTCCCCACTCTCCTTTCTCTGGAGAATTGTCAGTTCACTCCTCTTCCATACCTCTGATTCTATTATATTCACCAGTTAATATTGTTCATTAGATTTTTTAATTCCCTTGGTTTTTTCAATTCACTTGTTGCTAGTTAAGTATTTGTTGTTCATAATTTTTATCTTTATTTTCTTCCTCTTCCTAAAAAACCCCTTCAGCAATTCATATAATTCTGATTTGGCAGTGATGAACTCTTCTAGTTTTTTTTTTTTTTATTTGTGAAGCTCTTTATCTGGCCTTCGATTCTAAGTGATAGCTTTGTTGGGTATTTTTGGCTGTAGGTTCTTGCTACTCATCATCTTGAATATTTCTTACCACTCCCTTCTGGCCTGCATGGTTTCAGTTGATAAATCAGCTGACAATCGTATGGGTGCTCCTTTATAGGTAACTACCTGCTTTTTTCTTGCTGCTTTTAATATTCTCTCTTTGTCTTTTGCTCTTGGCATTTTAATTATGATGTGTCTTGGTGTAATCCTCTTTGGATTCTTTTTGTTTGGGGTTCTGTGCACTTCCTGGACTTGTAAGTCTAATTCTCTCACCAAGTGGGGGAAGTTTTCTGTCACTATTTCTTCCAGTATGTTTTCGGTATTTTGCTCTCTCTCTCTTCTTCTGGGACCCCCATAATTCTAATGTTGGTTCACTTGAAGTTGTCCCAGAGGTTTCTTAGATTATCTTCAACTTTCTGGATTCTCTTGTCTTCTTGCTTTTGTGGAGGAGTGTCTTCTGGCTCTTTATGTTCCAAATCTTTGACTTGATTCTTGTGATCTTCCATTCTGTTTTTAGGATACAGTATAATATTTTTTATTTCAGACAATGTATTCTTTATTTCTATTGATAGTTGATCCCTTTTTATTTCTAGTTTATCCCTTATCATATTCTCATAGGTCGCATTTATTTTATCAGCCTTTTCTAGGAAATTCTTGAAAAACCTTATAAGCGTGGTTTTGAACTCTATATTCAGTCACTTTTTGTCCTCCATTCCTTTCATTTGTGATCTGTTTCCTTGTCTTAGCATTTTCACTGCTTCCCTGAGTTGGTAGGGTGGCTTTGTGTGCTAAGGTGACCTATATGGCTCAGTGGGTCAGTCTCCCAGTTACCTGAGGTGGACACTCTTGGTGTGCCCCCTTTTATGGACTGTGTGTACAGCCTTGTTGTTGTTAAGTCTTGATTGTTGTTGGTATCACTGGGAGTAACTGACCTCCAGGCCAATTGGCTGTGAAGATCAGCTGTATCTTGTCTTATTTGACAAGATTTGAAAAATTGTAAAAGCCTCTGTTCTCAGCTTGGATGGAGCAGAGTTTCAGGGTGGAGCCTACAGATTTGGCTTCTCACCAACCATGTCCTATGAGGTTCCTGAGTCTCAGTGTTCCTCAGTGTCTTTCAGTTCTTGCTACAAGCACCTCTGAGAGAAAGGTGCCCTCGAGTTTCGCCCACTATCAAACAGTCTAGACCACATGTGTCAAACACAGGGCCCGTGGGCCAAATCCAGCCCGCCAGGCCTTGCAATGTGGCCCGCACCGTGCTGTCATCACTGCACTCTGCTGTCAGTTTATGACATTGTCAGTTTATGACTGTTCAGTAAACCATTCGGCCCGCGATTTAGGCTGGATTTTAGATTTTGGCCCCTTCTCTGATTGAGTTCGACACCCCTAGTCTAGACTCTCCCTCAATGAGCCCGGAACTAGGGTTCAGTGCTGTTGGAAGTGGGGTTCAGAGCAGTCTGGAACTTTTGTCTCCTTCCTGCTAGGGCAATCCAGAGGCACAGGCAATACTCTGTTCTCTGCGTGTAATGTGAGCACCTCTGGGACTGCCTTTTGCCACATCCCGGAGTTTCCGCCTTACAGACCTATGTATGAGCCTGGGTCCCCAGGGTCTGGCATAGAACTGGGGTTCAGTGCAGTCAGAACTGGGGTTCAACACAGTCAGGAGCTTTTGTCTTCTTCCCGCTAGGGCAATCTAGCAGCAGAGTCAATAGTCCGTCCTCTGCGCACAATGTGCACGCCTCTGGGACTGCCTTTCGTCGCTCGCCTGAGTTTCTGCCTTATAGCCCACACTCCCTCAGTATGAAACTGGGTCCCCAGGTTCTCATCCAGAACTGGGGTTCAGTGCTGTCGGAGCTGGAGTTCAGCACAATCTGGAGCTTTTATCTCCTTTCTTCTAGGAAACACCAGCCAGGCACTCAGCCACCCCTCTTCTCTGGCTCCTTCCTCTCCCCCCGCATACTATGTCTCTGTACCTTAGGCTTTTACAGTTCCTCAGTTTTTCCTTCTTGTTTTCTCTTTCCTTCAAGTTGTAGAATTTCCAGTCAGTCAACTTTCCTGTAGTTCTGGATAATGTCCAATTTATATTTTAGTTGTGTTTTTTTTTTTTTTTTTGTAATTGTGTGAGATTGCAGTTAGGCGTTTACCTATGCTGCCATCTTGGTTTCTTCCTCTGAGAAGATTCTTAATATGATTTCAATCTTCTTGAATTTGGAGATACTTTTCCTGTGACCCATTATGTGGTCTATCTTTAAAAATGTCCCATGTGCACTTGATAAGTACATATATTCCATGGCTTTAAGGTGAAATTCTCTGAAGATGTCCATCTGATCTAGTGAGTCATTTAGGATTGCTGTTTGTTTGCTAATTTTTTTTGTTTGTTTTTTGTTTTTTGTCTAGAGGATTTATCCAGTGATGTCAGTGGAGTATTAAAGTTCCCTACAATGATTGTATTGTCATTGATCTCTTCCTTCATATCTTCCAAGAGTTCTTAGTTTTTATTTTTATGTGTTTGGGTACTCCTGCATTGGGTGCATATGTGTTTTCTAGGGTTAAATCATCTTGTTGTATCGACCCTCTTTGTATTAGGAAGTGGCCTTCTTTATCTCTTGTTATGGCCTTCAATTTGAGGTCTATTTTTTCAGATATAAGTATTGCTACCCCAGCTTTTTTTTTTTTTTTTTTTTTTAACTTCTATTTGCCTGAAAAATATTTTTTAATCCCTTCACTCTTAATCTGTTTGAGTCTCTTGTTCTGAGGTGGGTATCTTCTAAACAGCATATATATGGGTCATGGTTTTTTATCCATTCAGACACTCAATATCTTTTGATTGGAGCATTTACTTCATTTATGTTTCAAGATATTATTGACTAGATGCCTGGTGCATGAAATTTGTGCATAGGGGTTGGGGTGTGGAAGGGTTTCCCTCAGCCCAGCCTGCACCCTGTTCAATCTGGGACCCATCAAGGGATGTTCAACTGCCGGTAGGATTGGGTCTAAATGGCCAGTCATACATCCCTCTCACAATCCAGGACTGCTGGCTCCCAACTGCTCGCCTGCCTGCCTTCCTTATTGCCCCTAACTGCTTCTGCCTGCCAGCCTGATCACCCCCTAACCACTATCCTGCCAGTCTGACTGATGTCTAACTGCTTCCCTGCCAGCCTGTTTGCCCCCAACTTTCCTCCTCTGCCTGCCTGATCATCTCTAACTGCTCTCTTCAGCAGGGTTAATCACCTCCAACTGCCCTCCCTGCAGGCCTGGTGCCTCCCAGCTGCACTTCCCTGCTAGCCATCTTGTGGTGGCCATCTTGTAACCACATGGGGCAGCCATATTTGACCACATGGAGGCAGCCATCTTGTGTGTTGGAGTGATGGTCAATATGCATATTACTTTTTTATTAGATAGGATAGAGGCCTGGTGCACGGATGGAGGCCGGCTAGTTTGCCCTGAAGGGTGTCCTGGATCAGGGTGGGGGTTCCCTTGAGGCATGGGGTGTCCTGGGCAAGGGGCCTGTGATGGTTTGCAGGTCAGCCATGCCCCTGGCAACCCAAGAGGAGGCCTTGGTATCTGGAATTTATTTACCTTCTACAACTGAAACTTTGTAGCCTGGAGCAGAGCCAAGCCTTCTTCTTGCTCTGTGGCTGCCACCATTTTTATTTGAATTTGTTTACCTTCTATCATTGAAACTTTGTATCTTTGAGTGGAGGCATAAGCTGGCCAAAGCAGGTGGAAAACTTGGCTTCCTCTGTTGCCAGGAGAAACCCTAGCCTGTTCTCTCCAACTTCATGGCTCCTGCCATTTTTCTTGGAATTTACCTTCTATAATTGAAACTTTGTATCCTTGAGTGGAGACCTAGGCTGGCTAAGGTGTGTGTAAAGCTTGGCTTCCTCTATTGCCAGGGAATCCCAAGCCTCCCTCCTGCTCTCTGTGGCTGCAGCCATCTTATTTGGGGTTAATTTGCATACTTGCTCTGATTGGGATGGTGGGCATGGCTTGTAGTGGAGTGCTGGTTAATTTGCATATTACTATTTTATTAGGTAGGATAGGTACTTGTTTGTAGCTATTTTTATTTTTTGAGCCTGTATTTCTTCTTTCCTTTCTATTTATTCCTTTTAAAACAGTCCTATTAGCATTTCTTAAATTGCTGACTAGGTAGTAATAAACTCTCTTTGCATTTTTTTTTTTTTTTTGTATGCAAAGCTCCTGATTTTCTCTTCAATTTTGAATGATAGCCTTGTTGGATAGAGTATTCTTGGATTCTTTGCATCACTTTGTATACTTCATTCAATTTCCTTCTGGCCTGATGTGTTTCTTTTGAGAAATCATTTGATAATCTAATGGGAAATCCTTTGTAGGTAAATCTGTCTCTCTTTTGCAGCCTTTAGTATTCTCTCTTTGTCATTGACGTTTGCCATTATATTGGGTTCATCCTGTTTGGAACTCTCTGTGCTTGTGTGAGTTTTTAATTCCCAAATCAGGGAAATTTTCCCAAATCAAGAAATTTTGCCAATTGGGTTTTCTGATTTTTGCTTCTCTTCTTGTCCTGGCACTCCCATTATATGTATGTTACTTCATTTTATGTTATCCCTAAGCTTTCTTAGGCTCTTCTCCTGCTTTCTAATTTTTACTCCCCTCCAGCTGCTGTTTAGGTTGTGTTAAACTACATATCTTCTAACTAACTAATTTGGCCCTCTGCTTCCTCTGGTCTACTTTTGAAACCTTCCATCATATTTTTTATTGTAGCTATATCTTTTTTAATTTCCTCTTCATTCTTACCAAAGTATTTAATTTTCTCATACATCTGATTTATGAACTGTATGACCCTTACTCTGAATTAGTTTCCTGACATATTGCCTGCCTGCATTTGTGTGAAGTGGGGACTGGTTGGCCTGGGTAACTCAATTCATGCTCTCCTTTCACCAAGAATTAGGAAAGCATTGGCTTACTCCAGATGGCCCTGGCAGGACTGTCCTGGGTGCTGGGATGGAGTGGGTTGCACAGTCAGAGTGCCTTTGTAGTGTGCTCTAGATGATCTGGGTTACTCCAGCAGCAGATCCCTGTGCTGGACATAGTGTAGGTGGTGGGTATCTTTGGGCCAGGCTATCAGCACAGCTCTGAGGTGTTGCAGGGGTGGAAAACAGGGTTCTCCATGTATTGCACCATTGTGGGGTCTTGGAACTGGATCCTAGGATGCTGAGTCCCAGTTGGCTGGTGTAGAGGCCTGGTGAAGGAGCTCACTCTAGCTTCACATGCTCCCTGGGGATGTCTGAGAGCCTGCCAGGAGGTATTGTGCCCCTCACTGCTGGGGCAAGGTGGTAGTTCCACATGAGTTATGGCTGGCAACTGCCATTCTCTAGATATCCTCAGCACTTTCTTATGAAAAAGTGTCTCTTTAACTGTGATTACTTTGTTAATTCAGGGTGGATGTTCTCTGATTTAGTTGCTTTTCTGGCCCTAGGAAGAGGTGCACGACATTGCTGCCTATTAAACCACATTTTTTCCTCCACTTCATCAGTTCCTAAAATACTGGTTATCATTTGAGGACATAATTTTCTCTCCTGTCCTACTCACTGGATAGTTTACCTATGGACCCATTCAGTGTATGTGGTTTCCTCAGTGCCAAGCTTCTGCATTACAGAGAGCTTCTCCAGAGTTTAGCTGCACATGCCACTACCCAAGTACCACATAGATGAATTTTAACAGCCTTTGACAAAGGGGAAATTTGCATAATATGATTACACACACACACACACACACACACACACACACACACACATCATAAACTCCTGTTTTCCAGCATTTTACTCACTGAACAGGGAAACATCAAAAGCATATCATGGAAAAAACATACATGCCCTTCCACTACTATTCAATGTTATAGAGGAGATTTCAGCCAATGCAATTTGGCAAGATAAATAAATTAGGGGCAAAAGAATAAATAAAGAAGTTATAAAGGAGCTGTGGTACATCTATAAGGTGTACCACTATTTATCAGTAGTGATGGTCCCTTCCTTTGGTGTCTATGAAAGCCAGAAACCTCTTTTTAATTTTATATACAAAAGAGCAGTAGTTTGATTTCATGTTTCAAGATATATCATCACTCTTCATCCAGTTTATCAGACTACAAACCTAGGAATCTCCCTTGATTCCTCTCTTTGCCTTACTTTTCAGAAACAATCTATCTACAAGTTCTCCTGGTTCTATCCACAAATCTGGCCACTTCTTTCCATTTTGAAGACTACCATATGTCCAAGCTACTACTGCCATCTATGATTCAGCAGTCCCTTAACTTGCCATTTTCATCAATTCTGTAAGTTGGAGTGATTTTTTTTGAAATATCAATCAAACTGAAAAGAGATTTTGCAGAACCCCTCACCCTGGCTTCCACAAAATCAGTAGTTATTCCCTGTATCCCAAACATTTTATGGTGAAGCTGTTGCTAATCCAAGTATTCAGAAAAGCATTCCTGAAGCAGAGTTTTCCATATTTGATAACCAGAATCCTGAGATGAGAGAAGTAAATTTCCAGAAGTTGAGAACATTGGTTACATGATGGCTAAGATCTGGAGAAACTGTAGGTCAGTGGTTCTCAACCTTCTTAATGCCGCAACCCTTTAATACAGTTCCTCATGTTGTGGTGACCCCCAAACATAATATTATTTTTGTTGCTACTTCATAACTGTAATTTTGCTACTGTTATGAATCATAATGTAAATATCTGTGTTTTCCGATGGTCTTAAGTAACCCCTGTGAAAGGTTCGTTCAACCCCCAAAGGGATTGTGACCCAAAGGTTGAGAACCTCTGCTACAGGTTCAGATTATTATTTAGTTATCATATCAATGGAAAAACTCCAGCGTATGGATATCCTGAAAGCATTAGTTGGTCATCAAGATGGGGACTAGGAAAATCATGGGAGGTGAAAAAAAAAAAAAAAGCCATCAAAGCCCAGCTCCAATGCTGACAGCATATGACAATCTGTGTGACAGATGGCAGATAAGGCCATGAATTATTCCCTTCTCTGTATGCTTGCCTCTTTGGGATGTGGATTTTCAGCTCCTCCTCCCAGAAGGTACTGAGTCTATTTCTCCAGCCCTTGCATCTGGGTGAGCCCTATGACTTGCTTTGAACAATAGGGCAGTAGAAGCATGATGCAAGGAGACTCCAAGAGTGCTGATGCCCTGGGGCTTGCTATCTCTTTCTGGTCTTCATAACCCTGCAACAGCTTCATAAAGTGGCCAGGACTAGCATGATTGATGATGAGGAACACAAGGCCCAGTTATCCCTGGCACCCTCGCTTGCCCAAGAGCCTGCTAACTACCAGATATGTCCATGGGCTATCCAACCCAAAATTACCCAGTGGCTGGATATTGAGAATAACACACTCAGCACAAATGTCTGATGAAAAATAAAAAGAACTATATGATTGCACACATATTTGGGATATAAAATAGAAATCAATCAGCCATCAAACAAAACAAATAAATTCATATCCTTGTACAGCATTGATAAGTAGTTACAGCATCAGCCAAAACACCAAAGAATCATGGATACAATACTGTGTCAAGGGCACATACCTGAATGGGAGGTTCAATCCCCTGCCCTAACAGGGCCTCTCAGAGAGGCATCAATCAATGTGTCTCTCTCACATAAATGTTTCTGTTTTTCTCTCTCTCCCTCTCTCTTCGTCTCCCTTCCTCTCTTCTACTTTCTCTAAAATATCAATGAAAAAAAAAATCCCTAGGCGAGAATTAAAAAAAAAAACTAACTAACTAATTAACTAACTAAAAAACAGATACAGACAACATTATGGTTGGTTACAGTGGGAAAGGGCATGGGGAAAGGTTGAACAAAGTAAAAGGTCAAATATATGGTGATGGAATGAGACAAGGCTTTGGGTGGTGAGCATACAATGCAATACACAGATGATGTTTTGTACATTTATACATCAGAAACTCATATAATATTATTAACCAACTAGAGGACCAATATATGAAATTAAGGCAAGGGGGGAGGGGAGTGGTGTCTCTCAGCCCAGCATGCATCCTCTCCAATATGGAACCTCTCGAGGGATGTCTGACTGCCTGTTTAGGCCCGATCCCAGTGTGCTATAGGGCCCAAGTTGCAGACAGACATCCCTCTCACAATCCTGGACTGCTGGCTCCCAACGGCTTTCCTGCCTGCCTTCCTGCCTTCCTGATTGCCCCTAACCGCTTCTGCCTGCCAGCCTAATCACCCCCTAACCTCTCCCATGCCAGCCTGATTGATGCCTAACTCCTCCCCTGCCAGCCTGTTTGCCCCCAACTTCCCTCGTCTGCTCACCTGGTCACCCTTAACTGCCCTCCTCTGCAGGCCTGGTGCCTCCCAACTGCCCTCCCCTGCTGGCCATCTTGTGGTGGCCATCTTGTGTCCACATGAGGGCAGGATATTTGACCACATGGGGACAGTCATCTTGTGTGTTGGAGTGATGGTCAATTTGAATATTGCTATTTTTTTAGATAGGACTAGAGGCCCATTGCAGGAATATTCCTACAAGAACAGGGCTTCCAGCGGGCTTTCTTCCCACCACAGCTACCTCTCCTGCCCCCCTCCCCACACTTTGCCTCTGGCTTCCACACTACCCCTCCCACTCACCCCCCCAAGCTTTTCCTCCCACTGCCACTGCTACCCAGCACTTTCTCTCCAGCTGCCGCCTGGTGCTTTCCCTTCCCTCCCAAAAAGGCCCACAACCAAGTGCATTATCATTTAAATGACAAATCCTAGAAATGAAGAGTGAATCTTAAAAATAGAAACAGAAAGACAGTTACTTATAAGGAAGTTCCCATAACACTACCAGTTAATTTCACAATAGAAACTTTCAAGGCCTGAAGAGATTGGCATGAAATATGCAAAGTCATGAAAAGTAAGTACCTAAAGCAATATTATGCCACTTAGGAAAGTTATCATTTATAATCGAAGGAGAGATAAAAGGCTTCTCAAGCAAGAAAAAGCTTAAGGAGTTCATTACCACCAAACCATATTATAATAAATTTTTAAGAAATTTCTCTAAAAAGAAGTATCTGTGGTGGGCTGTTTCTCTGTTTTCCGTGTCCATCACGGTAAATGACAGATTCCTGACTGGAGGAGCTGGGGATTAAGAAATTAGAGAAAGAAGAAAGAGACATGGAGGCAGCAAAAGGCCACCCCCCAAGCCACGCAGGTTTATTTATAGGGTCAAAGGAGCTTATATGCATTCTTAACTAGGCTCCAGCATTACTGGATTTACATACCTAGACCTGCCCCTGCTGACACCTCGGGGCTCAGCTAACAATTTAAAGAATGTCCATGTGCCTTCTCAGGCAGCCCTCTATGAGTAACAATTTTTAAGAAGCAACATAAGTATAACTTTTTAAAATGTCAATAATACATACTTAACAATAATCAATTTAAATGTAAATGGATTAAATGCTCCTCCAATCAAAGGGCATAGGATAGCTGAATAGATGAGAAAATAAGACTGTTATATATGCTGTATACAAGACACTCCCCACAGAATGAAGAATACACAAAGACTGAAAGTACAGAGATGGAAAATATATTTCATGAAAATTAAAATTAAAAGAAGTTGATGTAGCATGCTTATATCAGACAACATACAATTTTTGATTCTGTGGACCACCTTGGATGCCAAATGACTCCGGGTATCTTTCATGTCTCACTTTTGCTCTTCAATGTATGCTTGAACTTTGGCCAGGTAGCACCTGTGCTCTTTTGGGGTACTGTTCCTGCCTCCTGGGGGATCTGTACATTGCAGAAGTGGTCGTTTCTGTAGAAGTTACCCTGGTTATCCCTATCCAAGTTCTCGACCACAGCCACTAGCTCCTCCAGCTGCTCCCTCTGGTCCTTCCTGGTGGCCCGATTGTTGAGGCCACAGTACCTATTCCTACACTTCTGGACCAGGATCTGCAGGCTGTGGTTGTCTGTGTTGACTACATACTCATCCAAGCATGCATCCCAAATGTCCTCCTTGTGGGTGAAAAGGACCACCACATGTCTCATGGCTCCTTCCCCAAAGACCTCCTTCACCCTCCACACTGCCACAGTGTCCTGGGCAGTGAAGCGTCCCCGCTGTGTCACCAGCAGCAGCACATGGGGCCCTGGGACTGAGAGCAGATAGCACTCTCCAATGTCCTTGTACATTTTTTGGTCCTGGATCTTGGCCTCAAAGATGGAGGGCATCTCAACCACCAAGATTTCCTGCCATTCCACATGCCTGTGGCCACCTGGCAGCTCCTGGTCATGGTCTGGGCCCCCAGCCTGGACTCAAACACAGGTTGACAGAGGATGCTGTTCCCAGTGGCACTTTTTCTGCAGCCAGATTTGCCCACCAGGATTAGCCTCAGTGAGGAAGATGATGGAAACTGGTTATCTTCCACACTTCCTTAAAAAGAAAAATTGTGTATCTTATTAAACTAGTGTTGCTTCCAATTTTTCAGTCATGTGCCCTCATGGTATCTCATTAAAGCTGTGGACCTTCCTCCCAGGAAACTGTCATAACTAAATACACACAAAGGTTTCCAAATTTAGGATGTTCTTGGGTCATAGGATGTCTACTTAGGACGTCTACTTTGGACCCTTAGCCAACAGTAAGAATTACTACACTGAGGAGGTTGCTCCAAGTCCTTCATCTAGACAAGGAAGATAGTTTTTCTGAAAATAAAGTGGTCCCTGCTTTTCTCCAGGGATGGTGCTTAGCCCAGTTTCATTTAAATGTGAAGTTAGAAGGAGGCAGAGGATAAGAAGTCATACATGGAAAAGTATTACCACCTCTTTTTCACCCACAAATTCACAGGAACACTTTTATAGAAGTGCTCAACATATTTACCTAAACCTTGGGAGAAAAGGAAGTGTCAGCTGTGATCTTCCACCAAGGACCAGCTGAGGGCCCCTGGGTCACTGTTCTTTGGGTGGGGAGTTCTCTACTTGAAATTGAGACAAGGTTATAGTTAATGTCAAAGGAAAAATCTGAGAGATGACTCAGGATGAGTGACTGAAAAGGATGGAATTTAAGACCATTAGTAGTACATGTGATGGGAAGATCTCCTACTTGGCTGATTAAATTACAGGAAGTTAACAAAAGTGGTATTGGAGAGAGAGACACTGAGCCAATAGGTAAAACCTTCAAGGGACCGAGAAGGGTGAGAACCCAGGGTGTCCTCGAGTTCTATGAGCCCAAATGAATTCCAAGTTCATTGCAGTGTCCTAAAATCTATTATTTTATTTCTTCTACTCTGTGTTAGTTCTTCCTTTCCTGCAGTGTCCTGGGGTGTTTTGAAGTATGCATGATTAGTAAATCTTTCTGGGAGACATTTTCATTTTCTGCTCAAAATGGACAAGGAAAGATAAAATGTATTCAAAATTCAGTTCAAAACCCTGAAACTTCTGACTTGAAGTTTCATTTCCACATTTCCCACACATCCTGTGCACAGGGAGCATTGCACTGGTGGGGTCAGGTGGAGGTTGAGGGGAAGGTGGTGGGGAAGTTAAAGAAAAAATGAGCACTGACTTTTTGTTTTTTTCCCTTTAGTTTAAAACCACTGGTTTCTGTCACTGTGTTTGAGGTGAGGAAACGATGTCTTTTGAGTACTTGGAGGCTTTCTTTCCTTCTGCATTAGCTACATATCTGCTCTTTGATAGTTCTTCCATACTCTTCTGGGATAAAAACAGGAAAAGGATAAAAAGTAAGTGTCCACATGGAAATGATAAGGCCAGAAGTAACCTCCAGTTCAGACTCCTAAGAATAATTCTCCATTGAGAAACCATTTCCATTGCTAATTTCCTAACTCACAGTATGCCCTTTCAAAAGTCTATGCATAATTTTAAGTGAACCTGGTGAAGCTAATACAATGGATTGTGAACACAATGCTTGGTCCCTTTCCTCTGTCTCACTTTACAGTAAAGCGGGAAGTGTTTAAAAACCAATCCATTGCTTAGGTCTGTCCAACTGTAAAAAAGTATTCTTTATGGAATGAGGAGGGGAAAATTATTTTATTTTATATTTTGAAATCAAAGTAGGCCAACTTTTTGGAAAAAGTACTTCCCCTCATGTCAGTCCTTGAAAGAATCATGTTACATATCCAACCTTCCCCTGGAAAGGTGCCCTATATGTTTCTTCTTGGTCACTGGATACCCATATGACAAAGAATGTTGGGCACCGGAAACTTTCATTACTTCAAACAAGCCAATGCCATTTACAGCAAGGCAATTTCTTTCTCTGTTCTAGAAGTTTGTGATTAGCACCCTGAGCAGCTGGTCAAGAGAAGGGGGTGCCATATCCAAAGAGAAAGAATCAACACTGAGGACAAATTCAAGAAAAACTCACTTCCTGCTGGGTGTTTAATCAAATGTTTTTCCTGGCTGGCTCTGTGGTCTCAGTGATCACCATTCTGTATCCCATTAGATCTTAGCACAACCATTGGCATGAATTAGCATAAATGTCTCATTCAAATGAGGCATACTATTGTGTCACTCATTTGGTTAAAACGGCAATTGTAGACCAACAGGTTGGCGGCCCTCTTTGGGCCAGTGGGCAGAGCTTGTAGGCATCCCTCCCTGCCCAGGCTGCTCCAGGCATGTGGGCAGCAGGCACAGAAAGCTGCTGGGTGGGGGAGGTGGGCCAGTGGAGTGCGGCCTGTACTCCCCACATGGCGGTGGTGGCAGCTGTGAGTGCACCATGTGGAGCCTGCTTGAGGAGCTGAAGTAGCTCCTACAGGCCATCAGCAGAGAGGAGTGGCTGTGCAAGTCCCACATTCTGGCCCAGAAGGTGTGATCTCAGGGACAGCCACTGTGGTGGGCTAGTTTGAAGTCCTCCTGGCTGTGCCACAGGGTTTACGGATCTGCACAGCTGCAGGCCTTCAGTGCATGCATCCTCTCCTCTCCTCCCTGGCATGCGAACATCCCCCAGCATGCTGTTACCCACGTGTGTCTGCAAAGGTCCCAGATCATGGTGTTAGCAAGTTCCCACTGCCTTCTGCCCCTTTCCCCCACCCCTCTGCAGCACCTCCATCAACCCCAGCATGCCTATGTCCCCCACAGGATGTGTGCATGTCCCCCCAGCACACTCACATTCTTTGGAGATTGTCTGGCTGTTCTGGGTGCTGAGGGTCAGTGCCTGTAAGATGACAGTGAGAGGGCAGAGTGCAGCCACGAGATCACCTCTGTGGGGCTAATGCAGGTGCTGAGGCAGGAACAGATAGGGACAGTCACACCTGGTGGGCCCGGGCAGCCCTCACTGAAGTGCCTTCAGTCAGCATTCAACATCAGGAACCCAGAGGAGGCCTGGAGTGAAATGGTGGGATAGTCAGGGTGACTGAAAAATGTGCACTTTGGGTGCCGGCACCCCCGAGCGAAGGCTGCCCATACTAAGCCTTGCTCACTTGGACCCTAGTGCACTCCTGCCAAATAGCAGGTGACAGGATTTGCTTTTTCAAGTTAATGCGAGAAAATATGATTTTTCTCTCTGCATGTGAAGGTGGAAAGTGGAGTGGGGAGGCATGTGGGGAGTGAGTGAGCTTCCCCACCTGGGGGCTCCAAATCCACAGTTGATTCCTTTCACTGCTGAATAGAGATATACAGGGTGTCCCCCCTAAATGTACACACACTTTAGATACCTACTAATTCTAATGGGTTTAAGCATAAAAAGAAAGAAACAACAATGGAACTGTCATCTGTTAAAAGTGTGGGCACAAACTGGCAGTCAGATATTTCCTGAGAGGTCCTGGATTATAGAGGGTGCAGGCTGGACTGAGGGGTCCCCCTCCATCCCATTGTATGTGAATTTCATGCACCGGGCTTCTAGTAATGTATAAAAGTAATGCAGAAGGTGGGAAGAGACCTTACAGCATATATGATGCAATATAACATTCACTGAAAGTAGAATATGATAAGTTATGGGTGCATATTGCAAACTGTGGAACAACCAATAAGAAAATCAAATGAAATATAGAATAACACAAGAGTGGAAATAAGACAGAATATTAAAAATGCACAAAAAAAGCAGAAAAAGGCAAAAAACAACAACAACACAAAAGAATAGATGGGACAAACATAAATAACAAGAGAATGGATTTAAACACAACCTTATCAATAATCATATTAGATGTAAATTATCCTAATGCTCTAATTGGATAGTCAGATTGGATTTTGAAAAAGCAAGACCAAGCTGAATGTTGTCTAAAAGAAATTTCACTTTAAATATTAGAACAGAAACAGGTTAAAGGAAAAGAATTAAAAATTATATACTGAAAGGGATACACCATGCACAGATTAGGCACATGAAACCTGTAGGGGCTGTATTAATATCAGGTAGAGCAGGCTTCAGAATGATACCATTTTAACACCCTAGATAAGGAACAGCATTCCATAATGATAAATAGGTTGCTTCTTCGATCCTTTTCTAATGAAAGAGTAATATACAAATTAACCATCACTCCATTTTACCACAAGCCACCCCCCACCAGCCATTCAGGAGAAAATATGCAAATTAACCAACATGGCTGCAGGTACAAAGAGAGAAGGAGGGAGGCTTAGTTTTCTCCAGTGATGGAGGAAGCCAAGCTTTCTGTACACCCTTGCTGGCCCAGGCCTCCACTCCTGGCTACAAAATTTCAGTTATAGGAGATAAATAAATCCCAATAAAAATGGTGGCAGCCATGGAGCTGGAAAGAGCAAAAGGCTAGGGTTGCACCTGGTGATGTAGGAAGCCAAGCTTCTCCAGCCCTGGCCTGCCTTGGCCTCTGCTTAAGGTTATAAAGATTAACCTATAAAAGATAAATAAATCCCAGATACCAGGGCCTCCTCTTGGGTCTCAGGGAGGCGTGGCCATCCTGCAAATGACCCCAGGCTCCTTGCCCAGGCTGCCCAATCCACAAGGGCACCCCCACCCTGATCTGGGACACCCTTCAGGGCAAATCAGCCAGCCCCCACACGTGCACCAGGCCTCTATCCTACCTAATCCTATCTATTTAATAAAAGAATAATATGCAAATTGACCATCACTCTAACATACAAGATGGCTGCCCTCATGTGGTCAAATATCCTGCCCCCATGTGGACACAAGATGGCCACCACAAGATGGCCAGCAGGGGAGGGCAGTTGAGAGGGACCAAGCCTGAAAGGGAGGACAGTTGGGGCAATCAAGACTGGAGGGGAGAGCAGTTAGGGCTGACCAGGCCACAGAGGAGTGAAGTTGGGGTTGACCATGCTTGCATGGAAGGGCAATTAGGGGGATCCAGGCTTGTAGGGGAGCGCTGTTGGGAGGGACAATACCTGCAGGGAAGGGAAATTAGGGGCAAACAGGCTGGCAGGGGAACAGTTGGGCATCAATCAGACTGGCAAGGGAGTGGTTAGGGGGTGATCAGGCTGGCATGCAGAAGTGGTTAGGGGAAATTAGGAAGGCAGGCTGGGGAGCAGTTGGGAGCCAGCAGTCCTGGATTGTGAGAGGGATATCCGACTGTCCATTTAGACCTGATCCCAGTGGGGAGGGCAGTTGGGGGACATCAGGCCATCAGGGGAGCAGTTAAGCGGTGATCATTTCAGTAGGCGGGCAAATGCTTAGGAGCCAGACTTCCCAGATTATGAGAGGGATGTCTGACTGCCCATTTAGATGGGGCCTAAAGGGGCAGTCAGACATTCCTTGAGGGGTCCCAGATTAGATAGTGTGCAGGCTGGACTGTGGGATACCTCTCCATGCATGAATTTCATGCACCTGGCCTCTAGTAACATAATAATACTGAATTTTCATGTACCTCATAGGTAACTGAGCTTCAAAAAAATCCAAAACAAAACAAAACACCAGCGAGTTTCAAAATTCAAGAAGTAAATGCTGATAAAAACAAATGGAGAAATATTCAAATGCACATTTATAGTTGGAGATTTCAACATTCCTCTCTCAATATTGGAATTATCTTCCTTTTTTGTTAAATTGAGCACAGACAAGGGAAGAGAAACTGGGTTTTCTAGTTCAGAAATCTCCCCACCCAACTCTGACTTGTGATTTCATTGCCACATTTCCCCCAGTCTTATTTGAAAGGGTTCCTCAGGGTCAGAGGAACTCTAAGACTTAGATTTGCTTCCTTATCTCTGGGCAGTGTGTGGCTTGGTGTGTGCTACCTACTCTTTCTAGGCCCCGGTTTTCTCCTTTGTCAGAAATAGAAAGTAGTCTCTCCTGTTTAGTGGACTGAGGAGGAGACTGTACACAGAGGTGCTTATGACAATGTTCTGTGAGGATGATTATCAACTCAGTTGGAAACATGTCTTCCCTGACCAAGCTGCGACTCTCAGAACCTCTATGAAGAGGCTAAATTACACCGGGATGATCTAACTCACAGAGCTAGCATGCCATAACCGATGGGCAAGGGTTGTCCAAGGGTGAACAGAGGCCGTTGTCCCTTCTGAGCAAGGTCATCTGTCCTCTAGTGTAAAGAAGGTGAGTGAGTGTTGCGAACAGGAGATGGATGTCGGATGGGGAACATTATCCACTCTTTTCAACAAAGGAGATTTGCTTCATCAATGGGTAGCAAAAACAGGGGGAAATGACCATTTACCCTTTACATTCCACCCTTTGTGATAGTATGGTGTGTGTCTTCCAAACTCAGAAAATTCCATATTCTGAGGTAGAATTTGACCTTGTAGGACCATCATCAAGGTCTTTTTATAGATCCTGAGGACCATTTAGGGATTCATGACACTGCTGATAAAGCAGTACAGATGATATTTCTGTTACCTTTCCATTATGGAGTTCTAGCCCAATTCCATTGTGGTCCCATAACATATCCCATATAATTCAAATTCTCTTAAATGTTGTAAGATTTTTTTCTGGTTCAGGATATGGCCTGTCTTGGTATATGTTCCATATGCACCAGAAAAAAATATGTCCTCAGCAAATATGTCCTCTACAAACCTCAATAAATCCATTCATTGAGGGTGTTATGGAGTTCTTCTAATCTTGGTTCTATGTAGCTGTTCTGTCAATTGTTGAGGGTGTGGTGAAGTTTCTAACTCTAATTGTGGATTTGTCTGTTTTTCCTTTCAGTTGTCAGTTTTTGCTTCACATTTTTCACATCTCTGTTGTTTGGGAAAACACATTTAGGATTGCTCTGTCTTCTTGGTGGAGTCACCTATATATCATTATCTAATGTTCCTCTCTGATTCTGGTAATTTTCTTTGTTCTGAGGTCTAATTTATTTGCTATCAATACAGCCATTCCTTCTTCCTTTTACATGAGTGATACTTGCATTGCTGATCTTTTCCATCCTTTAATTTTCAGCCTGTTTCTACCATATGGTTGAGTCATGAGTTTTAATCTACTCTGCCAATTCCTGCCTTTTAATTGATGTGTAGACAGCAAAAATACTCTCTTCCCTTGTTGTCTGAATTACAGCCATTGTGGGGTGTGCATGTCCCCTGAAAATCCCGGTGCCCCTTCCTAGATTTCTATCAGCTTAATCAATGTTCTTTTTGGGACTCTCCGAGCTCCGTTTCTCCCAACCAAAGAGCAACAATCAAGTATTTCATCACACCAGACATTTGCTATTCTTTTTTTTTTTCTTATTTATTTTCATCAGTGACCATCTTCTTCCTCAGCAAAGTGACAGTGGTAATTTTTTTTTTGCAAAAGGATATTGACAAATGGACAATACTAAAATCAAGATTCCTATCAGTGCCTCTGCTGGGATCTGTGCAGATCCATTCAACCACAATGCCCTTTGGCAGCAGAGGAAATATCAAGTCTCAGCATTTGGCACTGGTGGTTCCATTCTTGTTCCTAATGGTTTCCAGGGCTTGTGGGTCTTTTGCTTCATGATTCACTCAACTGTTGCAGATTATTTTCCATTTTTACATGTTTCTTTAGTGGTGTACTGGTATCAGTGACCTGGGAATCTATGTCTGTGAAGGCACCGTGTGAAGAATACTGTGAAGTGTCTTGAAATTACCCAGCAGTATTGGAGTTGGGCTTGAGTTTGTGTATGAAGGTGGACACATTAGGGACAGAGATGTGTGGGTGGCCAGATAATCCAAAGTCTTGGTGGCTCCTAGAGACTCAAGTCTCTGGGTAAAGTTTTCTTGGACTTGTAAAAGTCCCTGCATTCAAGGTGCAAAGGGGCTTGATTGGAGATCAGAGGGGAGGCATCCCTTCCTGAGACAGATGGGCAGTTCAGTGTCTTATCTTTTTATGGGCACTTACTTCAATGTGTACATGTGGTGGGGGAGGAGGTGTGTACTGTGTGTCTGCACTTGCGTCCATGGTTTTTGCAAAAGGAGTTAGGAATGACAGAGCAGTGTCTTTGTTCAATGGGCATATAAGGCAGATGAAGGAACATCTATAACTATTGATTTCCATTAATGCAACGTGAATGTCCAGGGCATTTGTTAATGCAATTCAGATCAATTGAAACAAACAGGCATGTAAGGAGGCTTTGTGTTGATTCTGGCCCTTGGTCCCCTGGGGCGACCAGGAATGATTCCAGGATCTGGGACAGCAGCCTGAGGTCTGTGGGAAATAGGCAAGAGCAACACTTGTTGGGGTCCAGTAAGAAGAGCTCAGGGAGGCCAGGTCCCATGGGTAGCTTTGGAACACAAGGAAAGCCTATGGGCCCCGGAGACACAGACACCAAGGAAGGATGTGATTGTCAGTTATGGGTCCAAGTCTTACTTGGATACACTCTACACTCTGTTGCTCAGGACTGATCTCAACTATATTCTCTGGCCTCCAGCTAGCAACACAGGACCACAGTCACCACAGGAGCCCTCAAACTCATTATCCCCAGTGCAGCCCGCCAGCCTCTCTGCCACCCATTTCAGCTGCTCTTTGGGGGCTGTGGAATGCCAGTGTCTGCACTCTATGACTTCCACGTACCACCTTTACCACCTGTGACTCCCCACCTTGCAGATTCTGGTCATTGAAGTGGCTGTGAGTCTGGAGGTGAAGCGTCTGTGGCCCAGGATGCTGCTCCAGGTGGCGCTTTCCCCAGCCTCTGTCATCCCCACCTGAATGAGCCTCAGCATGGCCTGCATGGTGTCTTTGGAACCTGGAGGACAATCATCTATAAGCTTCCAAAGCTTAAAGTAAAGTATCCTGGTTTCCTGGACCAGGAAGCCCTTGGAAGAAGATCTACAGTGTCTCAACACTGCTTTACCAACCAAAGCCTTACTGATCTGAGGAGGATCTTCACTATCTATCCCTGTCACTCTAGCTACATCATGTTCACCTGCAGATGCTCAACAACTGGATGGAAATTCTCTAGGGGAGTCCCCTTCATCATTCCAGACATGACCTCACCTCCATTTTCCCTGGTGCTCTATACCCTGCATATGTATCCCTATTTGAGGCTACACTGGCATCTACCATACTTCTCCTTGATTCAAGTCCAGGGAAGATGGGCAGGAGGGGTCAGTAGCCCAGGTATGAAGAGTTGTCTGGAGAACCAGACACATTGGGTTTGACTCACAGACCCGCCATTGGCTAGTTGTGTCACCTTGGAAGTTGCTTAATCTAAACATGAAATTTTATTTAAAAAATGGGACTAAGGGTATTGAGTTGTTTATTTTGGGGTTGTTGACAGGATTCAATGAGGTCATCTCCTTCCTTCTTTCTTCTCTTCCCCCCTCTCTCCTCCACACTCCCCTCCCTCTTAAAGACATCCTTTTAACCCTCCATTCTGGTTCTTTAACATTCTAGCAGGTGAGTCACACTCCATCCAGTGTGTGATCTGATACCTTCTTCATCCTCTTTCAAGGGGATCAGAGTATGTTTATTATTCTCACTTTATATTTGGGAATTGGAATCATAAACTAATCAAGTTCATATCTCCCAGTTCGGCAGGGGCACTGACCTAGTTAAATGCACATTTAGGGCTCTTACTGTTTCACTCCAGACACATTTGGGGTATTCGTATTAGTCCAAATGTGTCTAATAAAAAAATGAGAGTTTGCCCATTCCCCTCACAGAGCTCACACCAGGTGCAAGTATGCACATATTCTTATCACAAGCACTTTCTTCATCTCTTCTGCCCTCCCATTCTTACCAGAAAGAGTCCCAAACACAATTTCTTTCATTCACTCATTAAATAGGTTTAACTAGCTATAATGCATTGGGTCAAATACAAAAAGCTATTGACACCACACAGATACAGCCATGCTTCTAGATGTCAGAATAGATGAAAGAACATTGGAAGGGCATGGGCTGGATTTGGAATGATACTGTGAGGGGATTTGTTGACTTTGTATTTTCAGGGATTTCAAATGCAAAGGGCAGACAGGGGATTATAACACTATGGTAGTAAGAAAAATTTAGATATTAAATTTTCCAGGCAATTCGATGTTAGTGACCAAAGTTGTAGATACTAAGTTTTCCCAGGAGATTCAGCAGCCAGGAGATATTTTGAAAAACCATGAGAACTAGAACATTTGGCAGGGCCAAGGGAAACACTTAGGGTGGTTGGTCTTGGAGACAAACAAGAAGAGAACTGGAATTTTGGTTTTGGAAATTGGAGAAGAATCCTATGTCCCAGGTGATCTGCAGCCTCTGACTCTGCCCTGGGAGTCAATTCACTGTCCTGTCTCAATGTTTCTAAATATGTTCAGTGTCCTGAAGAGACTGGGACACTCCCCTCCCATTCCTGACATACTGGTCCAAAGCTGAGGCTTCTCCAAGTAAATTGTCTCCACCAAATCAGTCATCATTTAACACAATCGAACATCATATGCTCACCAAGTCCCTGTGCACAGTGCAGTCTGTCCTCCATCTGCCTCTCCAGCCTCAGGACAAGGAAGGCCCTCATTCACATGTTCCCCAGAAAGCAGTTGTCAGGCCTTTGCTAGCTGCCTTGTGCCGTCAGGCCTGTGACTGTTCCAGCCTCTCCCACACTCTGTCTGAGTCCTGTCTGTGCTTCACCTGCCATTTCTATTTCCAGTTCTTCACGCTGTCCCCCTGGTTACCACAGGTGATTGTTCTCTCCAGTTAGCACCGCACAAGGAGAAGCCAAGGGAGAGGCAGGCTGAATACCTTGTCTCTGGCAAAAGGACTTAGATGATGGGCTGGCCTGGTCCTCAATCCAAAGGTGCTCATATTTCTGCAGGAACTCTACCGTCACCAAGACCTTCATAATGTTCATCTCCATGGAAATAAATACACTCCCATGACTGACACCAGAGCAGAAATGGAGAAAAAGCCAAAGATGCAAAGGCTGGGAATTTTGCTAATGCAAGGAATCCTGGCCAAAGGTGGAGATAAGAAGGTTCAGGGAACTGACAGTACTGTGCATAAACTGGGATTTAGAGAGTTCTTAGACAGGTCCAGAGAGCTGAAATGTGGGTTTACATACACATTCTGTCATAGAGGAATGGAAACCATGTGAGATCTTATATGTTAAACCTCCAAGGGACTGAGTCTATTCACCTAGTCCAGGGCTTCTGGACCTCCTTTTTCTGTGAATTATCTACGGTATTCTGTCAAATGTGTTTCTCAAAGATTTTGGTTCACATACCTGTACTCTCCGAATATAAGCACCCCTACACCACGGCCAATGATAGTGATGCACTCAGTGCTTGATCTCAATATCTGAATTAGAATTCCTAGTCCAGCCCCTCATCATACAAAGCAGGGGAGGAAGTTCAGAGGGCACAGCCACACAAACAGTTCTGGGAAGCTTGTGTTGGGGAGCAGGTGTTTAAGGGCACATGTTGGAAGACCATGGTCATGACCTTTGCAGTCTCTGGCAAGTTGCTTTTTGGACCCTTGAAGGAGAGTGGAGTGTTTTAGGCACTTCATCACAGATACACACAGGATTTTCACTTTAACGTGTTATGAGTTTAGACTCAGTTATATGTCCTCAGAAATCTCTTTGCCTTGCTGAATTTGCACATGTGGAGTCATTTCTGCCTTCTAAAGCATGTTTTGATTCTTGCAGGAGAGTGAGCAGACCCCTTCCTTCCTTGTTAGGGAGTAGGTTAGGAGAGGGCTTAGCCCAAGCAAGAGAATGTGCATCTAGGCTGGAGGAGATGCTTGCCACTGCTCTGAAGATTCTGTGTGTGAAAGTCAGGCATCCTTACACACCTGAGAGTGTGGAGTTACTCTTTCTAGATCACTTGCCCCTTCCTGGTATCTACTAGAATAGAGGTGCTCACTCAGTGAGATTCTTGCAGGCTCTGCATTCTTTCAGGTCCTCAAAGTTTCTAGTTACTGGCCTGCTATCTTCCCCTCCTGGCATTTACTTTTCCTGTAGAATCAGTGACAGGCTCTGAGGCTGGCCCAAAAGGCCCTGACCTACTTCTGTCCTCTGGTTGTGAGTGCAGCAGGCTCTTCCTTGCAGCACATTGGGAAGTGTCCTGACTCTCAGAACTCAGAGGCAGAAAGCCCAGGGAAGGGGGAGCCCAAGAGTGACAACTTAAAGAGACAGGAACATTCACTAATGAGGCAGTGGGACGGGCAGTTTCCACTGGGAAACACAGCTCTCAGTGTCACTATCACTTGTCCCCTCAGGGGCTATAACCTCAAAGGAGAAGAGCATATTAGGTTTCTGAGGCCTGTTTTCACATCCAGCCTTGATGATAAATCTTAATATTTCCCATAAAATGTCCTCTTGAGAGCCTCTTTCTCAGGGACAGTGCCACCAAGGAGGTCCTGGTGCCAGGAATCACCTGCAAAGTCTCCTGGTTCTCAAAGGAAATGAAGGTGTTTTCAGTATTAAAAATGGGAGACTAGCCGAAACCAGTTTGGCTCAGTGGTAGAGCATTGGTCTGTGGACTGAAAGGTCCAAGTTTGATTCTGGTCAAGGGCATGTACCTTGGTTGCGGGCACATCCCAAGTAGGGGGTGTGCAAGAGGCAGCTGGCTGATGTTTATCTCTCATCAACATTTCTAGCTCTCTATCCCTCTCTCCTCTTCTCTGTAAAGAATCAATAAAATATATATATTTTTTAAAATGGGAGACTAGAGAGAGGATGAAAACTGTCAGTCAGGGCTTACTCTAGCCATCTCTGTAGGTCTATTTCCTCAGAGAGCCCTGAGAAATTTGAGGAAAATAGCCAGTTACTGAGTGGAGGGAGGGAAGCTATAACAGGACTATGCTGATAGAGGGCCTGACCAGGTTAGGTCTTTAACCAGGATGTGACCAAGTCTAACTCATTCACACTCTCTGAGTTAACTCTTCCTATATATAGTGAGGGGTTTTACTTAATGTGACTAATTGGCTGGGGTCTGATTTTCACACATTTTTGACAGTTTCTTATTTCTAGTGAAGAATGCAACTACCACTAACTTCACCTAGTTTTCCCCCTTGTTCATCTACACAAATAAAAGAGAAACATGCAAATTGACCATACTTCCCCTATGCCCATAAGCCACATCCACAAGCCAAACAGGAGTGAGTATGAAAATTAACCCAACCAAGATGACTGTGATCATAGAACAAACAGTAGGCTTGAGTTTTTCTGACTATGGAGGAAGCCAAGTTTCCTGGCTGGCCCTGGCCTCCGCTCAAGGCTAAAAAATTTCAATTATAGAAGAAAAACAAATTCTAGGTCCCAGGGCCTCCACTTGGGATGTCAGGGCACAAGTCCAACCTGCAAACCATTACATGTTCCTCATTCAGACCAACCCATGACCTAAGGGAACCCCTCACCCTGATCCTGAACACTCTTCAGGGCAAACCAGCTGGCTCCCACCTGTGTACCAGGCCTCTATTTTATCTAATAAAAGAGTAATATGCAAATTGACCATCACTCCATCACACCAGATGGCTGCCCCATGTGGTCAAAGATGGTTGCCCCTATGTCGACACAAATTGGCTGCCACAAGATGGCCAGCAGGAGAAGGTAGTTTGGGAGAAACTAGGCCTACAAGGGAGGGCAGTTCGGGGTGATCAAGCATGCAGAGGAAGGCAGTTAGGAATGACCATACTAGCAGAGGAAGAAAGATAGGGACAACTGGGCTTGTAAGGAAGGGCAGTTGCGGGGGAACTCAGGCTTATAGAGTAAATCAATTGGGGGTTGGGAGACTAGGCCTGCAGAGAAGGTAGTTAAGATTCTCACCCTTATTACAAAAATTTGGTACATTGTAAAAAATTAATATTTCTTCATTTGCTATATTACCTTAGGGCAGTTTCAGACACTTAAATTGTAAAAAAATTCACCATATATGGTTGTTCCACCAGCTATAATTCTGCAGGGCCCCTCACAATCCTGTCTAAAACTGGAAACCCAATCAGTAGTTTTAGATTCAATGTTACTCTGCTAGCTCCCCTCATCTTCCTTCCTGTTGAGTGCATGGATATAGTATAATTTAGTGTTCCATTTTTGTTGTTCTTTAGTGGAGTAGAATGAACTATTGCTAAATGTGGCCTAGGTGACAGCTCCCTTGCCTTCCAGATTGCATTGTTTATCTGGGGTCCTTGGCTTTCCAATCAATGCAGATGCATTATACTTGCAGAGGATAGGACAAATGCTGGTGCCTCCTTATATTTCTAAATAGTTATTTGTGGTCTTTCACAGCTCATAAATAAGTTCCCTAATTCTAATTTTAAGTGATACTTTCAAGTGATATTTCTTCAAGAAATATTCCAAAAACAATGAGGCTGCATTAGCTATTTATTCACCAGTTAAGCTTTGAGAATATAATTGTTAGAATTTGAAAGATGGCAACATTCATGAGCACCAGTTCAATTCAGAGTAGAATTTATTTTGTTTGGCTCATGTCAGAGTCAAAGTGCTAAGTGTTGTGCATGCTCTGGAGGAGGAACATGTGAAGGTTTGGAGACTCACAGGAAGACTCCTCCATTTCATCCTCAGGCCAGCACCAGCCTAGGAGGGGTCCAAAGTGACCCTGAACAGAGTTCAGGGTGATCTTTATGGTGAAGTTTTTTCTTGGCCCAGCCTTCTCCTCTCACCCCTCTGAACACTTCAGCAGATACAGAAATGGGGACATGGGTTCTGTAACCTAGCCTTTCTAGCTTGTGCTGTGACCAAAACTTCAAGTGATAAGTTACACAGAACAAGGAGGAAGTAAAGGCTGGGAAGTGCTGTGGTGGAGGCAGGATGCGGGCTTTCCTGTGCACAAATGAAATTACAATAAATCATCCTGTTTTCTCATAAACATATGGGATTTTCTTTTCTTTTGTTTGTTTGTTTGTTTTGCACAAGTTCTTTTTGCACAAGTTCTTGAAATTTTTGCACAAGTTCTCCCATAAATATATGTCCCTTTTTAAAGATGTACTTACAGCATTTATCAGTAGTAATAAAGCACTGCTGATTTTATTATTACTACTGATAAATGCTGTAAGCACATCTTTACCAAGGGACAAAGGTGGTATTTTAATGTTTATCCAAGTTATTACAGCACAAAAATTTTTATTGTTTCTCACAGTCCACTCTATTTCCAAGAAATGAGCTACAGGATGATTTATTGTAAATTCATTTGTGCACAGGAAAGCACGCATCCTGTCTCCACTGCAGCACTTTCCAGCCCTCACTTCCTCCTTGTTCTGTTTAATTCATCACTTGAAGTTTTGGTCATAGCACAGGGGAAAAAAAGTCAAATTAAACCCAGAAGGAAGAAATGCAGATAACAGCAGAAATGGTGCAAACCAAAATGAAAATCCCAAAAAGGAGGCAAATGACTGAACGTTAACAAGATGGATCCAGCAGCCTGTGAATTCTTTGTATTCTATTCTTCTGCCCCTAGGGTCATGGAAGGGCTAAGAATTCAGGTTTGTCCAAGCAAACAAAGGGTTATGAAGTAGAGTGACTAAAAAATCCTGGCAGATGAGTAATGAAGGGAGTGGAGTGTATACTGACTGAGAGTGGCAGACAACTGTGGGAGAAGCACACTTGCTTCCCTGCTTCCTGCCTTCTTTGGTAATGGGGTTAGGATCTGTCACTCTCTGTAACTACACAGGACTCTGATGATCCTAGGCACTCAAAGCATGGGAGCCTAGGCCCGCAGTGATATCGCTCCTTCACACAGACCCTGAAGCCAGTAGTCCCCGGACTGGTCCCTCCATGTGCTAATCCATGAGGACCCCTGTTCATTGGCACAGGTTTATCACTACAACCAAACAACATCTGAGAGGAAGTGTGGGTAAGAACAGCTCAGGATTCAAACCAGTGGAAGAGTCTGAGGACTTGTTCTCATGGGGCAAGGCCCAGATATTGGTGTATGGTGTAATTCCTTGGAGGCATCAGACTTAGATGATGTGACACTTTATCTCTCTTCTCTGTAGAGATTTCAGGCCTCAGAGAGGTTATCATTTTGTCCAAAACCATAGATGCTGCTAGTAGCAGAACCAGAACAATACAGCTTTCTTGACTGCTTTTCATGTGTTAATGGCAGAAAATAGTGCTGATGTACTAATGTGACAATCTGTTCTGTAGCTCATGGATCAAAACCAGTGTCACTGAGGTTAACAGAAGGAGACACACTGTCAGACATGTTAGCATTGTGTGCTGCCAGCCGAGCAAGGTGGCTCCTGTGTATTTAAATGCCCGAACGTTCTTTTTGTTTTACTTTGCAAAGAATGAGGCCCTACTGTGTTTTTTAGATGAAACTATTTATAATTTTTAAAATTTAAATTTACAGGGGTGACATTGGTTATTAATAATGTGTGTGTTTCTTGTGTGAAATTCTAGGGTGCATTATTTGTATATTACATGGTGTACTCACCACCAAAATTCTGGCCTCCTTCATCTTCATATATTTGACTCCATTTATCCTTTACAAATCTCCATCCTCCTTTCTGCTAGTAACCACCGTATTGTTATCTTTGTCTCTGACTTTTTGTGAAACTACTTATTCTTTTGTGTGACTTTGTTGTTCTGCTGGGAGTATGAGGTCAGTCTTGCCAGTGGGCCTGGAGCATGCTCTCAGGCAGAGGTGGTCTCAGAACCTGCTGTGTTCACACCAGGTTGGTAGTCTGCCCACTCCCTTGAGAGTCCAGGAGCCCTTCATTAGCACTTTCTCTCTCAAAAAGAAAGGATTTGAGGTTTGTTTTGGTGCTGCATATTTACTAAATTCTTCAGTAAGGGGCTGAGTTCAGACACTGTAAAAGTAAGGAAAATGGGGGTGTGTGATTATAGAGCCTGGGAGCCCTGAACAGTGAGGCGTTGCTGAGAGACAGGGTCAGGCAGAGTTTATAGGCATTTCTGAGAAGGCCAGCACTTCCCTCATTAGCAGTCTCTGTGGCCCACTTGGGCCAGATGTGTGGGTGGGGGTGGGAAGGACTACTGTAGTAAACACAAGCTCACACAGAAGGGGAAATCTCTGGGATGCTGAGCTTATGAAACCTGAAGAGGGAAGGAGAAAAGTGTTGTGTGAGATTCATAGGGTTGATGTAGCACAGAACCCCTAACTGTGTAGCTTAAAGCCACAGAAACTTATTGTCCCATAGTTCTAGGCGTCCAGCATCAAAAGGTTGGCAGAGCCATGGTCTCTCTCAAGGTGCTGGAGAGGATCTGTGCTATTTCCCAGCTTCTTGTGGCTGCTGGAAACCCTTGGAGGTCCTAGACTTATGGATGCAATGCTCACACTTCTTGACTTTTGCATTTTACAAGCAGAACCCAGGCTGTACCCTCCAAACTGTCTTTGAAAACTCAAGCATATTGCTTTCAAGCTCTTCTTTGCACATAGTAGGAAAATATAACTCAGTGACTTATCTCCCACTTTGTAACAAGTATCACCTTTCTTCCAGTGTCCAATATCATGGTCCTCAGTTTGAAATAAGATCTCACCTTTAATATTCAAATTCCCAGCAACAGACTCAGCAAGGATATCTAGGCATTTCCTACCCAGTGCCCCAGAATGCTCCCAGTATCTGTGCCTTTCCCAATTCCCCAACCACAATCATATTTTAAACACTTTTAAATTTCTTTATTGAATAAGGTGTTACATATGTGTCCTTATTAAGCATTTCTTTTACAGCAGAACCCTACTTCCTGGTATACACACTAACCCTATGAAATAAATACTCCTTTTTAAAGATCACTAAAGGGAGTTACAGAGAGGTTAACTTATCCACCTGTGGTAGGCTGAAAAATTATACCCTCCCTAAACCCTGGATAACCATGTCCTAATCCAGAACATATAAATGTTACCTTATTGAAGAAGTGATGAAGTTAATGATTTTTATTTTTTTTTCTTTCCTTTTTATTGAATTATACAAGCTTCAGGAGCACAATTCTACAACACATCATCTATATACTGTATTGTGTTTTCACTACCACAAAGGGATCCTTTTAAATTTGTAACATTATGGTTGATTTTTTTTATTTTATTTTTTAAATTTTAATAAATCTTTATTGTTCATATTATTACAAATGTTCCTCATTTTTCCCCCCTCCAAAGCAGGTTCCCACCCCACCCTCTGCCCTTTCCCCACCTCCCATTGTCCTCATTCATAGGTGCATAGTTTATGTTCAGTCTCTTCTCGCACCATCATTCCCCTTTTTCCCGAGAATCGTCAGTTCACTCCCCTTCCATACCTCTGATTCTATTACATTCAACAGTTAATATTGTTCATGAGATTTTTTAATTCCCTAGGTTTTTAGATTCACTTGATAGTTATGTATTTGTTGTTCATAATTTTTATCTCTATCTTCTTCCTCTTCCTAAGGAACCCCCTTCAGCAATTCATATAATTCTGGTTTTGCAATGATGAACTCCTTTAGCTTTTTTTTTTTTTTTAATTACATACATGTTATTTTCCAAACTTGAATGTCAAGAGCAAAACTCTGGCTATTAAATAATAACAACAATGCCAATGCAAAACCATAATATGAGAAATCAGAATTATGGACATATTAACATTTTTAGCTACTAAATGAGTCTCTTTTGTTGTTGGTGTAGATTTACTCAGAGTCCTTGGACTTGCTGCACAAGACTTTGCAGAAGACTGGAAGCTAACAGATGCTAGCATGAGCAGGAACATGATTAAAGAAGTAGCTTCCACTTCAGACTTTAATTTCTTCTGATGACTCCATTTTGGCCCCTCAGTCCTTGCGTAGCTTTCAGTTTTCTTCTCTCACTTTGCTGTCATCTGGGCAACTCTCAGTCCTTTTGGGAGAAGGCACACAGAAGCTTCTCTGAGTCTATTGTAATAATGGTCATAACACTCTGGCACCCCAATTGGCTGTATTGCTCCTTCTTTCCTTTCATTTTGAACCCAGGCTGTTCTGGGCCTGCCATTCTTTTATTTTTCTGGCTGGTCACATTTTTGTATTAGTACCTTTTAAAGATTACTAGATTTTTCAGATGTACAGGCAAATTTTAGGGATTGACTTGAGAATTGACCCAGTCATATTATTGAGTCTGTGCCTTCAGCTACTTGAGCTCTAAATTCCTGCCTTCCATTTCTTTCATTTGTGATCTGTTTCCATCGCTTCTGGGCCTTTTGGCTAAGATCAAGTGTGATCTGTTTCCATGTCTCGGCATTTTCACAGCTTCCCTGAATTGGTACCCTTAAAAGTCTCTGTGTTCAGCTTGGATGGGGCAAAGTATCAGGGTGGAGCCAAAGCCTTGGCTTCCATCAGCCATGCTCTATGAGGCTCCTGAGTCTCAGTGTTTCTCAGGGTCCTTCAGTCCTCACTACAAGCACCTCTGAGAGAAAGGTGCCTTGGAGTTTTGCCAGCTACCAAACAGTCTAGGGTCTCCACCAATGAGCCTGGAACTGGGGTTCAGTTCAGTTGGAAGTGGAGTTGGGGGTGGCGTTCAGAGCAGTCTGGAGTGTTTGTCTCCTTCCTTTTGGGGCAATCCCATGGCACAGTCAACCTTCTGTTCCAGCACAAAATGTGCACACCACAAGGACCTCCTTTCGCCACTCCCCTCGGTTTCTGCCTTACAGCCCAGGCTCCCTCTGTTTGAACATGGGTCCCCGGAGTCTGGCCCAGAACTGGGGTTCAGTGCTGTTGGATCTGGGGTTCAGCACAGTCCAGAGCTTTTATCTCCTTCCCGCTAGGGAACGCCAGCCAGGCACTCAGCCTCCCCCTCCTCTCTGGCTTCGTCCTCTCCGTGCACGCCGTGTGTCTCCATATCTTAAGCTTTTCCAGCTCCTCTGCTTTTCCTTCTGGTTTTCTCTTTCCTTTTTGTTGTAGAATTTCCAGTCAGTCGACTTTCCTGTAGTTCTGGGTAATGTCCATTTTGTATTTTAGTTGTATTTTGTTGAAATTGTTGGGTGCAGCTGCAGTTAGGTGTTTACCTGTGCAGCCATATTGGATCCTCTCTTTGAAGTTAATGATTTTTAGATGGGAGATTGTCTTGGATTATCTGAGTGGGTCCTACATGTAATCACAAAGGCCCTCAGAAGAGGGAGGCAAGATCAAAGGAAGAAAAAGGCAAAGTGATAATGGCAGCAGAGATTGGAGTAATGTGATCACAAAACAAGGGATTCTGGAAGTTTCTAGAAGTCTGAAGAAGCAGGGGATAGATTCTCTCCTGGAGATACCTTCAGACACAAGGATACATTCATTTTATCTGAATAAGACTAATTTTAGGTTCCTGACCTCTATAACACTAAGAAAATTAATTTGCATTGTCTCAGAAAAATAATTTTTTGGTAATTTGTTATGGCAGCAATGGCAACTGATATACCAAGTTAATTGTTTATTATGCAAGTATCAGGACAGTTCAAGAAATCATTCCTTTTACCTCCTGTTATTATTTTTGCAAAATTTTAATAATTTTGAGCAGCAGAAAGAGCCTTGAACTCCACAAGGCAGGCTCTGATAGAAGTTGAAGAAATGTATTTTATAACCCAAATCTTTATCTTTATATATATATATATATATACACATTGACATGTATGTCCATGATGTAAAGCATAAAGGAGGAAAGAAATAATAGGAAAATGTAAAATAGGAAGCCATGTCTTTCTCTACATTCATCTCTTTCCTTCTGACTATGTGGAAGGAGCAGCATCCTGGGAGGGGGGAGAGCACCTTCATTAAGTTGCACGTGGGGACCAGCAGCAGAGAGACAGGTGGCTCACAGCAGAGCTGGGTGTGAAAAGAAACTCCTAAGGATGAGAAGCATGGCCAACTGAACAGTACAGGAGAGACATGAGGCAGAATTTCTTCTATCAAAAGTCTCCTAGAGGGAGGTCACTTCTAAGAGAGGGTACAGGGGTGGGAGCTGTGTTCCAGATGCTCCTCCATGGCCAAGGACCTCAGGGCTATGACCCTTCAAGACTGCATCCTATTCCCTATAGCATCTATGGATTCTATTTCAACCACATCCCTCTTTCTTTTTAGGGACCTATGAGTGTGCCTGGAGAAGCAATTAGTTGTCCAAGAAAACATAAAGAGCAGCTTCCTGCAGGACAAGTTTCACTCTGGGAATATGGAGAATGAATTGAAATTGGGCAGTGGAGGAGATATTTTGAGCAGGAGATTCAGTTCTGGCTCTGCTCTGGACTCATATATCTGCAGCCTCTGAAGGTGAGCTTCCTCAATGTGTGACTTGTAGGATTGCTCAAGGATCTGTGCTTAGAGTGTATAATTTTTAATTATGATTTAAAACTATAGCCTTGCTCTTTCCTTTTGTGCCAGACCTTGTGAATTACATAGCTGGTCCTGATCTGTTTCTTTATTGTAAATAGAAAAACTGTTACCTGGGTTTCTTCAAGGTTACCAAAGTCATCAATACCAATAATTGGTCCAATAATATGGCCACTTAAACCATCATTTCCAAATATATCTGCTTCCCTCCATGGGTAGCAGCCCTATTGTCACTTCTGTCACATTTGGCCCTTTTAGTACCTACCCTCAAGTTTAAGCATTGACTAATCACTTTCTCAATATAGTGAAGGGAAATGTGTAATCAAAATTTAATCTATTTGTGGTGATGCAACAAACAACTAGAACATCATGTCAACCATGAGAGATTCAACAGCCTGCCTCTCACCTGAAAACAATTTCCAGATCCTTTGGGATCCATCCGCTGGTAAATCTAGGATAAGGTACCTCTGTCTGGGCCTGGTGAGGGAGAAGGTAGGAAGGGTGGGAGGGAAGGTTGCATTTACTCCTTGGGTACATCTTTATATGTCATGTAATGTATACTTTCAACCATACAAGAACCATATTAAAAAAAAACACACACCAATAACAGAGAAATTGTGATAATTGGAAGACATTTACCAGGCCTCTCCTTCCTCTTTTCCACTTGGCTCCCAATGGTTTATGCTCCTTTGTCTTTGTACCTGAGTTTTGATAATTTCTAAATGAGTAACTTGAGACCTTCCTGAGAGAACAGACTCAAAACCCATATTGTGCCATCACTAATAAGACCCCAGGATATACCAAGTCCCACACCCAACTTTCTTCCTCCAGAATGACCCCATAGTCTCCCACTGCACCAGGGAAGGTGGCATACACTGTGCCTGGCTTTTGGGGAAATATTTATGTCATTTAATAAAGGTCTTTGGATCCACTACTATAACCCAAAACACCAAATATAGCTTTGGTAATTTTGGTACAAGAGCAAGCACATGAAGGAAAAGGTTTCAACTTGGCAAGATGGAAGCACCCACCAAATTAGGAGAAATATTACTGTCTCTTTAAAAGCAAATAGTTTCTCCACTGGCTCCACCCAATCTATGCTTTCTGCCTCCGTGGTTTCAGTGGGTGTGAACAATTTTTCTTCACAGTTAAAACAAAAGCACCAGCTTGCAGAGTGTCTTTGGAGAAAATTGGAGAATTAATCCACTGGTTGAAAAGGTGAGTCTGGCTGAGAAGCAGACTCACTGCTTCTCAGTACTATAGTTATTTGGGCAGTGGTCCATGGAGTCTACATAGTGTGAGTTCTGGTTGCAGAGAGGATCAGGTTCTGTGCCAGAAGTACAGCAGGGGGGTGAAGGAAGTAGGGAGGAAGTCAGGAGCTTTATTAGTACAACGAGAAGTCCTGTGCATGAAAATGCCTGCAAGAGGCCTTCCTTCCCCAGGCTGCTAGCACCAGCTTACCTCCAGCACCTGGGACCCTGGCTTCCCTCCTCTGGCTGCCAGACGGCCTCTTCTCTTGGGCCCCGGCTTGGTCAGGAAGGAAGTCTGGTCTAATTATTAATAGTATATAACCCTTTTAGTATTATAGATGTTACAGGTCTCATATTGAACAGGACACATTTGTGCTGACTGGTGCACCTTCAATGCATTTGCTGCTCTGAAATACACCTAGGGTTGCCTGACAAGCCTTCCTTTTCCCTGGATAGGAAATGAGTGTCCCCAAGGCAGGTCTTTAGAGCTTGAAGGCAATATAAAGACTGACCTGTCTAACTTCCTCTTTTTACCAAAAAAGAAGCAGGATCCTGGAGAGTTTGGTGACTCTAGGGGTTGTCCATGCCACTAAGGGCAGAGGAAATCTGGACTGCAGTTGCTTAATCCTTTTCATCATTCAGCAGAGAGAAACTCTAACCCGAGCAGTGTGACATGTGAGATGAGGAGGGGGTGTCATTGATAAAGGGTTGGCTATTCTGCAAGAACAATGTATATGAAACCCTCCACTTAATGGCCTTGTTACAGGTTTCCTAAAAGTGTTCTGTTCTGGAAAGAGTGTGGACTCTCCTCCATGTCCTCTCTTGATCTAGCTCTGATTCGATGTAATTTTAGAATCCAGAGAAGACACTGAAGGAGGCCATTGTGTGCAGTGGTTAGGAGGGAAGGTGGTCAGACAGACTTTGAATATGATGCCTGTTCTGCCCAATACCTGTTAGCACTGTGACCTTGGGCAAATGTTTCAGCATTTTCAAGACACATCATGTCTTTATTTAAAAAGTTAAAATAATAAAATTAGCTTTTTGCAGGCTATTATAGGGGAGTAGGTGAGATAATGTATAAAAAATTATCAGTGCTTGTTTTAGAATGTCAGTATTGCATACATATAACAATTTTTTTGTTGTTGAAAAATGTTAATTTACTCTAAGATAAAAGGAACTTTCATGTACCTAGACCAAGCTTCCACAATTATTAAGTTACGCCAATCTTGTTTCATCTATAACATAGTGTAGATTCTATATACTCACCACTTCCCAGCCACACCACATTATCTTGAAGCAAATATCATTGTTTCATTTTATCAGTAAATATTTGAAGTCATTTAAAAATATGACCATAATCAGACTTCAAAAAGCAAATAGATTTTTTTTTTTACAAAGTTAACAGTTGTCTTCAGATTTCCCTGATTGTCTCATAACTTAAAAGACTGTTTGAAGTTGGATCCTATTAAGATTCATAAATTGCAATTGTTTGGTTTCTCCTATATTTAATTTAATATATAGCTTTCTCATTTTCCCTGTTTCTTTCTGGAAAATTTCTTTGTGTAAGAAGGAGGAAGTCTCTTTCCCCAAAGAACCAGGCAGTTTACTTTTTGTTGATTAACATTCTCACGGTGTCATTTCACCTGCTCTTCTAGTTCCAGTGTTTTGGATGAAATTATTTAAGGAGAGACTTGATCTGACTCAGGTTTGACTATTTGGTAGAAATACATCATAGATTCAGCTGTAAACTTTCCTCAGAAGGCACATAATGTCACTTTCTTTGACATTAATGGACATTAATGATGGCCTACATTTCATTGAGGGTCAGAAGTGATTGTTAGGTTGCCAAAGGAGGAACGCAAGAGGCCACAGTGGTGAGGGATTATGAATTTATTCAATCATCCCCACACCAGGTGGCTGAGCATGGATGGTTCCAGCCCCCAGTGAGGGGGAAAGAATGAAATGTGGTCACCACAGGTAAAATGTGGTCTCAGCAAAGGGAATGTCCATAATGAAACAGCCTGAAAAGCCAGGGGAGGAGTATTGATTTATTACTCAATCAAAACTAACAGTGATGATATAAAATTCTATCATTCTTAGTTTATTAGATGGAAAAATCTTATAAAAAACAAAAGTTACCTCCAACCATTCTCTCATTTCCACAAAGTACAGTTGCATCTGAAAGATAAGATAAATGCTCAATTCTTTTTTTTTTTTTTTTTTTTGTCAATGTTCTTGACAAGAAGATGCTTTCTTAGCACACTTCCAAGGGAGCAATTGCCTGTTTTAAGTAGAAGGCCTTGATATGAATGCATGTATTTTAAAATATTATACCTGATATATTTTGACTCATTTGAGTTATTATCAATGCTCACATTGCCCCATCAATGTCCAGGTACATTCTCTTGAGGTTGGATCGTAAGTCCTTTCCATAAGATCCTAGTGATTTTTTTTAGAGCATCTTTGATTTCTTGTTGACAAGAGAGTGAAGGCTCAACTGAAGCATTTTCTGCCTATTCCTAGAATCAATAGTTTATTAATAAAACCCTAATTTTGGTGGGAAATAGCATTTGAAAACCACTCTCCAAGCACTAAAGATGGTCATTGTCACTGGGCTCATTATTATCTCTATTCCTTTTCAAAGGACTTCAAAACTGCACACACAGACCAAACACACACACACACACACAAATAAGATTTTTGAAAACGATTTTTTTTAAACTTAAGTTAATAACACTAAAGATGGACAATGAAATTATTTCTTTTTTAAGTGTCTTAGACCAATTCATCCACCCAAGAATATACAGTTAGAGTTTGACATTTCATTTTGATTTTAGAATTTTAAAATATATATATTTTTGTATAATTATGTACAAGATCAAATCTATGAAATCTTAGTGTAACCATTTTCCAGTTTCTGTCCTTGTTCCCTCCAGCTGCTTCTCCCATTCCCATGGAAGTAAATTTTTGTTGGTTTAGTTTTTAGAGTATCCTGTTATTGCCTTTTCATATATATGACAAAGATATGTATTATATTTTATATATGTAGTGCACATTCTTTCTTATTGGAGAAATCGTAGGTAAATTCTACATTATTTTCTCATTTTTTTCTTCACTGTCCCCCCCCCACGCCCCCCACTTAATGATGTATCCTGGAGACCTCTTTCCATGCTAGTATAGAGAGACACATTCCTTTTCACAGTTGGATAGTCCTTCACTGTGTGACTATATCTTAGGTAATACAACCAGTCCCTACTGATAGCCATTTGATAGGTTTTTGGTCTTTTGCTAATACAAATAATAATGCAATAAGTAGCTTGATGTGTCATTTTTCTGTATTTTTCTCAGTGTAGTTAAGAAAAAAAATATTAAAATGGAAAATTGAGAATGAATGAGAAAATGTATATGTACATTGGCAGCATAGTGCTGACTTCCCTTCTGTAGGGTTTGGACTGTTTTTCCATTACCACCAGCCATGCAGGAGAGGACCTGTTTCCCTCATACCTTTGCCAACAGATTATGCTAGCAAGCATTGAATTTTTGCCAAACATGGAGGTGTTAAATAGTATCTCACTTCAGAAATAGAGGTGTAATTTAATTAATATTCTATTGATTTTATTTTTTGTTTTATTTTTCTCTGAGTGTATGTTAATGTCTTTTGATATATTCAAAATACATTTAAATTCATTTTTCTCTGAATATTTATTCCCATTTCTTGCTCCATTTTCTATCAAGGTACTGGTATTTGGTTTCTGTACCTTTTAATTTTCTGTGTATAACAGGAACATTTACCCCCTTGGTTGTAAGCTGAAAACTATTACTGATCCTAATTTGACATTTTTGGTTTAATTTTTCAAAGGTGTTTTGTATCCCACATTATCTGTGATTTTTTTATGTTATCACATTTACTCATCCTTTTCTTTACCCAATTTCAAGTCTCAGAAATATTTTTTCTTACCTCTAAGTTACAAATACAGTAAGTTCTTTTCTTTTAATTATATGCTTTTCTTCTTTTTTTACATTTAAACTTCTAATCTGCTTGCAATTTGACTGGCATGAGGCAATGAATGCAATTTTTTTTTCAGTATGATCTTACAGTTATGCCAAAGTTGCTTTATTACAACATAGTTAGCTCCCTTGATGTGGTATGATGTCTTATGGAATCTAACTGTAATATAGTGTAATTAAATTGAATATATATGAATAAGGAATGATTAATTTGGTCTGTTTCTGAATTTTCTGTTTTTGGTTCACCAGTCTCTCTTTTGGTACAACAATATCACACTTTTGTAATCATAGAAATTACAATGCTTGACTCCTGGCAGAGTTGGCCCTCCTTGTTCTTTTTCTTCATTGGGCTGAACAACTTTCTTTTTTTCTTCATCCAAATGAACTTTATAATCTACCATTCAACTTCATAAAATGGTGATGATAAAAATTTTAACATTACAGTTATATTATACTATCTAATAAAAGAGTAATATGCAAATAAACCACCACTCTACTACATCCACAAGCCACACCCACCAGCCATGCCTGCCAGCCAATGAGGAGCAAAAATGCAAATAAACCCAACCAATATGGCTATGGTCACAGAGAGCAGGAGGGAGGCTTGGATTTCCCTGGTAATGGAGGAAGTCAAGCTTTCAACCTGCCATTGCTGGCCTAGGCCTCCACTCAAGTCTACAAAGTTTCAATGATAGAAGATACATAAATCCAAACAGAAATGGCAGCCTCAAAGCTGTAAAGAACAGGAGGCTAGAGTTGCCACCAATAATGGAGGAAGCTAAGCTTTCAGCACACCTTGGCTGGTGCACGCCTCTGCTTAAGCCTACAAAGTTCAATTATAGAGATACATAAGTCCCAACAGAAATCGCTGCTACCAAAGAGCTACAATGTTTCAATTGTAGAAAATAAATAAACCTCAGATACCAGGGCCTCTGCTTGGGTTGCCAGGGAGTGTGGCTGGCCTGCTAACCACCACAGGCCCTGGCCCAGGCCACTCCATATCCTAAGGAAAACCCCATCCTGATCCAGGACACCATTCAGGCAAACCAGCAAACCCCACCTATGTACCAGACCTTTATCATATCTAATAAAAGAGTAATATGCAGATTGACCATCACTCCAACACACAAGATGACTGCCCCCATGTGGACACAAGATGGCCACCACAAGATGGCCAGCAGGGGAGGGCAGTTAGGAGTGACCAGGCTGGCAGAGAAGGGAAGTTGGGAGTGACTGGGCCTGTAGGGAAGGGCAGTTGAGAAGGACCCAGGCCTGCAGGGGAGAGCAGTTGCAAGGACCAGGTCTCCAGGAGAGGGCAGTTGGGGGCAAACAGGCTAGCAGGGGAGCAGTTAGGTATTAATAAGTCTGGCAAGGGAGTGGTTAGTGGGTGATCAGGAAGGTGAGGAGTTGGGAGCCAATTGTCCTGGGTTGTGAGAGGGCAGTTGGACATCCATTGAGGTGTCCCAGATTGGAGAGGGTGCAGGCTGGCTGGCCTGAAGGACATCCCCACCCCCGCATGCACAAATTTCATGCACCGGGCCTCTAGTCCTATATAATCAAAGCCTAATATGTAAATTGACTAAACAGTGGAACTATCAGTGGAATGACTGGTTGATATGACGTGCACTGAGCACCAGAAGGCAGATACTCAATGTAGGAGCTTCTAATTGGTGGTTACTGTGCTCCCACAAGGGGAGCGCCCCTCAGCCAGAAGCTGGACTCTTGGCTGGTGAGCGCAGCAGCAGCCAAGGTGGCGAGAGCCTCTCCTGCCTCCGTGGCAGTGCTAAGGAACAACACACCAAGTGATAAGGAGCAGTGAGCAGGTGGGCGGACATTCCCCAAGGGCTCACAGACTGCAAAAGGGTGCAGGTTGGGCTGAGAGACCCCCCCCCCACTCAGTGCACAAATTTTGTGTGTCAGGCCTCTACTATAAAATAATGTTAGAGAAATATCTACTTTTTCTTCATCCGAAAACTTTGTAACTCATTATTTTTAACTTTATAATCCACTCTTTCACAACTAGGAGGAAAAGTTATGATAAAAAAATTTAAATTTATACTTATATAAGATCATGTTAGATAATTATCTATAATTCCAATGTATAAAATGCTTTACATATGGATCAGTTTTTAATTCAGTCAAATGTCTTGACTGCATTAGGTAATTTTCTACTTCATCTACTAATAAGATGTGTTGTAACAATAAATTTTGGTATAAATATTTCCAAATGAAATGGGTCTATAGCTTTATTTATTGATCAAATCTCTGTTAGCCTTTAGAACCAACATCACACTGATTTATAAAAGAATTGAAAGATTTCTCTCTTTTTTATATGATCAGGAATATCTCATTTAATATTGAGAAGATCAGTGTTGTAGCGGTTTAAGTGAATTTTCCTATGAAAGCATCTGGACATTGTAATCTTTTGTGGGAAAAGTCTGCTTTATTATTTCCTCCAGATGAGTAATAGATGATTACAAATTTTCATGGAGGACAAAAACAAAGAAAATAGGTTTGAGAATGGTCCCCACTTACCTAAGTATCCTTTTCATTTCTCCTTCCCTTCCTTGAGGTCTTGTTGGTACCTGCACCCCAGAGCCTCTTGAAAGAAGATGGCTGGCCTTCAGGACAACATTCTGAGGATTGTTCTGGTGGGGAAAACCGGAAGTGGAAAAAGTGCAACAGGAAACAGCATCCTTGGCAGAGAAGCATTTACTTCTAAAATTTCTGCTCATGCTGTTACGAAGAAATGTCAGAAAGAAGAGCAACAATGGAAAGGGAGGAAGCTTACTGTTGTGGACACCCCAGGGCTCTTTGACACCAAGAAGTCACTAATAACCACCTGTAAGGAAATCAGCCAGTGTGTCCTGTTATCCTGCCCTGGGCCTCATGCTATCATCCTGATTCTACAACTGGGCCGCTACACTGCAGAGGAGCAGAACACAGTTGCATTGATCAAGAACCTCTTTGGGAAGCCAGCCATGAAGCACATGATCATCTTGTTCACTCGCAAAGATGATTTGGGTGATCTCACACTGCCTGAGTTTTTAGAAGAACCAGAGGTAAACCTGCAAAGCCTCATCAAGGAGTGTGGGAACCGCTGCTGTGCCTTTAATAACAAAAGCACAGATGAGGCTGAGAAAGAAGCTCAACTGCAGGAGCTGGTGGAGCTGATAGAGAAAATGGTAAAGGATAATGGAGAGGCTCACTTTTCTGATCCCATCTACCAGGATACAGAGAAAAAGTGGCAACAAGAGATAGAGGCCTTGCAGAAATCCTATGATGATCAATATCAGAATGAAATTAAACAATCGGAAGAGCAATGTACTAAGAGGGAAATATCAGTGGAAGAAAAGGAAGAGAGAATAATAAAGGCATTCAATCACTATGAAGAAAAAACTAAAAATACTAGGGAGGAAGCTGGAAGAAATATATTTGAAGTTGTTGTTACGTGGATTTTCAATAAACTTTCAAAAATATGGGAATGGTTTCAAAAATAATGTAAATTTTATTTCTTAATTTAGTATGAGTTGTTAACATGGTTAATTGTATTTTCCAAAGATGACTACAATAATGTATTCTATCCCACCCATTCTTATTGTAATCTGAGTTTATTTTTCCTTCTGTTGAATTATAGGATTTTTCACCTAACTTGAAATTCAATGGACTTTGTGACTGCTTTGACAACCAGTGTGTGGTTGTGACTTCAAAAGTGAGATAGGAAAAATGCCTCTTTGTTTCCTAGGGTTTGTGGGCTTGGCAATTGGCAACCATGTGGTGAGGAAGCCCCAGTTGCCCATTGAGAGGCCATGTGAAGAGGACTTGAAGTCACTGGCCCACACCCCTGGCTGGTCTTTCATCTGCCAGCAGAACCAACTTGCCACCCATGCAAGTGAGGCAACATGGAAGCAGATTCTCCAGATGCCAACTGAGCCACCTCAGATGAAGCAGCAAAGAGCAAAGATGGGCCACCCCCACTGCATCCTACCCAGATTTCAGATTCATGAGAAAAATAAAGTTTGTTGATTTAAACTACTAGGCTTTGGGATGGTTTGTTATGCTGTGATAATAACCACCAGCATCTTCCCTGCTCACTCACCACCAATACCCACAATGCTAACAAATGGAAGAAGTTATAGAATTGGCATAATTAGGCAATAATATTTTATTTTATTAAGAGTTCACAGACTCAATTTAGAAAAATTCAAATCAGAAATCCTTCATGTTTCAATGTTAGCACACACATTTTTTCAGTCCATGTCTGCATGCACCTTGTTAGTGAAGCAGTTGGTTTCTCCAGCAAGATGATTCTGTAGTTCACGTGAGGCAGGAGAGAAGGAAGCTAGGAAAATTCCTGCATGAATGGAATGAGAAAACAGATGAGAAGATGGGCAGCTTATAGGTAGTTTGTTAATCACAAAATCTTATCTTCCCCAACCAGTGGCACTTGGGAGCCACTGTATTCCCTAACCAGAGAATACATAGCTTAAATCAGACTGGTCTGGGAAGTAGAGCACAAAGACCCAGTTCATGCCATTTGTGCCAGCTAAACCCAAGGGCAGATGAAGTCAGGGAAAAATATAAAAAAAATATATATATATATCATTTGTGCACATCAAAGCCAGGAACATTTAAAATAAAATAAAAGAGTGAAACAGACAAAAGAATAATCCAAAACTCCCCTATACACTTATCTTGATGCATCAGCATATTAATAATGCAACTGAAAGCTGATTGGAAAAACAAAAGGATAAAATGTCCTCAAGACAAAAACTCGCTCTTGCACAAGCCCAGGCCCTATACCAGGCATGAACTTTTTATTTCTCCCTAAACTCTGTGGATCCCCATGAGGGATGTGCAACCAGGGGAGCAGTGGGCAGTGGCACCCAGCCTCAGTCCCTGATCCTGTCTCCAAGGCCCCCTTTTCTCTGACTTCCCTCTGAGCTGAAGCAGTCCCACCTTGGCTCACTTCTTTCCTATAATATTTCTAGAGCCAAAGCAGCCCCACCTAGGCTTTCTGCTGTTGCTTCTTCTATCCTAACCCCTTCTTTAATTTCAGTGTCCCCAGCTTTAATGAGCATCCTCTTTCCTGCACCAAGTCAAGAACTCACACACTATGGGCCAGTACCTGTCTGGTAACACGTGGATGTTTGTAAGTTCCTAAATTCTCTTCTTGATGTTCTCACTTCTCTTTTAGATACCGTCCTAAAATGTCCCTGACTATAACTTAAAAATATCTAATGAGCTAAATATTTTTCATTTGCATCTTTAGATCCAGGCTTTGCCCTCCTTCAACCTGGCTCTTTGTCCCAGGAGGCTGATCTATGTGGATCATATTGTTACCAAACTCAAGGGCTTCTCCAGTTGGGGTGTCCTATTCCAGAAGGAGACATGGTTGTCACAGGGTAGTTTTATTTGCTTGTAGCAAGTTAAGGAGACAGGGGATTCTTATCAAAAGCTCTGTCTCCACAGAGGGAAAGGCTTAGCCATTCTTTACACGATTTGGTCAATTGTACCTTTCTTTTCTCTCTCTCTCTCTCTCTCTCTCTCTCTCTCTCTCTCTCTCTCTCTCTCTCTCTTTCTCTCACATTTCTTTTCTTTTCCTATTGGCTACATTTGTCTTGTTGAGTTCTTGTCAAGCTCATCCTGTTTCCAACTGTTCTCATAAATTTAATGTTTAATAAGAATAGCATTTAGTCAGAATGGCCCATACATTGAGATCCTTGTCCTATCCAACAACATCAGTGGGATCTCTGGCTCTCTGCCATTGACTTCTGCCAATGGGAAGTCCAAGCAGGAGATCTCTTCTGGGTAGAAAAGCAAGGTCTGGGTGTTTGTTCTCTTGTCTCTCTCCCTGCAAATTAATCTCTGACTAGCTGCAACGCTAGTTGAAGATCACACATTCTCTAAGGTGCAGGTTCCAGTCCTCATCGCCTTAGGTTTAGCATGTAATTTCCTTACTGTTGCCAGCAGTCTACCTTGTCACATCCCTGAGTCTGCGGCTTATAGAAAACCATGCACTTGAAGCTTCCCCAATTACCTAATTAGAATGGGACATCTCTGTTGCTAGAATCCTAATTAAGAAATCTTAATGATAATCAATCTCTTTTTTCTTTCAGAAATGCCCTGATCTTTATTATTGTTTCTTGTAAAAATTTCCTCTAGTGTTTCTGACACCAGAATATCTCTTGATAACTCTGCCATTGCTCAAGCAGAATGTTTTATGTTGATACCTGATTAGTCTGCCAATGTACCATCTTTGTTAAATCACATGGGAATACCAGTCAATGCCCTGCGTGATCTGCCCCCCAGCCCAGGGCACTTTCTAAGTCCATGGATGGGGTCATAAGTTACTGGGTGGAAAAAGATTTTAGATGTCCTAGCTTGCATTTTCTCTCACATGTGATTGTATTGTTGCTATGACATCTGAGAGAGCAGCCATCAAATGAGCCACATGCATGCTAGTGAAGCCCCCTGCTGACCTCTCAGGGCAAACAGCAGAAGGGTTTGGGGCATATTAAATTGTAGGAGCTGGTCACCACGAATGGAGTGTTGGTGAGAAATGGGGCAATGCTCTCAAGTCTGGGCTGTTCATACTAAATGCTAAAATGCAGCACAATATTCTGCAGAGAAACTCTAACAAGGATGAACTTGATATGACCCATGACTGATAAGTTTATCCAGTTATAAAGAAGAAATCAACATGTAATTTACCAAACTGAATATATCAGCCTCCCTAGGAGAGGCAGGGCTTTGGAAATTACTCCCCTGTCTCCTTTACTGGTTTCAAGTGTAAATATAACTTTCCCCCCACCAAGACTGTATTCCTTTGAACCCAATATGTTCTGCTACGCTGTATAAGGTCATGGAGAAGATATGAGCTCCAGTTGACCCCAAGTATGGACCAAGGCAATTGGAGGCTCACCCCAACGGTCTTTGGAATGTGCATTCAGCTTTGCTTTTCCCTTCCCAGCAGTTGCCTCAAGGATACAGCCTGAAGCTAGGCATGTGTTGCTGAGACCAGTTGGATGTTGTACATGACTAGGCCCAGCTAAGGGCTCTATATCAACTTTTCAGATCTGGCAGGCAGCTGCTGAGAATATTTATCTTTGGGCCACTCAATGGAAGCCTTGTAAGTCAGTTTTCTGGCTTATTAAACCTAACCACCTGCAGTGGTATGCCTCTTTCTTAGGTCTCTCCCTGCCCTCCTTATGTGAGTTCCTTTCAGATTATTCCTGGGAGATTTTGAACCAACATATGCTTTGATTTACTATTTATTTATTTATTTATTTATTTATTTATTTATTTCTGGGATGAATACAGTAACTCAATTTTCTTTTCTTAAATTTATTTTTTCTTTTTATTAAATTTGTTGAGGTAATGCTGGTTAACAAAATTACACAGGTTTCAGGTGCACAATTCTGTACACTCTATTGGGTGTTCACCACACCAAGTCAGGTCTCCTTTCATCACCATATATCCCCCATTCTCCACCTCCCTCAAAACACCTAGTCACCTTACTGTTGCCCTTGCTCATTATATTTTTCTTATTTTTTTTTTTACTCAATTCCCCTAGCTCCCTATGCTCATGACACCTGCTTTCCATCTATGTCTCTCAAAAACATATGTTTTTAAAAGAGCAGACTCATCTATGATTTATTTTTTTTAATTTCTTTATTGATTAAGGTGTTACATATGTGTCCTTATTTCCCCATTATCCCTCCATCCCTCCCCCCCACCACCACCACCACTCATGCCCTCACTCCCCTGTTGTCTGTGTCCGTTGGTTAGGCCCATACTTGCATTTATTTTTATGAGTATTTTTCTGTTACACGAACAGGAATACATATACATATATTTAGTTTCTAAAAAAGTATACACTTTTTCCTTTTTTTTTATTGTTTGAAGATTACAAATAGTAGTACATATGTCTACTTTTTCCCCCCCATTGACCTCCCCTCATCCTCCACTACCCCAGTATATGCCCTCACCTTTCCCCCCCTGCCCCCCCTTCCTCCCCACCTCCCCACCCCCCGCTCAGTGTATCCATTGGTTCTGTTTATATGCATGCATACAAGTCCTTCGGTTGATCTCTTACAGGCCCTCCACCCCAACCTCCCCTGCCTTCCCGCTGTAGTTTGACAGTCTGCTCAATGTTTCTTTGCCTCTGTTCCTACTTTTCCCCCATTTCTTTCTTTTAAAAAATCTTGCCTCTGCAGACTAGAAATAAACATATAATAACAAAAAATGTTTGAGTTCCAATTTCAATATCCAACACTTCTGAGTCCCTGTTTCAATGTCAAACAGTTCCTTGAGTGTACATGTCAGCAGTGGTATCTGGATAGTGGGCCATGGTGGCAATGCAGGTCTGACCCTTTCTGCTTTGGTCCTGGGCACCCTGCATGGATGCACAGCTGCTGACTGCTAGCGTGGCAAGGTATCGTTTTCAGCATCTTCCATCTGTGGACTGTTTCTCCTCTTGTCTTCGTGGTTTGAGCAGACCTGCCAATTCCTCTCTTTTGCAAGAATCCACATGGTCTTGGAGTGTTTTCTGAAAATATACAAACACATTCTCGACCAAAAGTTATTAAAGGAATATTTTCTATATAATTGATTTGGGATCCTTTTTATTTTTGCCCACATGATTTTCCTTTGTCTTATTTAGACATCATATGTGTTTTTCATGGGTGTCTTGCTGTTAGCATTACAAATGAAAATTAATTTTGTAAAGTAAAAATTTTTAGATGTAATTTACTTATAGGATATTTTTCCTTACATGATATCACCCTACTATCTCCCCCCCTTTTTTTGATTAATGGAGGCTTTTGTAAATTTTGTAATGCACCCTTGATAGTTTTAAACTTTATTTCTTTTTACACAAAAATATGACTGCTTTAGGTTCATTGCATGTTCAGGAATTTTACCATGAGATGAACTACAAATAGAAATTTTAGTTACTACTTTAGGAACAGCTTTTTGTCCAGTACAATTAAATTTTCTTGAATATACACTTATTTCAATTAGTCTATTTAAATTATTCTGAAAACTTGATTGGTATTTTATTGTCAAATTCAATACTTACCAACAATCTTAGTTGCTATGTTTTTAGATAAATATTTTTTTAAAAAATGGAATATCTAAGGCCACATTTCTCAAGATCTTTCTTCCTATTGAAAAGCATCTGGTGTTTCTAAAATTTTTCCTAAATTGGGATTAGGGATTAACAAATTTCCACATTGGAGAAAATCATCATCATCTCCTCCTCCATAGAGGTCTAAGATCTCAGCTTGGAGTCTAGATCTGAGCCACTCACATACACGTTCACATCAAGGAGTGATTTCGGTACATTTCTGCCCACAGCACATAAGTGGTTGCTGGGGCTTTGGTGATGAGGTAAGTGGGATAGAAGGGCTACAGGGCATTTGAAAATGGACAGAGTCATCACTTTATGGCAGTGTTTCCCAAACTTTTGACATTTGTGTACCCCTTCTATAATTTTTGTAATGCTTAGTACCCCTCATACGCATGAGAATGTAGAATTAGGCACAGCTAAGCACGGTGCAGTGCATATTCCCACCAAACTCCGGTGAAATGCTTACCTCCACCAAACTCCTCCCGTACCTTTGAGGGTACGTGTACCACACTTTGGGAAACACTGGATTATGGTGATGGTTTCACTGGTACAGTGTATGAAGTATACTAATATGTCCAAAACACTACTTTAAATATTTTTTCCATTTTAAATTGGGTTTGCAAGAGTTCTTTATACATTCTGTTCTTTGGCAGGTTTTTATCAAATACAAGAGGCCTCGTGCACAAAATTCTTGCCTGGGGGAGAGGGTTCCTCAGCCTGGCCTGTGCCCTCTCTCAGTCTGAGACTGCTCGCTCCTTACTGCCCGCCTGCTCTCTGGTTCTAAAAGCTTGGCTTGCTGCTCCTAGTGCCATCTCAGAGGCAGGAGAGGCTCCTGCCATCTTCACTCTGCTTGGCAGCCATGAGCCTGGCTTCTGGCTGAGCAGTGTCCTGTGTTGAATGTCAGCCCCCTGGTGGTCAGTGTGCTTCATAGCAACCAGTTATTCCTCTGTTCAGTTGATTTGCATATTAGGCTTTAATTATCCTATATAATAAAGAGCTAATATACTAATTCGACCAAACAGCAGCACCACCTTCCAGATGAAGCCAGGGCTGTGAGGGCCGGCAGATGCTGCAAAGCAGCTGCCAGGGCTTAGCTCCTTGAATGAATTTCGTTCACCAAGCCTCTAGTATAGGATTTTTACAGGTTCTTTATCAGATGTGTGATTTGTATTTCTTCCATTTTTCCCATTATAGCTCAAGATACATTTTTGCAAAAATTATATTTCATTTTTCTAATATATATCGTTTTTTACAAAATAGTAATTTTATTTACTTTCTTTTTATTGTAATACATTTATTGGGGTGACATCTATACTAAATAAGGATAATATGCTAATTAGACCAAATAGACTGGACACCTTCCAGACAAAGCCTTGGCAGCTGAGAGGCCCGGTTGCCTCCAGCAGAGGGAGGCTAGACTGCCATTTAGGCCTGCTCCCAGCTGTCAGTAGGACAATCCCTGAGGGCTCCTGGATTATGAGAGCAGGTGGGTTGGTCTGGGGGACCCCCCAGTGCATGACTTTTCTTGCACTGGGCCTCTAATTGGTTAATAAAAGCACAAAGGTTTTAACTGTACAATTATATAATACATGATCTGAATATTTTGTTGTATGCTCACCAGCCAAAGTCAAGTCTTCTGTCATCACCATATATTTGAACCCCTTTACCCTTTACCATCTTTTCCCAGTCCACTTCTTCTCTGGTAGCCACCATATTGCCGTCCGTGTGTATGAAGTCTTTTTGTGTGTGTGTGTGTGTTTTCCTTGTTTTTTCTTTAGTTGCATTCTCTTTTATATCCTACATACATGTGAAATTATATAGCTGTTGTCCTTTTCTATCTGACTTATTTCACCTAGCATGAAACTCTAAAGATCCAATGGCAATATTTCATCTTTTCTATTGTTGAGTAGTATTCCGTTGTATATATGTACTACATCTTTATCAGTCACCCATCAGAGAGCACTTAGGTTGCTTCCATATCTTGGCTTCTATAAATAATGCTGCCATGAACATATATATGTTTTCAAATTGTAGGGGTAGATAACCATATTAAAAAGGAATTGCTGGGTCTCATGGTAGTTCTCTTCTTAATTTTTGAGGAACCTCCATACTGTTTTCCATAGTGGCTGTGCCAGTTTAAATTCCCACCTGCTATGGATTAGGGTTCCCTTTTCTCCACAATCTCCAGTATTTGTTATTACTTTTCTTGTTGATAATGGCCATTCTATTAGGTGTGAGGTAGTATCTTAGTGAGGTTTTGATTTGCATTTCCCTCATAGCTAGTGAAGTTGAAAATATTTTCAAATATCTGCTGGCTATTTGAAAGTCTTCTTGGGAGAAGTGTCTGTTCTGGCCTTGGCCCATTTTAGAAATTGGATTGTTTGATTGTTTTATTGTTGGGTTGTATATCTTCTGTACATATTTTGGATATTAACTCGTTATATGAGGTTTTCTTACAGCTTTCTCAGTTTTTTTGTTTGTTTTTCTGTTTTGGATAGGCTTTTTGGCTATTGCAGAATGCTCTTTTAGTTTGCTATAATCTCATCAATTTATTTCCTTGTTTTGTGGATCATATTTATAAAATCATCTCAAATACCAAGGTTACAAGTTTTGTGCTATGATTTCTTCAAATTGTTTATTGTTTAAGGTCTCATATTTAGGCCTTTGATTCTTTTTGAGTTAATTGTTATTTATGTTGATAAATAGTAGTCTAGTCTAGTTTCGTTTTTTGCATGTGCCTTTCTAGTTTTCCTAGTACCATTTATTGAAGAGGCTTTCTTTTTTCTACAATATGTTTTTGGCTCCTTTGTTGAAAATTATTTGCCCACATACAGCATATGTGGGTTTCTTTCTATATCCTTGATTCTCTTCCATTGGCCAGTGTGTCTGCACTACAGCCAATATACTATTTTGATTTTTGTTACTTCGCAGTATAATTTGAAGTAAAAGAGTGTGATACCTCTGATTTTATTCCTTTTTTTCTCAGTATTGCTTTGGCTATTTGGGTTTTATTGTGTGGTTCCTCACAAGTTTGATGACTTTTCATTGTACTTCATTTAAAAATGTCATTGGAGTTTGATAGGAATTTCATTAAATCTGTATATTGCTTTGGGTAATATGAACATTGAAAATGGCAAGATTTTGTTTTCTTATGGCTGACTAATTCTCTCTCTCTCTCTTTCTCTCTCTCTCTCTCTCTCTCTCTCTCTCTCTCTCTCTCTCTCCTTCTGTCTCTTTCTCTCTCGCTCTTCTTTCTTTCTCTCAGAATTTCTTTGTCTATTCATCCATATGTTTCTACCCTGTTTTCCTGAAAATAAGACAGTGTCTTATATTAAATTTTGCTCCCAAAGATGCGCTAGGTCTTATTTTCAGGGGATGTCTTATTTTTCCATGAAGAAGAATATGATACACATTTATTGTTAAATGAAAATAAAGGAAATTTATTACCTGCATACGGTATGGGAGTACTGTAGTTGTCAGCACAAACCAGACAAACTGTGAATCCTACAGTATCAAGAAACAATGAATCCTACAGTATCATTTACTCATTTATTCAATGACAATCATGTCATCATCTTCTGGAACACCATCATAACAATCCAATTCCTGAATTTCCTGTAACTCCATTTCTTTCAGAATCAGTGGACCAAATTTCTCATGTTTAGCAATAGCACTGTCTTTAAATGAGTACTTCTTGTCAAGGTAGTCTGCTCGCAGTGCATTTACAATGCAACTGTCAGTGATTTTCTCCCATGAATTCTTCACCCAAGTCACAACTTCTCGCAGTTTAGGTTTCACAAAGTTTCCACGCTGATTTCTCTCCATTCAATTTTCAGTGTAGTCATTAATTTCCATGCCCAAATTGTCTTTGAATGGCTTGCTTATTGCAATATCAAGAGCCTGGAAATAGGCCATCATTCCTGAGGGAATCATTATCTGACCTATTTTTCTTTCCTGAAGAAATGTCTTCATGTCTTGAGCATAGTGAGTGCTGGCTGCATCCCAGACTGGCAGACCTCTTTGGCTCCCTCACATAATAAGCAGCAGCATTAAATTGACCCACTTCTTTATAACTGCTTGTGTGGCCCAGGCTTTTTCAGTTTCAAGAATGAAAACACCCAAAACACGTTCAATCTTTTCCTTCTTGCCCCAATTCCAGACAAATTGCCAAAATACAGGAAACACGTGCAGTTTCGTAAGCAGTGGAGTGAATGTGCACTAAGGAGGCACCCCGTTGTTCAATTGTTGTTTGAGATGATTAGCCCATAAACACTGCAGTTTCATCCATAGCAATCATGTTGGAAAGATTGTATTTTGAGAAGTCAGCATCATCAATAAAGGACTTGAATGCAAGTGCTCGCTTAATAACTTTAGTATCTTCCAACCTAAACAATGTTGTAGATCTTCTTAAAGACAGTTCACTTCGCTGAAGAAAATGATCCAGCAAGTGTTGTGATGCCTTGAAGTCTTCGGGGGCTATGTCAAGCTGTGATGCCATTGCTGTGGTGCCATTTGCAAGGGCAAATTCTTAAATCTGAGCCCTATTCACAACCAAAGCCTTTGCTCTCCTGTCAACAACCATTCACAGATCAGGTCTTCCAGGTCAGCGAATAATGGTTGCCGACCTGATCCACAGTTGCGCTTTTTAGCATTTCCCTTGTCCACTTGTTTAATGAGGTTACCATACTCTGCTCACCATTTTCGGACCAATTGGATATTCAACATCTTCTCTTTGCAGAAAGCAGTAAGATTTTGGCTCCAAGAGTCTTCCATGATTCCTTTCTTGGACTCCATGGAGTAGCTTTTTCTTTTTGTGCTCATTTCTAGGGGTAAATAAAAAGGAATTGGGGTATCAAGGTGGGGGGAGAGGGATCAATTAAAATGACACAGAGGGGATCTGAGGGGGGAATCAAAATGGCACAGGAGAATCAGAGGGGGGAATTACCATTTTAGTAACCCCTTTTGATCTGCCTGTGTCATTTTGATTGCCCCCTCTGATCCTCCTGTGTCATTTTAAGTGATCCCCCTCCCCCTACCCTTGTGCCACTGAACATCTTCACCAGACATTCCCCCCTACCCCTTTATCAAACATTTACCCCTGGGGCCTGCCTGGGGACTGTGACTGGGCTTGCTGGGGCCTGGATCTGGGCTGGAGCAGGGTCTGCCACTGACTGAGAACCTTCAGTCATCATGAGGGCGGTCGAGAGCATCAGGTAGTGTCACCAGAGACAGACCAGCACTCACCACCTTGGCCGCCTCCTGTCTGCTCTAATCCTCCTGTTCATCTACACTCATCTGCAAAAGTCTCCTCCTATCTCCTCCCCTGCGCTCACCGCTCACTCTGACCTCCAGTACGCCTCTACACAGCAGTGACATCAGGACTCCGCATAACTTCACTGGTTGCTAAATGCCATTCGGGGCAGCCCTAGTGACCAGTTTATGGAAAATTAATTTTCATTCTGAGACAGAGCCTGGGGGGGGGCTCATTTTCAGGGGGGGGGGATCCCTTATATTTCACTCAGAAGGAAACCTGTAAGTAGGTCTTATTTTCAGAGGATGTTTTATTTTCGGGGAAACACGGTATTTTCATATTTTCCTTTTGCTTTTTTTCTTTCTTCCTCCTCCACACCTTTCTCATTTCCTTTGCTTAAGCCCAGAGAAAAGTATTTCCTCACATCCCCTTCCATAGACTATCCTTGACCCTGAGAATTTATAATCTGGCTCTTGCTAACCCTGCTCAAATTCTATGATATTTTTCTATTCTAGATGATGTTTTGTGAGGAAACTGAGCAACAAATGACCTGCCCAAGGTCACACAATTGCCATGCAGCTAAGACTGAAAAGCAGCTACTTTTGCCAGCGAATTGTCCTAGGTTCCACAGGAGGAAAAGTTAATGTAAATAAGTCCACAGCCTGTGGGGCCCTACACATACAATGTGGCTGTCCCATGGTCAGGACAAAAACTGAGGCTGACAGGCTGGAAGCCTGCCCTGAAACCAACACAGCAATTGTCCTGTAAACTATTGGACAATATTGGGTGTATGCTTTTCCAAAATAGCTTATTCAAAGAGAAAACTGCAGGGGCATTAGCTGCTTCAAATTGAAGCATTTCAGGTTAAACACTATCTGCTATTTATCTGTGACCCAAATGGACCAGGGTGCCTGACACAGAAAGTCAATCAAACTCAGGTTGCATTAGACAAGATGCAGGGCAATAGTTCTCCTGGACCGTCTTCTGAATGTGTCAGACAACAAGGGAGACATGTATCACAGGGAATGGGATTTTAGACAGAAATGATCAAATAACAAAGTGTCCTGTCCTGAGAGAGTGGCAATGTATATTAATGAAGAGGCTAAAATGAGTCACAAAGTATTAACATGACTAGCTAATCAGTTTCTCTCACTGGTTAGAGCATTTTCCCAGAAACTGAAGGGTCCGGGATTCGGTTCAGATCAAGGGCACCTACCTCAATTGCAGGCTCAATCCCCTGTACCAGGAGGGGCATGTACAGGAAGCAACCCAATGAATATGTGTCTCTCCCACCAATGTTTCTCTCTATTTGCCTCACCCCCTCCCTTCCACTTGCTCTAAAAATCGATGGAATAATACCTAGGGTGGGGATTAACAAAAACCAACCAACCTAACAAACAAACAAACAAACAAAACAAACAAAAAAATATGGGAATGTAAAGCTTAAGAAAAGACTGGCAGAAGTCTGGCAGATTGGCAGGAATGTGGTGTGTGTCAATCTTGGATCAGACCAAAGCGGGAGGCCAGAGAATGGAGGCATATTCCTCATCTAAAAGGAAAATTGTACTCATCCTTCAAAATGAGAGGGTGGTAGGCAGCGTGCAAGCAGAGGTTATAACAGCATTGGCAGGACAACAGGCAGGAGGTTGAAGGAAATAAACATAATGTACCTTTTGATTTTAAAATTACATGAGCCTTATTTTCTGTATCAAACCATGAGAAAGCAGGCTCTCTCATGTTATAGGAATATCAAACTATTTTTATTGACATTGTTTATAAATGTCTTCTTCACTTATCTGCCCCAGTCCCCGTATTTTCTGGATTGATGTTCAGAAGGTCAATCTACTATCTGGTCTGATTAGCGTATTATGTTTTTATGATTATAGATTAGAGGTCACTGTTTTGGAAATGAGTTTGTATTTTTTTTAACACTTAACACCAACCTTTTTCTTAAATTTAGGATCACATAGCAAGAAACAACAAGGAAATTGTTACATTGAGAAGAGTTTGGCTAGGAGGCCAAACTCATCATAAATGGGGTCATTTTATAGCATTTTCTTCATTTGTTGCAAGTAGAGGAGTGTTTGCTATCCACAACAAAAACATTCTTTGGTTGACAGCTATTGTTAACACACCAACTGCTCTTAGATCCTATATCCCTGAATCTGTCTTGGCCTTAGACACTTTGTCTCTAAAGTTTCATGATGTCACTCAAGGATTTCACCCTTTGGATGCTTTATTTAAGCATAAGACGTGGTTGTCTCAATGTAGTTTTAGTTCCTGCAGCAAGTAAAAGAGAAGGGAGATTCACAGACAAAGTTCTGTGTCCCCAAAGGGAGTGCTTTTAAACACTATTTGATTAATTAAACATCAATTTCTTCTTTGTAGTTGTCTTCAATTGTGTGGTTGGTTTGGGTTTCCGTCAAGCTCATCTTGCTATGCCTACAAATACTGTGCAACATTTAAACATGTAGCAAGATGCATCTAGTAAGAGCTGCCCATACCTTAAGATTCTTGTCCTAACAATGGCATCCACCATAACACTGTACAGCTTTACTCTAATAACAGGAAGTTCACCCTTATTCAAATCCCACTTGATGGTAGCCTATGGTCCTTTTAATGTGCCCTTGAGTTCAGTTTGTTATTTTTTTTTTGTGGAGGGTTTTTGCATTTATATTTATCAGGGTGATGGGCCTGTACTTTATTTCTCTTATACTGCCCTTGTCTGGATTTGATATTGGAGTTATTCTGGCCTCATAAAATTAGTGTGGAAGTTTTCCTTCCTCAGCCCTTTTTGGGAGAGATTGTGAAGGATGAGCCATAATTGTTCTTCAAATGTTTGCTACAGTTCACTTATGAAACTGGTGTGGGCTTTTTTTGTTGTTGTTTTGCGATTTTTTATTTTTGCTTCAATCTCCTTACTTATTATTTGCCTGTTCATCTGTTCTGTTTATTTATGACTCAGTCTTGGTAAATTTTATGCTTCTAAGAGTTTTATCCATTTCTTGGCATATGGCTATTCATCATTATTTCTTATGATACATCAATCCAGATATCCTTCTGGATAAAGCCACGGTGGTAGGGATCAAGGCAGAGATGGTTAGGTATCATCAGGCAGGCAGGCAGGCAGGCAGAGTGGTTAGGGGCAATCAGGCAGACAGGCAGGCTGGCTAGCACTTACAAACCAGCCAGCCCGGATGGCAAGAGGGATGTCTGATGTGGCATCGGGCCTAAACTGCCAGCCAGACATTTCCCGAGGGGTCACAGATTACGAGAGGGTGCAGGGCACAATTCGTGAGGGATCCCCCTCACCCATGCACAAATATTGTCCACTGGGCCTATAAGTTTCACATACTTTTCTCAGTTCCCAGATGGGAGAAGCTCAATGTAACTATTACGCATGCTGCCAGAATGTGTGTGAATAATGGGCACAAAGTTCTGCATTATGGTGGCTTTTCCCTGCAGAAATTTTTAGACAAAGTATTTCCAATGGATTCAGTCACTTATCCAGCAGTTGTTAGTGAAATGCCCAGTGAGGAACCTATATTGGAACGACCTTTTGAACTCTAGCTCTGAGCAACAAACAAGTCTCAAGCTGCACCAGAAGCATCTAGAGTGTGAGACCACAGAGCAAATATAAACCAATTTCATACACAGTCACCTAGAAAACACAGGGTGATGAGGTCAAAAGCTGCAAAACAGGAAGCACAGCACTAAACCGCTTTTCTCAGCCAACATCCTGAGACTGTGAGATAAAGAAAATCAACAATGAAATAGAAACAGAAAGCAATCAAACAACTGAAATAACTAGCAGCAGCCAGAAACAGGAAGGAAAACCATTTGGAAAAAATTCAAAGAAGACACTCCTTTCCTGATTTGAATTGAGTCTTTTAAACAATCAAAGAAAACATGTGGATATCAAAAATAAGCATGAATATGTCTTCTTTTTAAACCTAATGGCAGTAACCTGAACGTTTTTCAGTCCACACTAGATGTTTGTCTATCTTTTATCCAATATTCCAAATATCTGAGAAATTTAAAAATGTTAAATTGACTTCTCCTGCCTTTCAATACAAAGTGGGGAAGTGGGGGAGTAATGTGTTTTGATTTTTTTTTTTTTAAAGCATTGCTGGATGATCTAAAGGAGACATGTGATTTTTATTCACTTAGGGACAGGGTCTCAAATACACAAATAATAGCATCTTAAAAATTAGAGCGGGGAAAGAGCAGTTGTCAGAGAAGAGCCCAGCAAGGAACCATTGTTGGAACAATCTTTAGAGCAAAGAGAAGAGTCGTCAAAATGAGAGGAAGTCTGTGTGCTGATTCTTGTACCCTGCAGCATCTCCAGTAAGGTTTCTAAACTAAAAAAGAAAGAAATGGGTGAGTATGAATAGTTCTGCATAAATACCAGTGTTTTGGGTTGGTTTCTTATTATTTTTTTTATTTTTTTTTGTGTGTGTGTGTGGTTTTTTTGGTTTTGTGTTTTTTTTTAAAAGAGTAAAAATGGTGCCTTTGGGGCTTTCAGACTCACAGGCTAAAGTAGAAATAGTGCACACTGTCACAGGAATGAGGAGACAGGAGAGGCTGAGGGAAAGGAAGGGGAACCCTTAGAAACAAAGGGGAGGACTGTGAAGTCTTCCATGCTGTGTAATGACAGTTTGGAGCAATTTCACCAAGTTGCCAAGGAATGGGGGACACTCAACTGACATATGACTGATATTATATATTGAGGACCTTGGACATATCAGGTATTGGCATGCAGTTCAATAAGTAAACTATAGTATAAATCCCAGATAGCTATACTTACATATGGTACATACTTCTCACATATGTACTTGTGTTTATAAGTTGCCACATTTAATTTGCTAGTATTTTGGTGAGAATTTTTATGTCTATACTAGAGAACATGTGCACAAATTCATGCACAGGTGGGGCATACACAGGTGGGGTCCCTCTCGGTAGCCTACAGAAATTGGGCTGGAACCTGCAGCTCCTACATGCCACTCATGCTCATCCTGCCCCACTGTGCCTGTCACAGGCTCAATCCCAATCAGTCCTGAATGGGAGAGGCTCATGCTGCTGCAGTGGCTCTTGCCAGCCAGGAGCCCTGGGTCTGGTGCCCTCCCAAGGGGAGTGGCCTGCAGGATTGGGCTGAAACCTGCTCTGTGGCATCCTCCAAGGGGTCCTGGATTGTAAGAGAGTGTAGGGCAGGATGAGGGACACGCACTAGTTCATGACTGGGCTAAAGAGGGATGGTGGGTGGGATCCAGGATATGTCTGGCCAAGCTATCTCAGTCCTGATCAGCCAGACCCCAGCAGCAAGCTAACCAACTAGTCAGAGCATCTGCCTTCTGGTGTTCAGTGCACACCATAGCACCAGGCCCACCAGTTGACTATCTGCCCTTAGTGGTCAGTGCACGTCATAGAGAGCAATTCAACTGCCTTAGCATATCACTAGCATGTTACTCTTTGAATGGTTGATTGTTTGTTCTGCTGTTTAGTCTATTTGCATATTACCCTTTCATTATATAGGATTCATAAAGGCTATTGGTCCACAGTTTGTTTTTTCTTACAGTATCTTTGGAGAACATTTCCCTCATGGAATGAATGGTGAAGTACTTCCTCTTCTCCTGGTGTTTGAAGGTATCTGCAAAGTATTGGTGTTAGTTCCTTAAATGTTTAATGAATTCACCAATGAAGCCACCTGGTACTGGCTTTTCTTTGATTGTAGATTTTTATTTTAGTTTAACCTCTTTAGATTTATTTTGCCTTGAGTCACTTACAGTTATTATCCTTCTAGGAATCTAATGTATAGTATAAAAATGCAAAAGAAGAAAAGAAAATTTAGTTAGCAGTTAGCTGACAGCTTCCTGTTGCCAGAGCAAAAGCCATACCCTTCCCAGGCCCAACTCAGCAGAGCTCCCAGTTTTTGCCCCAGAACTCTCTACTGCATAGGCACAGGATTTGTCAGATCTGGGGATCTCTTTGTTCAACCAGCTACTTCTCTCTCTCTCTCTCTCTCTCTTTTTTTTTTTTTAATCTAAAATCTGCAGTGAGGTCTGACACATCCTCTGCCCCGTGCAGTGGCTGTGCCTGATAGCAGAGCTTGGAGGACCAAGTGTTGGACAGCGGGAGCCTGGGATGCTAGTCTGGTTGCACAATTGGATGGCAGTGGGCAGACTGGTGAAGCCACACTGCTGAGCACCTTGGTCCTGTTCTGCCTGCTACTTGCCAGGCTCCTACTCAGACTAGGACACACAGTGCAGGTCTAAACCTGGCAAGAAAGGAACCTGGAGCTGAGCAGAAACTAACACTTCCTACCATAGGAATCCTTTGGCTTCAGTCAGATTTTTAATGACACACATAACTGAATCCTATCAAATTTGCAAAGGCCCAAAGTTCACTTTTTAAGGTTTCAAGTCTCCCTTTGGACTGGAGGCACACAGTTTCTAAATTAATTTGCCTAATTTCAAAATGTTTTAAAGTGTTTCAATAGTCTCCATGCATCTTTTCTCTCTTGAAAAAGAGTGAAATTGCTGGTTGTTTTTATCAGAAAATGGATTCATGGTAAAAAGCAAATAACCATTTTATTTTGAGATTTTTTTTTTTTTTTTTTGAAATCTAGACACTGACTTCTTCCATTAGGGCAGCTGAAAAGAAAAGAAAGAAAGGAAATACCATGGTCTAGGTAGCTTATAAACAACAGAAATGTGTCTTCCACATTTACAGGTTGGAAGTCTAGGATCAGGTTACTGCAAAATTAGGTTCTAGTGAAGGCTCTCCTGGGGTTGCAGACTGACAATGTCCATTTATGTCCTGCATTCCATTTTTTGGCTTGCATTATGGCTCTTACAAAAGCAAAACAAAACACCAAAACGAAAAGCTCCTGTTTGCTCTTGGAGAAGCCAGGGAGTAGCTAGTGCTTTGGCAGAAGCTACAGACCACGGAGGTGAGACTGGTGGCTGTACCATGGGGTTTGACAGAGGATGGGCCAGCCCATGAAAGTTCTTCAAGGCCACACCTTTTGAAAACCAGATGACATCCTCAGGTTGTGTAAGAACTAACCAGCCAACCAACAAACCAACCAACATACCAACCAACCAACCATCATAACAACCAACATACCAACCAACCAACCAACCGACATACCAACCAACCAAACAAAGTCAATAAATAAAGCTTTCCTTATTTCTAATCTGAATGTAGGTGCTGAATTTAAAGAATGGCAATTTCTTATCTTAGCCATGCATAGAACCCACATTTACACAGCACTTTGGTGCCAAGAGCAGTTAGGAGCTCAGGAAGGCCCAAGATGGGCTAACCGGTTGGGTGGGCTGCAATGGGGGACCAAGGGTAGGGAACCTGAGGGGCATGCTGGCTGCAGCACTGAGGGCCTCTGTGAAGCATGGCAGCAAAAAAGTTCACTGTTAATTCCTGCTTTCCACATCCTCAGCAGCTATGCTGGGTCCACGCAGGAGCTTCAAGCCTGGGAGGGATTCCACTGATGACCTGAGGGGAACGTGGCAGGGGGCGGGGGGTGGCGCTGGCATTGGGGCAATATTTTTTAATATTTTTAATATTTTATGATGTAAATAATTTCATGAACTATGAGGGATAATAATCATTAATTTCTTTTGATTTAAAGAGGAAAATAATATACTGAGAGTTACGAAACTTCCTAAGGACAAACCATGACAAAAATCAGATTTGGAACTGATTTTCCTTACTGGCCTTTCTGGACATTTTCACCAGTCAAACAGGTGTTTATATAAAGTGCTTCTTTACTCACCTGTTTATTCATTTTTCCTTTTTTTTTTTAATTGATTAAGGTGTTACATATGTGTCCATATCTCCCCATTGCCCCCCACCCCACTTCCATACATGCCCTCATACCCCAGTGTCTTCCATCCATTGGTTATGCTTACATATATGCATACATGTTCTTTGGTTGATCTCTTACCTCCCACGCCTCTCCCCAGTCTTCCTGCTATAATTTGACAGTCTGTTAGATGGTTCTCTGCTTCTGTATCTATCTTTTTGTTTATCAAGTTATAATGTTCTTTTATTATCCATATTAGAGGCCCAGTGTATGAAATTAGTGCACTGCAGGCAGGGGGGTGTCCCTCAGCCCAACCTTCACCCTCTCCAATCTGGACTCCTCAGAAGATATCTGACTACCTGTTTAGGCCCTATCCCTGTAATTTCTGCCATCCCCTGCACATTTCCTCTTCATTAGATAGGGTTTTTTTTATTTGTTTTTTTGTTTGTTTTTAACATATTGGACAGTGTGCCTGCTGTGGTCTTCACAAACCAGCACTGGGAGGAATGGGTAATAACATGGCAGATGGAAGGCTCTGAGAGAAAGAACATAGGGGACACAGCACACAGCCCCAGCCCTCTGGTCGCTAGATACTGTTTGGCTCCCACACGGAGGACCTGTCCCTATTGTGAGGGCTTGGGGGTTGGGGGAGTGGTGGTGAGACAGCAATCCCCTTTCTTCTTCCTTCCCAGCAGTCTTGCCCTGGAACATTCGGCCTCCAGGGAGCTCCTGTATAACTGTAAAGGCATGGCTTCCTAAGTGTCTGCCCCATGGACCTTCCTAATAACTGGGAGCACATTAGTGAGGCCACAGAACACAACTCCCACAGGTCCAAGCCAAGTAAGGGAATACTGGGGAGGATCCCAGTGCCTTGGAAGTCTGAGAGCCTACTGACAGCCACTCATTGCTGGTATGATTTCAACTTCTAGTTACTCAACTTCTGGGCTTACCCATCGGTGAAAGGGGATGGTGATGGTCATGCTAAGAGCAACAGCAGTTTTGACAGTGAGGGAAGAGATGTGGGAAACATTCATCCTGTGCCCACACCCCAGTACATGGCAAAGTGTTCCTGGCTTTTTAGCAAATTGATGACTGCTTAGCCCAATGGATCTTCATGGGGATTCACAGGGTTTCATGAAGCTGAATGAATTTTCTCATCCCACTCTATGGATGGGAAAGTTGAACCTACACAGGCTACCCATTAAACAGGGACAATCTTCTCAGTTTATCATCTTAACTTCTTAAGTGACACCTTCACTGAGCCATGTGTTCCACAAGTCCTAGACCCCTGAGTACACATTATCTTAGGACATTTTCCTTCTGCAAACCACCCAATTTCCGCTAAATAGCCCACACCTTTCCTCTGACAAGAGGTTGGACGTGGCTGTGTGACAAACAGACTCATCTTCAGGGCACCTGGAACAACTCTTTTGTCTGCTGAACTTTCTGTAAGAGAAGTATCCAGAAATTCCAAGAAAGAAACTAGAAATCAGGGCACTCTAAACACGGGAAATATAGGAACTGGAGCAGATAAGTAAAGGAGACACTTATAAACAATGCCAATAAAAAATAGTTTGATTTTCTTGTAACAGCATGAGAGAGCCTGCTTTCTCATGGTTTGGTACAGAAAATCAGGCTCATGTAATTTTAAAATCAAAAGGTACATTATGTTCATTTCCTTCAACCCCCTGCCTATTGTCTTGCCAATGCAGTTATAACCTCTGCTTGCACACTGCCTACCACCCTTATATTGGAGGAAATGAGTACAATTTTCCCTTTAGATGAGGAATATGCATCCATTCTCTGGCCTCCCACTTTCGTCTGATGCAAGATTGACACACACCACATTCCTGCCAATCTGCCAGTCTTCTGCCATTCTTTTCTTAAGATTTATAGCTGTTTTGTTGGGGTTGGTTTTTTTTGTTTGTTTTTGTTTGTTTGTTTTTGTATTTTTTTGTTTCGTTTTGTTTTTAGTTTGTTTGTTAGATTGGTTGGTTTTTGTTCATCCCTACCCCAGGTATTTTTCCATTGATTTTTAGAGCAAGTGGAAGGGAGGAGGTAAAGCAAATAGAGAGAAACATTGGTAGGAGAGAGACATATTGATTGGGTTGCTTCCTGTACATGCCCCTCCTGGTACAGGGGATGGAGCCTGCAATTGAGGTAGGTGCCCTTGATCTGAACCGAATCCAGAACTCTTCAGAGCCTGGGACAATGCTCTAACCCACATGTGTCAAACACAAGGCCCGCGGGCCAAATCCAGCCCGCCAGGCCTTGCAATGTGGCCCGCACCGCGCTGTCATCACTGCACTCTGCTGTCAGTTTATGACTGTTCAGTAAACCATTCAGCCCACGATTTAGGCTGGATTTTAGATTTTGGCCCCTTCTCTGATTGAATTCGACACCCCTACTAACCACTGAGACAAACTGATAAGCGAGTCATGTTAATACTTTGTGACTCATTTTAGCATCTTCATTAATATACATTATCACTCTCTCAGGACAGGACACTTTGTTATTTGATCATTTCTGTCTAAAATCCCATTCCCCTGTGGATACATGTCTCCCTTGTTGCCTGACACATTCAGAAGACAGTCCAGGAGAACTACTGCCCTGGATCTTGGCTAATGCAACCTGAGTTTGATTGACTTTCTGTTTCAGGCACCCTGGTCCATATGGGTCACACAGATAAACAACAGATAGTGTTTAACCTGAAATGCTTCAATTTGGAGCAACTCCTGCCCCTGCAATTTTCTTTTTGAATTAGCTATTTTGGAAAAGCATACAGCCAATATTTAACAGGACAATTGCCTGTGTTGGTTTCATGGCAGGCTTCCAGCCTGTCAGCCTCAGTTTTTGTCCTGACTATGGGACAGCCACATTGTATGTGTGGGGCCCCAGAGGCTGTGGACTTATTTACATTAATTTTCCTCCTGTGGAATCTAGAAGAATTCGCTGGCAAAAGTAGCTGCTTTTCAGTCTTAGCTGCATGGCAATTGTGTGACCTTGGACAGGTCAATTGTTGCTCAGTTTCCTCACAAAAGGTCATCTAGAATAGAAAAATACCATAGAGTTTGAGCAGGGTTAGCAAGAGCCAGAGTATAAATTCTCAGGACCAAGGATAGTCTATGGAATAGGGTGTGAGGAAATGCTTTTCTCTGGGCTTAAGCAAAGGAAGTGCAAAAGGGGAGGAGGAGGAAGAAAGGAAATAAGGAAAATATGAAAATAGATGGTTTACCTAAGGAAGGAAAACAAATCCCACTAAATTTATAGAAAAGTGTGCAAATATTTCTATGTAACAGAAGCAACCTGAATAGCAAACAAATTATTAAAACAATTTTTAAATTCAATGGTCATCAGTAAAATGTACATGTAAATGGACGAGGACATCACTATGTAGGTCCTTAAGGTGATAAAAAAATTAATAATGAAATATCAGCAAGTGCAAGTGAAGATTTAGGGACTTCTCACATCTGGCTTGTGTCAGGGAGAAGTAGCTTAGTGGTTTCCAGTCATATTGACAATATGACTTGAAAGTTAGATGAAAGCCGTCCATTAATCGTTGCACAGAAATGTGCAGTATATTTGGATTATTTTGCAGGAAGCATGTATATTGGAATGACTTAAAACTTTGTTAGTAAATAATAGGATAAAATGTTACACAAATAATGTCATTTATTTAAAAGTTTAAAATGCAAAAACAGTATTAGACATTACCTATAGATACATGTGTATGTAGAAGTGTAAATACACATGAGATGATACATAAAAACATCAGAATATTGGTTGCCTCTGAATGACAGTGGGAGGGAAAAGAAACCTGGAGAATCCAAAAACATAAATGAAATTCATGTGTAATGTGTAAATCTTTTAATCAAACAGAATAGCTGCAGTAAAAATGCCAAAATACGTACATTTGTTCATTACAAATTGTGGATTTTTGTTTCATAATTTCACTTACAAACTTGTTTCATAACTGCATAATATTTAAAACTGAATAAGTAAATATAACCTCATCTTAGGTATGTAACATCTTGTCTATTCTAACAACAAAATGAGTGACACAATATTATGCCTCATTTGAATGAGACATTTATGCTAACTGATGCCAATGATTGTGCCAATTTCTGTTTAAATGTACTGGTATACAGTATGGTGATCACTGGAAGAGAAGGGCCACAGAACTAGCCAGGAAAAACATTTCATTAAACACTGAGCAGGAAGTGAGTTTTTCTTGAATTTGTCCTCAGTGTTGATTATTTCTCTGCTCAGGGATCTAATTACAAACTTGTTAGAACAGAGAAGTTAATTTCCTTGCTGTAAATGACATTGGTTTGTCTGAAGTACTGAGAATTTTCACATGGGTATCCAGTGGCCAAGTGGAAAAGCACAGTATATCTTCCCAGGGAAGGTTGGGTCTGTGACATGACTTCTTCAAGAACTGACATGAGGAGAAGTACTTTTTCTAGAAAGTCGGCCTACTTGGATTCTAAAACATAAAATGAAACAATGTTCCCCTCCTCATTCCATAAAGAATTCCTTTTTCACTTCATGCCTTTTACAGTTGTTGGGATATAAGCAATGGATTGGTTTTAAAACACTTCCTGCTTTCCTGTATGCTGAGACAGAAAGAAATAGACCAAGCATTGTGTCCACAGTGTCTTGGGTTAGCTTCACCAGGTTTACTTAAAGTCATGCATAGACTTTTTGAGGGGGCATAATGTGAGTTAGGAAATTAGCAATGGAAATAGCTCCTCTATGGAGAATTATTCTTTTTTTATTTAAATATATTTTATTGATTTTTCACAGAAAGGAAGGGAGAGAGATAGAGAGCTAAAAACATCGATGAGAGAGAAACATCAACCAGCTCCCTCTTGCACACTCCCTACTGGGGATGTGCCCACAACCCAGGCACATGCCCTTGATCAGAATTGAACCTGGGACCTTTACTTTTGCAGACCAAAGCTCTACCACTGAGCCAAAACTGTTTCGGAGAGAATTATTCTTAGTAGTATGAACTGGAGGTGACCTCAGGCCTTATCATCTCCATGTTGACACTTTTTATCTTTTTTCTGTTTTTATGGCAGTAGAGCTGAAAGGACTTCCATGAGCAGATATGGAGCTGAGGCCCAAGGTAAGAAAGACTCCAAGTCCTCAAGAAGCATCATTTCCTCACCTCAAACACAGTGACAGAGACCCAGTGATTTTAAACAGAAGAATAAAAAGTCAGTGCTCATTTTTTCTTTAACTTCCCTACCATCTTCATCTCCACCTCCCCCTGACCCGTTCAGTACAATGCTCTCCATGCACATGATGTTTGGGAAATGTGGAAATGAACTTCAAGTTAGAAGTTGCAGGGTTTAGAACTGAATTGTGAATAAATTTAATATTTTCTTGTCCACTTTGAGCAGAAAATGGAAATATCTCCCAGAAAGATTTATTAATTTTGAATGCTACAAAAAACAAACAAACAAAAAACAAAAAATTGCTCCTTTGTGTGTAAAATTAAAGAGAGGTTTCTAGTTTGTGTGGACACCAAAAGAAGGGACCATCACTACTTCCTCCTGGGAGAGGTGCAGAAAATGTAACAAAGAACTTGTCTATACAAAAAGAAATTGACATCCAGTTTAAAATGGAATTGCAAGCAAAGAATATCCTTACATGATATTATTCTACAAAGCCATTATAATTTTTCCCAGAATTGGGTTATCCCAATTATCTATAATAATACTTTGCAACCTTGTGTATCAATAAAGAAAAAATCATCTTTATGGTTCTTGGAGACAAAGGTAACACATCTCTAGATATTTTAGAATTACAACAGCATAATGTACAATTATACCAGACAAACTTCCAAACCAATTCTTTGAATGTCTGGTAGACATTTAAAAACTACATGAAAGGATTTAATCCCCTCCACCGTGTAGAGGGCCCTCTAAGAAGGCTACTGGGCATTCTATATTGGCCCCTCTTGCCCTTTTGGCCAAGAGTGACACTCTTCTCATGGTACAGTTGCCCACAGCTGTTGCCTGAGCTTTCAGTTCATGCCGAGGTTAAAGCACCAAGGTGGCTGGTACCATGGATCTGTCTCTCACCCAGTGGGGTAAGCTGGGCCTTCTCTGGAGAAGAAACCTGGGTCTCCAAAAATATGAGATCAGTGCCTGGGCCTTACCAGCAGGCAAGAGGATCCCAAGGCAGGCACTGGGGGTGCAGGACACGGGGTCATAGGCTACCAAGGAGACAGAATTCACATCACCCTGTTTAGTCCCGTAGGATGGCTGGTTAGACAGAGACAAGTAAGATTCCTCAGGGGAGGAACAACCTAAGACAGGCAAAGTTGTAGAAGGGCCATCAGGAGAGAACTTGGGGGACAACAGAGGTGGGGCACAGACCCTCACCCCTCCAACCTTGCAGGGACCTGAATCTTCACCCCTTCTGAGGGAGGTCGTCTGCCGACATGACTGCTTTGCTTCCCACACCCAGCTCAGATTGGCACCCAGGTAACCGACAGAGACTTGGCACAGCTCAGATCGAGACCTTGGTAACAGCCAGAGACTTGGCTGACAGTAGCTGCCCTATATCTAAATCCAACCTAGCACCAGAAATTCTCAGGGCCTACTCAAGAATGCAAATAATCCTTTCCACTAATATTTACAGGGCAAACTAAGATTGTCCTTAGAGTATTAAATTTGACAGTAAAAATAGTAATCAAGTTTTCAGGTTAATTTAAATTGACTGATTGAAATAAGAGAACATCCAAGAAAACTTAAGTGTATTGGATAAAAAGCTTTTCCTAAAGTATTAACTAAAATATCTATTATAGTGCATCTCACAGTAAAATTGCTTAACATGAAATGAAACTAAGGTAGTCTTATTTTTGTGCAAAAAATTAAAATTAAAATTATGAAGACTACATTACAAAATTTATAAAAGCCTCCATTAATTAAAAAAAGGAGGGATAGTGGGGTAATATCATGTAAGAAAAAATATCCTGTAAGTAAATTACATGTAGAAAATTTTCACTGTAGAAAATTAATTTTCATTTATAATGCTAACAGTAAGACACCCAGGAAAATCACACATAGTGTCATAATAAGCCAGAGGAAAATCATGTGGGCAAAAATAAAAAGGATCCCAAGTCAACATTATAGAAAAATTCCTTTATTAACTTTTGGTTTAGAATATGTATTAAAGCTACTCTAAGACCATGTGGATTCTTGCAACAGAGAGGAGTTGTCAGGTCTGCTCCAGCAATGAAGACAAGAGGAGAAACAGTCCAGATATGGAAGATGCAGACAACGCCCTGCCACACTAGCAGTCAGCAGCTGTGTGTTGATTCAGGTTGCCCAGGACCAAACCAGAGAGGGTCACACCTGCATTGCCCCCATCTGTCCATCATCCAGATATCATTGCTGTTATGTACACATAAGGAACTGTTTTACATTGAAACAGGGACTCCAAACTGTTGAACATTGAAATTGTTGTTATATGTTTATTTCTAGTCTGCAGTTGCAAGATATTTTCAAGAAAAGAATCGGGGGAAAAATAGGTATAGAGGTAAAGAAGTATTTAACAGAATGCCAAACTACAGTGGGAAGGCAGGGAAGGTTAGGGCTGGGATTGGGATGCTGTAAGAGATCAACCGAAGGACTTTTATGCATGCATATAAACATAACCAATGGATACAAGACACTTGTGGGGGGCAGGTGAAGGAATATGCCAAGGATAGGAGAGGCTGGGGAGCTCAAGGAGGGAGAGGGTGGGGAAGGAGACATATGTACTACTATTTGTAATACTTTAAACAGTGAAAAACAAAACAAAACCAAACAAACAAAATGGAACTTTTCTTCTTCCCATTAAGAAGCTAAGTAGCCCAACTGGTTGAGCATTGACCTATGAACCAGGAAGTCACAGTTCAATCCTTTTCAGGTCATAGGCCCAGGTTGCTGTCTTTTTTTTTTAATTTAATATATCTTTATTGTTCAGATTATAACAATTGTTTCTTTTTCTCCCCCCGCCCCATACCTCCCCTCAACTCAGGTTACCACCCCACCCTCTATATTACCTCCTGCGCACTGTCCTCATCCATAGATGTACAATTTTTGTTCAGTCTCTTCCCATACCCCCAAACCTCTTTTCCTCTTAGAAATGTCAGTCCTCTCCCTTTCTATGTCCCTGATTCTATTTATTCTGTTCATCAGATTTTTAATTAACTTGATTCTTAGATTCACTTATTGATAGATATGTATTTGTTGTTCATAAGTTTTGTCTTTATTTTTTTTCTTCTTCTTCCTCTTCTTAAGGAATACCTTTCAGCATTTCATATAATACTGGTTTGGTGGTGATGAACTTTAACTTTTTCTTATCTGTGAAGCTCTTTATCTGACCTTCAATTCTGAATGATAACTTTGCTTGGTAGATTAATCTTCCTTGTAGGTTCTTGCTATTCATCACTTTGAATATTTATTGCCACTCCCATCTGGCCTGCATGGTTTCTGTTGAGAAATCTGCTGATAATCTCATGGATGCTCCCTTGCAGGTAAGTAATTGTTTTTTACTTGCTGCTTTTAATATTCTCTCTTTGTCTTTTGCTCTTGGCATTTTGATTATGATGTGTCTTGGTGTGGTCCTCTTGTATTCCTTTTTGGGATTCTGTGAACTTCTTGGACTTGTAAGTTTATTTCTCTCACTAGGTGGGATAAGTTCTCAGTCACTATTTCTTCAAAGAGGTTTTCAGTATCTTGATATCCCTCTTCTTTTTGCACCCCCATAATTCTGATGGTGCTATACTTGAAGTTGACCCAGAGGCTTCTTACACTATATTCAAATTTTTGGATTCTTTTTTCTTTTTGCTTTCTTGATTGAATGTTTTTTGCTTTTTTTGTGTTTCACATATTTGACTTGATTCTTCATTCCTCTAGTCTGCTGGTGGGTCTCTGTATAATTTTTTTTTTTTTCAGTCAGTGTATGTTTAATTTCTATTTGGTCCATTTCCATATCTTCGAGGGTCTCATTAAATGTACTGTCCTTTTCAAGGGAATTGTTGAAAAACCTTATAACTGTGGTTTTGAACTCTATATCTACCCTGTTTCCCCGAAAATAAGACAGTGTCTTATATTAATTTTTTCTCCCAAAGTTGCGCTAGGTCTTATTTTCAGGGGATGTCTTATCTTTCCATGCTCTAGGTCTTATTTTCGGAGGATGTCTTATTTTCAGGGAAACATGGTAGTCATTTGTTTACCTCTGTCTTTTTTTTGTGATCTGTTTATTTGTCTCTGCATTTTTGCTGCTTCTCTGAGTTGGTAGGGTGGATTTATGTGCTAGGTTGGCTTTATTTCCTATATGGCCCAGTAGGTCAGCCTCCCAGTTACCTGAGGTGGACACTCTTGGTAGACCCCTTTGTGGACTGTGTGTACAGCCTTGTAGTAGTTAAGTCTTGATTGTTGTTGGTATCACTGGGAGGAATTTACCTCCAGTCTAATTGGCTGTGAGGACCCACTGTGTCTATAATGGCAGAACTGCTGTGCTGGAGACACACTTATGGGGCAGGACTTGCTTCAGTGGGGCTTTGGTGTTCACTGAATCTGCTTCTTGAATGTGTCACTTATGGATGTGATAGTTGAAATCTGATGTTATCTTACACTGACCACTAGATACAGTAGCTTTTGGATCTCTAATGGGGTGCAGGTCAGCTACTGTCTGAGGCCACCAAGCAGGAGCTACAGCAAGAACTACAGTTTTCTCTTCTTTGCTTGTGGTTTGGAGGTTTTGGAGCTCTCTGACCACAGCTAAAGTTTGTTAAGTTAACTGCAATAGGGGAGGCCATTCATAGGCAAAAAAGCTGCTATGTGGGACTTGGGTGGGTTTGTAGATTGTGCGAAAAGCTCACTCAGGGCTTTTCTTGTTGCTCCCCTTCTACTTCTTAGAATTGTAGAATTAGATGATATACCACCATTATTCATTGTTTTTTGAAGTACGCCTTTAGAGATATAAACTTCCTTCTAAGGACTGCTTTCATTGCGCCCCATAGATTTTGGATTTTTGTGTTTTTAGTGTCATTAGTTCCCAGGATGTTTTTAATTTCTTCTTTAATCTCATTGGTAATCCAATCATTATTTAATAGCATGCTATTCAGATTCCAAGTGTTTGAGTTTTTATTATAGTTTATTTCTAATATTATGTCATTGTGGTCTGAGAAGATGCTTGGTATGATTTCAGTCTTCTTTACTGTGGAGAGACTTTGCTTGTGACCCAATATGTTGTCTATTTTTGAAAATGTCCCATGTGCACTTAAGAAACACATATGTTCTGTGGCTTTGGGGTGAAATGCTCTGAAGATGTCAATTATGTCCATCTGATCTAGTGAGTCATTTAGGATTGCTATTTCTTTGCTGATTTTTTGTCTAGAGGATTTATCCAATGATGTCAGTGGTGTATTAAAGTCTCCTGCTATTATTTTACTATTTTTTATCTATCCCTTGATATGTTCCAATATTTTCTTATCCTTGCTGCTCTTCTTGTCCTTCTGGCAGCCCTATTATATGTAGGTTATTTCATTTCATGTTGTCCCAAATATTCCTTAGGCTCTCCTCTTGCTTTTCAATTTTTTTCTCCAATTGCTTTTCAGATTTCTTATTTCTCTGCCTTATCTTCTAACTCACTAATTAGGTCCTCTGCTTCTTCTTGTCTGCTGTTAAAACCATCCATGGTATTTTTTATTGTAGTTATATCACTTTTGATTTCTTCCTGATTCTTGCATAGATTGTTGATTTTCTCATCCATCTGGTGTATGATTTGCATGACCATTATTCTGAATTCTTTTTCTGTCATGTTGTTCTCTTCAGTTTCACTGGTTTCCTTTCTTGGTAACTCCTCATTTTTTCCCTCAGAGTATTGTGTTGTCTTTCCATTCTGACTATCACCAGAAGGTTCAAACATCGAGTTGAGTGATCCTGGGCCATGTGCTGTGGGAGCTTTGCACCACCAGAGTGTCCCTGAAGAGCTCCGACACCAAGATGTGTGAGTGTCATGGGTTGGTGGGAACCAGGCTTGTCCAGGGTCAGCCTAATCAGTTTTCAGTGTGACCTGTGTGTGCACCTAGAATCAGGAATCCCACCTGCACCACACTGAAACAGAAACCTCTCTTGCGTGTGCCAAAAATCAAAGACCCCATGATGTTTCAGGAGTCAGAGTTCCCTGTGCTTGCACCAAGTATCTTATATCAGAGTCTCTGTTGCTTCATGCGGCCTCACACTAAGAATTAGGGTCCTCATGTGTGCATGCACCAAGAATTGTAGTCACTGGCAATTAGTTTGAATGCAGTGGGAGTCAGGGATCCCTGGCATACATGATAAGAAACAAGTCACCAGTGCTCAGTGCAGCCTCCTGCCCAGAGTACCGGGATCCTGGTCAGCTTGGGGGACTGGGTTGCATGGTATCGCTGTGTCCTCAAGAGGTCCACTTCTGCGCTGTGGAAAACGGATTTCCTTGTATGCTTTCCCAGAATCAAAGTCAGGTGGCACTGCCGCACTGCGTGTGCTTTAGGGTTTGTCACCCCACTGCATTGCCAGGAACAGATTCCCAGTGTCTAGGAGCTCCTAGGCTCAAATTCCTGTAGAGGCTCTGTAGCCTGTGCGAGGGGCTGGTCTATCAGTTACTATGGTACTGCCCGTGATCTTGCAGGGAGAGAGATAGGCTCTGTGAATCACATAAATCTGCAGCTGGGATGTCTGGTTTTTTGGTGTCTGTGAGTCTGCAGCTGTGGTCACACGTCTCTGTCCCCAGTGGCTGAAGGTTCTGTTTTGCATCTGAGACCAGAATGGGTGGTGCTGAGGCCAGGATGCTAGGCTCAAGCAGCTCAGTTTCTCAAGATGGCATGTTCACAGTGCCTGCACTGGCTGCCCCAGAGTGTATGAGGTGGGAGGGGGCTCCGACATCTAAGACTGCCCAGTTTGACAGCCCCTTGGAAGACCTGCAGAATCTAACAGCCCCAAGTTCATACACACACACCACACACACATCCACACACTCCTCTATTGCTCCCTAACTCTCTCACACTCTTTCCCTCCTACCTTCCTACTTAGTCACCATCTCCCTTCTGGAGGACTGGGGTGGTGGTTACAAGGAGAAGCCCCGGGCTGTTTGGCTGGTGTGTCCCGTGATTGTGGAACTGGCTCCTAATAGGGGAGATATCTAAAGAAGAACACGTTTTGATCTGATGCGGAGTGATAGCCGGCGAATTACTGACTATCACCAGAAGGTTCAAACATCGAGTTGCGTGATCCTGGGCCATGTGCAGTAGGATCAGACTTGCCTCCCTGCAGCCACAGATCAGTTGAGTGTCACAGAGAAAAAATAAATAAAAAACTGGAGAGGCTTTACAGCCCTGGAATTCAACCTTGAAACACTTCCACCCACAGGATAAATCACAAATTGATTCTAGTGCAATAAAAAATCAAAGCAAGGTTGCTTAAAAATCAGGACTGGATTACAACTCTGAGGAGCAGTGAAACACAGGGAACTGCAATACTGTTGGGATTGGGAAACAAGCATGCCAAACAGAATGATAGAGGAAGTGAATGACCTTTACTACTGCACGTTTTATTTATTTATTTATTTTTATTTTTTAATTTTTGTTTATTTTCATTATTGGCAACATTTACTCAAGAAAATATTTTTTCTTTTTTCCTCACTTGATTTTATCTTTTTAATTATTACATTTTTATTTGTAATCAGCATTATTACTACTACTATTTTACCTTTTTTTTTTATCTTATTTACTTTTCTTTATATTTTTTTTAAGTGTCATATTATTTGCTCTTTATTTTACTTTGAGATTAGTGTTCTACAGTCTATTTTTACCTTTCCTTAACCAATGCTTTATTCTATCTTAACCCTACCTTTTTGCCATCACCCTCTTCCTCACCTTTCCCCTTTGGTATCCTGTTTATCTTAACCCTTTCCTGCTCTAGATTTTCCCTATTCTTTCTGTTTACCCCCTGCTAAAATTTCACCCTACTGTGTATGTCTAATTTCCAACCCCCTGCTCCATGTCCATACACACCTCCCCTTTTGCTGTCCTAAAAAAAGAAATAAAAAACAAAAGAGTCTTTCTCTCTATCCTTTTGTAGTTGTATGTTGAATGTTAACTATATCAAAATTTTGCACTATGATGGCTAAGACCATTGAAGATTTCAATAACAGATTCTTCCAATGATGAACCAAGGACTTGCCCCAGGGATGAAATTTAGAAGGACGAATGGAAGGACTGTGAGGGTGCAGGATGGTACTTCCACAGGAGACCAGAATTGGTGGCTTTGTGGAACTTTTGGACTATGACTCCTGCAGTTTTCAAGTGTTGCACCTGTGGACTTTCAAGTCACAGCAGTTGGGAGTGTGTGTGTGCTCAGGCATGTATCTACCACATACAGAAAAGGAACTGGACGGATACATGGGTGTACACTAAGGTTGACCTTTAGTGTATCTGGGGGTTGGTAATGTGGTGCACTTTTTTTTTTTTTTTTACTGTGTTTTATTACCTATCATTTCTTTAAACTTGATTTATGAGTCTGTAACTCTCCATGCATTATGTGAACTTTAAATACAGTATACTACTGAGGAAAATGATCACAATCATTACTGTTAGGAATTATTAGAAGTGATAAATTACAGTACTTGGGATATCTTTAAAACCCAGAAGGGAAGAAATACAGACTGCTTAACTCAATAAATAATGTTTTAAAAAATAACATATGTTGGCGAGAATGAGAAGAAAGAGAAACTATATGCAATGTTAGAGGGAATATAAATTGATGCAGCCAGTGTAAAAAACACACATAGAATATTAGTTCTTTAAAAATAGAACTACCCTATGATATACACTGAGTAACCGGATTATTATGACCTCTGAATGCATAATAATCTGGCCACTCAGTGTACACCCTATATAATAAAAGGCTAATTGTCCCCTTGACCAAGAGTTCAACCAGCAGGTAGGCAGACCAACTGCCCATGTATCCTCCCCTGGCCAGGCTGGCCGGACACCACCCACGTGCTAATTCATGCACCAGGCCTCAAATATCCTATCTAATAAAAGAGTAATATGCAAACTAACCATCACTCCACTACACCCACAAGCCACCAACCAATCAGAGTGAGTATGCAAATTAACTCAACCAAGATGGCTGCAGTCACAGAGAAAGCAGGAGGGAGGGCTGGATTTCCCAGGCTATGGAGCAAGCCAAGCTTTCCAAACACCCTGTGGAGGGAGGGGGCATGTCCAGCCTGCAAACCACCACAGGCCCCTGGCCCAGGCCACCCCACACCCCAAGGGAACCTCCACCCTCATCCAGGACACCCTTCAGGGCAAACTAGCTAGTTTCCATCCATGCACCAGGCCTCTATCCTATCTAATAAAAAAGTAATATGCAGATTGACAATCACTCAAAAACACAAGATGGCTGCCCCCATGTGGTCAAAGATGCCTGCCACCATGTGGACACAAGATGGCCACCACAAGATGGCCAACAGGGGAGGGCAGTTGGGAGGGACCAGGCCTGCAAGGGACGGCACTTGGGGGTGATCAAACTTGCAGGGGAGGGGAGTTAGGGCTGTCCAGGCTGGCAGAAAATGGAACTTGGGGGGAACCCTGGCCTGCAGAGGAAAGCAGTTGGTCGGGGGGGGGGGGGGGGGGGGACCAGGACTGCAGGAGAGGGCAGTTAGTGGTGACCATGCCTTCAGGGAAGGACAGTTAGTGGTGACCAGGCCTTCAGGGGAGGGCAGTTAGGGGTGACCAGACCTGCAGGGGAGTAGATAGACATCAATCAGGCTGGCAGGGGAATGGTTAGAGGGTGATCAGACTGGTCCTAGCAGGATTTGGCCTAAACAGGCAGTCGGACATTCCTCCAGGGATCCTAGATTGGAGAGGGTGCAGGCTCAGCTGAGGGACACCCCTCCCTCATGCATGAATTTGATGCAATGGGCCTCTCTCTCCCTCTCCCTCTCTCTCTCTCTCTTCCATATATATATATATATATATATATATATATATATATATATATATATACACACACACATACATATACATACATACACATACATACACAGAATGGCTAGATTATTATGCATTCAGAGATCATAATTATCTGGCCACTCAGTGTATGTATGATTTAACAATTCTGCTAATGGATATTTAGCTAAAGAAAACAAGAATATGTATCTGAAAATATATCTGCATTTCTGTTTTATTTGCTCATTATTTGCAATAGCCAAGGCATAGAAACTTATGGATGAATAGACAAAGAAATTCTGAGAGAAAGAGAGAAGAGAAAGAGAGAGAGAGAGAGAGAGAGAGAGAGAGAGAGAGAGAGAGAATTAATTAGCCATAAGAAACCAAAATCTTGCCATTTTCAATGTTCATATTACCCAAAGCAATATACAGATTTAATGAAATTCCTATCAAACTCCAATGACATTTTTAAAAGAAGTACAATGAAAAGTCATCGAACTTGTGAGGAAACACACAATAAATCCCAAATAGCCAAAGCAATACTGAGAAAAAAAGAATAAAATCAGAGGTATCATGCTCCCTGACTTCAAATTATACGGAGAAGTAACAATAATCAAAATAGTATATTGGTAGTAATGCAGACACACTGACCAATGGAAGGGAATCAATGCTTCTGAAAGAAACCCACATATACTGTATATGGACAAATAATCTTCAACAAAGGAGCCAAAAACATATTGTGGAAAAAAGAAAGCCTCTTTAATAAATGGTACTAGGAAAACTATTGATAGAAAGGCACATGCAAAAAACTGAAACTAGACTAGAGTGCTAATTATCACCATAAATAACAATTAACTCAAAAATAATCAAAGGTCTGACTATGAGACCTTAAACAATAAACATGTAGAAGAAAACATAGCACAAAACTTGTATCCTTGTTTTAGAGATGATTTTATAAGTTTGATCCACAAAGCAAGGGAAATAAATTAATGAGATTATAGCAAAATAAAATAGCTTCTGCAATAGCCAAAAAGCCCATCACAAAGCAGAAAAACAAACAAAAAACTGAGATATCTGCAACAACACCTCAGAAAATGAGTTAATATCCAAAATATGTAGCGAAGATATACAACCCAACAATAAAAACAATCAAACAATCCAATTTCTAAAATGGGCCAAGGCCAGAACAAACACTTCTCCCAAGAAGACATTGAAATAGCCAGCAGATATTTGAAAATATTTTCAACTTTACTAGCTATGAGGAAAATGCAAATCAAAACCTCAATAAGCCACTACCTCACACCTAATAGAACGGCCATTATCAACAAGAAAAGTAATAACAAGTACTGGAGATTGTGGAGAAAAGGGAACCCTAATCCACAGCAGGTGAGAATTTAAACTTGCACAGCCACTATGGAAAACAGTATGGAGGTTCCTCAAAAATTAAGAAGAGAACTACAGTGAGACCCAGCAATTCTTTTTCTGGTTATCTACTCCCACAAATTGAAAACATATATGTTCATTGCAGCATTATTCATGGAAGCCAAGATATGGAAGCAACCTAAGTGCTCTCTCATGGGTGTTTCCAAAGATGTAGTACATATATATACAATGGAACACTACTCAATAATAACAAAGATAAAATATTGCCATTGGCTACAAAATGGATGGATTTTTAGAGTTTCATGGTAGGTGAAATAAGTCAGATAGAAAAGGACAACAGCTATATAATTTCACATGTATGTAGTATATAAAAGAGAATGCAACTAAAGAAAAAACGAGGAAAACACACACAACAAAAACTTCATACACACAGATAGCAGTATGGTGGCTACCAGAGTAGAAGTGGACTGGGAAAAGATGGTAAAGGGTAAAGGTGTTCAAATATATGGTGATGACAGAAGACTTGACTTTGGCTGGTGAACATACAATATAATATTCAGATCATGTATTATAGAATTGTACAGTTGAAACCTTTGTGCTTTTATTAACCAATTAGAGGCCCAGTGCATGAAAAGTCATGCACTTGGGGGTCTCCCAGCCCAGCCCACCCTCTCTCACAGTCTCAGACTGAGAGAGGGCAAGGGCCAGGCAGAGGAACCCTTTCCCCCAGGCAAGAATTTTGTGCACTGGGCCTCTTGTATTTGATAAAAACCTGCCAAAGAAAAGAAGGTATAAAGAACTCTTGCAATCCATTAATGAAAGAAAAATAACCCAATTTAAAATGGAAAAAAATATTTGAGTAAGTGTTTTGGACATATTAGTATACTGCATATACTGTACCAGTGAAACCATCACCATAATCTAGTTTTTCCCAAAGTGTGGTACGCATACCCCCAGGCGTACGGGAAGAGTTTGGTGGGGGTACAAGTTGTACTGGAGTTTGGTGGGGATATGCACTGCTCCGTGCTTAGCTGGGCCTAATTCTACATTCTCATGAGTATGAGTGGTACTCGGCGTTACAAAAATTATAGAAGGGGTACACATATGTCAAAAGTTTGGGAAACACTGCCATAATCAAAGTGATGACTCTGTCCATTTTCAAATGCCCTGTAGCCCTCCCATCCGAATGAATTACCTTGCCACCAAAGCCCCAACTCATATATGGAGGGCAGGGAGAGACCTAAGAAAGAGGCAGACCACTCCAGATAATTAGGTAGCAGTTCAATAAAGCCAGAGAACTTACTTACAAGGCTTGCATTGAGTGGCCCAAAGACAAATATTCTCAGCAGCTGCCTGCCAGATCTGAAAAGTTGATATGGAGCCCTTAGCTGGGCCTAGTCATGTACAACATCCAACTGGTCTCAGCAACACATGCCTAGCTTTAGGCTGTGTCCTTGAGGCAACTCCTGGGAAGGGAAAAGGCAAGCTGAATGCACATTCCACAGACAGTTGGGGTGAGCCTCCAATTGCCTTGGTCCATACTTTGGGTCAACTGGAGTTCACATCTTCTCCATGACCTTGTACAGCGTAGCAGAACATAATGGGTTCAAAGTAACACAGTCTTGGTGGGGGGAACAGTTATATTTACACTTGAGACCAGTAAAGGAGACAGGGGAGTAATTTCCAAAGCTCTGCCTCTCCTAGGGAGGCTTATATATTCAGTTTGGTAAATTACATGTTGACTTCTTCTTTATAACTTGATAAACTTATCAGTCATGGGTCAGATCAAGTTCATCCCTGTTAGAGATTCTCTGCAGAATACTGTGCTGCATTTTAGCATTTAGTAAGAACAGCCCACACTTGACAGAATTGCCCCATTTCTCACCAACACTCCATTTGTGGTGACCAGCTCCTACAATTTAATATGCCCCCACCCTTTCTGCTGTGTGCCCTGAGAGGTCAGCAGGGGGCTTCACTAGCATGCATGAGGCTCATTTGATGGCTGCTCTCTCAGATGTCATAGCAACAATACAATCACATGTGAGAGAAAATGCAAGCTAGGACATCAGTTTCTAAAATCAGGGGCATCTTTTTCTACCCAGAAACTTATACCCCATCTAGGGACTTAGAAAGTGTCCTGGTCTAGGGGGCAGATCACTCAAGGTATTGACTGGTATTCCGTGTGATTTAGCAAAGATGGTACATTGGCAGACTAATCAGGTATCAACACAAAACATTCTGCTTGAACAATGACAGAGTTATCAAGAGAGATATTCTGGTGTCAGAAATACTATAGGAAATTTTTACAAGAAACAATAATAAAAGTCAGGGCATTTCTGAAAGACAAAAGAGTGATTATCATTAAGACTTCTCAGTTAGGATTCTAGCAGCAGAGATGTCTCACTCTAATTAGGTAATTTGGAAAGCTTCAAGTGCATGGTTTCCTACAAACCGCAGACTCAGGGATGCAAGTGACAAGGTAGACTGCTGGCCACAGTGAGGAAATTACAGGCTAACCCTAAGGGGGTGAGGCCTGGAACCCACACCTTAGAGAAGGTGTGATCTTCAATTTAGCATTGCAGCTGGTCTGAGATTAACTTGCAGGGAGAGAGAAAAGAGAACAAACACCAGACCTCACTTTTCTACCCAGAAGAGATTTCCTGCTTGGACTTCCCACTGGCAGAAGTCAAGCATCAGTCAGAGAGCCAGAGATCCCACTAATGTTGTTAGATAGGAGAAGGGTCAAAATGTATGGCCCATTCTTATTAAATGCTACCCTGGTTACACACTAAATTTATAAGACCAGCTGGAAACAATATGAGCTTGACAAGAACTCAATAGGAAAAATGTAGCCAGCAGAAAATGAAAATAAGAGAGAGAGAGAGAGAGAGAGAGAGAGAGAGAGAGAGAGAGAGAGAGAGAGAGAGAGAGAGAGAAGGAAGAAAGGAAGGAAGGAAGGAAGGGAGGGAGGGAGGAAGGGAATGAGAGAGAGAGAGACAGAGAGAGAGAGAGAGAGAGATAGAAAGAAAGAAAGAAAGAAAGAAAGAAAGAAAGAAAGAAAGGAAGGAAGAAAAAGAAAGAAAGAAAGAAAGAAAGAGAGAAAGAAAAGGAAAGAGAAAGAAATAAATAGAAAGAAAGAAAGATAGAAAGAAAGAAAGAAAGAAAGAAGGAAAGAAAGAAAGAAAGAAAGAAAGAAAGAAAGAAAGAAAGAAATAGAAAGAAAGAAAGGTATAGTTGACTAAATAGTATAAAGAATGGCTAAGCCTTTCTCTCTGGGGAGACAGAGCTTTTGATATAAATCCCCTGTCTCCTTAACTTCCTACAAGTAAATAATACTACCCTGTGACAACCATGTCTCTTTCTGGAATAGGACACACCAAGCGGAGAAACCCTTGAGTTTGGTAATAATTTAGGAACTTACAAACATCCACGTGTTACCAGACAGGTACTGGCCCATAGTGTGTGAGTTCTTGACTTGGTGCAGGAAAGAGGATGCTCATTAAAGCTGGGGACAGTGAAATAAAAGAAGGGGTTAGGATAGAAAAAGCAACAGCAGAGAGCCTAGATGGGGCTGCTTTGACTCTAGAAATATTATAGGAAAGAAGTGAGCCAAGGTGGGACTGCTTCAGCTCCGTGGGAAGTCAGGGCAAAGGGGGCCTTGGAGACAGGATCAGGAGCTGAGGTTGGGTGCCACTGCCCACTGCTCCCCTGGTTGCAAGTCCCTCATGGAGATCCAGAGTTTAGGGAGAAATAAAAAGTTCATGCTTGGTATAGGGCAGGTGTCGGCAACCTACGGCTCCAGAGCCGCATGCGGCTCTTTTGAAGCTTTACTGCGGCTCCGACAACTTGCAAGCCTGTGTGAAAATAAAGGTAACGTCTTACAGCCCTGATGTGCTGACACTTTGCACTGAGGTTCAGGAGCAAAAATCCCATTAACCAGGTAAATTAAATATTTTAATTAGCTATTAATTTGCAAAAATATATTTTACATTGTTAAGTGAAAAAGTCCTTATTTTCTTCAGATTGACAGCTAACTGCAAGATCCGTTATATAGCATTAAGGTAAGAAACAATATATGCAGTGTTATATTTGTTTTAAATGTAGCAATGGTTTTGTGGCTCCCAGGTTTTTTTTTCCTTCGGAAACGGGTCCAAGTGGCTCTTTATGTCTTAAAGGTTGCAGACTATACTATAGGGCATGGGCTTGTGCAAGAGCGAGTTTTTGTCTTGAGGACATTTTATCCTTTCCAGGTGCATTTTTAATATGCTGATGCATCAATATAAGTGTATAGGGGATTTTGGATTATTCTTTTCTCTGTTTCACTGCTTTATTTTATCTTAATTGTGCCTGGCTTTGATGTGGTTTTTGATATTTTTCCCTGACTTCATCTGTCCTTGGGTTTAGCTGGCACAAATGGCATGAATTGGGTCTTTGTGCTCTACTTCCCAGACCAGTCTGATTAAAGCTATGTATTCTCTTGTTAGGGAGGAGACGTATAAACCATTTGCTCCCAGCCCCTGGATGGAGAAGATGAGATTTTGTGATTAACAAACTAGCTATAAGCTGCCCATCTACTCATCTCAGTTTTCTAATTCCATTCATCCAGGATTATTCCTAGCTTCTTATTCTCTTTCCTCACATGGACCATAGAATCATCTTGCTGGAGAAACCAACTGCTTCATTAACAATGTACATGCAGAGATGGACTGAAAAAATGTGCATGCTAACACTTGAAACGTGAAGGATTTCTGATTTGAATTTTTCTAAATTGAGTCTGTGAACTCAATAAAATAAAATATTATTGCCTGATTATGCCAGTTCTGTAACTTCTTCCATTTGTTAGCATTGTGGGTATTGGAGGTGAGTCAGCAGGGAAGATGATGGTGGTTACTATCACAGAATAACAAACCATCCCCAAGTCTAGTAGTTTAAATCAACAAACTTTATTTTTCTCATGAATCTGCAATCTGGGCAGGATGCAGTGGGGGTGGCCTATATTTGCTCTTTACTGCTTAGTCTGAGGTGGCTCAGTTGGCATCTGGAGAATTTGCTTCCATGTTGCCTCACTTGCCTGGCTGTCAAGTTAGTTCTGCTGGCAGATCAAAGACCAGCCAGGGTAGTGGGCCAGTGACTTCAAGTCCTCTTCACATGGCCTCTCAATAGACAACTGGGGCTTCCTCACCACATGGTTGCCAAGTGCCAAGCCCACAAACCCTAGGGAACAAAGAGGCATTTTTCCTATCTCACTTTTGAAGTCACAACCACACACTGGTTGTCAAAGCAGTCACAAAGGCCATTGAATTTCAAGTTATGAGATAAACCCTATAATTCAACAGAAGGAAAAATAAACTAAGATAACAAGAAGAATGGGTGGGATAGAATACATTGCTGTAGTCATCTTTGTAAAATAGGATTAACCACATTAACAAATCATACTAAATAAAGAAATAAAATTTACATTATTTTCAAAACATATTCCATACTTTTGAGAATGAATTCCGAATCCAATCAACAATTTTAGATGTATTTCTTCCAGCTTCTTCCCTAATATTTTCAATTTGTTTATTATAATCCTCCAATCTTTTTTTTTTCATCTCCTTCATGTCTTGCTCTGATATTTTCCCCTTAGCATATTGCTCTTCAATTAGTTTATTTTCCTTCTGTAATTGATCAGCATAGATTTTCTTCAAGGCCTCTTCCTGATGTTGCAACTTTTCCCCTATATTCTTGTAGATGGCATCAGAAAAGTGAGCCCCTCCATTCTCCTGTACCACTTCCTCTATCAGCTTCACCAGCTCCTGCAGTTGAGCTTCCTTCTCAGCCTCATCTGTGCTTTTGTTATTGAAGGCACAGGAGCGGTTCCCACACTCCTTGATGAGACTTTGCAGGTTTACCTCTGATACTTCTATGTGCTCATGCAATGTCTTATCATCCAATTCTTCTTTGCGAGTGAGTAAGACAATCATGTGCTTCATGGCTTTCTCCCCAAAGAGGTTCTTGATCAATGCAACTGTTTTCTGCTCCTCTTCCGTGTAGCGGCCCACTTGTAGAACCAGGATGATAGCATGGGGCCCAGGGTAGGAGAAGAGGACACACTCGCTGATATGCTCACAGGTAGTCGTCAGTGTCTCCCTGGGGTCAAAGAGTCCTGGGGTATCTACTACAAGAATTTCCCTCCCCTTCCAGTGTCGCATTGCTCTATGGCATTTCTTGGTAACAGTATAAGGAGAAATTTTAGATTCAAATGCTTTTCTGCCAAGGATGCTGTTTCCTGTTGCACTTTTTCCACTTCCGGTTTTCCCCACTAGAACAATCCTCAGAGTGTTGTCCTCACTGGCAGCCATCTTCTTTCAAGAGACTCTGGGGTGCAGGTACCAACAGGACTTCAAGGAAGGGAAGGAGAAGGGAAAAGGATACTTAGGTAAGTGGGGGCCATTCTCAAACCTATTTTCTTTGTTCTTTTCCTCCATGAAAATTTGTAATCACCTATTACTCATCTGTCCAGGTGCTTTCACAGGAGAATTCACATAAACCTCTACAACACCGATCATCTCAATATTAAATGAAATAGTCCTAATCATATAAAAGAAGAGGGAAATCTTTCAATTTTGTTATGAATCAAGTGTGATGTTTATTCTAAAGGCTAAGAGATTTGACCAATAAATAAAGCTATAAACCTAATTCATTTGGAAATATTAATAACAAAATTTATTGTTACAACACATCTTATTAATAGATCAAGTAGAAAATTACCTAGTGTAGTAAAGACATTTGACTGAATTAAAATCTGATGCATGTTAAAACATTTTATACATTTGAATTATAGATAATTATCTAACATGATCTTATATAAGTATAAATTTAAATTTTTTATCATAACCTTTTCCCCTAACTGAGAAAGAATGGATTATAAAGTTAAAAATAATGAGTTACAAAGTTTTCTGATGAAGAAAAAGTAGATATTTCTCTAACATTATTTATAGTGGAGGCCTGGCACACAAAATTCGTGCACTGAGTGAGGAGTCTCTCAGCCCAGCCTGCACCCTTTAGCAATCAGGGGGCCCTTGGGGGATGTTCGCCCACCTGCTCACTGCTCCTTATCATTTGATGTGTTGCTCCTTAGCACTACTACGGAGGCAAGAGAGGCTCCTGCCACCTCTGCTATGCTCACCAGCCAAGAGTCCAGCTTTTGGCTGAGGGGCTCTCCCCTTGTGGGAGCACAGTGACCACCAATTGGCATCTCCTGCATCGAGTGTCTGCCTCCTGGTGGTCAGTGCACGTCATATCAACCAGTCATTCCACTGATGGTACCACGATTTACATATTAGGTCTTGATTATATAGGACCAGAGGCCTGGAGCATGAAATTTGTGTAGGGGGTGGGGATGTCCCTCAGGCCAGCCTGCACCCTCTCCAATATGGGACCTTTTCATGGATGGCTGACTACCCTCTCACAATCCAGGACTGCTGGATCCCAACTGCTCGCCTTCCTGATTGCCCCTAACTGCTTCTGCCTATCAGCCTGATCACCCCCTAACCACTCTTCTGCCAGACTTATTGATGCCTAACTGCTCCCCTGCCAGCCTATTTGCCCCTAACTGCCCTCTCCTGCAGACTTGTTCCCCCCAACTGCTCTCCCCTGCAGGCCTGGGTCCCTCCCAACTGCCCTTCTCTACAGGCCCAGTTACCCCCTACTTCCTTCCTCTGCAAGCCTGGTCAACCCTAACTTCCCTCCCCTGCAGGCTATATCACCCCGAACTTCCCTCCTTCTCAGGCCTGGACCCTCCCAACTGCTCTCCCCTGCTGGCCTGATTGTCCACAACTGCTCTCCCTTGCAGGTCTGGTCCCTCCCAATTGCCCTACTCTGCTGGCCATCTTTTGGTGGCCATCTTGTTTCCACATGGTGGCAACCATTTTTGACCACATGGGGGCAGCCATCTTCTGTGTTGGAGTGATGGTCAATCTGCATATTACTATTTTATTAGATAGGATAGATGCCTGGTGCACAGGTGGGGGCCTGCTGGTTTGCCTGAAGGGTGTCCTGGATCAGGGTCGGGGTTCCTTGGGGTGTGGGGTGGCCTGGGCCAGGGGCCTGTGGTGGTTTTCAGGCCAGCCATGACCCCTGGCAAACCAAGCGGAGGTCCTGGTATCTGGGGTTTATTTATCTTCTACAATTGAAACTTTGAAGCCTGGAGCAGAGCCAAGCCTTCTGCTCACTCTATGGTGGCAGCCATTTCTGTTGGGACTTAGGTACCTGCTATAATTGAACTTTGTAGCCTTAAGTGGAGGCCTGGGCCAGCCAAGGTGTGCAGGAAGCTTGGCTTCCTCCATTATTGGTGGCAACCCAACCCTCCTGCTCTTTCCAGTTCTGAGGCCACCATTTCTGTTTGGATTTGTGTATCTTCTATCATTGAAACTTTATAGATGTGAGTGGAGGCCTAGGCCTGCAAGAGCAAGGGGAAAGCTTGGCTTCCTCCACTGCCAGGGAAACACGAGCTACCTGCCTGCTCTCTGTGACCATAGCCATCTTGGTTGGGTTTATTTTCATATCTTCTCCTCATTGGCTGGCAGGTGTGGCTGGTGGGCATGGCTTGTGAGTGTGGCAGAGTGGTGGTTAATTTCCATATTACTCTTTTCTTAGATAGTATAAATGTAATGTTAAAATTTTTGTCATCACCATTGTTTTAGGCAGGTAAAAAATAGTGGATTATAAAGTTAAATGGTAGATTATAATGTTCATTTGAATGAAGAAAAAAGAAAGTTATTCAGCACAATGAAGAAAAAGAACAAGGAGGGGTAACTCTGCCAGGGGTCAAGCATTATAATTTCTATGATTACAGAAGTGTGATATTGTTGTACCAGTAGAGAGACCTGTGAAACAAAAACAGAAAATTCAGAAACAGACCAAATTAATCATTTCTTATTCATTTATATTCAATTCAATTACACTGTCTTACAGTTAGATTCCATAAGACAGCATACCATACAAGGGAGCTAACGATGTTGTAATAAAGCAACTTTGGGATAACTGTATAACCATACAGAAAAATATATAAATAAAATTGCATCCATTGCCTCATGCCAGTCAAATTGCAAGCAGATTAGAAGTTTAAATGTAAAAAAAGAGAAAAAAGCATATAAATGAAACAAAAAAACCTGGGTAACTTACTGTATTTGTAACCTAGAGGTAAGAAAAATATTTCTGAGACTTAAAATACAGCAAAGAAAAGGATGAATAAAATGATAACATAAAAAAATCACAGATAATGTGGGATAAAAAACACTTTTGAAAAATTAAAGCAAAAATGTCAAATTAGGGGCAGCAATAATTTTCAGCTTAAAACCAAGTGGATAAATGTTCCTGTTATACACAGAAAATTAAAGTTACAGAAACAAAATACCAGTAACTTGATAGGAAATGGAGGAAGAGATGGGAATAAACATTCAGAGAAAAATGAATTTAAATGTACTTTGAATATATCAAAAATCATTAACATGAATTCAGAGAAAAAGAAATCAAAACAAAAAAATAAAATGAATAAAATATTAATTAAATTACACCTCTATTTCTGAAGTGAGATAATATTTAACATCTCCATGATTAGCAAAAATTCAACATTTGCTAGCATAATCTGTTGGCAAAGGTATGATGGAAACTGGTCCTTTCCTGCATGGCTGGTGGTAATGGAAAAACAGTCCAAACCCTACAGAAGGGAAGTCAGCACTATGCTGCCAATGTACATATGCATTTTCCTGTCAATTTTCCATTTTAATATTTATTCCTTAACTACACTGAGAAAAATACAGAAAAATGACACATCATGCTATTTATTGCATCATTATTTGTACTATCAAAAGACCAAAAATCTATCAAATGGCTATTAGTAGGGACTGGTTGTATTACCTAAGATATAGTCACACAGTGTAGGACTATGTGTCTCTCTGTACAATCATAGTGAAGTATCCAGGATACATCATTAAATGGGGGGGGGGAAAACCATGAAGAAAATAAAGAGAAAATAATGTAGAGTTTATCTACCATTTCTCTAATAAGAAAGAATGTGCACTATATATATAAAATATAATACATATCCTTTTCATATATATGAAAAGGCAATAGCAGGATACTCTAAAAACTAAACCCAAAAATTTATTTACATGGGAATGGGAGAAGCAGCTGGAGGGAACAAGGACAGAAACTGGAAAATTGTTACACTAAGTGATCTTGTACATAATTACACAAAAATATATATTTTTTAAAATTCTAAAAACGAAATGAAATGTCAAACTCTAATTGTACATTTTGGGTGAATGAATTGGTCTAAGACACTTAAAAAAGCAATAATGTTATTGTTCATCTTTAGTGTTATTAACTTAAGTTTAAAAAATAAAATTGTTTTCAAAGATCCTGTGTGTGTGTGTGTGTGTGTGTGTGTGTGTGTGCAGTTTTGAAAATCTTTGAAAAGTAATGGAGATAATAATGAGCCTGGTGCAATGTCCACCCTTAGTGTCTAGAGCGTGGTTTTCAAATGCTATTTTCCACCAAAATTAGAGTTTTATTAATAATTCCTGATTCTAGGAATAGGCAGCAAATGCTTCAGTTGAGCCTTCACTCTCTTGTCAACAAGAAAACAAAGATGCTCTCAAAAATCTCTGGGATCTTATGGAAAGGACTTAAGATCCAACCTCAAGAGAATGTACCTGGACATTGATGGGGCAATGTGAGCATTGATAATAACTCAAATGAATCAAAATATATCAGATATTTTTAAATACATGTGTTCATAACACAGCCTTCTACTTAAAACAGGCAATCACTCCCTTGGGAGTGTGCTAAGAAAGCATCTTCTTGTTATGAACATTGACAAAAAAAAAAAAAAAGGAAAGAATTGAGGATTTATCTTATCTTTCATATACTACTGTACTTTGTGGAAATGAGAGAATGGTTGGAGGGAACTTTTGTTTATAAGATTTTTCCATCTAATAAAGTAAGAATGATAGAATTTTATATCATCACTATTAGTTTTGATTGCGTAATAAATCAATACTCCTCCCGTGGGAACTGGCTTTTCAAGCTATTTCACTATGGACATTCCCTTTGCTGAGACTACATTTTACCTGTGGTGACCACATTTCATTCTTTCCCCCTCACTGGGGGCTGGAACCATCCATGCTCAGCCACCTGGTGTGGGGATGATCAAATAAATTCATAATCCCTCACCACTCTGGCCTCATGCGTTCCTCCTTTGGTGACCTAACAATCACTTCTGACCCTCAATGAAATGTAGGCCATCCTTAATGTCGATAAATGTCAAAGAAAGTGAGACAACTAAACATTATATGCCTTCTGAGGGAAGTTTACACTGAATCTATGATGTATTTCTACCAAATAGTCAAACCTGAATCAGATCAAGCCTCTCCTTAAATAATTTCACCCAAAACCCTGCAACTATAAAAATGGGTGAAATGACACCGTGAGAATGTTAATCAACAAAATGTAAACTGCCCGGTTCTTTTGGGAAAAAGACTTCCTCCTTCTTACACAAAGAAATTTCTTCTTACAGAAAGAAACAGAGAAGATGAGAAAGCTATATATTAAATTAAATATAAGAGAAACCAAACAATTGCAATTTATGAATCTTAATAGGATCCAACTTCAAACAGTCTTTTAAGTTATGAGACAATCAGGGAAATCTGAAGACAACTGTTAACTTTGTAAAAAAAATTCTATTTGCTTTTTGAAGTCTAATTATGGTCATATTTTTAAATGAATTCAAATATTTACTGATGAAATGAAACAATGATATTTGCTTCAAGATAATGTGGTGTAGCTGGGGAGTGGTAAGTATATAGAATCTATACACTATGTTATAGATGAAACAACATTGGCATCACTTAATAATTGTGGAAGCTTGGTCTAGGTACATGAAAGTTCCTTCTAATGTCCATGTATCTTTGAGTAAATTAACATTTTTCAACAATAAAAATTTGATATGTATGTAATATAACCATTGCTGACATTCTAAAATAAGCACGGATAATTTTTTATACATTATCTCACCTATTCCCCTATAATAGCCTGCAAAAAGCTAATTTTATTATTCTAACTTTTTAAATAAAGACATGATGTGGCTTGAAAATGCTGAAACGCTTGCCCAAGGTCACGGTGATAATAGGTATTGGGCAGAACAGGCATCAAATTCAAAGTCTGGCTGACTACCACCTTCCCTCCTAACCACTGCACACAATGGCCTCCTTCAGTGTCTTCTCTGGATTCTAAAATTACATCAAATCAGAGCTAGATCAAGAGAAGGCAGGTAGGACAGTCCACACTCTTTCCAGAACAGAACACTTTAGGAAACTTGTAACTGGGGCCAATGAGTGGAGGGTTTCATGTACATTGTTTTTGCAGAATAGCCAAATCTTTATCAATGTCACCCCCTCCTCATCTTACATGTCACACTACGTAGATTAGAGTTTCTCTCTGCTGAATGATGAAAAGGATTCAGCAACTGCAGTCCAGATTTCCTCTGCCCTTAGTGGCCTGGGCAACCCCTAGAGTCACCAAACTCTCCAGGATCCCGCTTCTTTTTGGGTAAAAAGAGGGAGTTAGACAGATCAGTCTCTATATTGTCTTCAAGTTCTAAAGACCTGCCTTGGGGACACTCATTTTCTGTCCAGGGAAAAGGCAGGCTTGCCAGGCAGCCCTCAGTGTTTTTCACAGCAGCAAATGCATTAAAGGTGTACCAGTCAGCACAAATGTGTTCTTTTCAATATGAGACCTGTAACATCTATAATACTAAAAGGGTTATATACTAATTACACCAGAGATCATTCCTGACCAAGCCAAGGCCCAAGGGAAGTGAACCCAGGTCCCAGAGGCCTATAGGCAGCCAGAGGAGGAAAGCCAGGATCCCAGGTACTGGAGGGAAGCTGGTGCTGGCAGCCCAGGGAAGGAAGGCCTACTCTTGCAGGAATTTTCATGCACAAGACCTCTAGTTGTACTAATAAAGCTCCTGACCCCCTCCCTACCTTCCTTCACTACCCTCTGACAGCATTCCCCTGCTGTACTTCTGGTACAGAACCTGATCCTTCCTGCGACCAGAACTCACACTATGTACACTCCATTGACCTACTGCCCAAATAACTCTAGTGCTGAGAAGCACTGAGTCTGCTTGCAACCAGACTCACCTTTTCAACCAGTTGATGAGTTCTCAGATTTTCTCCAAAGACACTCTGCAAGCTGGTGCTTTTGTTTTAACTGTGAAGAAAAATTGTTCACACCCTCTGAAACCAGGGAGGCAGAAAGCATAGATTGGGTGGAGCCAGTGGAGGAACTGTTTGCTTTTAAAGAGACAGTAATATTTCTCCTAATTTGGTGAGTGCTTCCATCTTTCCAAGTTGAAACCTTTTCCTTCGTGTGCTTGCTCTTGTACCAAAATTACCAAAGCTATATTTGGTGTTTTGGATTATAGTAGTGGATCCAAAGACCCTTATTAAATGACATAAATATTTCCCCAAAAAGCAAGGCACAGTGTCTGCCACCTTCCCTGGTGCAGTGGGAGACTGTGGGGTCATTCTGGAGGGAGAAAGTTGGACGTGGGACTTGTGTATCCTGGGGTCTTATTAGTGATGGCACAATATGGGTTTTGAGTCTGTTCTCTCAGAAAGGTCTCAAGTTACTCATTTAGAAATTATCAAAACTCAGGTACAAAGCCAAAGGGGCATAAACCATTGGGAGCCAAGTGGAAAAGAGGAAGGAGAGGCCTGGGAAATGTCTTCCAATGATCACAATCTCTCCGTTATTGTGTTGGTTTTTTTTTTAAATACGATTCTTGTATGATTAAAAGCATACATTGCATGGCATATAAAGATGTACCCAAGGAAGAAATGAAACCTTCCCTCCCACCCTTCCTACCTTCTCCCTCTTTAGGCCCAGACAGAGGCAGTTTATCTTAGATTTACCAGCAAATGCATCACAAAGAATCTAAAAATTGTTTTCAGGTGAGAGGCAGGCTGTTGAATCTCTCATGGTTGACAAGATATTCTAGTTGTCTGTTGCATCACCAAAAAATAGATTAAATTTTGATTACACATTTTCCTTCACTAGATTGAGAAAGTGGTTAGTCAATGCTTAAACTTGAGGGTAGGTACTAAAAGGGCCAAATGTGACAGAAGTGACAATAGGGCTGCTACCAATGGAGGGAGGCAGATATATTTGGAAATGATGGTGTAAGTGTCCATATTATTGGACCAATTTTTGGTATTGATGACTTCGGTAACCTTGAATAAACCCAATTAATAGTTTTTCTATTACAATAAAGTCACAGATCAGGGCCAGCTATGTAATTCACAAGGTCTGGCACAAAAGGAAAATACCAAGCCCATTGTTTTAAATCATGATTAAAAATTATACACTCTAAGCACAGGTTCTTGAGCAACCTTACAAGTCACACATAGAGGAAGCTCACCTTTAGAGGCTGTATAAATATGAGTCCAGAGCAGAGGCAGAAGTGCAACTCCTGCTCAAAATATCTCCTCCACTGCCCCAGTTTCATTTCATTCTCCATATTCCCTGAATGAAGCTTGTCCTGCCAGAAGCCGCCTTTTATGATTTCTTGGACAACTAATTGCTTCTCCAGGCCCACTCATAGGTCCCCAAAAGGAAAGAGGTACGTGGTTGAAATAGAATCCATAGATGCTATAGGGAATAGGATACAGTCTTGAATGGTGATAGCCCTGAGGTTCTTGGCCATGGAGGAGCATCTGGAACACAGCTCCCACCCCTGTACCCTCTCTTAAGAAGTGACCTCCTTCTAGGAGACTTTTGATAGAAGGAATTCTGCCTCATGTCTCTCCTGTGCTGTTCAGTTGGCCATGCTTCTCAACCTTACGAGTTTCTTTTCACATCCAGCTCTGCTGTGAGCCACCTGTCTCTCTGCTGCTGGTCCCCACCTACAACTTCATGAAGGTGCTCCCCCTCCCAGGATGCTGCTCCTTCCACATAGTCAGAAGGAAATAGGTTAATGTAGAGAAAGATTTGGCTTTCTATTTTACATTTTCCTATTATTCCTTTCCCCCTTTATGTTTTACCCCCACCCCCACATCTGGCCCAGGTGGGCCACAGAGGTTGCTAATGAGGCTTTCTCAAAAGGGCCTTTAAACTCTGCCTGACCCTGTCTCTCAGCAAAGCCTCACTGTCCAGGGCTCCCAAGCCCTATAACTATCCCATCCCATTCTCCTTACTTTTACAGTGTCTGAACTCAGCCCTTTATTGAAGAATTTAGTAAATATATGCAGTAGAAAAATAAGCCCCAAATTCTTTCTTTTTGAGAAAAAGTGCTAATGAAGGACTCCTGGACTCTTAAGGGAGTGGGCAGACTACCAAGCTGGTGTGAGCACAGCAGGTCTTGAGACCACCTCTGCCTGAGAGCATACTCCAGGCCCACTGGCAAGTCCCAACCTCACACTCCAGCAGAACAACAAAGTCACACAAAAGAATAAGTAGTTTCACAAAAAGTCAGAGACAAAGACAACAGTATGGTGGTTACTAGCAGAAAGGAGAATGGAGATTTTTAAGGGGTAAATGGAGTCATATCTATGGAAATGAAATAGACCAGAATTTTGGTGGTGGGTACACCATGTAATATACAAATAATGTACCATAAGATTTCACACTAGACATATGCATATTATTAATAACCAATGTCACCCCAATAAATTTTAATTTGAAAAATTATAAATAGTTTCATCTAAAAAACATAGCAGGACCTCAGTCTTTGCAAAGTAAAACAAAATATTGTCCATGCATTAAATACACAGAAGCCACCTTGCTCAGCTGGCAGCACACAATGCTAATGTATCTGACACTGTGTCCCCTTCTGTTACATCAGTGACACTGGTTTTGATCCATGAACTACAGAGCAGATTGTCACATTAGCACATCAGCACTACTGTCTGCCATTAACACATGAAATGCAGTCAGGAAAGCTGTAATGTTCTGGTTCTGCCACTAGCAGCATCTATGGTTTTGGACAAAATGATAACCTCTCTGAGGCCTGAAATCTCTACAGAGAAGAAGACAGATTAAATGTCATATCATCTAAGTCTGATGCCTCCAAGGAATTACACTATACACCAATATCTGGGCCTTGCCCCATGAGAACAAGTCCTCAGACTCTCCTACTGGTTTGAATCCTGAGCCGTTATTACCCACACTTCCTCTCAGTATGGCTGTTTACCAACATTTCCTCTCAGATGTTGTTTGTGCCAATGAACAAGGGTCCTCATGGAAGAGCACATGGAGGAACCAGTCCTGGGACTCTTGGTTTGAGGGTCTGTGTGAAGGAGTGATACCACTGCGGGCCTCGGCTCCCATGCTTTGGGTGCTTGGGGTCATCAGAGCCCTGTGTAGTTACAGACAGTGACAGATCCCAGCCCCATTACCATGTGGCACCAACAGCCAAGAAGACAGGAAGCAGGGAAGCAAGTGTGATTCTCACACAGTTCTCTGCCTCTCTCAGCACACCTTCCACTCCCATTCTTACTCATCTGCCAAGATTTTTTAGTCACTTTACTTCATAACCCTTTATTTTCTTGGACAAACCTGAATTCTTATCCCTTCCATGACCCTAAGGGCAGAAGAATAGAACAGAAAGAATTCAGAGGCTGCTGGATCCATCTGTTAACATTCAGTCATTTGCCTCCTTTCTGGGATTTTCATTTTGGTTTGCACAATTTCTGCTGTTATCTGCATTTCTTCCTTTTGGGTTTAATTTGACTTTTATTTTTTTTTGCTTCACTTTAGTTTTCCCATAAACGTATGTCCTTAAGTACTTTATTAGTACTGATAAAAACTGTAAGTACCTCTTTACCAAGGGAAAAAGGTGCAATTTTAATGTTTATCCAAGTGTATCACAGCACAAAATTTTTTATTGTTTCTCATAATCCACTCTATTTCAAAGAAATGAGATACAGGATGATCTATTGTAAATTCATTTGTGCACAGGAAAGCACGCATCCTGCCTTCACTGCAGCACTTTCCTGCCCTCACTTACTCCTTGTCTGTTTAATTCATCACTTAAAGTTTTGGTCCCAGCACAGGCTAGAAAGGCTAGGTTACAGGGCCCATGTCCCCTTATCTGTACCTGCTGAAGTGTTTAGAGGGGTGAGAGGAGAAGGCTGGGTCAAGAAAAAGCTTCACCATAAAGGTCACTTTGGACCCCTCCTAGGCTGGTGCTGGCCTGAGGATGAAATGGAGGAGTTATCCTGTGAGTCTCCAAACCCTCACCTGTTCTTCCTCCAGAGCAGGCACAACACTTAGCACTTTGACTCTGTCCTGAGCCAAACAAAAAAAAATTCTACTCTGAATTGAACCAGTGCTCATGAATGTTGTCATCTTTCAAATTCTAACAATTATATTCTCCAAGCTTAACCGGTGAATAAACAGCTATTGCAGCCTCATTGTTCTGGAATATTTCTTGAAGAAATATCACTTGAAAGTATCACTTAAATTTAGAATTAGGGAACTTATTTAAGAGCTGTGAAAGAGCACCAGTAAACATTTGGAAATATAAGGAGACACCAGCATTTCTCCTATCCTCTGCAAGTATAACGCATCTGCATTGATTGGAAAGCCCAGGACCCCAGATAAACAATGCAATCTGGAAGGCAAGGGAGCTGTCCCCAGGCCCCATTTAGCAATAGTTCATTCAACTCCACTAAAGAACAACAAAAATGGAACACTAAATTATACAAAATCCATGCACTCAGCAGGAAGGAAGATGAGTGGATCTAACAAAGTAACCAACATTGAATCTAAAACTACTTACCGGGTTTCCGTTTTCTGACAAGATTGTGAGGGGCCCTGCAAGTGGAACAACCATATATGGTGAATTTCAACTAAAGTCTCTGAAACTGTCCTAAGGTAATATAGCAAATGAAGAAATGCTAATTTTGTACAATGTACCAAATTTTAGTAATAAGAGTGAGAATCTTAACTACCTTCTTTGCAGGCCTGGTCCACCCCCTCCAACCGCTTTCTCCTACAGTCCTGGTGGGAGAGATCTACAGAAATGGCAAGAGTAAGCCCTGACTGACAGTTTTCATCCTCTCCCTGTTCTCCCATTTTTAATAGTGAAAATTCATTCATTTCCTTTGAGAACCAGAAGACTTTGCAGGTGATTTCTGGCAACAGGACCACCTAGGTGTTACTGTTCCAGGGAAGGAGGCTCCCAAGAGGCCATTTTGTAGGAAAATAGTAAAGACAAAAGGAGTTAAGATTTATCATCAAGGTTAGAAATGAAAATAGGCCCCAGAAACCTAATATTCTCTTCTCTGAGTTTATAGCCCCTTAGGGGACAAGTGCAAGGGTCCCAGAGAGCTTCTGAGAACATCACTACAGTCCAAAGCTGTGTTTCCCAGTGGAAACTGCCCATCTAACTGCCTCAGTGGTGAATGTTCCTATCTCTTTAAGTTGGGCCCTTGGGCCCCCTCTCCCTGAGCTTCCTGCCTCTGAGTTCTGAGAATCAGGACACTTCCCCATGAGCTGGGAGGAAGAGCCTGCTGCACTCACAACCAGAGGACAGAAGTAAGTCAGGGCCTTCTGTGCCAGCCTCAGAGCCTGTCACTGATTCTGCAGGAAAGGTGAGCACAAGCAGGGGAAAGTAGCCAGCAACAAAGTAGGAGCTGTGAGGACCAGGAAGAATTCAGTGCCTTTAAGAAGCTAGTTTCCCTTAGCCCTGCCAAATGTTCTGGTTCTCATGGTTTTTCAAAGTCTCCCCTGCTACTGAATCTCCTGGGAAAATATAGTATCTACAGCTTTGGTCACTAACATAGAATTACCTCCAAAATTTAATATTTAAAGCTTTCTTACTACCATAAGTGTTACAATCTCCTGTCTGCCCTTTGCATTTGAAATCCCTAAAAATACAAATCAAAGTCCCCAGACCCTCTCACAGTATCATTCCAAATCCAGCCCAGGCCCTTCCAATGTTCTTTCCTCTATTCTGACATTCTGTGGAATGTGGAAGCACGGCTGAGTCTATGTGATGTCAATAGTTTTTGGATTTGGCCCAATACAGTATAGGTAGTTAAATCTATTTAATAAATGAATGGATGAAATTGTGTTTGGGGCTCTTTCGGGTAAGGATGGGAGGACAGAAGAGATGAAAAAATGCCTGTGATAAGAATATGTGCATACTTGCCCCTGGTGTGAGCTCTATGAGAGGAATGGGCAAACTCTGGACTCAGAAGACGACCCCAAAAGTGTCTGGAGTAAAACAGTAAGAGCCCTGAATGTGCATTTAACTAGGTCAGTGCCCCTGCCCAGCTGGGAGATATGAACTTGATTAGCATATGATTCTATTCCCCAAGTATAAAATGAGGATAATACACCCAGTCTGATCTCCTTGGAAGAGGATGAAGAAGATATCAGAACACATACAGGATGGAGTGTTACTCACCTTCTAGAATCTTAGAGAACCAAAATGGAGAGTTAAAAGGATGTCTTATTAACAGGCAGCATGTTTAAGGGGAGTGTGGAGGAGAGAGAGAGGGAGAAAAGAAAGAAGGAAGGAGGTGATCTCATTGAATCCTCTAAACAACCCCAGAATAAACAACTCAATACCCTTAGTCCCATTTTTGAATAAATTTTCATGTTTAGATTAAGCAACTTCCAAGGTGGCACAGCTAGCCAATGGTGGGACTATGAGTGAAACCCAGAGTGTCTGGTTCTCCAGACAACTCTTCACACTCAGTCTACTGACCCCTCCTGCCCATCTTCCCAAGAATGGTATCTGGGAGAAGTATGGCAGATGCCAATGAAGCCTCAAATAGGGACAAGTTGCAGGGTGTGGACCACCAGGGATAATGGAGGTGAAGTCATGTGTGGAATGATGAAGGGGACTATGCTAGATAAATGCCATCTAGATGTTGATCATCTACAGCTGAACATGGTGTAGCTGGAGTGACAGGGATAAATGGTGAAGATCCTTCTGAGATTAGTAAGGCTTTGGTTGGTAAAGCAGTGTTGAAACACTGTAGATCTTCTTCCAAGGGCTTTCAGGTCCAGGTAACCAGGATACATTGCTTTAAGCTTTGGAAGCTCACAGATGACTTGTCCTCCAGGTTCCAAAGACACCATGCAGGCCATGCTGAGACTCATTCTGGTGGGGAAGATAGGGGCTGTGAAGAATGTCACCTGAAGCAGCATCCTGGGCCACAGGCGCTTCACCTTCAGACTCACAGCCACTTCAATGACCAGAATCTGTAAGGTGGGGAGTCGCAGGTGGTAAAGGTGGTACGTGGAAGTCATAGAGCGCAGACACTGGCATTCCGAAGCCCCAAAGAGCAGCTGACACGGGTGGCAGAGAGGCTGGCAGGCTGTGCGTGGGGTGATGAGGTTGAGGGTCCTGTGGAGGCTATGCATATGAATGATAGCAGAGAAACTGCACACAACTGTGCTCCTGGGCTTCCTGGTCCTGTGTTGCCAGCTGGAAGCCAGAGACCATAGCTGAGATCCGTTCTGAGTGACAGAGTGTATCTAAGTAAGACTTGGACCCATCACCTGACAATCACATCCTTTCCTGGTGACTGTGCCTCCAGGGCCCACAGGCTTTCCTTATGTTCTAAACCTGCCCATGGTCCTGGCCCCCTGAGCTCTTCTTACTAGAGCCCAACAAGTGTTGCTCTTGCCTATTTTCCACAGACCTCAGGCTGCTGTCCCAGATCCTGGAATCATTCCTGGTCACCCCAGGGGACCAAGGGCCAGAATCAACCCAAAGCCTCCAAACATGCCTGTTTGTTTCAATTGAATCTGAATTGCATGAACAAATGCCCTGGATATTCACATTGTGTTAATGGAAATCAATATTTATAGATGTTCATTTATATATATGCCTTATATGCCCATTGAACAAAGACACTGCTCTGTCATTCCCAACTCCTTTTGCAAAAACCATGCAACCAAGTGCATTGCACAGTACACACCTCCTCTCCCACCACATGTACACATTGAAGTAAGTGCCCATAAAAATATAAGACACTGAACTGCCCATCTGTCTCAGGAAGGGGCTCCTCCTCCCTGATCTCCAATCAGACCCCTTTGCAACTTGAATGCAGGGGCTTCTACAAGTCCAAGAAAACTTTACCCAGAGACTTGAGTGTCTAGGAGACACTAAGACTTTGGATTATCTGGCCACCCACACATCTCTGTCCCTAGTGTCTCTACCTTCATACACAAACTCAAGCCCACCTCCAATATTGCTGAGTAATTTCAAGACACTTCTTCACAGTATCCTCCACCTGGTGCTTCACAGACACAGATTCCCAGGTCATTGATACCCTTACATCACTAAAGAAACAAGTAAAAATGGAAAATAATCTACAACAGTTCAGTGAATAGTGGAGCAAAAGGCCCACAAGCCCTTGAACCCATTAGGAACAAGAATGGAACCACCAGTGCCAAATGCTGAGACTTGATATTTCCTCTGCTGACAAAGGGCATTGTGGTTCGAGGGTTGTGCACAGATCCTAGCAGAGGCACTGATAGGAATCTTGATTTCAGCCTTGTCCATTTGTCAATATTCTTTTGCAAGAAAACTCTACCACTGTCACTTTGCTGAGGAAGGAGATAGTCACTGATTAAAATAAATGAGAAAAAAATAATAGCAAATGTCTAGTGTGATGAAATACTCGATTATTGCTCTTTGGTTGGAAGGAATGGAGCTCGGAGAGTCACCAATGAACATTGATTGAACTGGTAGAAATCTAGGAAGGGGCACTCAGAATTTCCAGGAGACATGCACACTCCCAAGTCGGTTGTAATCCAGGCAACTAGGAAGAGAGTATTTTCGGTGTCTACACATAAATTTAAAAAATTATAATAATCTTAAATATTCACAAGCTCTTCCAGAAAATTAAAGAGGAAAAATATATCCCAACTAATTCTATGGTGCCAGTATTGTCGGGATATCAAACCAGAAAAGGAAATCAGAATAAATAAATAAATAAATAAATAAATAACTACATATCAGTATCTCCTATAGGTCTGAATGCAAAAATTCTCAGCAAAATACTAACATAAATAATCCAGCAATATATAAAAATGAGTACACCCCATGACCAAGTGGAATTTATCCCAGGAATGTAATATGGGTTTAACATTCCTAAATCAATTAATGTAATCTGTATGTTACCAAATAATAGAAAAACATGTAAATTGACTGTACCTCCACTATGCCCACAGCCAAATCAGAGTGAGTATGCAACTTAATCCAACAAAGATGGTGGTTAATTTGCATATATACCTGGGTCCTAGGAACCTCCTTGGCACCCAGGTCACTCCCAGCCAGCTGTGCCTGCGATCAGAGGGGCTAGGGGTGTCCACTTCACAAGCCTAAAGCCTTGGGCAGAGGCTTTAGGCTTGGGAAGGGGCCAAGCCTGCAATTGGAGGGAAGGGAAAAAATCAGTGGAAACATATATTCAGGTGAGGATAAAAAATAATAATAAAGAAAGAAATGTCATATCCTATGAAAGACACATCTTGAAAATGCCTAATGAAAGTTGTCATTTTTTTATGGTGAAGGGACTGGAGTCCCTGTTGATGAAACTACCTTAGTGGCTGCAGTGACTAGCAGTGGCTGAATCAGCAGGGTGATGGGGCTAGTGAATTCCCCTGATCAGCCTGGTGGCCTCCTGCAAAGGGAGGCCAGACTGCAGCTTCGGTCCTCTCCCAATTTGGAGCAGGCCTAAGCCATCAGTAGGACATCCCCTGAGGGCTCCCAGGATGTGAGAGGCAGCAGGCTGGGCTGATGGACTCTTCCCCAGTGCATGAATTTTGTCCACCAGGCCCCTAGTATCAATATAATAAAGTAGAAAAAACACTTGATAATCTCACCAGATTTAGAAAGAGCATGTCACAAAATTGAACACCCTTTCATAATAAAATCACCCAACAATCTAGGAAGAAAAAGAAACTTTCACAACCTATTAAAAGGCTTCTATGCATAGCAACTACCATATTTAATAATGACACACTGAAAGCTTTGTCTCCTTTCTGCTCTTGTCACTTCATTTCTTTTCTTTTTTTAACATATTTTATGTTCTTACAGAGAGGATGAGAGAGGGATAGAGAGCTAGAAACATCGATGAGAGAGAAACATCAACCAGCTGCCTCCTGCACACCCCCCACCAGGGATGTGCCCACAACCAATGCATATGCCCCTGAACAGAATCGAACCTGGGACCTTTCAGTTCACAGACCGACACTCTATCCACTGAGCCAAACCGGTTTCAGCGCTTCATTTCAACTTTATACAGGAGGTGTTAACTTGGGCAATAAGGCAAGAAAAGACACCTTAAGAAATTAGAAAAGGTCAACATCAAGCAGTCCATGTGATACAGCACATTACCAATATAAACGATAAAATTATTTTATAATCTCAATAGATAAATAGAGATCATTTCACAAAATTCAATATCCTTTCATCATAAAACTCTTAATAAATTGGGTACAAAGAAAATATACATCAACATAATAATGGCTGTATATGACAAGCCCTGAACTAAGATCATACTTAACAGTAAAAAGCTGGAAGCTTTTCCTTTAAGATCAGGAAAAATACATGATCACACTTTAACCACATTCATTCAGTGTAGTACCAGAAGACCTAGCCAGAGCAATTGAGCAATTAAAAAAAATCTTCCAAAACGGAACAGAAAATTTAAAATTGTCTCTACTTGCGAATTACAGATCTTATATACAGTAAATTGTGCATTTTATACACATGTACACACACACACACACACATCACTGAAAAATTCTAAGCAAATGCAGTAAATTTGTAGGAAACAAAATCTATATAAAATAGTTTATATGCTATTACACTAATAATGATTTACCAGATTGGCAAATCTGGTTGGCAGAGGAGGGGAGTTGGTAGCAACCAGGCCTGCAGTGGGACATAGTATGGGACAACCAGGCCTATAGGGGAGGGCAGTTAGGGGTTAGCAGGCCAGCAGGAGAAGGCAGTTAGGGGAAATTGGGCCAGCAGGGGAGCAGTTAGGCATTGATCAGGCTGGCAGAGGAGTGGTTAGGGGGTGATCAGATTGTCAGGCAGAAGTGGTTAGGGGCAATCAGGCAGGCAGGCAGGAGAATGGTTGGGAGCCAGTAGTCCTGGATTGTGAGAGGGATGTCTGATTGCTGGTTTAGGCCCAATCACTGTAAACTCATAGTTGGACATCCTCTGACCAGATTGGAAAGGGTGCAGGCTGTGATGAGGACAACCCCGTCCCAATTTTCAAATTTTGTGCACTGGGCCTCTAGTTCACAATAACAACATAAAGAATACAACACCTAGGATTAAATTTAACCAAGAAGTTGAAAAGCCTGTATATTTGAAAACTATAAGATATTGATGAAAGAAATTATCCAGATGTTGAAAGCCAATCTGAGCATGGGAATCCTAATCAGAGTATGCTGGATGTTCAAAGCCAAGGCCAATTTCCCAGATGCAGGTGCAAAACTAACGGTACAGCAATTTTATTGTACTATACAAGAACGCCCTTCTATAACCCAAAGAACTAATATCACTAGTTGGGCAAGAATCCTCTTTTTTCTAAGTTGGTATAAATATGTTGTTAACCAGCCAGTGAGAGGCTGCTTTTATGTAAGGCTGGGCTACAGTGTTGGCTCCTATGGCTACTGTGTTTACAATAGCTGCTATCTTAGGAACAACTACCGTGTGAGGCTACTTTGAAGAACTGTTTTATCTGATGGCTCCTTAGCAGCAATGGCTACTTGGGCTACAATAAAGACTCTCTTACATGCCCATAACTTCTCATGTCTTCTCCATCAGATACCCAGTGTACAAGGAGGTCCAGTCTCTAGAAGAGGGACTCATAACCAACATGTCCATACTACTCAAAGCAATCTACAGATTCAGTGCAATTTCTGTAAAAATTCAAAGGGCATTTTTACATATATTTTTAAGAAACCATCCTAAATTTGTTATAGAAATACAAAAATTCTGAATAGCCAAAGCAGTCTTAAGAAAGAATAACAGACCTGGAGGCATCACACATCCTGAATTCAAATTATGTTACAAAATTATATTAATCAAAATGTTATGATATTGTCATAAATACAGACATGTAGATCAAGGAAACAAAATAGAGACCCTAGAAATAAATGGTCAATTAATTTATAACCAATGAGTCAATAATTAGCAATGGGAAGAGGATAATCTCTTCAATAAATTATGCTGCAAAACCTGGATACCCAGGTGCATAAGAATGAAATTTGATTCCTATGTGGCATCATACGCAACAAGGAACTGCAAATGGGTTAAGAATTGAGCACATGGTTGCAAATATAAAAGTCCTTAAAGAAAACAAACAGGTAAGCTGCTTGTCATTGGTCTTGGCAGTGATTGCTTGAATTTGACACCAAAAGTAAGGAAACAAAAACAAAAATAAATAAGTGGGATTATGTCAAATTAAAAAGCATTTGCACAGCAAAAGACATCATCAACAAAATTAAAAGGCAATTTGTAGAATGAGTAAAAATATCTGCAAGTCATATCTGATAAGGGATTAGTATTCAGTATATATAGAAAACTCATATAACTCAATAGCAAAAACAAAAACACAAGCCATCCAATTTTTAAAAATGGGTAGAGGAATTAAATACACATTTTTCCATAGAAGACAGATAAATGGACAAAAAAAACGATGCCTGACATCTCTACCAGGGAAATGCAAACCAAACCCTCAATGCGATATCACCTCACTCACAACTGTTAAAATGACTATTATTAAAAAAAACAAACAACAACAACAAATACTAGTAGCCAAGGGCAAAAAATTTGTGCACGAGAAAGGGGGCGGGGATATCCTCAGCCCAGCCTGCACTATCAAATCTGGGAGCCCTCAAAGGATGTCCGACTGCCAGTTTACAGAGATAAGGACTAAATCAGCAGTTGGACATTCCTCTTGCAATCCGAAACTTCTGGTTTCTAACTGCTCACCTACCTGTCTGCCTGATTGCCCCTAACCACTCTGCCTGTCAGCCTGCTCACCCGCAACTGCTCCCTGTGCCAGTGTGCTTGCCCCCAACGGTCCCCTGTTGTCCTGCTAGCCTCCAACTGACCCCTTGCTGGCTTGCTCACTCCAATCTACCCCCCAACTGTCCTTATCATCCCCAAATGACCCACACTGGTTTGATCACCCACAACTGCCCTCCCCTCTTGGCCTCTAACCTCCTCTACCTTGGCCCTACCACAATGGCATTGTCCAGAAGAATGTCCAGAAGGTCTCCTGGAAAGTATTTCAGTCTAATTAGCATATTACCCTTTTATTATAATAGTATAGGTAGAGGCCTGGTGCACAGGTGGAGGCCTGCTGGTTTGCCCTGAAGGGTGTTCTGGATCAGGATGGGGGTTTCCTTGGAGCATAGGGTGGCCTTGATTTGAGGCCTGTGGTGGTTTGTAGGCTGGCCACACACCCCAGCATGGACTCTTACTCCATAGGGGCATGGCCAGCCTGTATAAGCGGCTGAGAGCCATTTTCAGGCTGGCCACAACCCCTTCAAGGTGGGGATTTCTACCGTGGTGCCTGGCCAGCCTGGGTGAGGGTCTGATGGCGGTTTGCAGGCAGCCATGCCCCCCAGTGAGGACTCTTATTCCATGGGGGTGTGGCCACCCTGGATAAGTGGCTGATGGCGATTTGCAGGATGGCCACAACCCCTTCAGTGTGGAGATCCCCACTGGGGTGTCTGGCCAGCCTGGGTAAGGGGCTGATGGCTGTTTGCAGGCTGACTGAACCTCCCAGCAGGGACCCTCACCCCATGGGGGTGTAGCCAACCTGGGTAAGGGGCTGAGGTCAATTTTCAGGCTGGTCACACACCCCAGCAACTCAGGCCCCCAGCCACTCCTTGAGCAGAGGCCAGGGCTCTTCCTGTCCCTCTTTTTTTGTTTATTTTTGTTTCAGCCACTCCTTGAGCAGAGGCCAGGGTGGGGGGAAGCTTGAATTCCTCTGTCACTGTGGGAAAGCCAAGCCTCCTGCTTGCTCACTCCAGCTCTGTGGTCACTGCCATCTTTGTTGGGATAATTTGCATACTCACTCCTGATTGGCTGGTGGGCATAGCGGAGGGACTGTCAATTTGCATGTTTCTCTTTTATTAGTGTAGATAAGATATAACAAGTCTGGTGAGGATGGGGACAAATTAGAAACTTGATATACTGTCCCTAGGAATGTAACTTAGTGCAGATTCTATGAAAAACAGTATGAAGTCTTAACAAAAAATCAAAAATTGAACCACCATATGATCTATATAAAATCTTTTCTGCCTATGGATCTCTGGATGAATAGATGATGATGATGTGATACACACATACACACATACACACACACACACACACACACACACACACACACACACACTAGGGAAACGGTACACAAAATTCGTGCTCTGGGGAGGCGGGGGGGAGGGTGTTCCTCATCCAAGCCTGCCACCTCTCACATACTGGGAGCCCTCAAGGGATGTCCTACTGATGGCTTAGGCCTGGCTGAGGCTTGGGGCCTGGGCAGGGGCAGAGCCTGTGATCAGAGGGAGCTGGGGGGGAGGCCTGCCCAGGTCTGAGGCTTTAGGCCTTGGCAGGGTGGAGCCAGTGATTGGAAGCGATAGGGGTCAACTACAGAGTAAGCACCTTTTCTGAGTGCTCATTGGCTAAGCTCCCTATATGCCACTGGTAATATCCTTAGTAACTTGGGTAATGAAAATCCAAAAAGGTGATCTTATCTACCACTCTCCTGGAAAAAAAAAAAAAAAAAAATTAGGGTCTGCTGCTGGAGGCCTAATAAATGTCATATCCTGCCTTAGCCAGTTTGGCTTAGTGGATAATGCCTAGGATTACTGACCTCAGGGTCTGGGTTAGATTCTGATCAAGGGCATGTACCAAGGTTTCAGGCTCCTCCCTGGCTGGGTCCCAGGTCAGGGATCATTAAGGAGGCAACCAATCAAAGTGTTCCTCTCAATTTCTCTTTGTCTTTCCCTTTCTCTTCACATTCTCTAGAAATCAATGGAATCATATCCTCAGGGGGAAAAGAAAAGGAAGAAAGAAGGAAAGAAATGTCACCTCTTATGAAACACACATTTTGAAAATGCCTAAAGAAAGTTGTTGTTGTTTTTTTTATATTGAAGGGAATGGAGTTCGTATTGATGAAAACACCTTGGTGGCTGCAGTGACTGGCAGTGGCTGCAGCAGCGGGGTGATGGGACTGGTGCCTTCCCATGATCAGCCTGGTCATCTCCCACAAAGGGAGGCCAGACTGTGGCTTAGGCCTGCTCCCCACTCTTGGGGCCTGGACAGGGGACCCCAGCTCCCTCCAATAACCCATTCTACCCCTGCCTAGGACCAAGCCTCTGGCAAAGGCTAAGGCCTGGGAAATGGCCCACCAGGTCCCTCTGATCACAGGCTCCACCCCTACCCAGGAGCCCCATGGCTCAGGCCCTTCTCAGATTGTTCAGGACCCATGCGCCTAGTTCAGAGTGACCTGGGTGCTGAGAAGTTCTCAGGACCCCGTCTGCTGGGCATTTGCATATGCAAATTAGCCTCCATATTTGTTGGATTAATTTGCATACTCACTCTGATTGGATGTGGGAGTAGCAGAGATACAGTCAATTTAGATGTTTGTTTATTATTAGGTAACTAGTGGTCTGGTGCAAGAAATTTGTGCATGGGGGGGGGGGGGTGGTGTTGCTTTCTGTTTTCAGGAGGATTATTCCTGAAATAATTAAGGAAAGGGGGCTCAGTCTTTTCTTGGTTGCTTGTTCCTACCCAGGACCTTCATCTTTATTCTCATCCTCAGCTTCTCAGGGATCTTCTCCTTCACCTTCACCACCTACTTCTTCCTCCTTTGCATCCTCAAATTCTTCCTGAGTACCTTTTTCCGCTCTCTCTCCTTCCTCTTTGTCAGCCACTTTCTTCTCCTTCTCCTCTTCAGCTTTTCCTTCAGAGGGAGTTCACTCTTAGCTTCCTAATGGTCTCCTCCACCTCAATCTACTCCTCCTGGATGTTGCTAATGTGTTAAGAAGGGAAGGAGCGAGCTGACATCAAGTAGGAGCTAGTCTATAAACCACCTTAGGCAGATTGACCAAAGATCTGGGAACTCTGGGTGTAGCCACTGGCTATGCTTTCCATGCTGGTGAAACTGAGCCGGGTCTCCTCACCTTCCAAAAGTTTCCTATAAGCTGCAATGTCAATATCCAAAGTCACATTGAGGAGGTCCTGGTATTATTTTAAATATCATGCCATTTCACTCTTTGTAGTTATCAACTCATTTTCTAATTTGTTGATCGTGTCCAGCAGAGCACTAACATTGGAGTTCAGCTTTACCAGAGCTTCGTTCATGCCCTGGCATGCTTTGATCTCCAGGGTCTTGGCCTTGAACAGGCAGCGGCTCTCAGACACCTTGTTCTTGGTGGTATGCACCCCACAGGTATTCTTGGCAGTGTTTTGGTCAGCATGGTGAGCAGCTCTTGTACCATTTTTCTGCTTTCTGCATGTCCTTGGCAGCCAGCTTCTCATACTGGGAACCGATGTCCTTGAGCACTGCAGAGAGGTCTGACTTGGAGAATGTGTCCATCTCCACGAAGATCTGAGTGTACTGGATCTGCACCTGCAGCTCAGCCATCTCCTCTTCATGCACCTTCTTCAGAAAGGCGATTTAGTCCATCAAGCTGCTGATGCTGATGCGTTATCAAGCTCAGCACCAGCAAGAGCAGCCTCGTCTGCACTTTTGCATGCCTCTATCAGCCAGCCCACTGTATCATCGTGGTTCAGCACCTCTTCCTGGTAGCATGCCTGCAGTGTGCTCCTAATCCCTTCCAAGCCCTGGTGCCTGGTAACTTCCCACTGCCCTCTCCTCACCAGGGACTGGGAGCAGTGGGCTGGGAAACAGGCATCCCATTTTCATTAAAATGTTCAACCCCAGCCTGCTCCACTGGTGTCCACAGGCAGCCCAGAACATACAGTGATCCCAAAGAACCTACCAGGTTCCCTGATGGCGGCCTCCATGCAGCGGGCAGCATCAGGCTCAGCCCCCCTGGTCTGCCCAGTTACCAATGGCTGCCTGGACCCTGCGGGCAGTGTCAGGTGCTTCCCATATGGCCTGCCTCAGCCCTGATGGTGGCCTGGACCTCACAGGTGGCGATAGGTGCTGCCTGCCAGGCCTGCCCAACTCTAATGGCTGCATGGACCCTGCGGGAGGTGTCAGGAACTGTCTGCCAGGCCTTCCCAGTCCCGGATGGCAGGCTTGACCCCACAGGCTTTGTGAAGTGCTTCCCGCCACTACTGTCCTATTTGCAATGGCTGCCTGGACCTCACTGGAGGCATCCACCAGGCCTGCCGGGTACCCAATGGCAACCTGGACCCCAAAGCAGCATCAGGAACAGACCACCATCCTACCCAACACCAATGGCAGCCTGGACCCCGCAGGTGGTGACAGGAGCTGTCCACCCAGCCTGCACCATTACTGATGGAAAACTGGACTCTGCAGTAGACGTCAGGTATTGTCTGTCTGGCCTGTCCAGTCCCTGATGGCCAACTGGACCCTGAGGCAGCATCAGGTGCAGCCTCCCATGCCTACCTGTTTACAGATGGCAGGTTGAACCCACAGGCAGCATCCGGCACTGCCCGCCTGGCCTGCCTGTTCCCCCAAGGAGGACTGGACCCTGTAGCAGTGTCAAACACAGCCCACCCCTCTTGCATATGCAAATTTACCCTCCATCTTTTGTTGTATTAATTTGCATATCACTCCTGATTGCTGTGGGCATAGCGAAGGCACAGTCAATTAGCATTTTTCTCCTTTATTAGTGTGGATGATACACACATTTGGGCAAAAGTAGGTTTACAGTTACTAGTGTGCAAAATAAATCATATAATAATTTATAAAAAATGCACAATTCAAATTTTGTTTTGAGTACTTATAACTGTAAATATACTTTTGCCCATGTATGTGAGTGTGTGTGTGTGTGTGTGTGTGTGTGTGTGTGTTTTCTGCCCTGAGGATAGGAAGACATCTTGCCATTTACAGATGGAACTTGAGGGCACTTGCAAAGTAACATTAGTCTTAATGAAGAAAATAAACACTATATGATGTCTTTTGTGTGTGTATGTGTGTGTGTGTGTGTATGTATATTTTTAAAATCAAACTCATAGAAATGGAGAGTAGAATGGTGGTTATCAAACCCTGGTGGATGGGAGAAATTGGGAGATGTTGGTCAAACAGGAAAAACTTCCAGTTAGAGATGAACACATTCTGGGGATTTAATGCACAGCAACAGTGGTTATAGCTAACAACCATGTATTATGTACTTGAAAGTTGCTAAGGGAGTAGATCTTTAATGTTCTCAATACAGAAAAGATATAGTAATTGTGGAACCTAATGCAGGTGTTAACAAATAGTATGATACTGGTTGTTTTTGAAATATATAAATGTATCAAATCAGGGAGAAACCAAGATGGCGGCCTAGGTAAGCTCCTAAGCTGCCACCTAGCACAACAATTTCAAAACAACTAAAAGACAGAATGGACATCATCCAAAAACACAGGAAAGCTGGAGGAGTGGGAAGTCTAAAACTAGAAAGAAGGAGAGAGGCTCATGGATCGGATTGGGAGTCGCTAAGCACTGAGGTAGGGAGACGCTCGTGCACAGAAGGGTGGCCAAATGCCTGGCTGGCAGGAGGGGAAAGGAAGTCCCCGATTGCACTTAACCCTTTCCGACTGTACTGAACCCCAACCCCGACCAAAACTTCGTGGACCCAGACTCATATGGAGTCTGGACTGTAGAGAAAGGCACCCAGGAACTCAGAGACTGGGAGACCGGGGGAGCCGGGAGCCACAGCAGGCATGGTCTACAGTCATGTGTGCTAGTGAGTGCGTGCAGAGAGGTCTGACCTCAAAGGTTGCTGTGGCCTCTCAGTAGTGGAAGGAGTCAGAAGCTCCAGACTACAGAGACACAAGCCAATTCTTAGCAAGCCCCTTGGGCACTCACGCTCTTGCATGGAATCTGCATGGTCAGGCATAAACTCATGGGAGCCAGGGAAGGCAGAGGTCAGGGGGAAACTCAGGCAGCACACAAGGGCAGGGCTGATGGGAAGCCAAGAATGTCAGCTCAGCCCTGAGACTCCACACCATCCAAGCTGAGCACAGAGGCTTTTACAATTTTGCAAATTTGATCCTATATGACTGTCTCCAATACAGAAGGTATCCCAGAATAGACACAGCTGATATTCACATCTAATGTGCCTGGAGGTCAATTCCTCCCAGTGATACCAACAACAATCCAGTCTAATGGGCCTGGAGGTCTAATGCAAGTCTAATGCAAGGCTATTCATGCAGTCCACAAAGGGGAGCACAAAGAGTGTCTACCTCAGGTAATTGGGGAGGCTGACCCACTGGCCAATATAAGACACCAAGCACACAAAGCAACCCTACCAACTCTGGGAAGCAGCGAAAATGCCAAGAAATGAAAATAGATCTCAAAAGAAAGAGATGGAGGAGAACAAAAGACTGGATATAGAGTTCAAAACCAGTTATAAGGCTTTTCAAGAATTTCTTAGAAAGGCTGATAAATTTAATGAGACCCAACTAGAAATTAAACATAAACTGACTCAAATAAAAAATATATATATACAGAGATCTAACAGCAGACAGGAGGACCACATGAATCAAGTCAAATATTTGGAAAAAAAGAGCCAAAGGACACTCCTCTGGAGAAGTAAGAAAAAAAGAGAATCCAGAAAGTTGAAGATAGTGTAAGGAGCCTCTGGGACAACTTTGAGCATACCAACATCAGAATTATGGGGGTGCCAGAAGAAGAAAAAGTGCAAGATACTGAAAACCTATTTGAAGAAATAATGTCAGAAAACTTTCCCCAACAGGTGAAAAAAATAGACTTACAATGACAGGAAGTGCACAGAACCCCAAACAAGAGGAATCCAAGAGGACCACACCAAGACACATCATAATTAAAATGCCAAGGACAAAAGACAAATAGAGGATCTCTCAAGAAGCAAGAGAAAAGCTGTTAATTACCTGTAAGAGAGCACCAATATGATTGTCAGCTGATTTTCCAACAGAAACTATGCAGGCCAGACAGGAGTGGGAAGAAATATTCAAAGTGATGAATAGCAAGAACCTACAACCAAGATTACTGTATCCAAGCAAAGTTATCATTAAGAATTGAAGGGCAGATAAAGAGCTTCGCAGATAAGGAAAAGCTAAAGGAGTTCATCACCACCAAACCAGTATTATATGAAATGCTGAAAGGTATTCTTTAAGAAGAGGAAGAAGAAGAAAAAATATAAAAATTATGATCAACAAATACATATATATCAAAAAGTGAATCTAAAAGTCAAGTGAATTAAAAATCTGAGGAACAGAATAAAATGGTGAATATAATAGAATCAGGGGCAAAGAAAGGGAGGGAATGATAATTATCAGGTAGGAAGGGGAATGGGGGGTGCAAGAAGATACTGGACTAAAATCGTACACCTAAGGATGAGGACATTGGTGGGGGGGTGGGGGGGAGTTAAGGGCAGAGGGTGGGTTGGGAACCGGGTGGAAGGGAGCTATGGGGGGAAAAAGGAGAAACAATTGTAATTATCTGATCAATAAACATTTATTTTAAAAAATAGAAATAAATGTATCAAATCAACACATTATATACTTCAAACTTATACAATGGCACCTCATCAACTATATTGATAAAGCTGATGGGGAAAAAAGTAGGGGGATCTGGGTTCTTCACTAGAGATAAGGAGCTGGCAAGAATGGGTGAAAATCAGACCCCAGGCGATTAGCTTTAGGTTAAGTGAAACCCCTCACTACATGGGCAAAGTCACCTCCAGGAGTGTGTATGAGTTAGGTAAGGTTTGGTCATTAACAGGTAGTCTCCCTCCCTCCATTCAGGAACTGGCAATTTTCCTCACCTTTTCGTGACCTTATGGTAGGAGACACCTACAAATATAGCCAGATTAAACCTTGAGGGAAAGTTTTCACACTCTCCCTGCTGGTCCATTTTCAATAATTGGAAAAACCTTCCTTTCCTTTGAAAAAGATGAGATTTTTCATGTGATTCCTTGCCCAAGGACCACCTTAGTGGCACTGTTTCAAGGAAAAGGGGTCTCGGTTTATAGGTAAAGACCTAAAGCAAACAGAATTAAGATTAGGGATCAAGGCTAGAAGTTAAAACAGGGCTCAGAAACCTGAAATGCTCTTCTCTGAGGTTGTAGCCCCTGTGTGAGACAAGCTGTTGTGTCACAGGGGCCTTCAGAGGACATCACTACAGCATCAAGCAGGGCTTCACAGTGGGAACTTCCCAACCCAATGCTTCACTGGTGAATGTTACTGTCTCTTTAATGTTCCAGCCCTGGGCCCCACCCCCTGGGGCTTCCTGCCTCTGAGGTCTGAGAGGCAAGGCACTTCCCTGTGTGCTGGGAGGAAGAGCCTGCTGAACTCACAACCAGAGGACAGCAGGAGATCAGGGGCTTCTGGGGCCGTTTTCAGAGCTTGTCACCAATTCTGCAGGAAAGGTGAGCTTCAGCAGGAGAAGGAAGTGGTCCACAGAGTAGGAGCTGTGAGGACCTGGAAGAATTCAGTGCCTGTAAAAAGCTCGCTGAGTGAGTACCTTGGTTCTAGTAAATACCAGGAAGGGAGCGGGACCTAGAAATAGTAACTCCACACTCCCAGGTGTGTCAGGATGTCTGAGTTTCACACTCAGTAGCTTCAGGAGCATCAGCAAGTATCTCCTCCAGCCTGGATGCCCACGTTGTTACTCGGGACTGTGCACTGTACACAGGGACTCAGCAAGCACAGAAGGTTCCATTGTGTTAAACAATGATTGATTGGCTAGAGCCACTTTATTTGGAGAAACCTCAGCTTTGGGGGGGAAAGGATATCAGATGTTGGAGGGGAGTGTCCCAGTCTCTCCAGGACACTGATCATATTTAGAAACATGAGACAGGACAGTGAACTGACTTCCCAAGAGCATTGTCAGAGGCTCCAGATCACCTAAGACATATGTTTCTTTTCCAATTTTCAAAACAAAAATTCTACTCTTGTACATCTCCCAGGCCATCTACAGTAATTGGATCCTTAGTTCACTGAGAAAATTTTCAAGTTTTCTTAAGCCTCCCCTGTGTTCTAAATCTCCTGGAAAATTCTAGTATCTATAGGTTTTATCATGGACATAGAATTACCAAAGAAAAATAATAACTATAGCTTTCTTACTGGCATGAGTGTTAAATCTCCACTCTGCCTCTTGGATTTAATGTCCCTGAAAAAAACAAAATCAAGCTCATGAAATGCTCTCACAATATTATTCCCATCACTTTCCAACCCTTTCAGTGTTTTCCCTTCAATTCTAATGTTCAGGGTAAATGAGAAAGATGACTTTGTCACAGTGGTGTCACCAGCTCTTTGAGTTGAGCTGACACGTCATAGGTATTTATACCTATTTGAAGAATGAATTAACAGTGTTTGTGACTTTTTCAGGTAAGCATGGGAGGACGGAAGATTGCAAGAGATGAAGAAAGTGTCTATGGTAAGGACATGTGCACTGCATACTTACCTCCAGTTATGAGCCCTGGATAGTAATAAAAATGGGAAAACTCAGAACTGAGCAGGTAACCCCAAACAGGTCTCTGACGTGTCTCAGGTAAAACAGCAAGAGCTCTGAGACGTGCATTTTAGTTGGGTCCTTGCCTCTGTCAAGCTGGAAGAATATGAACTTCCCTGACTATCCTGAGCCTCCATTCCCTAAGAGTAAAATGAGGATAATAAACCTACTTTGACCTGCACAGAAGATGATGTACACGGTATCAGGTCATGCACTAGAGGGATACACCAGGTAGAATGTTAGAGAACATGGAGGGTTAAATAGGTGTCTTATTAGCAGGCACCTTATTATGAAGGAGGGTAAGGGATATGAAGAGGGAGGGGAAGGAGGAAGTGGATGGTGTGAGAGAAGGAAGAAGGAAAAGGGGAATATCATTCAATCCTCTCAACAGCCGCGGGAGAAACAACTTTTACCATTATCCCTATTTTTGCAGCAAGTTTTAACCCTTGATTGGCAACTTCCAAGATGGCATAGCTGGCCCATCAAAGGGCAGTGAATCAAATCCTGGGTGTCTGGGACTCTAGACAGCCCTTCATGCCCAGGCCTACTGCCCCCTCATGCCCATCTTTCATGGGCAGGCTGGAATCTGGGAGAAGTATGGCAGAGGCCACTGAAGCCTCAAATAGGGCCCTTCAAAGGCTGTGGGGGAGCAGGAATAATGGGTGAGGCCATACCTGTAATTAGAAAGGAGCATCCTCTGGAGCAAAGTTGGAGAACATCTTGCCCTCAGGCTGTTTAAGTCCCGCTAAATCATCTGCTCTGGCCCTGCTAGGGCAACAGAGTCAGTTCTCAAAATTCAATAAATCTAAGAGCTTTTTTCATAGCATCATACATTTATATTAAGTGAATTATATTAACTGAATGAGGTTATAAATATCCAAATAGTCCTTGGAAGAGAAAAGGTTCCCCACCTCTGCTCTAGAGTAAAGCCCACCAGGTGTTGAGCATCAGCCGATGCATGTGATAAAAACAGGAAAAGGTGGTGAAGAGTCCTGGAGTTCAGAAAGCTCTGAACAATGACCTCAGTAAGGCTTTGATTGGAAAGCAGAATTGAGGTACTGCTGTTCTTGTTCAAAAGCCTCCGGAGGTCCAGGTAACCAGGATTCCTTGCTTTAAGGCTTGGAAGCTCACAGATCACTTGTCCTCTAGGCTCTGAAGACAGCATGAAGGCCCCGCTGAGGCTCATCCTGGTTGGGAAGACAGGGGCTGGGAAGAGCGCCACAGGGAACAGCATCCTGGGCCACAGGCGCTTTGTCTCCAGACTTGCAGCCACCTCCGTGACCAGAACCTGCGAGGTGGGGAGCCGCACCTGGGATAGAAGGCATGTAGAAGTCATGGACACCCCGGACCTTTTTAGCTCCCTGGTCTCTAAGACAGACCCAGGGTGCCAGGAGTGAGCCCGCTGCTACCTGCTGTCTGCGCCTGGGCCCCATGCCCTGCTCCTGGTAACTCAGCTGGGCCGCTTCACTGAGCAGGACCAGCAGGCTGTGAGAGCACTCAAGGTCCTGTTTGGGGACAACGTGGTGAAGCGCACCATCGTGCTGTTCACACGCAAGGAGGACCTGGGTGGGGACTCTCTGCAGGAGTATGTACAACACACTGACAACCATGCGCTGAGGGCTCTGGTATCTGATTGTGGGGGTCGAGTGTGTGCCTTTGACAACAAGGCAATGGGAAGGGAGCAGGAGGCCCAGGTGCAGGAGCTGCTGCTGCTGGTGGAGTGCTTGGTGGGGGACCACGCAGGTGCCCCCTACTCCAACGACCTGTACCGCCTGGTGCAGGAGCTGGCTTTCTTAAGGCCTGACGAGCAGCTACGAAGGGTGGCAGAGAGGCTGGTGGGCAGCACAAGGGGGCAAGGAAGGTGGAAGCTGTGGAACTGGGTGATGGCTTGGAAGCTGCGCATATCTGCGCTGCTTGGCGTCCTGTTCAAGCCTTGGAGACTGTTCTCCAGAGGCTGGTTCCAGGCTGTGGAGGAGGTCCACACTGAGTGACAGAGTGTATGTAAGTAGGATTTGGACCCATCACCTGACAATCACATCCTTCTGTGGTGTTTTTGCCTCAGAGGCCCACAGGCTTTTCTTGTGTCCCGCACCTGGCAGTAACCTGCCAACCCAAAGACAAAAGTCCTGCCCAGTCCCATCCTCTTTGCACACCCTCCTTCCCCCCAAAAAACCAAAAAAACCCTGAGCCCTTCTCTTCTCTTCCTGAAGCCCAACAACAGTTGTTGCTCTTGCCTGTTTTTCACTGACCTCAGGCAGGGGTCCTGGAATCATCCCTGGTCTCCCCAGGGGATCAAGAGCCAGAGCCAACACAAAGCCTAAGTCCAGACCCATTTATTTCAATTGAAGTTGAATTGCATGAATAAATGCCTTGATGGTTTGACTCAAAGGATAGAGCGTCTGCCTGTAGACTGAAGGTCCCAGGTTTGATTTCAGTTAAGGGCACATGCCTGGGATGCAGGTTGATCCCCAGTACAGGCCTTGCAGGAGCAGCCGATCAAAGATTCTCTCTCATCATTGATGTTTCTTTCTCTCTCTCTCTCACTTCCTCTCTGAAATCAATAAAAATACATATTTTTTTTAAATGCCTGGAACATTTACATTATGTTAATAGAAAACAATATTGCAGATATTTGTTCATCTGCCATATATCCATTGCACAAAGACACTGCTCTGTCATTCCTAAACACTGTTCAAAAACCATGCACCCAAGTGCAGACACACACACACACACACACACACACACACACACATACACATATTGGAGTATGTGCTCATAAGAATACAAAGCACTGAAGAATGGCCCATTTTTTTTCCAGAGAGGGACGTCTTTTTCCCTGCATCTTCATTCAGACTCTTCAGCAACTTTAATGCAGAGTCTTCTACAAACCCAAGGATAATTTAACTATCCTTAACTAAAGAGTCGAGTTCCTAGGAGCCATTGAGGCCTGCAGAAAGTCTACCTCCAAAAAGGAGTCTTCTCACTGGCTGACCCACTGATAGGATGAGCATAGTCTTTTCTTTATGAAATTGAGAGGTTTGGATATTTTTATTTCAAACCCAAAATAAAGGGCAAGCATGTGTTTGTGGGCTGAGAACTGGTGATACAAGGTGGGATAAAGAGTCATCCCTCTATTCATGCAGATATAGAGGATACAGCTCTCTAGTACAGTTAAATGAGCCAGGTTTGCATTGCTCACCTGTTCATGCACATGTGCTCTGCCCTCAGTCTCTACAATAACAAACTCAGGCTCACCTCCAAAATTGCTGGGTAATTCCAGATCTCCTCCCTACAGTATCCTTTGTCTTATGTCTTTACAGACAAAGTCTCCCAAGTCCCTGGTGTCTTCACCTCACTAAAGAGACCCGTAAAAGGGGGACATAATAATCTGAAACAGCTGAGTGCATATTGGAGCATAAGACCCACAGCCCTGCCTGGAAACCATTAGGAACACAAAGGGAAAAGCCAGTGCCAATGCGAGACTGGACATTTCCTCTGCTGCCAAGGTCATTGTGGTTTAATGGTTGTGCATTTCTCCCAGCAAAGGCACTGTTAGGTAATCTGAATTTGGTCTTCCCCACTTTCCAATATTCTTTTGCAAGGAACAAACAGGAAAACTCCACCATTATCACTTGCTAAGAAAAGCAAGGGTCACTAGTGAAAATAAAGAAAGAAAAAAAAGAATAGCGATGTTCACTGTAGGCAAAGAAACATTAGAATATTGCTTCTTGGTTGGGGAGAAATGAAGCCCAGAGAGTTCCCAAGGGACAGTGATTGAGCTGTGAAATGTATGAAGAAGCATGGGTGTTAGATGCAGGCACAGCCCAATAAAGCTGCAATCAGGACACTTTAAGTAAGAGAATGTGTTTGTTGTCTATGACAAATTACAAGACAGATATTGTCAGAGTAAATTAAAACACATGACCCAGGCTTTGTGGGGGCACCAACCTGGCTGAGGGAACATCTCACAGCTTGTCTTCATTGAGCCTACTGCTGTTACAAAGCAGAGTCCCCATTTCTCAGATAAGAAGGGGGTATAGGGGAGCACTGTGCTTGGCAAGGCAGTACTGCAAGCAGTGGAGCAGCAGACATGCAGCTCTGTGGTGAGGAGGGACTTCAAGAAACAAACAAAAGAGAAAAATGGGGGCCAAATAGACATACGTATTCTGTGCCTTGTCCCAGCGCAGATAGGAACAACTAAATAGAATAACATCCACCAGAATTGGGAAATTAGACACAGCTGGAGAGAAAATTCACAGCCAGGAAGGGCAGAGGATGTCTGAAGAATGGGTAGAGAGTAAGACACATAACCAGACCCCCTGAGATGAGACTCCATCCATGATGGAACAATAACACTTGAGTTGTATGTACAACACCAGTGATCAGCAAACTCTTTAGTCAACTGAGCCAAATATCTACAGAACAATGATTAAAATTTCTTTTGGGAGCCAAATTTTTAAACTTAAACTTCTTATAATGCAACTTCTTCAAAATAAACTTGCCTAGGCTGTGGTATTTTGTGGAAGAGTCACACTCAAAGGGCCAAAGAGCCTCATGTGGCTCTCAAGCTGTGGTTTTCCCTGTACTACACCAAGAGAACCCAAATATCCAAAGTAGAGAGCATCCTTAGCATAACCTGCACAGAAGATCTGAGAGACTGCACCACTGGGTCCCACAGAACATCTACTCTATAAAAAAAACTCAAAAAATCTTGGTGAAATAGAAGTGTCATCAAGAAACTATCAGAAAGAAACAGCAAAAATAGGAAGACAAAAAAAATAGCCCCCGTACAAAAGAAATTGAAGAATCATTAAAAAAAGGAAATGAATTAAATAAAGGCAATCATTTTTCAGAGAACAATTTCAGAGCAATTGATATAAGGACACTGGAAAGAATAGAAGATAAATCCAACAACATGTATAAGAATCAAGAGAAAATTAATAAGAAGCAAGAGGAAATGAAGAATATAATTAAGAATACAATGGAAAGTTTCAACAGTAGACTAGAAGAAGCTAAGGACCACATCAGTGAGTTAGAAGAAAATGTAGAAAAAACATGCAAGCAGAGCAGCAACTGGAAAAGACAAACAAACAAACAAACAAAAAAACACTTAAAAAGCCAGAGAAGAGTTTAATGGAGCTTTGCGGCAACACAAAGTGAAATAACATTCACATAATAGGGGAGCTAAAAGGACAAGAAGAGGAGCAAGGATTATAAAATCTATTTGAAGATATAATGACAGAAAAATTCCTTAACTTGGGGAAGAAAAAACTCACACAAATCCAAGAAGCACAGATAGTGCAAAACAAGATTAATCCAAGAAGACATATCATAATTAAATTGGCAAACATCAAGGATAAAATAAGAATCATAAAGGCTGCCAAAGAGAGACAGAAAGTTACCTACAAAGGATCTCCCATTAGACCAGTGATTTTCAACCTTTCTAATTCCGCAACCCTTTAATGTAGATCCTAATGTTTTGGTAACCCCCAACCATAAAATTATTTTCATTACTACTTCATAACTTTAATTCTGCTACTGTTGTTAATCATAATCTAAATATCTGTGTTTTCCGATGGTCTTATGCAACCCTGCTAGCAGTTCTCAACATGTGGGTTGTGATTCCCACAGGTTGAGAATCACTGCTGTAGAGCCTAACTGATTTCTCAACAGGAACATATCATGAGAGAAGGCAATGGGATGAAATATACAAAATGCTGCAAAGCAAAGGACTGCTTCAAGAATACTATACCATAGAAAACTAAGATGGCAACCTGGGTAAGTACCTAAACTGCAGCCTCACACAACAATTTTAAAACAACAACTAAAAGACAGAAAAGACATCATCCAAAACCACAGGAAAGCTGGCTGAGAGGAAACTCTAAAATTAGAAAGAAGGAGAGAGGCTCATGGATCAGAGGAGCCACAAAGCGCTGAAGTAGGGAGAGGTACGAGTGCAGAGAGGAAAAGTGGCCGAGTGCCTGGCTAGCAGGATGGGAAAGGAAGCCTCCAACTTCACTGAACCCCAGTTCCTACTGCACTAAATTCCAGTCCCAGCCAAAACCCCGTGGACCCAGGCTCATAGGGGTGAAGTCTGGACTATAGAGAAAGGCACATGGAGACTCAGAGACTTGGAGACTTGGGGGAGCCAGGAGCCACAGCAGGCAGTTTCTAGAGGTATGCACGAATGAGTGCACACAGAGAGGTCTGACTGTGGAGGTTGCTGCAGCCTCTCCATAGCGGAAGGAATTGGAAGCTCCTGACTGCACTGAATCCCAGTTCCAACGACCCTGGGATTAAAAGTATTATACAGAGACCCAACCCAGTTCCAGGCAAGCCCCTGGGGCACCCACGCTCTTGCAGGGGGAATTGGGACTGTCAGGCAGAAACTCAGGGGATCCGTGGAAGGCAAAGGTCTGAGGCACATGCACATGGGCAAGGCTGACTGGATGCCAAGATTGGTAGCTAAGCCCTGAGACTCCACCCCATGCTAGCTGAGCACAGAAGCTTTTGCAATTTTGCAAGTCTGATCCTGTAAGTCTGTCTCCAATACAGAAGGTATCCCGGAGTAGACACAACTGAAACTCACATCCAATTGGCCTGGAGGTCAATTCCTCCTAGTGATACCAACAACAATCAACACTTAACTATGACAAGGCTGAACACACAGTCCACAAAGGGGAGCACAAAGAGTGTCTACCTCAGGTAACTGGGGAGGCTGACACACTGGCCCATATAGGACACAAAGTATACAGAGCCACCCTACCAACTCAGGAAAGCAGAAAAAATACGGAGACAAGGAAATGGATCTCAAACGAAAGAAATGGAGAACAAAATACTGGATATAGAGTTCAAAACCACGGTAATAAGGTTTTTCAAGAATTTCTAGAAAAGGCCTATAAATTTAATGAGACCTTCAAAGATATGGAAAAGAACTAACTAGAAATTAAACATACGCTGACTGAAATAAAAAAAAATATTATACAGAGACCCAACAGCAGACAAGAGGAACATGTAAATCAAGTCAAAGATTTGGAAAACAAAGAGGCAAAAGACACTCCTCCAGAGAAGCAATAAAAAAATCCAGAAAGTTGAAGATAGTGTAAGGAGCCTCTGGGACAACTTCAAGTGTACCAACATCAGAAATTATGGGGGTGCCAGAAGAAGAGAAAGAGCAAGATCCTGAAAACCTATTTGAAGAAATAATGACTGAAAACTTCCCCTACCTGGTGAAAGAAATAGACTTACAAGTCCAGGAAGCACACAGAACCCCAAACAAAAGGAATCCAAAAAGGACCACACCAAGACACATCATAATTAAAATTCCAAGGGACAAAGACAAAGAGAGAATCTTACAAGCAACAAGAGAAAAACAGTTAGGTATCTATAAGGGAGCACTCATATGATTAGCAGCTGATTTCTCAACAGAAACTATGCAGGCCAGACAGGAGTGGCAAGAAATATTCAAAGTGATGGATAGCAAGAACGTACAACCAAGTTTATTATATCTAGCAAAGTTATCATTCAGAATTGAAGGGCAGATAAAGAGATTCACAGATAAGAAAAAGCTAAAGAACTTTATCATCACCAAACCAGTATTACATGAAATGGTGAAAAGTATTTTTTAAGAAGAGGAAGAAAAAGAAGAAATATAAAAATTATGATCAACAAATACATATATATCAACAAGTGAATCTAAAAATCAAGTGAATTAAAAATTTGAGGAACAGAATAAACTGGTGTATATAATAAAATCAGGGGCAATGAAAAGAAGTGGATTGATAATTATCAGGGGGGAAAGGGTCTAAGGGGTGCAGGAAAATACTGGACTAAAATCGTACACCTGTGGATGAGGACAATCGGGGGAGGTAAGGGCAGATGGTGGGGTGGGAAGTGGGTGGAAGGGAGCTATGGAGGGGGAAGGAGAAACAATTATAATAATCTAATAAAAACATTTATTAAATTAAAAAAATAAAGCCAGCAGAACAGATGAAAAAAAAAAAAAAGAATATTATACCAACAAAGCTATTATTCAAATTGAAGGTGAAATCAGGAGCTGCAGAAACAAAAAAAGCGCTAAGGGAGTTTATTACTACCAAGCCAGCAATGCAAGAAATGCTAAAGGCACTACTGTACAAAGAAGAAATAGGAAGGGAAGAAGAACACAGGCATAAATAATGAAAATGGCAACAAACAATACCTATCAATAACAATCTTAAATGTAAATGGACCAAATGCTCCAATAAAAAGCAAAGGGTAGCTGAATTGATCAGAAAACATGACCCATATATTTTCTGTGCACAAAAGACCCAATTTAGAACAAAGGACTAACATAGACTGATAGTGAAGGGATGGGGACATTTTTTCAGGTAAATGGAAATAAAAATAACAAGCCCGGGGAGCAATACTTATATCTGACAAAATAGACCTCAAAGTGACAGCCATAACAAGAGATAAGGAGGACTGCTTCATAATATTAAAGGGGAGAATTCAACAAGAGGATATAACTCTGATAAACATATATGCACCCAATACAGGAGCACCCAAATACATTAAAAAAAGAAAAAAAAAGAAAAAAAAAAAACACTTCTGGAAAATATCAAGGGAGAGTTCTAGAGCAATGCAATCATAGTAGGGGATTATAATACCCCATTGATACTACTGGATAAATCCTCTAAACAAAAAATCAGCAGATAAACAGCAATCCTAAGTGACACACTAGAAGAGATGGAATAAACTGACATATTCAGAGCATGTTACCACAACGATACAGAATATACATTCTTCTCAAGTGTACATGAGACATTTTTAAAGATAGACCACATATTCATACATGGGCAACATGTCTTCAAATTCAAGAAGATATAAATCATATCAAGCATCTTCTCAGATAACAATGCCATAAAATTAGAAATCAACACATAATAAAAACAATGAAAATATAAAGCATGTACAGGAAAGTACATATTCAAGCCAGCATTACTTTACGATCAAAACCAGAAAAGAATACTTAAAAAAAAAAAAAAAAAAGAGTTACAGGCCAATATCCCCTATGAACATAGATTCTAAAATCCTCAATAAAATTCTACCAAATCCAGAATTACATTAAAGACCATCACCATGACCAAGTGGTATTTATTCTGGGGATGCAAGGCTGTTACAATGTCTTCAAATTAATAAATGTGTGTGATACATCACAAAAACAAATTGAGAGCAAAAATCACATGATCATGTCAATTGATGCAGAAAAAAAAAGTTTGACAAAATCCAACACCTTTTCTTGATAAAAAAAAAAAAAAAATACCTCAGCAAATTGGGAATAGAAGGCTCATACCTTAACATAATAAAAGCCTTATTTTACGAACATACAGCCAACATCACCAACCAGTCCTGGAGATCCCCAACCATGCATGAGTTTTATGCACCAGGCCTCTAGTTGTACTTATAAATTCTAAAGGGTTACGTAGGGAGAAAAATTTAAATGGTCTAATATTGCTTATCCTTACTAATAAAAGCCTAAGTGGTCATCAGGCTATGATGCTCTCACACCATCACAGGATGGCTACATCTTGTGCCTGCATCAGCAGGCACACGCAGGTGGGAAGGGCTGGACTTGACAATGCATGCACTGCATGGAGTCTGCCTGGGTGTCCCATCTCTTCCTGGCTACAAGCATCGAGGTCTTCCTGGGGTTGCTGAGGGTTCTGCCTCCAAGCTCTGTGCAGCACAGAGGTGGGACCCCAGCTCCAGCCTACCTCTTTGGGGAAATCCATCAAGGAGCCCCAAATGGGTGGGTGGAGCCTATCTCTTTGGGGTCATTGATCCTGTGGCTCTCACACTGTGACAGGGATCTGACCAGGCTGAGGGACCCTCCCTCTCCCCAAACGAGTCTATGAATTTTGTGTACTGGGCCTCTTGTCAAGGTATGATTCACCAAATTGTAAGCGAAGAAACAAACAATTATGCTTTATTATATCTGGTACAGAAACAAAAAAAAGATTTAGAAATTAGCAATATTTTAAAAAATTCAAAAAAATTAATTATCTTCAGTTTATCCAACCCTTAATCAATTTTTATTTAACTGATTATTTGCCAGTATGTCCATGAGTCCACTTATTCCTTAGAGTTGTATACATTTTCATTTAGTTAAAAAAATATGATGTGAACATTTATTCTCAGAACCTATATTTTAAAATAAGTCAGAGTCCATTCCTTTGATCTTTTTGAAGATGTAACATATTTGCAAATGCATCAGAGTAGAAAAATAAATGACTCCAAATGACATGGCTATAGATTTACATATAATGGAACTGTCAAAGAAATTTACTTTTTTGTAACAGTAATACATGAAATTGGGTGAACTCAGACTCTCCTCACAGTTTCTTTTATCATGAACTTTGAAGAATAAATTTGCAGAATAAAGGCCTTTTTTTTTTTTTAGTAAAAGTATGAAAATTAAGACCCCATTCTTTATTTCCTTCATAATGCATCTCCATGCCTTATACTTTCTATAATCCCACTGATTCATTTTTAACTAATAAATCTTAGAAGCCTTCTTTCTAGTTACCAAGAAAAGCAAATAACCAACATTCCTTGAATTGATTCTTATGCACATTTCGAACTAATTTTCAAAGTACAATTTTAACAAAGCAGAAGACCTTATAAGAGTTCTAAATCCACTTTACAGACTTTGGCAATAAATGTAAAGCAGGTAATCTAACAACCAATAGGTTAACAGCTGAAAAAAGGAAGGTGAAAGAGACCCCTGCTTAAGGCAGCAGCTGCTTGAGAGAGCAGCTACAGCCAAATTAAGTAGCCCATGGGCCCTGCATCATCTCCAAAACTACAAGGCGGACAATGAAAAGGCTACAGAGTCCACTTACTTCCTACTTGATGTGGAGAGATGGTACTGCAAATCTGAAATGCAGAATTGGGTGAACTCGAACTCTCCTCCCAAGTTCTTCATAAAGTTTTTTTTGGGGGGTGGGGGGATTTTGCGCACTGAAAGAATATTTTTTTTAAGTATAGAACTTTCTTGGAAGCATATCAAACTTGTGAGTTGGGAGGGGTTTCCAAGTGTGTAACCAGTGAAGTCTCTTTGTATAAAAGTTTATAAATGCTGGCAACTCTTTGTCTATATATGCTACCCTCTTCTTGGACTCCTTCCCCATTTTATGTACCATGTGCTCTTCTAATTGCCTTTTCCACCCTTTTCCTTACATGGTATTAGTTGCAAAGTTTCAAAGCCACCTGGTGCCCCACTCTTCTTCTTTGTATTATCCTATCTAATAAAAGAGTAATATGCAAATTGACTATCACTCCAACACACAAGATGGCTGCCCCATGTGGACAAAAATTATTTGCCATAAGATGGCCAGCAGGGGAGGGCAGTTGGGAGAGGCAGCGCTTCAGAGGAGAACAGTTTGGGGGGATCCAGGCCTGCAAGGGATTGCAGTTAGGGGGGACCAGGCTTGAAGGGGAGAACAGTTAGGGGTGACCAGGCTGGCAGGGTAGGACAGTTGGGGCTGGGAGGGGGGACCAGGCCTGAAAGGGAGAGCAGTTGGGGGGAAAGGAGACCAGCAAGGGAGAATAGTTAGGGGTGACCAGGCTGGCAGAAGAGGGCAGTTAGGGGCAATCAGGCCATCAGGGAAGGGCAGTTGGGTGTGGGGGAACCAGGCCTGCAATTGGGAGATATCAGGCTGGCAGGCAGAAGCAGTTAGGGGGAATTTGGCAGCCATGAATGCAGGCAGGCAGGCAAGTGTTTTTAGCCAGCAGTTCTGTATTGTGAGAGGGATATCCCAGATTGAAGAGGGTGTAGGCTGGGCTGAGGGATACACCCCTCCCTGTGCACAAATTTCATGCATTAGGCCTCTAGTCTATCTAATAAAAATGGACTATGCAAATTGACCGTCATACCATCACAAATGTGGTGCCCAGTCCCCTCAGCCCCACCAGAGTTCCATAGTCCTTTCAGCCCAACTTGGTGGGAGGGAGTGTGGTGAGCAGCACATGTGCATTGCAACCAGAAACGGCCTCAGCCCCCCAGGGCCAGCCTGAAGTGCAGGCAAGCCTCAGATGGTGGCTGCCCAGCCGCCCAAAGCTTCCTGGGGCTTTGGTAACCAGGACCAGCTAAGGCTTGTGCTGCTGGCAGTGACAGCAGTAGAGGTGTGATGGGGGCATCACCTTTTCCTGAACATTGGACCTCCTTTTCCCCCTGAGGTTTCCCAAACTGTGAGAGCGGGCAGGCCAGGCTGAGGGACCCCCCCCTACTCCAGTGCATGAATTTTCATACATTGGGCCTCTACTCTTATAATATTCCTCAATCCTCTGTGTATGTGAGACAAATATTCTGGTTGCTTGTCTCTATCTCTGCCCATTACACATGTCTTCCACTCCCATGGAACCCCATTTGTTAAACCCACCTTCCCTATCTCTATATTCCCTTTAATAGCATTTTAAGGTAACAGCTATATAACATCCACTTTAATAATAAAACTACATGTATACAAATAGAATATAATTATTATTCTTTATTTGATGAAATTTCTTATGAACTTCAATTATAGTGGAACCAACTTGTTAAAAAATCAAATCTTTTTTTCCATTAGAAAAATGCAAATTGAATTAACTGTTCCAGATCCCAAATTATTCCTTGTTTAAACATTTCTTATATACAGTGCATGTCTAATGTACTGTTTTATCCTATATAATAAAAGGCTACTATGTAAATGCACTGTTTAATCCCATATAATAAAAGGCTAATATCCAAATAGATTGAAAGGTAGAACAACCAAACAACCAGTCGCTATAAGATGTGCTGAGCACCAGAGGGCATGTAGGCATTGGCTTCTGTGGGATGGTGGAGCAGGTGAATGGAGGCACCAGACCAAGGTGAGGCGCTGGTCACTGTCATCAGGGCAAGCCTCTGGTACTTACTAAAAATTCTTTCCTCCCTCATACCACTGGCCCCACTCCCACATGCTGCCTGCACCAGATCTGATGCTCACACCTGCTGCTGGTGCCAAGCGCTGGTCCCAATCACTTGGCACCATCAGCAGGTACAAATGGCAATTGCCAACCCTGATTGCCCCTGAGGGCTTCTCCATATCCCCCAATCCTGAGGAGCAATTGTAGCAGCAGCAGCCGCTCACACCTGCTGACAACGCCAGCCCTACAAGCACCTGCTGCTGGCGCCAGGCCCCAGTTGCTCAGCACCCTCAGTGGATGGGAGCTCTGGCAGCAGGAGTGCAGGAGCTGGCAAACATGGTACCAGGGCATGGTGGCAGGGGTTAGGCAGTGGTACAGAGGATGAACCGAGACCCACCCCTGTGTCAACCACAGCCTCGATGCCCACAGTTCCTTTAAGGTGCACAAGTTCTTGCACTGGGCTCATAGTTTATAAATAAACACATCTTTTCTAAAATGTATGGAACCACTCCTTCCTTGCCTCAAAGGAATTTTTCATATATCACTGCCTCTGAAATGCTGTCACCTGATAACTCCTTTTCTTTTATCCAAATAAATAAGTTTTCCCACTATTTAATTGCCCGTGATACTTGCTTTGTGAGCATTTTTAGACCTTTACCCACATTAGCACACTTGATGGCCTCTGTGTTTTACAAGAGAATAAAGCTGGGGCTAAATGGGATGCTGGCCTCTCTGACAGAGAGACAGTGCCCCAGCCTGCAAGCCCATCCTTATTTTATAACCAGATTCCAGGAGTCAAAGTAAGGGCAGGGTCAATATGTTTACAATGTTCTTGAGGTTTTTGAATCTACTCAATTCCATGCACCTGATCAAACTTTGTTTATTTGCTGCACCTCCTGCAGCCCCTATTACTCAGCCACATGGTACCACAGGTTCAGACCAAAAGGTCAAGCTTAGAACTTTAGACTTCAACTATAATTGTGTCACAAGAGAATCATGTCCTCTCATTAGTCCAAGGCTTGAACCTGTCCAAAGACTGTAGCCACTGTCCACAAGAAACACTAGAGGGAATTTTTTTAAAAGATCACGGGATTTCTGAAAGACAAGAGAGTGATTATCATTAAGATTTCTCAGTTAGGATTCTAGCAGCAGAGATGTCTCAATCTAATTAGGTAATTGGGAGAGAGTCAACTGCATTGTTTCCTATAATCCTCAGACTCAGGGATGCAAGTGACAAAGTAGACTGCTGGCCACAGTGAGGAAATTACACCCTAACCCTAGGGTGTAATTTCCTCACTGTGGCCAGCAGTCTACTTTGTCACTTGCATCCCTGAGGGGGTGAGGCCTGGAACCCACACCTTAGAGAGGGTGAGGCCTGGAACCCACACCTTAGAGAGGGTGTGATCTTAACTAGCATTGCAGGTGATCAGAGATAAACTTGCAGGGAGAGAAACAAGAGAACAAACACCCAGACTTGTTTTGCTACCCAGAGGAGATCTCCTGCTTGGACTTCCAATTGGCAGAAGTCAAGCATAAGTCAGAGAGCCAGAGATCCCACTGGTGTTGTTAGATAGCACAAAGGTCAAAATGTATGTGCTATTCTTGCTAAATGCTACACTTATTAAACATTAAATTTATGAGACCAGCTGGAAACAAGATGTGCTTAACAAGAACTCAACAGGACAAATGTAGCCAACAAAAAAAAGAAGAAAGAAAGAAAGAAAGAAAGAAAGAAAGAAAGAAAGAAAGAAAGAAAGAAAGAAAGAAAGAAAGAAGAAAGGAGGGAGGGAGGGAGGGAGGGAGGGAGGGAGGGAGGGAGGGAGGGAAGGAAGGAAGGAAGGAAGGAAGGAAGGAAGGAAGGAAGGAAGGAAGGAAGGAAGGAAGGAAGGTGTAATTGACCACAAATAGTGTAAAGAATGGATAAGCCTTTATCTCTGGGGAGACAGAGCTTTTGATATGAGTCCCCTGTCTCCTTAACTTCCTACAACTAAATAAAACTACCCTGTGACAACCATGTCTCCTTCTGTAATAGGACATCCCCAGTGGAGAAGCCCTTGAGTTTAGTAACAATATGATCCAGATAAATCAGCCTCCTGGGATAAAGAGCCAGGTTGAAGGAGAGCAAAGCCTGTGTCTACAGATGGAAATTAAAAATATTTAGCACATTAGATATTTTTAAGTTATAGTCAAGGACATTTTGGAAGGCATCTAAAAAAGAAGAGCGAACATCAAGAAGAGAATTTAGGAACTTACAAACATCCACACGTTATCCGACAGGTATTGGCCCATAGTGTGTGAGTTCTTGACTTGGTGCAGGAAAGAGGATGCTCATTAAAGCTGGGGACAGTGAAATAAAAGAAGGGGTTAGGATAGAAGAAGCAACAGCAGAGAGCCTAGGTGGGGCTGCTTTGGCTCTAGAAATATTATAGGAAAGAAGTGAGCCAAGGTGGGACTGCTTCAGCTCAGAGGGAAGTCAGAGAAAAGTGGCCCTTGGAGACAGGATCAGGAGCTGAGGCTGGGTGCCACTGCCCACTGCTCCCCTGGTTGCACATCCATCATGGGGATCCACAGAATTTAGGGAAAAATAAAAAGTTCATGCCTGGTATAGGGCATGGGCTTGTGCAAGAGCGAGTTTTTGTCTTGAGGACATTTTATCCTTTTTCTTTCCAATCAGCTTCTCAGGTGCATTTTTAATATGCTGATGCATCAAGATAAGTGCATAGCCGAAACCAGTTTGACTCAGTGGTAGAGCATCCGTGTGTGGACTGAAAGGTTCCATGGTTTGATTCCGGTCAGGGTCATGTACGTTGGGTGTGCAAGAGGCAGCTGGTCGGTGTTTCTCTCTCTTCGAAGTTCTACCTCTCTTTCTCTCTCCCTTCCTCTCTGTAAAAAATCAATAAAATTTTTTTTAAAAAGATAAGTGTATAGGGGAGTTTTGGATTACTATTATGTCTGTTTCACTGCATTATTTTACCTAATTGTGCCAGGCTTTGATGTGGTTTTTGATATTTTTCCCTGACTTCATTTGCCCTTGGGTTTAGCTGGCACAAATGGCATGAATTGGGTCTTTGTGCTCTACTTCCCAGACCAGTCTGATTTAAGCTATGCATTCTCTGGTAAGGGAGGAGATGTATAAAGCATTTGCTCCCAACTGCCCCTGCTTGGGAAAGATAAGATTTTGTGATTAACAATTGGCTATAAGCTGCCTATCTTCTCATCTCAGTTTTCTAATTCTGTTCATCCAGGAATTTTTCTAGCTTCTTATTCTCCTGCCTCACATGGACCACAGAATCATCTTGCTGGAGAAAACAACTGTTTCACTATCAAGGTGCACGCAGACATGAACTGAAAAAATGTGCGTGCTAACACTTGAAACATGAAGGATTTCTGATTTGAATTTTCCTAAATTGAGTCTGTGAACTCTTAATTAAATAAAATATTATTGCTTGATTATGCCAATTCTATAACTTCTTCCATTTGTTAGCATTGTGGGTATTGGTGGTGAATGAGCAGGGAAGATGCTGGTGGTTACTATCACAGCATAACAAACCATCCCAAAGCCCAATAGTTTAAATCAACAAACTTTATTTTTCTCACGAATCTGCATTCTGGGCAGGATGAAGTGGGGGTGGCCGATATTTGCTCTTTGCAGCTTCATCAGAGGTGGCTCATTTGGCAGCTGGAGAATCTGCTTCCATGTTGCCTCACTTGCCTGGCTGTCAAGTTGGTTCTGTTGGAGGATGAAAGACCAGCCAGGGGAGTGGGCCAGTGACTTCAAGTCCTCTTCACATGGCCTCTCAATGGGCAACTGTGGCTTCCTCACCACATGGTTGCCAAGTAGCAAGCCTATAAGTTTCTGTGGCTTTAAGCTACACAGTTAGGGGTACTGTGTTACATCAGCCCTAGGAATCTCATACAACACCTTTCACCTTCCCTCTTCATGTTTCATAAGCTCAGCATCTCAGAGATTTCCCCTTCTGCATGAGCTTATGTTTACTACAGTAGTCCTTCCCAGCCGCTCCTGCACATCTGGCCCAGGTGGGCCACAAGGGCTGCTAATGAGGGAAGTGCTGGCTTTCCCAAAAAGGCCTTTAAACTCTGCCTGACCATGTCTCTCAGCAATACCTCACTGTCTAGGGTTCCCAGGCCCTATAACCAAACCACCCCATTCTCCTTATTTTTACAGTGTCTGAACTCAGCCTTTACTGAAGTATTTGGTAAATGTATGCAGCACCAAAACAAACCCCAAATCCTTTCTTTTTGAGAGAAAATGTGCTAATGAAGGGCTCCTGGACTCTCAAGAGAGTGGGCATACTACCAAGCTGGTGTGAGCAGAGCAGGTCCTAGACCACCTCTGCCTGAGAGCATGCTCCAGGCCCACTAGCAAGACCCGACCTCACACTCCAGCAGAAAAACAAAGTCACACAAAAGAAAAGTAGTTTCACAAAAAGTCAGAGACAAAAACAACAGTATGGTGGTTAATAGTGAAAAGGAGAATGGAGGTGTCTAAGGGGTAAATGGAGTCAAATCAATGGTGATGGAAGGAGACCAGAATGTTGGTGGTAGGTACACCATGTAATATACTGATAATGTACCATAGGATTTCACCCTAAAAATACACATACTATAGGTAACCAATTTATTTATAAAATTAAAATAAAATTTAATTTATAAAAAGTATAAATACTTTCATATAAAAAATAGAATAGGGCCTCATCCCTTACAAAGTAAAACAAAACAAAAAAAGTGTTTTTGCATTTAAATATAGAGGTGCCACCTTGTTCAGCTGACAGCACACAATGCTAACATGCCTGACAGTGTGTCCCTTTCTGTTAACATCAGTGACACTGGTTTTGATCCATGAGCTACAGAGCAGATTGTCACATTAGCACATCAGCACTACTGTCTGCCATTAACACATGAAATGCAGTCAGGAAGGCTGTTATGTTCTGGTTCTGCCACTAGCAGCATCTATGGTTTTGGACAAAATAATAACCCCTCTGGGACTTGGAATCTCTACAGAAAAGACAGATTAAGTGTCAGATCACATAAGTCTGATGCCTCCAAGAAATACACCATACGCAAATATCTGGGCCTTGCCCCATGAGAACAAGTCCTCAGACTCTCCCACTGGTTTGAATCCTGAGCCCTGCTTACCCACACTTCCTCTCAGATGTTGTTTGGTTGTAGTGATAAACCTGTGCCAATGAACAGGGTTCCTCATGGAAGAGCACATGGAGTGACCAGTCATGAGACTCTTGGCTTGAGGGTCTGTGTGAAGGAGCAATATCACTGCAGGCCTCGGTTCCCATGCTTTGAGTGCCTGGGATCATAAGAGTCCAGTGTAGTTACAGACAGTTACAGATCCCAGCCCCATTACCATGTGGCACCAAAAGACAAGAAGGCAGGAAGCAGGGAAGCAAGTGTGCTTCTCCCACAGTTCTCTGCCACTGAGCACACCCTCCACTCCCATTCTTACTCATCTGCCAACACTTTTTAGTCACTTTACTTTATAAACTTTTGTTTGCTTGGACAAACCTGAATTCTTGGCCTTTCCATGACCCTACAGGCTCAAGCATAGGCTGCTCAGAACAGGAACCCAGAAAGAATTCAGAGGCTGCTGGATCTATCTGTTAACATTCAGTCATTTGCCTCCTTTCTGGGATTTTCATTTTGGTTTGCACAATTTCTGCTGTTATCTGCATTTCTTCCTTTTGGGTTTAATTTGACTTTTATTTATTTATTTTTTTTTTGCTTCACTTTAGTTTTCCTATAAACATATATCCTTAAGTGCTTTATTAGTATTGATAAAAAACTGTAAGTACCTCTTTACCAAGGAAAAAGGTGCAATTTTAATGTTTACCCAAGTGTATCACAGCACAATTTTTTTATTGGTTCTCATAATCCACTCTATTTCCAAGAAATGAGCTACAGGATGATCTATTGTAAACTCATTTGTGCACAGGAAAGCAAGCATCCTGCCTTCACCGCAGCACTTTCGAGCCCTCACTTCCTCCGTGTCTGTTTAACTCATCACTTAAAGTTAGGGTCCCAGCACAGGCTACAAAGGCTAGGTTACAGGGCCCATGCTCCCTTATCTGTACCTGCTGAAGTGTTCAGAGGGGTGAGAGGAGAAGGCTGGGCCAAGAAAAACTTCACCATAAAGATCACCCTGAACTCTGTTCAGGGTCACTTTGGACCCTTCTGTGTCTGGTGCTGGCCTGAGGATGAAATGGAGGAGTTGTCCTGTGAGTCTCCAAACCCTCACCTGTTCCTCCTCCAGAGCAGGCACAACACTTAGCACTTTGACTCTGACATGAGCCAAACAAAATAAATTCTACTCTGAATTGAACCAGTGCTCATGAATTTTGCCATCTTTCAAATACTAACAATTATATTCTCAGAGCTTAACTGGTGAATAAACAGCTGATGCAGCCTCATTGTTTTGGAATATTCCTTTTTTCTTTCTTTCTTTTTTTTATTGCTCAGATTATTACAATTTTTTCTCTGTTTCACCCACATAGCTCCCTTCCACCCAATTCCCATCCTACCTTCTACCCGTACTTCCCACCCTCTCATTTTCCTCATCCATAGGTATAGGATTTTAATCCAGTCTCTTCCTGCACCTCCCATACCCATTTCCCCCCTGATAATTATCAATCCACTCCCTTTCTTTGCCCTTGATTCTATTATTTTCACCAGTTTATTCTGTTCCTCAGATTTTTAATTCACTTGATTTTTAGATTCACTTGTTGATGTATATGTATTTGTTTATCATAATTTTTTTTATCTTTTTTTCTTCCGCTTTCTCTTCTTAAAGCATACTTTTCATCATTTCATATAATGCTGATTTGGTGGTGATGAACTCCTTTAGCCTTTTCTGATCTGTGAAGCTTTTTATCTGCCCTTTAATTCTGAATGATAACTTTGCTGGGTAGAATAATCTTGGTTGTAGGTTCTCACTATTCATCAGTTTGAATATTTCATGCCACTCCCTTCTGGCATGCATAGTTTCTGTTGAGAAATCAGCTGATAGTCATATGGGGGCTTCCTTCCTTTGAGGTAACTAATTGTTTTCTCTTGTTGCTTGTAAGATTGTCTCTTTGTCTTTTGTCCTTGGCATTTTGATTATGATGTGTCTTGGTGTGGTCCTCTTTGGATTCCTTTTGTTTGGGGTTCTGTGCACTTCCTGTCCTTGTAAGTCTATTTCTTTCACCAGGTAGGGGAAGTTTTCTGACATTATTTCTTTAACTAGGTTTTCAGTATCTTGCACTCTCTCTTCTCTGGCACCATTATAATTCTGATGTTGGTAAACTTGAAGTTGTCCCAGAGGCTCCTTACACTATCTTTAACTTTCTGGATTCTCTTTTCTTCTTGCTTCTCCAGAGGAGTGTCCTTTGCCTCCTTGTATTCCAAATCTTTGACTTGATTCTTGTGATCCTCCAATCTGCTATTGGATCTCTGTATAATGTTATTTCTATTTTGGTGAGTGTTTGTTTATTTTCTAGTTGAGTCTCATTAAATTTGTCAGCCTTTTCTAAGAAATTCTTGAAAAACCTTATAACCGTGGTTTTGAATTCTATAGCCAGTCTTTTGTTCTCCTCCATCTCTTTTGTTTGAGATCTATTTTCTTTTCTTGGCATTTTCACGGCTTCCCAGAGTTGGTAGGATTGCTTTGTGTGTTTGGTGTCCTATAAGGCCCTGTGGGTCAGCCTCCCCAATTACCTGAGGTAGATGTTCTTGGTGCTCCCCTTTGTGGACTGCGTGTACAACCTTGTTACAGTTAAGTCTTGATTGTTGTTGTTATTACTGGGAGGAATTGACTTCCACGCCCATTGGATATGAATATCAGCTGTGTCTACTCTGGGATACCTTCTGTATTGGAGACAGTCTTATAGTATCTGATTTGCAAAATTGCAAAAGCTTCTGTGCTCAGTTGGATGGGGCAGAGTCTCAGAGATGAGCTGACAGTCTTGGCCTCCCATCAGCCCTGACCTTGTGCGCAAGCCTCAGACCTCTGCCTTTTGCAGCTCCCCTGAGTTTCTGCCTGATCATCCAGATTCCCCATGCAATAGCGTGAGTGCCCCAGGGGCTCACGCAGAATTGGGTTGGGTCTCTGTATTCTGGAGCTTCTAACTCCTTCCACTATGGAGAGGCCACAGTGGCCTCCGTGGTCAGACATCTCTGAGTGCACTCACTTGCACGCAACTGTAGACCCTGCCCACTGAGGCTCCCAGCTCCCCCAGTCTTCCAGTCTCTGAGTCTCTAGGTGCCTTTATCTACAGTGCAAAATCCACCAATTTGAGCCTAGTAACACGGGATTTTGGCTGGGGTTGGGGTTCAGTGCAGTTGGAAAGCTTTCAGTGCAATTGGAGACTTCCTTTCCCATCCGCCTACCAGGCATTTGGCTGCCCTTCCTCTCTGTGCACCAGCGTCTCCCTACCTCAGTGCTTTGCGGCTTCTGATCTGATCCATGAGCCTTTCTTTTTCTTTCTAGATGTATATTTTCCACTCTCCCAGTTTTCCTGTGGTTTTGAATGATGTCCGTTCTGTCTTTTAGTTGTTGTTTAAAAATTGTTGTGCCAAGGAGCAGCTTAGGTGGTTACCTAGGCCGCCATCTTGCTTTCTCCCCTGGAATATTTCTTGAAGAAATATCATTTGAAAGTACCACTTAAAATTAGAATTAGGGAACTTGTTTATGAACTGTGAAGAACCACAAATGACTGTTTGGAAATATAAGGAGGCACCAGCATTTCTTCTATTCTCTGCATTTATAACACATCTGCATTGATTAAAAAGCCAAGGACCCCAGATAAACAATGCAATCTGGAAGGCAAGGGAACTGCCACCCAGGCCCCATTTAGCAATAGTTCATTCAACTCCACTAAAGAACAACAAAAATGGAACACTAAATTATACAAAATCCATGCACTCAAGAGGAAGGAAGATTAGGGGACCTAGCAGAGTAACCAACATTGAATCAGAAACTACTGACTGGATTTCTATTATCAAACTGGATTGTAAGGGGCCCTGCAGAGTTATAGCTGGTGGAACAACCATATATGGTGAATTTTTTTTTTTTTTTTTTACAATTAAAGTCTCTAAGGTAATATAGCAAATGAAGAAATGTTCATTTTTTACATGGACCAAATTTTAGTAATAGGAGTGAGAATCTTGAGTACCTTTTCTGCAAGCCTGGTTGCGCCTCGCGCCCCCCGCCCCCCCAACTTATTTCCCCTACAGGCCTGGGTTCCCCCGCAACTGCCCTTCCCTGCAGGCCTGGTTGCCCCCAACTTTCGTCCTCTGCCAGCCTAGTCATCCCTAACTGCCCTCCCTGCATGCTTGATCACTCCCTACCTTCCTCCCTTGTAGGCCTGTTTTTTCCCAACTACCTTCTCCTGCTGGCCATCTTGTGGCAGCCATCTTGTGTCCACATAGGGGCAGCCATCTTTGACCACATGGGAGCAGCCATCTTGTGTGTTGGAGTGATGGTTAATTTGCATATTACTCTTTTATTAGAAAGAATAGAGGCTTGTTGCATGGGTGGGGGCCAGCTGGTGTACCCTGAAGAGTGTTCAGGATCAGGTTAGGCGGTTCCCTTGAGGCATGCTGTGGTCTAGGTGAGAGACCAGTGATGGTTTTCATGCTGGGCACATATACTGGCATCCCAAGTGGAGGCCCTCTTATTCTTCTTCTATAATTGAAATTTTCTAGCCTTCAGTGGAAGCCAGGGCTAGCCAGGAATCTTGGCTTCCTCCACAGCTGGGTAAACCCAAGCATCCTGATTATTCTATGGCCACAGCCATTTGGTTGGGTTAATTTTCATACTCACACTGGATTGGCTTGTGGTCATAGCTTATGGGCATAGAAGAAGTACGGTCTATTTGCATGTTTCTATTTTATTAGTATAGATGAACGTGGGGGAAAACTAGGTGAAGTTAGTGGGAGTTGCAGTCTTCATTAAAGACGAGGAACTGGCAAGAATGTGTGAAAATAAGATCCCAGCTCATTAGGTAAATTTACTTAATTTACACTAATTAAAGCCCCTCATTATATGTTCTCATGAGACTTCTCTAAGAAAAGTCAACTCAGAGAGTATGAGGTAGACTTGGTCACATCCTGGTTAATGACCTAACCTGCTGAGGTGCCCATCAACATAATCCTGTTCTAGCTTCCCTCCAACAACTCAGTAAATGGCTATTTTTCTCAACTTTCTCAGGACCCTCTGGGGAGGGAGACCTACAGATTTGGCTAGAGTAAGTCCTGACTGACAGCTTTCATCTTCTCCCTATTTTCCCATTTTTAATACTGAAAACACCTTCATTTGCTTTGAGAACCAGGAGACTTTGCAGATGATTCCTGGCACCAGGACCTCCTTGCTGGCACTGTCCCAAAGAAGGAGGCTCTCAAGAGGACATTTTATGGGAAATATTAAAGACAAAAGGAATTAAGATTTGTCATCAAGGCTGGACATGAAAACAGGCTTCAGAAACCTAATATGCTCTTCTCCTCTGAGGTTATAACCCCTGAGGGGACAAATGCTAGTTTCACAGAGAGCTGTGTTTCCCAGGGAAACTGCCCATCCCACTGCCTAACTGGTGAATGTTCCTGTCTCTAAGTTGTCACCATTCCCCACAACCTCCCCTCTGGGCTTCCTGCCTCTGAATTCTGAGATTCAGGACACTTCCCAATATGCTGGGAGGAAGAGCCTGTTGCACTCACAACCAGAGGAGAGCAGTAGGTCAGGGTTTTTTGGGCCAGCCTCAGAGCCTGTCACTGATTCTGAAGGAAAGCTAAATGCCAGCAGGAGAAGAGAACATGCCAGCCAGTAGGATCTTTGAGGACCTGGCAGAAGCTCAGTGTCTACAAGAAGCTCACTGAGTGAGCACCTCTATTCTAGTAGATACCAGGAAGGGGCATGTGGTCTAGAAGGATGAACTCCCCACTCTCAGGTGTGTGATGATGCCTGACTTTCACACACAGCAGCTTCAGGAGCAGTGGCAAGTATCTCCTCCAGCCTAGAGGGACAGGCTCTTGCTTGAGCTAAGTCATCTCTTAACTTACTCCACTAACAAGGAAGGAATGGGACTTCGCACTCTCCACAAGGGATTAAATCACCCTTTAGAAGGCATCAAAGAATCCCCATGTGCATATCTGGCAAGGCAAAGAGATTTCTGAGGACATATAACTGAGTCTAAACTCAGAACACGTTAAATTGAAAATCCTGTGTGTATCTGGGCTGAACCACCTAAAACACTCCTCTCTCCTTCAAGTGTCCAGAAAGCAACTTGCCAGAGACTGCAAAGGTCATGACCATGGTCTTCCAACACTTTCCCTTAAACATCTGCTCCTCAACAAAAGCTGCCCAGGACTGTGTGTGTGGCTGTGCCCTCTGCACTCCCTCCCCTCCTCTGCATGACTGGACTAGGAGTTCTGATTCAGACACTGAGATTAGGCACTGAGTACATCATAATCATTGGCTGGGATGTGGGGGTGCTTATATTCTGAAAGTACAGGTATGCAAACCAAAATCTTTGAAAAATACACATTTGACAGAATCCCCTAGATCAGTGTTTCCCAAACTTTTGACATATATGTACCCCTTCTATAATTTTCATAACACTGAGTACCCCTCGTACTCATAAGAACATAGAATTAGGCGCAGCTAAGCGTGGTGCAATGCATATCCCCACCCAACTCCGGAGCAAAGCATACCCCCACAAACTCTTCCCGTACCCCTGGGAGTAGGCATACCACACTTTGGGAAACACTGCAATTCCCAGAGAAAGGAGGTTCAGGAAGCCCTCGATTAGGTGAATAGACTCAGTCCCTTGGAGGTTTAACATATAAGATCTCACATGGTTTCCATTAGTCTATGACAGAATGTGTATGTAACCCCACATTTCAGCTCTCTGGACCTGTCTAAGAACTCTCTAAATCCCAGATTGCCCATGGTATTGTCAGTTTCCTGAACCTTCTCAACTCCACCTTTGGCCAGGATTCCTTGCATTAGAAAAATTCCCAGTCTTTGCATCTGTGGCTGTTTCTCCATTACTGCTCTGGTGTCAGTCATGGGAGTATATTGGTTTCCATGGGGGTGAACAGTGTAAAGGTTTTGGGTGTGGAGGGAGTTCCTGCAGAAATATGAACACCTTTGCATTGAGGACCAGGCCAGCCCATCATCTAAGTCCTTTGGCCAGAGACAAGGTATTCAGCCTGCCACTCCCTTGTCTTCTCCTTGTGCGGTGCCAACTACAAAGAACAGTCACCTGAGGTAACTTGGTGGACAGCATGAAGAAGTGGAAATGGAAATAAAAGGTAAAGCACAGACAGGGCTCAGACAGAGTGTGGGGGAGGCTGAAACAGTCACAGGCCTGGAGGCACAAGGCAGCTACAAAAGCCTGACAACTGCTCTCTGGGGAACATGTGAATGAGGGGCTTCCTTGTCCTGAAGTTGGAGAGGCAGAGGACAGACTGCCCTGGGCACAGGGACTTGGTGAGCATAGAATGTTTGATTGTATTAAATACTGACTGACTGGGTGGAGACACTTTACTTGGAGAAGCCTAAACTTTGGGGTAAGGATGTCAGGAATGGGAGGGGAGTGTCCCAGTCTCTCCAGGACATTGAACATATTTAGAAACATTGAGACAGGACAGTGAGTTGACTCCCAGAGCAGAGTCAGTGGCTGCAGATCATCTGGGATATAGGTTTCTTCTCCAATTTCCAAATCCAAAAGTTCAGTTCTCTTCTTGTTTGTCTCCAAGGCCAACCACTCTAAGTGTTTCCCTTGGCCCTGCCAAATGTTCTAGTACTCATGGTTTTTCAAAGTCTCCCCTGCTGCTGAATCTCTTGTGAAAACTGAGTATCTACAGCTTTGGTCACTAATATAGATTTACCTCTAAAATTTAATATCTATAGCTTTCTCACTACCTTAATAGTTACAACATCTTGTCTGCCCTTTGATTTTGAGGTCCTTGAAAAGACAATACCAAAATCTCCAGACCCTGTCACAGTATCATTCCAAAGCCAGCCCATGTCCTTCCAATGTTCTTTCTTCTATTCTGACATTCTGGGGAATCCGGAAGCACAACTGTGTCTGTGTGGTTTCACTAGCTTTTTGGATTTGGCCTGATATGTTACAGGTAGTTAAACCTATTTAATAAATGAATGAATAAAATTGTGTTTTGGGATTCTTTTGGGTAAAAATGGAAGGAAAGAAGACATGAAGAAAATGCCTATGATAAGAATATGTGCATACTTGCCCCCTGGTGTGAGCTCTGTGAGGGGAAATGGGTAAACTCACGGCTAAACAGATGACCCCAAACATTTTAGAGATGAATCAGTAAGAGCTCTGAATGTGCATTTAACTGGGTCTGTGCCCCTGTCCAGCTGGGAGATCTGAACTTGATTAGCTTACAATTCCATTCCTCAAGTATAAAATGAGGATAATAAATCTACTCTGATCTCCATGGAAGAAGATGAAGAGAGCATCAGATCATGCACTTGATGGAGTGTGATTCACCAGGTAGAAGGTTAGAGATCTAGGATGGAGGGTTAAATGGGTGTCTTATTAGCAGGAAGTAGGTTTAGCAAGAAGGGGAGTGATGAGGAGAGAGAGAGAGAAGAAAGATGGAAGAAAGTGATGTCATCTAATCCTCTCAATAACCCCAGAATAAACAACTCAGTACTCTTAGTCCCATTTTAGCATAAAGGTTTAACTTTTAGATTAAGCAACTGCTGAGGTTTCACAACTGTCCAATGGTGGGACTTTGAGTCAAACCCAGAGTGTTTGAGACTTCAGATAGCTCTCTATCCCCAGGCTACTGACCCTTCCTGACCATATTCCCTGGGCTGGAATCTGGGAGAAGTATAACAGAGGCCACCGAAGCCTCAAATAAAGACAGCTCTGGAAGGTGTGTACCATCAGAAATAATGGAGGTGAGGTCATGTCTGGAATTATGAGGGGAATCCCCTAGAGTAATATCCTCCAGCTGTTGAGCATCTAGAGGTGAACATGGCTACACCAGGGTGACAGGGATACTTGGTGAAGATCCGCCTGAATTCAGTAAGGCTTTGGTTGGAAAGCAGAGTTAAGACATTGTTCTTGTTCCAAGGGCTTCAGGGTCCAGGTAACCAGGATATGTTGCTTTAAGCTTTGGAAGCTCACAGATGATTTGTCTTCCAGGTTCCAAAGACACCATGCAGGCCATGCTAAGGCTCATCCTGGAGGGGAAGACAGGGGCTGGGAAGAGCCCCACCGGGAACAACATCCTAGGCCACAGGCACTTCCACTTCAGACTCACAGCCACTTAGGTGACCAGAACCTTCGATGTGGGGAGCAGCAGGTGAGACAGGTGGCATGTGGAACTCATGGACACCCCAGATCATTTTAGGTCCCTAATCCCAAGGTCAGACTATGCGGAGCGAGAAGATGCTACTTGCTGTCCATACCTGGGCCCCCAAGAGCTGATCCTGGCTACTTAGCTGCGCTGCTTCACTGTGTAAGACCAGCAGGCCATGAGGTAGCTCAAGGTGCTATTCAGGAACAGATGGTGGCATGAGCCATCCTGCTGTTTACATGCAAGCAAGACCTGGGCTGGGACTCTTTGCAGTTCTTCCTGCATCACACTGACAATCTTGAGCTGTGGGCTCTGGTAGCTGATTGAAGGGGGCACTTTGGACAACTGGAAGGTGGGCAGTGACCTGGAGGACACAGTGAAAGAGCTACTGGTGCTGGTGGAGCGACTGGTGCTGGACCACTCAGGTTACCCCTACTTCAACATTGTGTACTTCCTGGAGCAGGTGCTGGCTTTCTGAAGCCCTGGGGAGCATCTGTCTCAGGTGGCAGCAAAGTTTGTGGGCTGAGTGTGGAGGCGTTGAGGATACGGTCTCTTGTGCTGGCTGCACATATGTATGGCAGCATGGAAACTGCACACAACTGCACTGCTGGGCTTCCTAGTACTGTGTTGCCAGCTGGAGTCCAGAGGCCATAGTTGAGGTCCATCCTGAGTGACAGAGTTTATATATTTATATATAAATAGGACCTTTGAACCATCACCCGACAATCACATTCTTCCCTGGAGTGTGTGCCTCCGGGACCCACAGGCTGTCCTTGTGTCCCTCATCTTGTAGTAACCTACCAACCCAAAGACAAAAATCCTGCCTGCTCCCATCTCTCTCCAAACCAGACCCTGGGGCCTGGTCATTCCTGAGCTCTTCTTATTGGAAACCAACAAGTTTTGTTGCTCTTGCCTATTTTCTACTGAACTCAGGCTGCTGTCCCAGATCCTGGGATCATCCCTGGTCTCCCCTGAGAACCAAGGACAAAAGTGTACACAAAGCATCAGTCCAGAGTTCTGAACTGTATGATCAAGTGCCCTGGACATTCATGTTGTGTTAACGGAAATCAATATTTGTAGATGTTTGTTCATTTGCCTTATATGCCCATTGAAAAATGTCATTCCTAAATCCTTCTGCAAAAACATATGCATCCAAATGTGCACATGCACATACACACACACGCACACACACACACACACCCTTCCCTTCCACACATACCCTTTGGGGTGAGTGTCCATAAGAAGATAAGACATTAAACTGTCCATCTCTCCCAAGAAGGAATGTCTCCCCCTGTGTCTCCATTCATGTCTTTTAGCAGCTTGAATGAAGAGGCTTCTACAAGACCAAGAAAACTTTAACCTGAGACTTAAGTCTCTATGATCCACTGAGTCCTTGGCTCATCTGGCCAACCCCATTTGTTCTGTCCCCAGCGTCTCCACCTTCACACACAAACTCAAGCCCACCTCAATACTACTGGGTAAATTCAGATCATTTCTCCACAGTATCCTCCACCTAGTGCTTTCACAGACAGAGATTCCTAGGTCCCTGATGCCCTTATGTCACTAAAGAGATATATATATTTAAAAAAAGGAAAATAAACTGCAACAGTTGAATTCATTTAGGACTGAGAGACTCACAACCTAGAAACCATGGGAATAAGAATGAAAACAAGCCGAAAGCGGTTTGGCTCAGTGGATAGAACGTTGCCCTGCATACTGAAAGGTTCAAGGTTCAATTCTGGTTGAGGGCATGTACCTTGGTTGCGGGCACATCCCCAGTAGGAAGTGTACAAGAGGCAGTTGATCGATGATTCTCTCTCATCAATGTTTCTAACTCTCTATCCCTCTGTCTTCCTGTCTGCAAAAAAAAATTAAAAAAAATAAAAAAAATTAAGTATTTAAACAAAACAAAACGAAAAAAACCATATGTATTAAAAAAAAAAAAAAAAAAAAAAAGAATGAGAACAAGTGCCAAGTGATGAGACTTGATGTCTTCTGGACTACCAAAGGCATTGTGGTTCAAGGGTTAGGACAGATCCCAGGAGAGGTCCTGATAGGGAATCTTGATTTTGGTTTTGCCCACTTGTCAATATCCCTTTGCAAGGAACAAACAGAAAAACTTTACCATTGTCACTTTGCTGAGGAAGAAAATGGTCACTGGTCAAAATAAATGAGAAAAAAAAAAAATAGCCAAGTGTCTAGTGTGAGCAATGAAACACTTGATTATTGATCTTTGCTTGAGTAAGAATGGGGCCCAGAGAATCTCTAAGAATGAAGGAAGGGATATCCAAGGCTTCCAGGGACAGCTACACCCCACTATGGCTGAAATCTGGGCCACTAGGGAAGAGAGTGTGTTTACTGGCTACACATCTATTAAAAGAGAGAGATTGGCAGAGTAGATTAAAACACATGATCCACAATAGGAAAAATGGTAAAGGAATAGATAGACATATCCGAAACCTTGTCTCAGAGCAGAAAGAAAGAACAGCTGAGGGTCACATGGCGAGTGTTAGTTTGCAAGTTAATTAAGGGGCAGCTATACTCCAGGAGAAGGTGTGGGACTGCTGCAAGGGGTTTCCCTAATCAGGCAGACACAACCGTTGCTGGGTTCCCCCGCAGAGTTGCTGGCTCAGAGGTGGAGAGCGTGCCATCTTGAAGGAGAAGATGGATATTATCAGAAGCCTGAAGATCTACAACTATGGCACCCACATAACAGTTGCGAACCCCAGAACACTGGTTCCCAATTGGCACAAAAAACAAACACGTAGATTTAGAGGAGCTCCACCATAGAAAGGAGAGAGAGAACTACATAACCAGACATCTGAAGAAGAGAGACCTTGGGGAGTCAAAGAAACAGCCCACATATGAAAGAAAAGCAGGCATCACTAGAAAAGGAAGTAAACAAAATGGAGGCAAGCAACCTGTCAGAGAAATAACTCAGAGAAATGGTCATAAGGTGTCTGAAAAGTATGCAAGACAAATTTGACAATATGAGTAAGAATCAAGAAGGAGAACCAAGAAGAAATGACATCCATCACTGCTATAAAGAACTCAATAGAAAGCATCAAGAACAGATTAGAAGAAGCAGAGGACCACATCAGAGAGCTAGAAGACAAGGTGGGAAAAAATACCCAAGTAGAGCAACTTCTAGAAGAAAAATTAAAAAGCAGGAGGACAGCCTGAGAGAATTTGGGCACAACACAAAACAAAACGACATCCACAAAATAGGGGTTCCAGAAGGAGAGGAACCTGAGCAAGGAATATGAAACTTGTTTGAAGAAATAATGAGAGAAAACTTCCCTCATATAGGAAATAAAAAAAACCACACAAATCCAAGAATCTCACAGAGTCCCCCCAAAAAATGAACTTCAAAAGACCAATGCCAAGGCACATTATAATTAAATGGATAAACACCAATGACAAAGTAAGAATCCTAAAAGCAGCCAGAGAGAGACAGAAAGTTACATACAAAGGAACTCCCATCAGATTAGCCACTGATTTTTCAACAGAAACTCAACAGGTCAAAAGGGAATGGAATGAAATATACAAAGTCATGCAAAGAAAGGGTTTGAATCCAAGAATACTATACCCATCAAATCCATCAATAAAAATTAAAGATAAAATCAGGAGCTTCACAGACAAGAAAGGACTAAGGGAATTTATTACCACCAAATCAGCAATAGAAGAAATGCTAAATGGTTTCCTGTGAAAAAATAAATAAATAGGAAGTGAAGAAGTTACACAGGGGTAAAGAATAAAAATGGCGACAAATAAGTACCTATCAATAATAACTATAAAAGTAAATGGATTAAATGCCCCAATAAAAAGACACAGGGTAATGAATTGGATAAAAAAACAAGACCCATATATTTGCTGTCTATAAGAAACCAAGCTCAGAAAAAAAGAGACACACAGACTGAGGATGAAGGGATGGAAAAAGGTTTTTCAGGTGAATAGAAATGAAAAACAGCTGTGGTAGCCATACTTATATCTGACAAATTAGATCTCAAAGCAAAGGACATAAGATAAGGAAGGCCACTTTATAATGCTAAAGGGAGTAATCAAACAAGAAGAAATATGTCTGGTAAACATATACACACCTAATTCAGGAGCACCAAAATATATTTAAAAAATCTCCTGGAGGATATCAAGGGAGAAATTGACAGCAATACAATCATAGAAAGAGACTTCGATACCCCACTATCACCATTGGACAAATCTTCTAAACAAAAAAATCAGCAAAGAAACATCAATCCTAAATGACTCACTAGGCCAGATTGAAATAATTGATATCTTCAGAACATTTCACCCAAAAGCCACAGGATATATGTTCTTCTGAAGTGCCATAGGTCATTTTCCAAGATAGATCATATGTTGGGTCATAGGCAAAGTCTCTACAAAAACAAGAAGATCAAAATCATGTCAAGCATCTTCTCAGATCACAGTGGCATAAAACTGGAAATCAAATACAATAAAAACAATCCAAAGAACCCAAACACATGGAGACTAAACAGCATGCTATTGATTTGGTTACCAAAGAAATCAAGGAAGAAATAAAAAACATCATGGCAACAAATGACAATGAAAACACAACAATACAAACTCTATGGGACACAGTGACAGCAATCTTCAGAGGGAAGTTCATAGTTCTACAAGCCTACTGCAAAAAAATAAGAAACAATGGTAACAAATTACCTAATGCTACAACTCAAAGAGTTAGAAAAGCCCAAGAAGGAAGGAAATAATAAAGATCAGAGAGGAGATAAACGACATAGAGACCAAAGAAACAATACAAAAGATCAACAAAACCAAGAGCTTGTTCTTTGAAATGATATACAAGATTGATGAACCTCTAGCCAGGCTCAGCAAGAAAAAAAGACAGAGTACACAAACAAACAAAATCAGAAATGAAAAAAGCGAAATAACAACAGACCCCACAAAAATACAAAGGATTGTTTAAAAATACCATGAACAACTCTATTCCAAAAAAACCTGACAATCTGGAGGAAATGGACATATTCCCAGAAAAATATAATATTGCAAAACTCAATCAGGAAGAACCTAAACAGCTCAATGGACAAATAGCTGTGAAATAAATTGAAGCAGTCATCAAAAACTTCAGAAAAAAAAGCCTAGGCCAGATGGCTTCACAGGGGAATGTTACCAAACATTCAAGGAAGAAATGAAACTTATCCTCCTCAGACTATTTAAAAATATTCAAGAGAAAGAAACACTTCCAAGCTACTTCTATGAAGCCAACAATACCCTAAAAACAAAGCCAAATAAAGACATCACAATAAAAGAGAATTACAGGCTAATATCCCTCATGAACATAGATACAAAATCCTCAACAAAATTCTAGCAAATCAGATCAAACAATACATCAGAAAGATCATACACCATGACCAAGTGGGATTTATCCCAGGAATGCAAGGATGGTACAATATTCACAAATCAATAAATGTGATACATCACATAAACAAATTGAGAGATAAAAATCACATAGTCATATCAATTGATGCAGAAAAGGCATTGGACAAAATCCAACACCCTTTCTTGTTAAAAACTCTCAACAAGATGGGAATAGAAGAATCAAATCTCAACATAATGAAATCTATATATGGTAAACCCACAGAAAACATCATACTCAATGAGCAAAAACTAAAACCATTTCCTCTAAAAACAGTAACAAGGCAGAGATTCCCACTCTCACCACTCCTGTTGGACAGAGTACTGAAAGTATTAGCCATTTCAATTAGACAAGAGGAAATAAAAACCATCCAAGTTGGAAAAGAAGAAGTAAAGTTGTCCTTATTTGCAGATAACATGATATTGTACATAAAAAACCTGAAAGATTCCATCAAAACAATAATAGCCTTAAATAAATTAAGCAATATAGCAGGATACGAAATTAAAACCAAGAAATCTATGGCATTTCTATACACCAATAGTGAACTTAACAGAAACAGAGACTAAAAAAGCAATCCCATTTACCATCACACCAAATATATCGAAATACCTAGGAATAAACTTAACTAAAGAGGTGAAAAACCTATACCCGGAAAGCTATAGGACACGGAAAAAAGAGATAGAGGAAGATGTAAACAGATGGAAGAACATACCATGTTCATGAATTGGTAGATTCAACATCATCAAAATGTCCATACTTCCCAAAGCAATTTATAGATTCAATGCACTCCCCATTGAAATACCAAGGGCATATTTCATAGATCTAGAAAGAACTTTCAAAAAATTCATCTGGAACAATAAAGGACCCCAAGTAACCACAGCAATCCTGAGAAAGAAGAATAAAGTAGGTGAGATCTCAATACCAGATTTCAAGCTGTATTACAATGACACTGTTCTCAAAACAGCCTGGTATTGGCATAAGAACAGACATACGGATCAGTGGAATAGAATAGAGAATCTGGATATTGACCCAAACCTCTATACTCATTTAATATTTGACAAAGGAGGCATGAACATACATTGGAGTCAAGACAGTCCCATCAATAAATGGTGTTGGAAAAATTGGACAGATACATGCAAAACAATGAAACTAGACCACCAACTTACACCATACACAAAAAATAAACTCAAACTGGAAACAGGATTTAAACATAAGACGGAAAACCATAAAAATACTAGAGACATCCATAGGCAGCAAAATCTCAGACATATGCGGAAAGAACTTCACAGATACAACTCCTCAAGCAATGAAAGCTAAAGAGAAAATAAACAAATGGGACTAAATCAAAATAAAAAGCTTTATTTACAGCAAAAGAAACCATCAACAAAACAACAAGAAAGCCCACTAATTGGGAGAACATATTTGCAAATGTTATCACTGATAAAGGTTTAATCTCCTACATCTTCATATAACTTATACAACGTAATAAAAGAAAGATAAATGATCCAATTAAAATATGGACAATGGACCAAAATAGAATCTTTTCAAAAGAAGACAGAAGGAAGGTTAAGAGACACATGAAAACATACTCAAAGTCACTAATTATCCGAGAGATGCAAATCAAAATGACAAGGTGGTACCATCTCACACCTGTCAGAATGACATTCATTAACAAATCAACAAACGACAAGTGTTGGGTAAGAGTTGGAAATAAAGAAACCCTCATGTGGGAATGCATACTGCTGTGGTTGCTGTGCAACCACTGTGGAGAACAGTCTGGAGTTTCCTCAAAAAACTGAAAATGGAACTCCCATTTGACCCAGTAATCCCACTCCTAGGAATATATTATTGGAAACTAGAAATACCAATCAAAAAGTATATATGCACCCCTGTGTTCATAGCAGCACAATTTACAATAGCTAAGATTTGGAAAAAGCCTAGGTGCCCAACAGCAGATAATTGGATCAAAAACCATAGTACATCTACACAATGGAATACTAAGCTGCCATAAAAAAGGAGGAATTTATATCATTTGCAGCAACCTGCATGGAACTGGAGTACATTATGATGAGTGAAATAACTCATTGAATGAAAGAGAAACACCACATGATCTCACTCATTTATGGATAATAAAAAACATTATGAACTGATGAAGAAAAAGATAGATACAGAGACAGTAAAACAACAAACAGACTGTCAAATTACAGTGGGAAGGGTAGGGAGATATGGGGGAGTTAAGAGATCAACTTAAGTCCTTGTATGCATACATATAAGCTTAACCAATGGACAAAAAACTCTGGGGAGGGAGGGCATTTTTGAGTGTGTGTGGGGGGGTACAATGGTAATATATGTACACAAATAATACCTTAATTAAAAAAAAACAAAAAAACTGACAGAAACAGGCAGAATCTAGAAGAATTCCATAAAACCCTCAATCAGTGGATCGACTGATATTTGTAGAAGTTTATATTTTCCAAATACATATTTTTTCTAGTGCACATGGGAATATACCAAGACAGGCCATATACTGAGCTATAAACAAACAAACAAACAAACAAAAAAAAAAAACAACTTATGACATTTAAGAGAATTAAAATCAAATGGACTATGTTCTCAGACCACAGTAGAATTCAGCTAAAACTCCATAATGGAAATGTAGCAGAAATATCTTCTGTACTGCCCCACCAGAAGCATCAAGACTCCATAAATGGTCATCAGAATTTGGAATAATGCCTTGTTGATTGTTCTCCAAGGTAAAATTCTACCACTGAATATGGACTTTTTGGGGTTTGGAAGACACACATCACACTATCACTGAAGGATGGAATGTAAGGGGTAAATAGCCATTTCCCCCTATTTTTTGCTACATTGCTAAAGCAAATATCCTTTGTTAAAAAGAGCAGATACTATTCCCCACCCCAAATTCTTCCCCCGGTCCCTTTTCCACTTAGAGGACAGATGACCTTGCTGAAGAAGGGACAGCTTCAGTCTTTTCTTACCTTTGGCCAGCCCTCGTCCATTGTGATGACATGCTAACTCTGAGAGCATGATCAGCAAGTGCAATTTAGCCTCTTCATACAAGTATTTTTTTTAAAAAAATATATTGTATTGATTTTTTACAGAGAGGAAGGGAGAGAGATAGAGAGCTAGAAATGTCCATGAGAGAGAAACACCGACCACCTGCATCTTCATACCCCCTACTGGGGATGTGCCCGAAACCAATTTACATGCCCCTGACCGGAATTAAACCTGGGACCTTTCAGTCCACAGACCGATGCTCTACCACTGAGCCAAACCTGTTTCGGCCCTTCATACAAGTTTTGAGAGCAGCATCCTGGTCAGGGACAGACATCATCCCAGATAAGCTCAGAATCAGCATCACAGAACACTGTCAATACCACCAGTCATATCTCTGCAAGACTGTGAACAGCCTCCTCCTAGTTTCACTCACAGTGGTTTCAGGAGAACTTTAAAGAGGAGAGAGACTGCTATCTATTTCTGACAAAGGGGGAAACAGGGGCCTAGAAAGAGTAGATGGCACATAGCAAGCCACACACAGCCCAGAGATCAGCAACCAAATCTAAGTCTTAGAGTTCCTTTTGTCCCTCAGGAACCTCTTCAGCTAAGACTGGGGGAAATATGGCAATGAAACCACTAGTCAGAGTTGGGTGGGAGATATCTAAACTAGAAAACTCAGTTTCTCTTCCCTTGTCTGTGCTCAATTTAAGAAAAAAGGAAAATAATTCTAGTATTGAGAAAGAAGTGTTGAAATCTCTAACTGTAAATGTGCATTCGACTAATTCTCCATTTATTTTTGTTGGATTTTACTTCTTAAATTTTGAAGCCCTCTCATTTTTTTGAAACTCGCTTAATTATGAGGTACCTGAAAATTCAGTGTTGTCTTGATTAATTAATCTATTTATTATTATGAAATGTCTTTCCAGGGTGTAAAAATAGTATCATTCTGAAGCCTGCTTTGTCTGATATTAGTACAGCCCCTGCAGGTTTCATTTGACTAATCTGGGCATCGTGTAGCCCTTTCTGTGAAGCCATAGCCAGCATGGCCTCTGGTTCAAAGGCTTGGAGAAAGGGCTAGCCCACAAATTAATACACAAGACTCTAAGGTTTGAGGCACAGAAAACTTACCACCAGGATATGTTAAAGTAAAGTTTATTCCCCAGTAATGAGTGGGATTCATTAAGGAGGTAGAGAAATCAGAATTTAAGGAGTGGGTAGGGGAGAGAGGACCCAGCCAGGCTGCCTCCAGATGGACATGGTGGAAAAAGCAGCACGTGGCTGGTCTGGGGTCTTTTTAAGGGGAGGAACAGGAGAAGGTTGGACCCAGGGCAGAACAGGAAGGGCTCCGGGGCAATTTGGCACATGCTGATTGGTGGTTCAATGTTTTGGGGATGTTTCTGTGACAGATGCCAGTAAAGTTATAAATCTGCCGACCAGTTCAGGGAGGGATAATCTCACAAAGACAATAAATATGAATTTAAAAATTATGGGAGAAGCCAGGGAAACCTTAGCTGAAGTAACCAAGTTACACTGTGTCTCCATTGCCATCTGCTTTTGAGAGGGCAGGACAGAGCGGGACGGGGCTAACACCTGACTCCATTTTGTACTGTGAAGCAGGGCGGGGTTATCCTCCATTTTGTGTAACTGGACCCTAGCCCTCACCCAAGCAATCAGGGTCAGCCAAAGCTGTGACATCACCACCCCTATAAAACCCCTTCATCTGTTGAAGCTCCTGCTCTTCCTCCATGCCAATGTCGGTGTAAGAGGGACAGAGCCCCATGCAAGCATGGAACAGGCTTTCTGCTGTCGCATCAGACTCAGCTCCCTGGTGGTCCTTGGGGATCACGAAATCTGGGCATAACATTTGGGGGCTCATACGGATTTCCCAAGACCCTGAGGGACCCCGATACGCAGAACCTGACTGGCAGCAGTAGGTGTGTGTGTGTGTGTGTGTGTGTGTGTGTGTGTGCGCGTGCGCTTGTGTGAGCACTCTGGAGGGATGTGGAAACCCCTTATGTCGGTAGTGCCTGAAGAGGTCTAGGTGGACACACTACTGGAACACCAAGGGCCAGAGGATTCAGAAGTTCTGACCTCCCAGGAGGGCCCCTCACAGGCAGGAGAGAAGTAGAAAGTTCTCCTTGGACAAGGCAATCGCTTCCGCCGATCGGCATGAGGCCGACATTTGGTTTATAGGCAGGAGAGATGTAGAATCCTCTCCCAGGTCTGGTTTTAAGTTGAAATGTTGATGTTGGGCTCCCTCTTCTTGGTTGTTGTGATTTTCTGTGTTGTGGAGGTCCAGAATGGCCTATGGCAGACTTGTTGTTCTAGTGAGTGGCCAGCTTTCAATGTCAGTTGGCCACAAGAGGGCCACCGGTCATCATGAGGCCATCATTCAGTTTTGCTTCCACAGAGGTTGAAGACTGTTTTTAGGGGCCCTCTGTCTGTTTTTGTGTTCCCTGTTTCTATATTTGTATAAGTAAGGGTTTCATTTTGCTCTTGTTTGTAAATTTGCTGACTCTTTCCCCCAGAGCAGGCAGGAGGTGGGAGAGGGTAGAAGAGGCCTCATACTCACCATCTTTTAGGCTTTGGGGATTTCTGTACTCCTGTAAGGAGGAAAGGCTGGTTTAAAAACAGAGTGCTCATAGTTTTTGAGCTGGGCTTAACTCTTTTCTGTTTACAAAATAAAACCCTCAACTGTTTTTTAGCTTTAAGAAAGGTGGAGATGAACTGGGAGATAAATTAAAGCTAATTTCCCAAGAAGTTCTTTTGAAATTTTCTGCCCTGAGGCAAGTAACCAGCAGGAAGTAGGTAACAAGTTTACATATGAATGACTGAGAGCTTTCCTCTTGATTCCCCCCCAGGTTCCAGTAGGCAAGTTCTGCCTTCAGCTATCTTTAAAGATTGTGTTCATTTGCATTTAAATGGCTACTCCCTTTGCTAGCCAAGGGACAGATTTACATGTGAATACCTTTGCTTCTCAGTTTCCCTGGAAATTATATGGTATTCCTGTAAGTGCTGCATTTTCCACTTTTTTCAAATTGATGGAAATGACAGCTTGTGTAAGCAGGCCCATCATCAGTTTTAATAATTTATGGAATTCTCATGACTGCAAAAGCAGCTAGGCAATAATTAATAACCTGTTTAGCTGTTTTCTCTGTTGATGCAGTAGCCCATAATACTTTTAAAGGGACATGCCATGTCCCAAAGTGTCCAAATGAAGTGTAGTGTGTCATACCCATTTGCCAAATATGGTCCCTTAGCAAACCTGTAGGGTTGACTCTTGTGGTAAGCCCTTGAGGTAGATGTAATATGCAAGTGGGATACTCTCTGACAATCTGTTTTGCCTGTTGTTGAGATATTGAGAATTGTCTACATAACATTTTTGCAGGCTGATATAAAAGCTGATGAGATTCTGAGGCTTGTTTTAATAAAGCAACCAATTAATCAGCATATGCATTTCCTTTTGCCAAAGGGCCAGGTAATAAACTATGGGCCCTGATGTGAATGATATAAAAAGGATATTGTCTCTGTTGTACAATGTGCTGAACTTGTTCAAATAGTAAAAATAAACTTTGGTCACTGAGTCATTTCAAATGAGCAGTTTCAATTCTATTTAATAAGCCTGCAGCATAGGAAGAGTCAGAGATAATATTAAGAGAATCTTGAAAATTCTATAATGCAGCTTTAGTAGCTTCTAATTCAATATTTTCTTCAGAAGCATGACTAGTTTGGATGACTCACTCTAAATTCATTATATGATAAGCAGCTTTGCCATTTGATGATACATCAGTAAAAACAGTTAATGCTCTAGATATAGGTTCCTGCCTAGTATTATTTGGTATAATATAAACATTGTAATAACTTGTCTTTTAGTAGGTGACAACTAAGTTCTCCTGACAATCCACTCAGTTCAATTTGCCAATTTAAATCAGTCTGAAATAACATTTCTAATTGTTTCCCAGTGAGAGGAAGGTAAATACATTGAGGTTCTTCTCTAAGCTGTCTGTAAACTTTCTAAGTTGAAATATCAATTGAGCCATAAGTTCTATATATGTAACTGCAGTTTTAGAGGATTGATGTCCCAGGTCAGTGGTTAGCAAACTGCGGCTCTCAAGCAACATGCGTCTTTTTGTCTCCTTGAATTTTTTGCAAAGGCCAGTTTAGGAGTACCCTAAGTTAATAACAGTGTACCTATCTATATAGTTTAAATGTAAAAAATTTGACTCTCAAAAGAAATTTTAATCATTGTACTGTTGATATTTGGCTCTGATGACTAATGAGTTTGCCGACCACTGTCCTAGATGGACCTATTCAATAGTAACAAGAGAGTTTTTATTTTGGAAGATGACTCCAGTTGGGTTATTTGCAGTAGGATTAATCTATCCCAATAAAGGCAATTCAGGCAGTACTCATGCCACTTGGACTATGGAGATTGCCTTCTCAATTCTTTATTGTTGGGAGCCAGCAGAGTTTAGACAAGCAACTCAGTCTTAAGAAAATAGAATTAAGTTCCTTCTAGCAGAACTTATGCGGTGCCCTGAGGGCTTGGCCAGAAGATAAGATTAACCTGCCGCTTAGCATTTTCCTGCTACTTAGCAACTTCCCCTTCCTGATCCTCCCCCCTAGATAACCCAGCCTTGGAATGTTGCACCTTGGAATGTTACACCGCCCTGGCAGTTAGCCAATCCTGTGTTGCCAGATGCCAAAGACCCCTCTGCCTAGGCAACCCTGCCCCCCTTTGTTTCTGCTGTATAAATACAGCCTTTTCAAAGAATAAAGTTGAGGCTTGATCAGAACCTTGTCTTGCCTCCATTCTTTCCCGTTCCTTGTTTGTTTCATTCTCTTAGGTGGTTCCTGTGGACCCCTGTTGTTGCCCCACGGGTCGGGTCACTTTATAACTCCTTTCTAGCATCATTTGTCAATACTTGGGGTGAGGAAAGATTAGAGGCACCTCTAAGTATAGTAAATAAATTTGTCATTTCTCCTGTAGAGATTTTTAGATAAGGTCTTAACCAATTAATATCCCCTAATAATTTTTGAAAGTCATTCATAGTTTTAAGGCAATCTTTTTGTATTTCTACTTTTTGAGGTCTAACATATTAGTTTTCAATTATGGTACCTAGATATTTAAAAGTCATTTCTTTCTGTACCTTTTCTGGAGCAATTTTTAAGCTCCATTTAGGAAGCTCTTTTTCTAATTAAGAAAACATTGCTAAAGTCTGTTCTTCCAATGAACTCACTGGGAGCAAGTCATTGTCCATTACACCGTCATCCATTACATGGATGACCGTGTAATGGACAATTGAACACTGGTAATATTTGTTCCTTAAAAGCTGAATAGCTTGAGCTACATATTTTTTACATAAAGTAGGACCATTGACCATTTCTTGAGGCAAAACTTTACATTGATATCTTTTCATGGGCTTTATATTATTAATAGAAGGTAGTGAAAAGGCAAATCTTTGTTTATCTTGCAGTGCCAAATGAATGGTGAAGAAACAATCTTAAGATCTACTAATAATAAATACCAATCTAGAGGGATTTGTGAAGATGCTGGGAGTCCAGGCTGTAAAGCTCCCATGGTGTGCATAGTAGTATTAATGGCTCTAAAATATGTAAAAATCACCATTTTCCTATTGCCTTCTTAGGAATTGTAAATATAGGAGTATTCCAAGGACTATTGGAAGGTTATATAATGACCAGCATCTACTTGTTCTTCTATTAATTCATGAAAATGACTTAAATTTTTTCTTGGTTAATGGCCACTGACCCACCCATATAGGTCTATCATCTTTCTATTGTATAGGCTCAGCATGGAGGTGAGGAGATTGAGCAGTGACCATTCATAAAAAGGTTGATATTCTAATCCTTGTTTTCTTATGAACTGTTGTCCCTTGCCAACAATAATACAAGCTTGTAAACCTTCTAAAACATTTCAGCCCCTAAGTTGACTACAATTCCAGAGACTATATAGAGCTAAAACCATCCTGTTTGTCCTTCCTCATCTTGCCACTTTAACACTGCAGCATTGTGTTTCATGTTATCAGGAATTCCAATACCAATGATAGGCCTATAGCTTCTACCATGGACCAACTTGGAGACCAGGATTCTTGATTGATAACACTAATATGTGCTCTACTGTCTACTAAACCTTTAAACAGTTTTGCCTCTATTCTTTGAATAATCATAGGACAGGTCTTGCTAATTTCCTGTATCCAATTTATATCTGAGCTTCCAAATCCTGTGTACCTCTCTTTATAACTTCACTGTACTGAATATAAGGTGAAAAGAGGTGTTGAAAAAGAAAGCCTGTCATCCTCAAGAGTGAAATGGAACAAATGACACATATTTTTGCATGACAAGAAGCTAGAAGAATAACATTGCGGAGGCCACTGTTTCTCTGAAGCAGCTGTTGGAATCTGCCTCGTGACCAAGACTGCGATGTGAAGCCTGGGGATGGGTTCACTGAGTAACTGTTGAGAGAGATTGTTCTCGAAAACATTTTCCCTAGCTATCATCTAGCTATCGGAAATGTGCTGCCCTCAACAAAATAGAAACAGACTCATAGATACAGATAACAGACTGACAGCTGTCAGAGAAAGCAGGGTTAGGTGGCTAAGTGAAAAAGTTGAAAGAGCCAAAACCGGTTTGGCTCAGTGGATAGAGCGCCAGTCTGCGGACTGAAGGGTCCCACGTTCGATTCTGGTCAAGGGCATGTACATTGGTTGTGGGCACGTCCCCAGTGGGGGGTGTGCAGGAGGCAGCTGGTTGATGTTTCTCTCTCATCAACATTTCTAGCTCTCTATCCCTCCCCCTTCCTCACTCTGGAAAATCAATAAAGTATATATTTTTTTTAAAAAAAAGTTGAAAGAATTAAAAGTCCTCATAGCCACAGACAACTGTATGATGATTACCAGAGAGAAAGCAGGGTGGGAGAGGAAGGAGAGGGTGAAAGGGGGATAAATGGCGATCGGAGGAGACTTGACTTGGGGTGGTGAACACACAATACCATGTACAGATGATGTGTTATAGAATTGTACACCTGAAAACTATACAATTTTATTAACTAATGTCACCCCAATAAATTCAATAAGAAAAAAAATAAAAAAAAGAGGAGCTGAGCAATTCTTTGTCCTTAAATAATTTGCATAATATGTTTGCATTCTAAAATTCCTTTGATTTCTCCCTTATAGTCTGAATCTATGACTACGGAAAAAGTTAGCCATTTTAACATATTTTCACTCTTTCCTAGGAGTAAACCTTACATTTCTGGTGTCACAGGTCAACAAATCCTATAGGAACAACTTGTCTATCTATATCTGGGATCACGGTGATTGTTGTTGTGCTATTAAGATCAAAGCCAGCATTTCTTTCTGGAGTGACTTGAAGGAGGGAATCTACTTGTAGTCCTGGCAGGGTGGGACTTCCCCTTATTTAATAACATGGCTGGAGGGAGCCCTTCCGGCTGTTTCCCTGTGGCTGGCCATTTCCTTTATCTTGATTTAACAGCTGGCCATTTCTATGAAATTTAGATCTACATTGGCTGGACCAAAGATTCCCCTTCTGATATCTGGGACATAGACCTGTATTACCTGAGTTGGGAGGCAGAATGCAAGCCTTCTCCCTGAGTGTCATCTTGTGTCCTTTTTGATTACATTCCTTTTCAAAATGTCTTTGCTGTCCACAGTTGAAATATGATTTGTTTCTTGTTGTAATTATGGCAGCTAATAACCTTGCCTGAAAAATGCCTGACCCCACATTCTGACATGCTCAAATTATTTCCGTAATGGTACTATTTTTTCTTAGAGGCATTAGACATTTCTTATAATCAGCACTGGCATTTTCATGAGCTAACTGCTGAGTCAAAATGTCTCCTGCTGTCTCCTGTTGAATCTACTAACTCATCGTTTGAGTGAGGCAAGCTACAAAATCAGAGAATGATTCAGTTGGTTCCTGCATGCACTTATTAAAAGCTCCTTCAGGCCGAAACCGGTTTGGCTCAGTGGTAGAGCATTGGTCTGCAGACTGAAAGGTCCCGGGTTCGCTTCCTGTCAGGGCCATGTACCTTGGTAGCAGGCACATTCCTGGTAGGGGGTGTGCAAGAGGCAGCTGGTCGATATTTCTCTCTCATTGACATTTCTAGCTCTCTATCTCTCTCCCTTCCTCTCTGTAAAATATTAATAAAATAAAATAAAAAATAAAAATAAATAAATAAATAACAATAAAAGCTCCTTCAGGTTATTCTTTTGCTGGTAAAGCCCACCAGGCTTTTCTTCCATTAAGTCTAATTTGCTCATATGCTTGTTGGACTTAGAGGAGCTGATTTTGGACATCACTAAATTGTCTCTGTCCTGCTAGTATTTCAAAAGTTATTTGAACATTCTGTGTGAGATTTGAAGAAGCTTGTTCTTAATATTTCTCTAAAAATTCCCCTTTCCACAGCAAATAATCTCCTCCATTCAGAGTTCATGGGCCAGATAATACCAATCATAAGGTGCTAGGAATGCATCAGAAATGTTACTTATAAATTCTCTAGTAAATGGAGCATTCCCACCATTCTGTATTACACTATCACATAAGGCCTTTATCATTTTAAAGTCAAATCTTTCATGCTGTCCTATTATTTGATTTGGGAGTTGTGGATTAGCTATCTGCATAACAGGAAAAGCAAGTCTGTCCTCCACCATCATCTTCTTTAATCCTTTTTGGATAACTCTTTGCATAGGTGATTCTATTAGGGCTGATTTAAATGTTTCAGAATCAGGACATGAAGGCCACTCCTCTAATTTATCTTTCTGCTTCTCTTTAGGAGTGGAGGGTGCAAAGAGTGGAGGTCTTTCCTCGCTGAAAGGCTCTAGCAAATGCAATACCATTTCCCACAAGTAGAAACAACATGGAGACAAATTATTCTCCTGCTGCTGAGCTTCTTTCAAGTTCTGACCTATTCTTCCCCAACATTCAATATCCAATGCACCCTCATCAGAAAACCATAGATTATATTCTATAATAATCTGTATAAACTATAAAAGAAGATCTTCTGATACTGGAACTTCCTTACCCTTTAGCAAGCAAGCCAGAAGTCTACAAGAAAGTCTCTCCCCTTTCCATGAATTCTGCCCCATTATGATCTTGCAGAAACAAAATAAATTACTCAAGCACTTAGGGATCTGCAGGTTTCCACAGCTGACAAGAGTTTCCACAGCTCTGGCATATACTTATTCTCCAAGTTCCTATTCAAGGTGCCAAATGTGAAGCCATGGCCACCATGGCCTCGGATTCAAAGGCTTGGGGAAAGTGCTGACATGCAAATTAATACACAAGACAAGAAATATAAATTTGAAAATTATGGGTGAAACCAGGGAAACCTTAGCTGTAGTAGCCAAGTTCCACTGAGTCTCCAGTCCCATCTGCTTTTATTTACTAGAATACACAATTGTCTTTTAGAAATGCAAATAGACATATCAATTGTCATGTTTAGTAAATTGTAAGACTATCACACCTTGGGGCAGTTTGCTGTAGGCCATTGCCTCAGTAGTAGGTAATAAAATGCAAATATTCACCCTGTGAATATCAAAGTTCCCAATTTAGCTTTCTGACCAGACTTCTCACATTTATATTAATTACTGTTGATCTTGTTTCTCAGCAACTTTCATGGTATTGAGAGGGTAGGGCAGGGCTAACTCCTGATCCTCCATTGTGTATGTCATTGTGTAACTGGACCCTAAGCCCCAACCAAGCAATCAGGGACAGCCAAAATAGTAACATCACCACCCCTTTAAAACCCATTGAACTGTTGAAGCACACTGTCTTCTACCATGCTGCTGTTGGTGTAAGAGGGACAGAGCTCTGACTAGTCTGAATACAGGCTTTTTGCTATTGCATCGGACTTGGCACCCTGGTGGTCCTTGGGGATCACGAAATCTGGACATAACATTTGGGGGTTCATCCGGGTTCCCCAAGACCCTGAGGGCCTCCGATCCGAAGAGCCTGACTGGCCACAGTAGTTGTGTGTGTGTGTCTGTGTGCTTGTGTGAGCTGTGTGCATGTGTACTCCCCTCATGTCGGTAGTGACTGAAGAGGTCTAGGTGGACTCACTGTTGGAAGACCATGGGCAGGAGGGTTTGAAAGATGTTTTGATCCTCCCAGGAGGGACGTGGAATCCCCTCTCAGAACGAGGCAGGTCACCCTTGTCGGTTCTGCTTGAAACTTTCAGTGTTGCTTCCATGGAGTTGAACTACTGTTCTTAGGGGCCCTCAATCTGTTTCAGTGTTCTCTGTTTGTATGTTTGTATAAGTAAGGGTTTCAGTTTGCTCTTCTATGTAAATTTGCTATATTAAATTAAAATTTTAAAGTACTAAGGTTAATTTAAAGGAATAAATTTAACAATAAATACAGACCATTGCTGCGTCTTTCCCCCCAGACTAGGCAGATGGTGGGGGAGGGGAGACATGTGCCAATCCAATGTGGACGCCACTCCTTCGAGGTGCTCCAGAGAGATGAATGTCAAACACCAGAATAACCCTGTGCCAAGCTCTTCTCCTGGACCATCCCTGCTTCTGGTTCAATTAGATACTGGCCATCAATCCTGCCAGCCTTCTTTCAGATGATGATACAGAGGAACCCATTCATGACTGCATAGTGGTAACAGACACAGTACTGACAGATGTCCCAGCATCATCACCAGACGAGGTACTGTTCATGGATGGGAGCAATTACCTTTAGGATGGGATCTGATATGCAGGGGCAGCAGTAGTCACCCTGGAACACACCATTTGGGCACTGTTCTTGAACTTTTGGCCTTAATCCAGGCCCTTTGATGAGGACACTGTGCCACCCACAGGAAAAGAGGGTTACCAACTGCAGTCGGAAAGGACATTATGCCCCCAAAACAGTGGGGCCTTTAAAATCTTAATAACCCTGCCTGACCTGGACCTATGCCAAACAGAAGGAATTGGCTGAACAGAAGCAAGCCATCAAAGGACCAGATGGTTGGTGGACCCTACCAGATGACACACTATTGGTCCCAGAGGCTCTAGGTTGGACGTTAGTTGCCCAGTTACACCTGGTTACCCACTTAGGTGTTACCAAGACTTCTGAACTTCTGTGAGGCAGGTACTACCAAGCTTAGATAGATAATTAAAAGCATAGTCACTAGAAGTACTCTCTGTGCACAGGTAAATGCTAAGCAAGGTAAGAGGGTCCCACTGGGAATTTGGGCCCTAGAGAAATTCCCCAGGAGAGCATTGGGAGGTGGATTTCACAGAGATTAAGCCACCAGTATCAAAGTACAAGTACATGCCATTTTTTATAGACACATTCTCAGATTAGGTTGAAGCATACCCCACTAGGGCAGAAACTGCCTCTATAGTAGTCAAGAAATTACTCTAGGTGATTATACCTAGATTCGGGCTGCCAGTAGTCATAGTATCAGATAACAGCCCAGTCTTTGTATCCAAGGTATCTCAAAGTAGAGCTCAAGCCTTAGGACAGGCATGAGCAGGACTCTAAAAAGTTTAATTAAATTTGTCCTAGAAAACGGTGAAAAGTGGACCAACCTCCTGCCCTTTGCCCACTTATGGGCCAGATGTACCCCCTACCAGGAGGGGTTTCCCCCTTTTTGAGATCATGTATGATAGACTTCCCTCCATCCTTCCCAGGGGCAGGGAGAAGCTGAAAACTGGAATTCATAACTATTTCTTTGCTCAAGTCCTTACAGGCTCTGGAGTATACCAGGGAGCCACCCATAAGCTTGTTCCAGATGCACTGCCAGTGCCCACTGAAGACCCTGTACACCCCTTCCAGCCTGGAGACTCAGTATGGTGAAGAAATTCACTGCCCAAAGACTCACTCCAACCTGAAAGGGATGCTACACTGTTATCCTGAGCATGCCCATGTCTGTTAAAGTAGATGGCATCCAGACCTGGGTACAGCACTCCTGGCTCCTGCACCAGAAAACTGCCCGGATCCTACCAACCAGCAGCCTCACCTGTGATGCCTGCAGGAAGGGAACTGTACTTCAGTAAGGGCAGTACTGATGGGAACTGTAGTACTAAAGGTCTTGCTAACTATAACAACGTTTTTACTAGCCAGTGAGAAAGTCCAAGGATAAGTAAGGCTAGATATGCTAGGAGCCTGGAGAGCAAGGACAGAACAGCGAATGCCCTTAAAGGAAGTGGGATGAGTCAATGATTAGACTCATGCACTTAAGACAATCAGGGGACTGAGGGTGCAGGGCAGGGCTAACTCCTGATCCTCCATTTAGTACATCACTGTGTAACTGGACCCTAGCCCTTACCCAACCAATCAGGGTCAGCCAAAGCAGTGACATCACCACGCCTATAAAACCCTTTGATCTATTGAAACTCACTCTCTTTCACCATGTCACTATCATTTTAAGTGGGGAAGAGCTTGGACTAGTCCGAATACAGGCTTTTTGCTATTGCATTGGACGCGGCTCCCTGGTGATTTTTGGGCATCACGAAATCTGGGCATAACAGTATATTTTTTTAATTCTTTTCCTTTAACCTAGGGGTGTCGAACTCAATCAGAGAAGGGGCCAAAATCTAAAATACAGCCTAAATCGCGGGCCGAATGGTTTACTGAACAGTCATAAACTGACAATGTCATAAACTGACAGCGGAGTGCAGTGATGACAGCGCGGTGCGGGCCACATTGCAAGGCCTGGCGGGCTGGATTTGGCCCGTGAGCCTTGTGTTGACACAGGTGCTTTAACCTGTCTGTGTCCCTATATTTAAAGTGGGATTTCCTATAGACAGCATTCACTTGAGTCTTGCTTTTTAAAAATCATTATGCCTGCCCAATTAAAGCATGAACATAATTTTCATCTAATATGATTTCTGATAAGGTTGTGTTTAAATACATCCTGTTTCTATTTGTTTATGTTTGTGCCATCTACCTTTTTTTTTTCATTTTCTGCTTTTATTGTGAATCTTAATTTTTTTTAAAATTTCAATTGCTGCTTTATTATCTATATCTCATTTGATTTTTAAAAAAATATATTTTATTGATTTTGTACAGAGAGAAAGAGAGAGGAATAGAGAGTTAGAAATATCGATGAGAGAGAGTCATCAATCAGCTGCCTCTTGCACACCCCCTACTGGGGATATGCCTGCAACCAAGGTACATGCCCTTGATCAGAATCGAACCCGGGACCTTTCAGTCCCCAAGCCAATGCTCTATCCATTGAGACAAACCGGTTTCGGCTGATTTTCTTATTGGTTGCTCAACTCTTTACAATGTGCATCTTTAACTTATCATATTCTACTTTAAGTGAATATTATATCACATCACATAGGCTTTAAGGTGTCTTTTCACCTTTGACATTATACTTTGTACATTTATAGAAAATATTAACTCAACCATTTATTATTTAGCTTTCAAAAGTCAATTGGCTTTTACAGAAATTTTCGATTGATAAAAGAATAAATATTCTCTGTTCATCTACCCATTCATAATTTTAGGTGGCCCAATTCTTTGTGGAGGTAGCAGTTTTCACTCATTTTCATTTTCATTTTCTGCACATCTGACCCATATGTGGATCAGTCCTGAGCAGTCTTTGTTTAGTGACCAGAAATGGTATACATATAAACCAGTCTAAGCACATTTTAAAATATTGAAAAAAATCATAAGTGTCTTTTCTGATTACAAGAGTATAAAGGAAGTCTGTAATGATAGATACAACATTAAGATAGAGAGAAGATCTCAAATAAATAACTTTGCATCAAGGAACTAGAAAAAAAATAAGACAAACTAACCAAAAGTCAGCAGAGGAAGGAAACAGAGAACAGAAAAATAATAGAAAATATAAAGAAAACAAGAAAGCTAGGAGCTATATTTTGAAGAGAGAAAGAAAATGTACAAACATTTAACTAGACTAATTTTTTCAAATAAAGAAGGCTCAAATAAATAAAATCATAAATGTAAAAAGAGACATTACTATGCATGTCACAAAAATACAAAGTTTCATAAGAAACAATGATGAATAGCCATATGCCAAGAAATGGATAAAACTCCTAGAAGCATAAAATTTACCAAGACTGATTCATAAATAAGCAAAACATATGAACAGGAAAATAAAAAGTAAGGAGATTGAAGCAGAAATAAAAAATCTCCCAACAACAACAAAAAAGCCTACACCAGTTTCACAAGTGAACTTTAGCAAACATTTGAAGGACAATTATTGCCCATTCTTCACAATCTCTCCCAAAAAGGGCTGAGGAAGGAAAACTTCCACATTAATTTTATGAGGCCAGAATTACTTTGATATCAAATCCAGACAAGTGCAGTATAAGCGAAATAAACTGTAGGCCAATCATCCTGATAAATATAAATGCAAAAATCCTCCACAAAAAAATAACCCACTGAACTCAAGGGCACATTAAAAAGATCATAGGTTACTATCAAGTGGGATTTGAATAAGAGTGAACTTCCTGTTATTAGAGTAAATATGTACAGTGTTATGACGGATGCCATTGTTAGGACAAGAATCTTAAGGTATGGGCAGCTCTTACTAAATGCATCTTGCTACGTGTTTAAATGTCACACAGTATTTGTAGGCATAGCAAGATGAGCTTGACGGACACCTAAAGCAACCACACAATTGTAGCCAACTGCAAAGAAAAAATCGATATTTAATTAAACAAATAGTGTATAAAAGCAATCCTTTTGGGGAGACAGAACTTTGTCTGTGAATCTCCCATCTCCTTTACTTGCTGCAGGAACTAAAACTACCTTGAGACAACCACGTCTTATGCTTAAATAGAGCATCCAAAGGGTGAAAGCCTTGAGTGACATCATGAAACTTTAGTCACAAAATGTCTAAGGCCAAGACAGATTCAGAGATATAGGATCTAAGCGAAGTTGGTGAGTTAACAATAGCTAGTACAGATGTCAACCAAAGAATGGTTTCTGTTGTGGATAACAAACACTCCTCTACTTGCAACAAATGAAGAAAATGCTATAAAATGACCCCATTTATGATGAGTTTGGCCTCCTAGCCAAACTCTTCTCAAGGTAACAATTTCCTTGTTGCTTCTTGCTATGTGATCCTAAATTTAAGAAAAAGGTTGGTGTTAAGTGTTAAAAAAATACAAACTCATTTCCAAAACAGTGACCTCTAATCTATAATCATAAAAACATAATACGCTTATCAGACCAGATAACAGATTGACCTTCTGAACATCAATCCAGACATCCTTCTGGATAAAGCCATGGTGGTGGGGACCAAGGCTGAGGTGGTTAGGTGTTATCAGGCAGGCAGGCAGAGTGGTTAGGGGCAATCAGGCAGACAGGCAGGCTGGCCAGCGCTTACAAACCAGGCACCCCGGATTGCAAGAGGGATGTCCAAATGTGGCATCGGGCCTAAACTGGCAGCCAGACATTTCCTGAGGGGTCACAGATTATGAGAGTGTGCAGGTCTCAATTCCTGAGGGACCCCCATCTCCCATGCACAAATATTGTCCACTGGGCCTATAGTTTCACATACTTTTCTCAGTTCCCAGATGGGAGAAGCTCAATGTAACTATTACACATGTTGCCAGAATGTGTGTGAATAGTGGGCACAAAGTTCTGCATTATGGTGGCTTTTCCCTGCAGAAATTTTTAGACAAAATATTGCCAATGGACTTGGTCACTTATCCAACAGTTGTTAGTGAAGTGCCCAGTGAGGAACCTATATTGGAATGACCTTTTGAACTCTAGCTCTGAGCAACAAACAAGTCTCAAGCTGCACCAGAAGCATCTAGAGTGTGAGACCACAAGGGCAAAGTATTAAATATAAGCCAATCTCAAATACAGTAACCTAGAAAACAAAGGATGATGAGGTCAAAAGCTGCAAAACAGGAAGCACAGCACTAAACCGATTTTCTCAGCCAACATCCTGAGACTGTGAGATAAAGAAAATCAACAATGAAATAGAAACAGAAAGCAATCAAATAACTGAAATAACTAGCAGCAGCCAGAAACAGGAAGGAAAACCATTTGGAAAAAATTCAAAGAATAAACACTCCTTTCCTGATTTGAATTGAGTCTTTTAAATAATCAAAGAAAACATGTGGATATCAAAAATAAGCATAAATATGTCTTCTTTTTAAACCTAATGGCAATAACCTGAACATTTTTCAGTCTACCCTTGATGTTTGTCTAACTTTTTATCCAATATTCCGAATATCTGAGAACTTTAAAAATGTTAAATTGACTTCTCCTGACTTTCAATACAAAGTGGGGAAGTGGGGCAGTAATGTGTTTTGATTTGTTGGTTTTTTAAAAAGCATTGCTGGATGATCTAAAGGAGACATGTGATTTTTATTCACTAAAGGACAAGGTCTCAAATACACAAATAATAGCATCTTAAAAAATAGATGGTGGAAAGAGCAGTTGTTAGTGAAGAGCCCTGCAAGGAACCATTGTTGGAACAAACTTTAGAGTAAAGAGAAGAGTCTTCAAAATGAGACAAGAAGACTGTGTGCTGATTATTGTACTCTATAGCATCTCTAGTAAGGTTTCTAAAACTAAAAAAGAAAGAAATGGGTGAGTATGAATAGTACTGCATAAATACCAGTGTTTTGGGTTGGTTTCTTTTTGTGTGTGTGTGTGTGTGTTTGTGTGTGTGTGTGTGTGGTTTTTTTTTTTTTTGTTTGTTTGTTTTTTAAAAGAGTAAAAATGGTGCCTTTGGGGCTTTCAGACTCACAGGCTAAAGTAGAAACAGTGCACACTGTCACAGGATTGAGGAGACAGGAGAGGCTGAGGGAAAGGAAGGGGAACCTTTAGAAACAGAGGGGGGACTGTGAAGTTTTCCATGCTGTGTAATGACAGTTTGGAGCAATTTCACCAAGTCGCCAAGGAGTGGGGGCAACTGACAAATGACTAACAAATTATACATTGAGGGCCTTGGACATATCAGATATTGGCATGCAATTCAATAAGTAAACTATAGTATAAATCCCAGATAGCTATACTTACATATGGTACATACTTCTCACATATGTACTTGTGTTTATAAGTTGCCACATTTAATTTGCTAGTATTTTGGTGAGAATTTTTATGTCTATACTAGAGAACATGTGCACAAATTCATGCACAGGTGGGGCATACACAGGTGGGGTCCCTCTCGGTAGCCTACAGAAATTGGGCTGGGACCTGCAGCTCCTACATGCCACTCATGCTCATCCTGCCCCACTGTGCCTGTCACAGGCTCGTACCCAATCAGTCCTGAATGGGAGAGGCTCATGCTGCTGCTGTGGCTCTTGCCAGCCAGGAGCCCTGGGTCTGGTGCCCTCCCAAGGGGAGTGGCCTGCAGGATTGGGCTGAAACCTGCTCTGTGGCATCCTCCAAGGGGTCATGTATTGCAAGAGGGTGTAGGGCAGGATGAGGGACACGCACTAGTTAATGACTGGGCTAAAGAGGGATGGTGGGTGGGATCCAGGATATGTCTGGCCAAGCTATCTCAGTCCTGATCAGCCAGACCCCAGCAGCAAGCTAACCAACTAGTCAGAGCATCTGCCTTCTGGTGTTCAGTGCACACCATAGCACCAGGCCCACCAGTTGACTATCTGCCTTTAGTGGTCAGTGCACGTCATAGAGAGCAATTCAGCTGCCTTAACATATCACTAGCATGTTACTCTTTGAATGGTTGTTTGTTTGTTCTGCTGTTAAGTCTATTTGCATATTACCCTCTTATTATATAGGATTCATAAAGGCTATTGGTCCACAGTATGTTTTTTCTTACAGTATCTTTGGAGAACATTTCCCTCATGGAATGAATGGTGAAGTACTTCCTCTTCTCCTGGTGTTTGAAGGTTTCTGCAAAGTATTGGTGTTAGTTCCTTAAATGTTTAATGAATTCACCAATGAAGCCACCTGGTACTGGCTTTTCTTTGGTTGTAGGTTTTTATTTTAGTTTAACCTATTTAGATTTATTTTGTCTTGAGTCACTTATAGTTATTATCCTTCTAGGCATCTAATGTATAGTATAAAAATGCAAAAGAAGAAAAGAAAATTTAGTTAGCAGTTAGCTGACAGCTTCCTGTTGCCAGAGCAAAAGCCATACCCTTCCCAGGCCCAACTCAGCAGAGCTCCCAGTTTTTGCCCCAGAACTCTCTACTGCATAGGCACAGGATTTGTCAGATCTGGGGATCTCTTTGTTCAACCAGCTACTTCTCTCTCTCTCTCTCTCTCTCTCTTTTTTTTTTTTTTTTTTTTTTAATCTAAGATCTGCAGTGAGGTCTGACACATCCTCTGTCCCGTGCAGTGGCTGTGCCTAATAGCAGAGCTTGGAGGACCAAGTGTTGGACAGCGGGAGCCTGGGATGCTAGTCTGGTTGCACAATTGGATGGCAGTGGGCAGACTGGTGAAGCCACACTGCTGAGCACCTTGGTCCTGTTCTGCCTGCTACTTGCCAGGCTCCTACTCAGACTAGGACACACAGTGCAGGTCTAAACCTGGCAAGAAAGGAACCTGGAGCTGAGCAGAAACTAACACTTCCTACCATAGGAATCCTTTGGCTTCAGACAGATTTTTAATGACACACAAAACTGAACCCTATCAAATTTGCAAAGGCCCAAAGTTCACTTTTTAAGGTTTCAAGTCTCCCTTTGGACTGGAGGCACACAGTTTCTAAATTAATTTGCCTAATTTCAAAATGTTTTAAAGTGTTTCAATAGTCTCCATGCATCTTTTCTCTCTTGAAAAAGAGTGAAATTGCTGGTTGTTTTTATCAGAAAATGGATTCATGGTAAAAAGCAAATAACCATTTTATTTTGAGATATTTTTTTTTTTTTTGAAATCTAGACACTGACTTCTTCCATTAGGGCAGCTGAAAAGAAAAGAAAGAAAGGAAATACCATGGTCTAGGTAGCTTATAAACAACAGAAATGTGTCTTCCACATTTACAGGTTGGAAGTCTAGGATCAGGTTACTGCATAATTAGGTTCTAGTGAAGGCTCTCCTGGGGTTGCAGACTGACAATGTCCATTTATGTCCTGCATTCCATTTTTTGGCTTGCATTATGGCTCTTACAAAAGCAAAACAAAACACCAAAACAAAAAGATCCTCTTTGCTCTTGGAGAAGCTAGGGAGTAGCTAGTGCTTTGGCAGAAGCTGCAGACCACGGAGGTGAGACTGGTGGCTGTACCATGGGGTTTGACAGAGGATGGGCCAGCCCATGAAAGTTCTTCAAGGCCACATCTTTTGAAAACCAGATGACATCCTCAGGTTGTGGAAGAACTAACCAGCCAACCAACCAACCAACCAACCATCATACCAACCAACATACCAACCAACCAACCAACCGACATACCAACCAACCAAACAAAGTCAATAAATAAAGCTTTCCTTATTTCTAATCTGAATGTAGGTGCAGAATTTAAAGAATGGCAATTTCTTATCTTAGCCATGCATAGAACCCACATTTACACAGCACTTTGGTGCCAAGAGCAGTTAGGAGCCCAGGAAGGCCCAAGATGGGCTAACCGGTTGGGTGGGCTGCAATGGGAGACCAAGGGTAGGGAACCTGAGGGGCATGCTGGCTGCAGCACTGAGGGCCTCTGTGAAGCATGGCAGCAAAAAAGTTCACTGTTAATTCCTACTTTCCATATCCTCAGCAGCTATGCTGGGTCCACCCAGGAGCTTCAAGCCTGGGAGGGATTCCATTGATGACCTGAGGGGCACGTGGCAGGGGGCGGGGGGTGGCGCTGGCATTGGGGCAATATTTTTTAATATTTTTAATATTTTATGATGTAAATAATTTCATGAACTATGAGGGATAATAATCATTAATTTCTTTTGATTTAAAGAGGAAAATAATATACTGAGAGTTACGAAACTTCCTAAGGACAAACCATGACAAAAATCAGATTTGGAACTGATTTTCCTTACTGGCCTTTCTGGACATTTTCACCAGTCAAACAGGTGTTTATATAAAGTGCTTCTTTACTCACCTGTTTATTCATTTTTCCTTTTTTTTTTTAATTGATTAAGGTGTTACATATGTGTCCATATCTCCCCATTGCCCCCCACCCCACTTCCATACATGCCCTCATACCCCAGTGTCTTCCATCCATTGGTTATGCTTACATATATGCATACATGTTCTTTGGTTGATCTCTTACCTCCCACGCCTCTCCCCAGTCTTCTTGCTATAATTTGACAGTCTGTTAGATGGATCTCTGCTTCTGTATCTATCTTTTTGTTTATCAAGTTATAATGTTCTTTTATTATCCATACTAGAGGCCCAGTGTGTGAAATTAGTGCACTGCAGGCAGGGGGGTGTCCCTCAGCCCAACCTTCACCCTCTCCAATCTGGACTCCTCAGAAGATATCTGACTACCTGTTTAGGTCCTATCCCTGTAATTTCTGCCATCCCCTGCACATTTCCTCTTCATTAGATAGGGTTTTTTTTATTTGTTTTTTTGTTTGTTTTTAACATATTGGACAGTGTGCCTGCTGTGGTCTTCACAAACCAGCACTGGGAGGAATGGGTAATAACATGGCAGATGGCAGGCTCTGAGAGAAAGAACATAGGGGACCCAGCACACAGCCCCAGCCCTCTGGTCACTAGATACTGTTTGGCTTCCACACGGAGGACCTGTCCCTATTGTGAGGGCTAGGGGGGTGGGCGAGTGGTGGTGAGACAGCAATCCCCTTTCTTCTTCCTTCCCAGCAGTCTTGCCCTGGAACATTCGGCCTCCAGGGAGCTCCTGTGTAACTGTAAAGGCGTGGCTTCCTAAGTGTCTGCCCCATGGACCTTCCTGATAACTGGGAGCACATTAGTGAGGCCACAGAACACAACTCCCACAGGTCCAAGCCAAGTAAGGGAATACTGGGGAGGATCCCAGTGCCTTGGAAGTCTGAGAGCCTACTGACAGCCACTCATTGCTGGTATGATTTCAACTTCTAGTTACTCAACTTCTGGGCTTACCCATCGGTGAAAGGGGATGGTGATGGTCATGCTAAGAGCAACAGCAGTTTTGACAGTGAGGGAAGAGATGTGGGAAACATTCACCCTGTGCCCACACCCCAGTACATTCCAAAGTGTTCCTGGAATTTTAGCAAATTGATGACTGCTTAGCCCAATGGATCTTCATGGGGATTCACAGGGTTTCATGAAGCTGAATGAATTTTCTCATCCCACTCTATGGATGGGAAAGTTGAACCTACACAGGCTACCCATCAAACAGGGACAATCTTCTCAGTGTATCATCTTAACTTCTTTAGTGACACCTTCACTGAGCCATGTGTTCCACAAGTCCTAGACCCCTGAGTACACATTATCTTAGGACATTGTCCTTCTGCAAACCACCCAATTTCCGCTAAATAGCCCACACCTTTCCTCTGACAAGAGGTAGGACATGGCTGTGTGACAAACAGACTCACCTTCAGGGCACCTGGAACAACTCTTTTGTCTGCTGAACTTTCTGTAAGAGAAGTATCCAGAAATTCCAAGAAAGAAACTAGAAAACAGGGCACTCTAAACACGGGAAATATAGGAACTGGAGCAGATAAGTAAAGGAGACACTTATAAACAATGCCAATAAAAAATAGTTTGATTTTCCTGTAACAGCATGAGAGAGCCTGCTTTCTCATGGTTTGGTACAGAAAATCAGGCTCATGTAATTTTAAAATCAAAAGGTATATTATGTTCATTTCCTTCAACCCCCTGCCTATTGTCCTGCCAATGCAGTTATAACCTCTGCTTGCACATTGCCTACCACCCTTATATTGGAGGAAATGAGTACAATTTTCCCTTTAGATGAGGAATATGCATCCATTCTCTGGCCTCCCACTTTCATCTGATCCAAGATTGACACACACCACATTCCTGCCAATCTGCCAGTCTTCTGCCAGTCTTTTCTTAAGATTTATAGCTGTTTTGTTGGGGTTGTTTTTTTTTTTTGTTTGTTTTTGTTTGATTGTTTGTTTTTGTATTTTTTTGTTTCATTTTGTTTTTAGTTTGTTTGTTAGATTGGTTGGTTTTTGTTCATCCCCACCCCAGGTATTTTTCCATTGATTTTTAGAGCAAGTGGAAGGGAGGAGGTAAAGCAAATAGAGAGAAACATTGGTGGGAGAGAGACATATTGATTGGGTTGCTTCCTGTACATGCCCCTCCTGGTACAGGGGATGGAGCCTGCAATTGAGGTAGCTGCCCTTGATCTGAACCGAATCCAGAACTCTTCAGAGCCTGGGACAATGCTCTAACCACTGAGACAAACTGATAAGCGAGTCATGTTAATACTTTGTGACTCATTTTAGCATCTTCATTAATATACATTGTCACTCTCTCAGGACAGGACACTTTGTTATTTGATCATTTCTGTCTAAAATCCCATTCCCCTGTGGATACATGTCTCCCTTGTTGCCTGACACATTCAGAAGACAGTCCAGGAGAACTACTGCCCTGCATCTTGGCTAATGCAACCTGAGTTTGATTGACTTTCTGTGTCAGGCACCCTGGTCCATATGGGTCACACAGATAAACAACAGATAGTGTTTAACCTGAAATGCTTCAATTTGGAGCAACTCCTGCCCCTGCAATTTACTTTTTGAATTAGCTATTTTGGAAAAGCATACAGCCAATATTTTACAGGACAATTGTCTGTGTTGGTTTCAGGGCAGGTTTCCAGCCTGTCAGCCTCAGTTTTTGTCCTGACCATGGGACAGCCACATTGTATGTGTGGGGCCCCAGAGGCTGTGGACTTATTTACATTAACTTTTCCTCCTGTGGAACCTAGGACAATTCTCTGGCAAAAGGAGCTGCTTTTCAGTCTTAGCTGCATGGCAATTGTGTGAACTTGGGCAGGTCAATTGTTGCTCAGTTTCCTCACAAAAGGTCATCTAGAATAGAAAAATACCATAGAATTTGAGCAGGGTTAGCAAGAGCCAGAGTATAAATTCTCAGGACCAAGGATAGTCTATGGAATAGGGTGTGAGGAAATGCTTTTCTCTGGGCTTAAGCAAAGGAAGTGCAAAAGGGGAGGAGGAGGAAGAAAGGAAAAAAGGAAAATATGAAAATAGATGGTTTACCTAAGGAAGGAAAACAAATCCCACTAAATTTATAGAAAAGTGTGCAAATATTTCTATGTAACAGAAGCAACCTGAATAGCAAACAAATTATTAAAACAATTTTTAAATTCAATGGTCATCAGTAAAATGTACATGTAAATGGACGAGGACATCACTATGTACGTCCTTAAGGTGATAAAAAAAAATTAATAATGAAATATCACCAAGTGCAAGTGAAGATTTAGGGCCTTCTCACATCTGGCTTGTGTCAGGGAGAAGTAGCTCAGTGGTTTCCAGTCATATTGACAATATAACTTGAAAGTTAGATGAAAGCCATCCATTAATCGTTGCACAGAAATATGCAGTATATGTGGATTATTTTGCAGGAAGCATGTATATTGGAATGACTTAAAACTTTGTTAGTAAATAATAGGATAAAATGTTACACAAATAATGTCATTTATTTAAAAGTTTAAAATGCAAAAACAGTATTAGACATTACCTATAGATACATGTGTATGTAGAAGTGTAAATACACATGAGATGATACATAAAAACATCAGAATATTGGTTGCCTCTGAATAACAGTGGGAGAGAAAAGAAACCTGGAGAATCCAAAAACATAAATGAAATTCATGTGTAATGTGTAAATTTTTTAATCAAACAGAATAGCTGCAGTAAAAATGCCAAAATACGTACATTTGTTCATTACAAATTGTGGATTTTTGTTTCATAATTTCACTTACAAACTTGTTTCATAACTGCATAATATTTAAAACTGAATAAGTAAATATAACCTCATCTTAGGTATGTAACATCTTGTCTTTTCTAACAACAAAATGAGTGACACAATATTATGCCTCATTTGAATGAGACATTTATGCTAACTGATGCCAATGATTGTGCCAATTTCTGTTTAAATGTACTGGTATACAGTATGGTGATCACTGGAAGAGAAGGGCCACAGAACTAGCCAGGAAAAACATTTCATTAAACACTGAGCAGGAAGTGAGTTTTTCTTGAATTTGTCCTCAGTGTTGATTATTTCTCTGCTCAGGGGTCTAATTGCAAACTTGTTAGAACAGAGAAGTTAATTTCCTTGCTGTAAATGACGTTGGTTTGTCTGAAGTACTGAGAATTTTCACATGGGTATCCAGTGGCCAAGTGGAAAAGCACAGTATATCTTCCCAGGGAAGGTTGGGTCTGTGACATGACTTCTTCAAGAACTGACATGAGGAGAAGTACTTTTTCTAGAAAGTCGGTCTACTTGGATTCTAAAACATAAAATGAAACAATGTTCCCCTCCTCATTCCATAAAGAATTCCTTTTTCACTTCATGCCTTTTACAGTTGTTGGGATATAAGCAATGGATTGGTTTTAAAACACTTCCTGCTTTCCTGTATGCTGAGACAGAAAGAAATAGACCAAGCATTGTGTCCACAGTGTCTTGGGTTAGCTTCACCAGGTTTACTTAAAGTCATGCATAGACTTTTTGAGGGGGCATAATGTGAGTTAGAAAATTAGCAATGGAAATGGCTCCTCTATGGAGAATTATTCTTTTTTTATTTAAATATATTTTATTGATTTTTCACAGAAAGGAAGGGAGAGAGATAGAGAGCTAAAAACATCGATGAGAGAGAAACACCAACCAGCTGCCTCTTGCACACCCCCTACTGGGGATGTGCCCGCAACCCAGGCACATGCCCTGGATCAGAATTGAACCTGGGACCTTTACTTTTGCAGACCAAAGCTCTACCACTGAGCCAAAACTGTTTCGGAGAGAATTATTCTTAGTAGTATGAACTGGAGGTGACCTCAGGCCTTATCATCTCCATGTTGACACTTTTTATCTTTTTTCTGTTTTTATGGCAGTAGAGCTGAAAGGACTTCCATGAGCAGATATGGAGCTGAGGCCCAAGGTAAGAAAGACTCCAAGTCCTCAAGAAGCATCATTTCCTCACCTCAAACACAGTGACAGAGACCCAGTGATTTTAAACAGAAGAATAAAAAGTCAGTGCTCATTTTTTCTTTAACTTCCCTACCATCTTCATCTCCACCTCCTCCTGACCCCTTCAGTGCAATGCTCTCCATGCACATGATGTTTGGGAAATGTGGAAATGAACTTCAAGTTAGAAGTTGCAGGGTTTAGAACTGAATTGTGAATTTTCTTGTCCACTTTGAGCAGAAAGTGGAAATATCTCCCAGAAAGATTTATTAATTTTGAATGCTACAAAAAACAAACAAACAAAAAACAAAAAATTGCTCCTTTGTGTGTAAAATTAAAGAGAGGTTTCTAGTTTGTGTGGACACCAAAAGAAGGGACCATCACTACTTCCTCCTGGGAGAGGTGCAGAAAATGTAACAAAGAACTTGTCTATACAAAAAGAAATTGACATCCAGTTTAAAATGGAATTGCAAGCAAAGAATATCCTTACATGATATTATTCTACAAAGCCATTATAATTTTTCCCAGAATTGGGTTATCCCAATTATCTATAATAATACTTTGCAACCTTGTGTATCAATAAAGAAAAAATCATCTTTATGGTTCTTGGAGACAAAGGTAACACATCTCTAGATATTTTAGAATTACAACAGCATAATGTACAATTATACCAGACAAACTTCCAAACCAATTCTTTGAATGTCTGGTAGACATTTAAAAACTACATGAAAGGATTTAATCCCCTCCACCGTGTAGAGGGCCCTCTAAGAAGGCTACTGGGCATTCTATATTGGCCCCTCTTGCCCTTTTGGCCAAGAGTGACACTCTTCTCATGGTACAGTTGCCCACAGCTGTTGCCTGAGCTTTCAGTTCATGCCGAGGTTAAAGCACCAAGGTGGCTGGTACCATGGATCTGTCTCTCACCCAGTGGGGTAAGCTGGGCCTTCTCTGGAGAAGAAACCTGGGTCTCCCAAAATATGAGATCAGTGCCTGGGCCTCACCAGCAGGCAAGAGGATCCCAAGGCAGGCACTGGGGGTGCAGGACACGGGGTCATAGGCTACCAAGGAGACAGAATTCACATCACCCTGTTTAGCCCCATAGGATGGCTGGTTAGACAGAGACAAGTAATATTCCTCAGGGGAGGAACAACCTAAGACAGGCACAGTTGAAGAGGGGCCATCAGGAGAGAACTTGGGGGACAAAAGAGGTGGGGCACAGACCCTCACCCCTCCAACCTTGCAGGGACCTGAATCTTCAACCCTTCTGAGGGAGGTCTCCTGCCCACATGTCTGCTTTGCTTCCCACACCCAGCTCAGATTGGCACCCAGGTAACAGACAGAGACTTGGCACAGCTCAGATTGAGACCTTGGTAACAGCCAGAGACTTGGCTGACAGTAGCTGCCCTATATCTAAATCCAACCTAGCACCAGAAATTCTCAGGGCCTACTCAAGAATGCAAATAATCCTTTCCACTAATATTTACAGGGTAAACTAAGATTGTCGTTAGAGTATTAAATTTGACAGTAAAAATAGTAATCAAGTTTTCAGGTTAATTTAAATTGACTGATTGAAATAAGAGAACATCCAAGAAAACTTAAGTGTATTGGATAAAAAGCTTTTCCTAAAGTATTAACTAAAATATCTATTATAGTGCATCTCACAGTAAAATTGCTTAACATGAAATGAAACAAAGGTAGTCTTATTTTTGTGCAAAAAATTAAAATTAAAATTATGAAGACTGCATTACAAAATTTATAAAAGACTCCATTAGTTAAAAAAAGGAGGGATAGTGGGGTAATATCATGTAAGAAAAAATATCCTGTAAGTAAATTACATGTAGAAAATTTTCACTGTAGAAAATTAATTTTCATTTATAATGCTAACAGTAAGACACCCAGGAAAATCACACATAGTGTCATAATAAGCCAGAGGAAAATCATTTGGGCAAAAATAAAAAGGATCCCAAGTCAACATTATAGAAAAATTTCTTTATTAACTTTTGGTTTAGAATATGTATTAAAGCTACTCTAAGACCATGTGGATTCTTGCAACAGAGAGGAGTTGTCAGGTCTGCTCCAGCAATGAAGACAAGAGGAGAAACAGTCCAGATATGGAAGATGCAGACAACGCCCTGCCACACTAGCAGTCAGCAGCTGTGTGTTGATTCAGGTTGCCCAGGACCAAACCAGAGAGGGTCACACCTGCATTGCCCCCATCTGTCCATCATCCAGATATCATTGCTGTTATGTACACATAAGGAACTGTTTTACATTGAAACAGGGACTCCAAACTGTTGAACATTGAAATTGTTGTTATATGTTTATTTCTAGTCTGCAGTTGCAAGATATTTTCAAGAAAAGAATCGGGGGAAAAATAGGTATAGAGGTAAAGAAGTATTTAACAGAATGCCAAACTACAGTGGGAAGGCAGGGAAGGTTAGGGCTGGGATTGGGATGCTGTAAGAGATCAACCGAAGGACTTTTATGCATGCATATAAACATAACCAATGGATACAAGACATTTGTGGGGGGGCAGGTGAAGGAATATGCCAAGGATAGGAGAGGCTGGGGAGCTCAAGGAGGGAGGGGGTGGGGAAGGAGACATATGTACTATTATTTGTAATACTTTAAACAGTGAAAAACAAAACAAAACCAAACAAACAAAATGGAACTTTTCTTCTTCCCATTAAGAAGCTAAGTAGCCCAACTGGTTGAGCATTGACCTAACAACCAGGAAGTCACAGTTCAATCCTTTTCAGGTCATAGGCCCAGGTTGCTGTCCTTTTTTAAAAAATTTAATATACAATATCTTTATGTTCAGATTATTACAATTGTTTCTTTTTCTCCCCCTGCCCCATACCTCCCCTCCACTCAGGTTACCACCCCACCCTCTATATTACCTCCTGCGCACTGTCCTCATCCATAGATGTACAATTTTTGTTCAATCTCTTCCCATACCCCCAAACCCCTTTTCCTCTTAGAAATTTCAGTCCTCTCCCTTTCTATGTCCCTGATTCTATTTATTCTGTTCATCAGATTTTTAATTAACTTGATTCTTAGATTCACTTATTGATAGATATGTATTTGTTGTTCATAACTTTTGTCTTTATTTTTTTTCTTCTTTTTCCTCTTCTTAAGGAATACCTTTCAGCATTTCATATAATACTGGTTTGGTGGTGATGAACTTTAACTTTTTCTTATCTGTGAAGCTCTTTATCTGACCTTCAATTCTGAATGATAACTTTGCTTGGTAGATTAATCTTGGTTGTAGGTTCTTGCTATTCATCACTTTGAATATTTATTGCCACTCCCATCTGGTCTGCATGGTTTCTGTTGAGAAATCTGCTGATAATCTCATGGATGCTCCCTTGCAGGTAATTAATTGTTTTTTACTTGCTGCTTTTAATATTCTCTCTTTGTCTTTTGCTCTTGGCATTTTGATTATGATGTGTCTTGGTGTGGTCCTCTTGTATTCCTTTTTGGGATTCTGTGAACTTCTTGGACTTGTAAGTTTATTTCTCTCACTAGGTGGGATAAGTTCTCAGTCACTATTTCTTCAAAGAGGTTTTCAGTATCTTGATATCTCTCTTCTTTTTGCACCCCCATAATTCTGATGTTGCTATACTTGAAGTTGACCCAGAGGCTTCTTACACTATATTCAAATTTTTGGATTCTTTTTTCTTTTTTCTTTCTTGATTGAATGTTTTTTGCTTTTTTGTGTTTCACATCTTTGACTTGATTCTTCATTCCTCTAGTCTGCTGGTGGGTCTCTGTATAATTTTTTTTTTTTTTCAGTCAGTGTATGTTTAGTTTCTATTTGGTCCATTTCCATATCTTCGAGGGTCTCATTAAATGTACTGTCCTTTTCAAGGGAATTGTTGAAAAACCTTATAACTGTGGTTTTGAACTCTATATCTACCCTGTTTCCCCGAAAATAAGACAGTGTCTTATATTAATTTTTTCTCCCAAAGTTGTGCTAGGTCTTATTTTCAGGGGATGTCTTATCTTTCCATACGCTAGGTCTTATTTTCGGAGGATGTCTTATTTTCAGGGAAACATGGTAGTCATTTGTTTACCTCTATGTCTTTTGTTTGTGATCTGTTTATTTGTCTCTGCATTTTTGCTGCTTATCTGAGTTGGTAGGGTGGATTTATGTGCTAGGTTGGCTTTATTTCCAATATGGCCCAGTAGGTCAGCCTCCCAGTTACCTGAGGTGGACACTCTTGGTAGACCCCTTTGTGGACTGTGTGTACAGCCTTGTAGTAGTTAAGTCTTGATTGTTGTTGGTATCACTGGGAGGAATTTACCTCCAGTCCAATTGGCTGTGAGGACCCACTGTGTCTATAATGGCAGAACTGCTGTGCTGGAGACACACTTATGGGGCAGGACTTGCTTCAGTGGGGCTTTGGTGTTCACTGAATCTGCTTCTTGAATGTGTCACTTATGGATGTGAGTAGTTGAAATCTGATGTTATCTTACACTGACCACTAGATACAGTAGCTTTTGGATCTCTAATGGGGTGCAGGTCAGCTACTGTCTGAGGCACCCAGCAGGAGCTACAGCAAGAACTACAGTTTTCTCTTCTTTGCTTGTGGTTTGGAGGTTTTGGAGCTCTCTGACCACAGCTAAAGTTTGTTAGGTTAACTGCAATAGGGGAGGCCATTCATAGGCAAAAAAGCTGCTATGTGGGACTTGGGTGGGTTTGTAGATTGTGTGAAAAGCTCACTCAGGGCTTTTCTTGTTGCTCCCCTTCTACTTCTTTGAATTGTAGAATTAGATGATATACCACCATTATTTATTGTTTTTTGAAGTAGGCCTGTAGAGATATAAACTTCCTTCTAAGGACTGCTTTCATTGTGCCCCATAGATTTTGGATTGTTGTGTTTTTACAATAGTTTCATTAGTTCCCAGGATGTTTTTAATTTCTTCTTTAATCTCATTGGTAATCCGATCATTATTTAATAGCGTGCTATTCAGATTCCAAGTGTTTGAGTTTTTATTATAGTTTATTTCTAATATTATGTCATTGTGGTCTGAGAAGATGCTTGGTATGATTTCAGTCTTCTTCACTTTGGGGAGACTTTGCTTGTGACCCAATATGTTGTCTATTTTTGAAAATGTCCCATGTGCACTTAAGAAACACATATGTTCTGTGGCTTTGGGGTGAAATGCTCTGAAGATGTCAATTATGTCCATCTGATCTAGTGAGTCATTTAGGATTGCTATTTCTTTGCTGATTTTTTGTCTAGAGGATTTATCCAATGATGTCAGTGATGTATTAAAGTCTCCTGCTATGATTTTACTATTTTTTTATCTATCCCTTGATATGTTCCAATATTTTCTTATCCTTGCTGCTCTTCTTGTCCTTCTGGCAGCCCTATTATATGTAGGTTATTTCATTTCATGTTGTCCCAAATATTCCTTAGGCTCTCCTCTTGCTTTTCAATTTTTTTCTCCAATTGCTTTTCAGATTTCTTGTTTCTCTGCCTTATCTTCTAACTCACTAATTAGGTCCTCTGCTTCTTCTTGTCTGCTGTTGAAACCATCCATGGTATTTTTTATTGTAGTTATATCACTTTTGATTTCTTCCTGATTCTTGCATAGATTGTTGATTTTCTCATCCATCTGGTGTATGATTTGTATGACCATTATTCTGAATTCTTTTTCTGTCATGTTGTTTGCTTCACTTTCACTGATTTCCTTTCTTGGCAATTCCTCATTTTTTTTTCCTCAGGGTATTGTGTTGTCTTTCCATTCTGACTATCACCAGAAGGTTCAAACATCGAGTTGAGTGATCCTGGGCCATGTGCTGTGGGAGCTTTGCACCACCAGAGTGTCCCTGAAGAGCTCCGACACCAAGATGTGTGACTGTCATGGGTTGGTGGGAACCAGGCTTGTCCAGGGTCAGCCTAATTAGTTTTCAGTGTGACCTGTGTGTGTACCTAGAATCAGGAATCCCACCTGCACCACACTGAAATAGAAACCTCTCTTGCGTGTGCCAAAAATCAAAGACCCCATGATGTTTCAGGAGTCAGAGTTCCCTGTGCTTGCACTAAGTATCTTATATCAGAGTCTCTGTTGCTTCATGCGGCCTCACACTAAGAATTAGGGTCCTCATGTGTGCATGCACCAAGAATTGTAGTCACTGGCAATTAGTGTGAATGCAGTGGGAGTCAGGGATCCCTGGCATACATGATAAGAAACAAGTCACCAGTGCTCAGTGCAGCCTCCTGCCCAGAGTACCGGGATCCTGCTCAGCTTGGGGGACTGGGTTGCATGGTATCACTGTGTCCGCAAGAGGTCCACTTCTGCACTGTAGAAAACGGACTTCCTTGTATGCTTTCCCAGAATCAAAGTCAGGTGGCACTGCCGCACTGCGTGTGCTTTAGGGTTTGTCACCCCACTGCATTGCCAGGAACAGATTCCCAGTGTCCAGGAGCTCCTAGGCTCAAATTCCTGTAGAGGCACTGTAGCCTGTGCGAGGGGCTGGTCTATCAGTTACTATGGTACTGCCCGTGATCTTGCAGGGAGAGAGATAGGCTCTGTGAATCACATAAATCTGCAGCCGGGATGTCTGGTTTTTTGGTGTCTGTGAGTCTGCAGCTGTGGTCACACGTCTCTGTCCCCAGTGGCTGAAGGTTCTGTTTTGCATCTGAGACCAGAATGGGTGGTGCTGAGGCCAGGATGTTAGGCTCAAGCAGCTCAGTTTCTCAAGATGGCATGTTCACAGTGCCTGCACTGGCTGCCCCAGAGTGTATGAGGTGGGAGGGGGCTCCGACATCTAAGACTGCCCAGTTTGACAGCCCCTTGGAAGACCTGCAGAATCTAACAGCCCCAAGCTCATACACACACACCACACACACGTCCAAACACTCCTCTATTGCTCCCTAACTCTCTCACACTCTTTCCCTCCTACCTTCCTACTTAGTCACCATCTCCCTTCTGGAGGACTGGGGTGGTGGTTACAAGGAGAAGCCCCGGGCTGTTTGGCTGGTGTGTCCCGTGATTGTGGAACTGGCTCCTAATAGGGGAGATATCTAAAGAAGAACACGTTTTGATCTGATGCGGAGTGATAGCCGGCGAATTACTGACTATCACCAGAAGGTTCAAACATCGAGTTGCGTGATCCTGGGCCATGTGCAGTAGGATCAGACTTGCCTCCCTGCAGCCACGGATAAGTTGAGTGTCACAGAGAAAAAATAAATAAATAACTGGAGAGGCTTTATAGCCCTGGAATTCAACCTTGAAACACTTCCACCCACAGGATAAATTACAAATTGATCCTAGTGCAATAAAAAATCAAAGCAAGGCTTGCTTAAAAATCAGGACTGGATTACAACTCTGAGGAGCAGTGAAACACAGGGAACTGCAATACTGTTGGGATTGGGAAACAAGCATGCCAAACAGAATGATAGAGGAAGTGAATGACCTTTACTACTGCACGTTTTATTTATTTATTTATTTTTATTTTTAAATTTTTGTTTATTTTCATTATTGGCAACATTTACTCAAGAAAATAGTTTTTCTTTTTTCCTCACTTGATTTTACCTTTTTAATTATTACATTTTTATTTGTAATCAGCATTATTACTACTACTATTTTACCTTTTTTATCTTATTTACTTTTGTTTATTAATTTTTTTAAAGTGTCATATTATTTGCTCTTTATTTTACTTTGGGATTAGTGTTCTACAGTCTATTTTTACCTTTCCTTAACCAATGCTTTATTATATCTTAACCCTACCTTTTTGCCATCACCCTCTTCCTCACCTTTCCCCTTTGGTATCCTGTTTATCTTAACCCTTTCCTGCTCTAGATTTTCCCTATTCTTTCTGTTTACCCCCTGCTAAAATTTCACCCTACTGTGTATGTCTAATTTCCAACCCCCTGCTCCATGTCCATACACACCTCCCCTTTTGCTGTCCTAAAAAAAGAAATAAAAAACAAAAGAGTCTTTCTCTCTATCCTTTTGTAGTTGTATGTTGAATGTTAACTATATCAAAATTTTGCACTATGATGGCTAAGACCATTGAAGATTTCAATAACAGATTCTTCCAATGATGAACCAAGGACTTGCCCCAGGGATGAAATTTAGAAGGACGAATGGAAGGACTGTGAGGGTGCAGGATGGTACTTCCACAGGAGACCAGAATTGGTGGCTTTGTGGAACTTTTGGACTATGACTCCTGCAGTTTTCAAGTGTTGCACCTGTGGACTTTCAAGTCACAGCAGTTGGGAGTGTGTGTGTGCTCAGGCATGTATCTACCACATACAGAAAAGGAACTGGACGGATACATGGGTATACACTAAGGTTGACCTTTAGTGTATCTGGGGGTTGGTAATGTGGTGCACTTTTTTTTTTTTTTTTTTTTTACTGTGTTTTATTACCTATCATTTCTTTAAACTTGATTTATGAGTCTGTAACTCTCCATGCATTATGTGAACTTTAAATACAGTATACTACTGAGGAAAATGATCACAATCATTACTGTTAGGAATTATTAGAAGTGATAAATTACAGTACTTGGGATATCTTTAAAACCCAGAAGGGAAGAAATACAGACTGCTTAACTCAATAAATAATGTTTTAAAAAATAACATATGTTGGCGAGAATGAGAAGAAAGAGAAACTATATGCAATGTTAGAGGGAATATAAATTGATGCAGCCAGTGTAAAAAACACACATAGAATATTAGTTCTTTAAAAATAGAACTACCCTATGATATACACTGAGTAACCGGATTATTATGACCTCTGAATGCATAATAATCTGGCCACTCAGTGTATACCCTATATAATAAAAGGCTAATTGTCCCCTTGACCAAGAGTTCAACCAGCAGGTAGGCAGACCAACTGCCCATGTATCCTCCCCTGGCCAGGCTGGCCGGACACCACCCACGTGCTAATTCATGCACCAGGCCTCAAATATCCTATCTAATAAAAGAGTAATATGCAAACTAACCATCACTCCACTACACCCACAAGCCACCAACCAATCAGAGTGAGTATGCAAATTAACTCAACCAAGATGGCTGCAGTCACAGAGAAAGCAGGAGGGAGGGCTGGATTTCCCAGGCTATGGAGCAAGCCAAGCTTTCCAAACACCCTGTGGAGGGAGGGGGCATGTCCAGCCTGCAAACCACCACAGGCCCCTGGCCCAGGCCACCCCACACCCCAAGGGAACCTCCACCCTCATCCAGGACACCCTTCAGGGCAAACTAGCTAGTTTCCATCCATGCACCAGGCCTCTATCCTATCTAATAAAAAAGTAATATGCAGATTGACAATCACTCAAAAACACAAGATGGCTGCCCCCATGTGGTCAAAGATGCCTGCCACCATGTGGACACAAGATGGCCACCACAAGATGGCTAACAGGGGAGGGCAGTTGGGAGGGACCAGGCCTGCAAGGGACGGCACTTGGGGGTGATCAAACTTGCAGGGGAGGGAAGTTAGGGCTGTCCAGGCTGGCAGAAAATGGACTTGGGGGGAACCCTGGCCTGCAGGGGAAAGCAGTTGGGGGGGGGGGGACCAGGACTGCAGGAGAGGGCAGTTAGTGGTGACCATGCCTTCAGGGAAGGACAGTTAGTGGTGACCAGGCCTTCAGGGGAGGGCAGTTAGGGGTGACCAGACCTGCAGGGGAGTAGATAGACATCAATCAGGCTGGCAGGGGAATGGTTAGAGGGTGATCAGACTGGTCCTAGCAGGATTTGGCCTAAACAGGCAGTCGGACATTCCTCCAGGGATCCTAGATTGGAGAGGGTGCAGGCTCAGCTGAGGGACACCCCTACCTCATGCATGAATTTGATGCCATGGGCCTCTCTCTCTCTCTCTCTCCTCTCTCTCTCTCTCTCTCCCTCTCTCTATCTCATATATATATATATATATATATATATATATATATATATACACACACATATACATATACATACATACACATACATACACAGAATGGCTAGATTATTATGCATTCAGAGATCATAATTATCTGGCCACTCAGTGTATGTATGATTTAACAATTCTGCTAATGGATATTTAGCTAAAGAAAACAAGAATATGTATCTGAAAATATATCTGCATTTCTGTTTTATTTGCTCATTATTTGCAATAGCCAAGGCATAGAAACTTATGGATGAATAGACAAAGAAATTCTGAGAGAAAGAGAGAAGAGAAAGAGAGAGAGAGAGAGAGAGAGAGAGAGAGAGAGAGAGAGAGAGAATTAGTTAGCCATAAGAAACCAAAATCTTGTCATTTTCAATGTTCATATTACCCAAAGCAATATACAGATTTAATGAAATTCCTATCAAACTCCAATGACATTTTTAAAAGAAGTACAATGAAAAGTCATCGAACTTGTGAGGAAAGACACAATAAATCCCAAATAGCCAAAGCAATACTGAGAAAAAAAGGAATAAAATCAGAGGTATCATGCTCCCTGACTTCAAATTATACGGAGAAGTAACAATAATCAAAATAGTATATTGGTAGTAATGCAGACACACTGACCAATGGAAGGGAATCAATGCCTCTGAAAGAAACCCACCTATACTGTATATGGACAGATAATAATCAACAAAGGAGCTAAAAACATATTGTGGGGAAAAAGAAAGCCTCTTCAATAAATGGTACCAGGAAAACTAGAAAGGCACATGCAAAAAACTGAAACTAGACTAGACTGCTATTTATCACCATAAATAACAATTAACTCAAAAATAATCAAAGGTCTAACTATGAGACCTTAAACAATAAACATGTAGAAGAAAACATAGCACAAAACTTGTATCCTTGTTTTAGAGATGATTTTATAAGTTTGATCCACAAAGCAAGATGAGATTATAGCAAAATAAAATAGCTTCTGCAATAGCCAAAAAGCCCATCACAAATCAGAAAAAAAAAACAAAAAACTGAGATATCTGCAACAACACCTCAGAAAATGAGTTAATATCCAAAATACGTAGCGAAGATATACAACCCAACAATAAAAACAATCAAACAATCCAATTTCTAAAATGGGCCAAGGCCAGAACAAACACTTCTCCCAAGAAGACATTGAAATAGCCAGCAGATAATTGAAAATATTTTCAACTTTACTACCTATGAGGGAAATGCAACTCAAAACCTCAATAAGACACTACCTCACACCTAATAGAACGGCCATTATCAACAAGAAAAGTAATAACAAGTACTGGAGATTGTGGAGAAAAGGGAACCCTAATCCAGCGTTTTCCAACCGCTGTTCCGCGGCACACTAGTGTGCAGCGAGATGTTGCCTGGTGTGCCGTAGGTGCAGACAAGAGAAGAATTTTATAATTTTTCACTATTTTGTTTACTTAATATTTCATAATAAAGTAATTATAAAATACTTTCTTTGTGTTTATTTGATTCCTATTCAAGAAAATTACTTTATATATAGTCAATATAGGCACAGAGTTAAATTTTTTAACATTTTCTAATGGTGGTGTGCCTCGTGATTTTTTTCATGAAACAAGTGTGCCTTTGCCCAAAAAAGGTTGAAAAACACTGCCCTAATCCACAGTAGGTGAGAATTTAAACTTGCACAGCCACTATGGAAAACAGTATGGACGTTCCTCAAAAATTAAGAAGAGAACTACAGTGAGACCCAGCAATTCCTTTTCTGGTTATCTACTCCACAAATTGAAAACATATATGTTCATTGCAGCATTATTCATGGAAGCCAAGATATGGAAGCAACCTAAGTGCTCTCTGATGGGTGTTTCCAAAGATGTAGTACATAAATATATACAATGGAATACTACTCAATAATAACAAAGATAAAATATTGCCATTGGCTACAAAATGAATGGATTTTTAGAGTTTCATGGTAGGTGAAATAAGTCAGATAGAAAAGGACAACAGCTATATAATTTCACATGTATGTAGGATATAAAAGAGAATGCAACTAAAGAAAAAACGAGGAAAACACACACAACAAAAACTTCATACACACAGATAGCAGTATGGTGGCTACCAGAGTAGAAGTGGACTGGGAAAAGATGGTAAAGGGTAAAGGTGTTCAAATATATGGTGATGACAGAAGACTTGACTTTGGCTGTTGAACATACAATATAATATTCAGATCATGTATTATAGAATTGTACAGTTAAAACCTTTGTGCTTTTATTAATCAATTAGAGGCCCAGTGCATGAAAAGTCATGCACTTGGGGGTCCCCCAGCCCCGCCCACCCTCTCTCACAGTCTCAGACTGAGAGAGGGCAAGGGCCAGGCAGAGGAACCCTTTCCCCCAGGCAAGAATTTTGTGCACTGGGCCTCTTGTATTTGATAAAAACCTGCCAAAGAAAAGAAGGTATAAAGAACTCTTGCAATCCATTAATGAAAGACAAATAACCCAATTTAAAATGGAAAAAAAATATTTGAATAAGTGTTTTGGACATATTAGTATACTGCATATACTGTACCAGTGAAACCATCACCATAATCTAGTATTTCCCAAAGTGTGGTACGCATACCCCCAGGCGTACGGGAAGAGTTTGGTGGGGGTACAAGTTGCACTGGAGTTTGGTGGGGATATGCACTGCTCCGTGCTTAGCTGGGCCTAATTCTACATTCTCATGAGTATGAATGGTACTCGGCGTTACAAAAATTATAGAAGGGGTACACATATGTCAAAAGTTTGGGAAACACTGCCATAATCAAAGTGATGACTCTGTCCGTTTTCAAATGCCCTGTATCCCTCCCATCCGAATGAATTACCTTGCCACCAGAGCCCCAACTCGTATATGGAGGGAAGGGAGAGACCTAAGAAAGAGGCAGACCACTCCAGGTAATTAGGTAGCAGTTCAATAAGCCAGAGAACTTACTTACAAGGCTTGCATTGAGTGGCCCAAAGACAAATATTCTCAGCAGCTGCCTGCCAGATCTGAAAAGTTGATATAGAGCCCTTAGCTGGGCCTAGTCATGTACAACATCCAACTGGTCTCAGCAACACATGCCTAGCTTTAGGCTGTGTCCTTGAGGCAACTCCTGGGAAGGGAAAAGGCAAGCTGAATGCACATTCCACAGACAGTTGGGGTGAGCCTCCAATTGCCTTGGTCCATACTTTGGGTCAACTGGAGGTCACATCTTCTCCATGACCTTGTACAGCGTAGCAGAACATAATGGGTTCAAAGTAACACAGTTTTTGTGGGGGGAACACTTATATTTACACTTGAGACCAGTAAAGGAGACAGGGGAGTAATTTCCAAAGGTCTGCCTCTCATAGGGAGGCTTATATATTCAGTTTGGTAAATTACATGTTGATTTCTTCTTTATAACTGGATAAAGTTATCAGTCATGGGTCAGATCAAGTTCATCCCTGTTAGAGTTTCTCTGCAGAATACTGTGCTGCATTTTAGCATTTAGTAAGAATAGCCCAGACTTGAGAGCATTGCCCCATTTCTCACCAACACTCCATTTGTGGTGACCAGCTCCTACAATTTAATATGCCCCCACCCTTTCTGCTGTGTGCCCTGAGAGGTCAGCAGGGGGCTTCACTAGCATGCATGAGGCTCATTTGATGGCTGCTCTCTCAGATGTCATAGCAACAATACAATCACATGAGAGAGAAAATGCAAGCTAGGACATCAGTTTCTAAAATCAGGGGCATCTTTTTCTACCCAGAAACTTATACCCCATCTAGGGACTTAGAAAGTGTCCTGGTCTAGGGGGCAGATCACTCAGGGCATTGACTGGTATTCCATGTGATTTAGCAAAGATGGTACATTGGCAGACTAATCAGGTATCAACACAAAACATTCTGCTTGAACAATGACAGAGTTATCAAGAGAGATATTCTGGTGTCAGAAACACTATAGGAAATTTTTTTACAAGAAACAATAATAAAAGTCAGGGCATTTCTGAAAGACAAAAGAGTGATTATCATTAAGACTTCTCAGTTAGGATTCTAGCAGCAGAGATGTCTCACTCTAATTAGGTAATTGGGAAAGCGTCAAGTGCATGGTTTCCTACAAACCGCAGACTCAGGGATGCAAGTGACAAGGTAGACTGCTGGCCACAGTGAGGAAATTACAGGCTAACCCTAAGGGGGTGAGGCCTGGAACCCACACCTTAGAGAAGGTGTGATCTTCAATTTAGCATTGCAGCTGGTCTGAGATTAACTTGCAGAGAGAAAGACAAGAGAACAAACACCAGACCTCACTTTTCTACCCAGAAGAGATTTCCTGCTTGGACTTCCCACTGGCAGAAGTCAAGCATCAGTCAGAGAGCCAGAGATCCCACTAATGTTGTTAGATAGGAGAAGGGTCAAAATGTATGGCCCATTCTTACTAAATGCTACCCTGGTTACACACTAAATTTATAAGAACAGCTGGAAACAATATGAGCTTGACAAGAACTCAATAGGACAAATGTAGCCAGCAAAAAATGAAAATAAGAGAGAGAGAGAGAGAGAGAGAGAGAGAGAGAGAGACAGAGAGAGAGAGAGAGAAAGGAAGGGAGGGAGGGAGGGAGGGAGGGAGGGAGGGAGGGAGGGAGGGAGGGAGGGAGGGAGGAAGGGAATGAGACAGAGAGAGACAGAGAGAGAGAGATAAGAAAGAAAGAAAGAAAGAAAGAAAGAAAGAAAGAAAGAAAGAAAGAAAGAAAGAAAGAAAGAAAGAGAAAGGAAAGAGAGAAAGAAATAAATAGAAAGAAAGAAAGAAAGAAAGAAAGAAAGAAAGAAAGAAAGAAAGAAAGAAAGAAAGAAATAGAAAGAAAGAAAGGTATAGTTGACTAAATAGTATAAAGAATGGCTAAGCCTTTCTCTCTGGGGAGACAGAGCTTTTGATATAAATCCCCTGTCTCCTTAACTTCCTACAAGTAAATAAAACTACCCTGTGACAACCATGTCTCCTTCTGGAATAGGACACCCCAAGCGGAGAAACCCTTGAGTTTGGTAATAATTTAGGAACTTACAAGCATCCACGTGTTACCAGACAGGTACTGGCCCATAGTGTGTGAGTTCTTGACTTGGTGCAGGAAAGAGGATGCTCATTAAAGCTGGGGACAGTGAAATAAAAGAAGGGGTTAGGATAGAAAAAGCAACAACAGAGAGCCTAGATGGGGCTGCTTTGGCTCTAGAAATATTATAGGAAAGAAGTGAGCCAGGGTGGGACTGCTACAGCTCAGTGGGAAGTCAGGGCAAAGGGGGCCTTGGAGACAGGATCAGGAGCTGAGGTTGGGTGCCACTGCCCACTGCTCCCCTGGTTGCAAGTCCCTCATGGAGATCCAGAGTTTAGGGAGAAATAAAATGTTCATGCTTGGTATAGGGCAGGTGTCAGCAACCTACAGCTCCAGAGCCGCATGCGGCTCTTTTGAAGCTTTACTGCGGCTCCGACAACTTGCAAGCCTGTGTGAAAATAAAGATAACGTCTTACAGCCCTGATGTGCTGACACTGTGCACTGAGGTTCAGGAGCAAAAATCCCATTAACCAGGTAAATTAAATATTTTAATTAGCTATTAATTTGCAAAAATATATTTTACATTGTTAAGTGAAAAAGTCTTTTTCTTCAGATTGACAGCTAACTGCACGATCCGGTATATAGCATTAAGGTAAGAAACAATATATGCAGTGTTATATTTGTTTTAAATATAGCAATGGTTTTCTGGCTCCCAGGTTTTTTTTTCCTTCGGAAACAGGTCCAAGTGGCTCTTTATGTCTTAAAGGTTGCAGACTATACTATAGGGCATGGGCTTGTGCAAGAGCGAGTTTTTGTCTTGAGGACATTTTATCCTTTCCAGGTGCATTTTTAATATGCTGATGCATCAAGGTAAGTGTATAGGGGAGTTTTGGATTATTCTTTTGTCTGTTTCACTGCTGTATTTTGTCCTAATTGTGCCTGGCTTTGATGTGGTTTTTGATATTTTTCCCTGACTTCATCTGCCCTTGGTTTTAGCTGGCACAAATGGCATGAATTGGGTCTTTGTGCTCTACTTCCCAGACCAGTCTGATTAAAGCTATGTATTCTCTTGTTAGGGAGGAGACGTATAAACCATTTGCTCACAGCCCCTGGTTGGGGAAGATGAGATTTTGTGATTAACAAACTAGCTATAAGCTGCCCATCTACTCATCTCAGTTTTCTTATTCCATTCATCCAGGATTATTCCTAGCTTCTTATTCTCTTTCCTCACATGGACCATAGAATCATCTTGCTGGAGAAACCAACTGCTTCATTAACAATGTACATGCAGAGATGGACTGAAAAAATGTGCATGCTAACACTTGAAACATGAAGGATTTCTGATTTGAATTTTTCTAAATTGAGTCTGTGAACTCAATAAAATAAAATATTATTGCCTGATTATGCCAGTTCTGTAACTTCTTCCATTTGTTAGCATTGTGGGTATTGGAGGTGAGTCAGCAGGGAAGATGATGGTGGTTACTATCACAGAATAACAAACCATCCCCAAGTCTAGTAGTTTAAATCAAAAAACTTTATTTTTCTCATGAATCTGTAATCTGGGCAGGATGCAGTGGGGGTGGCCTATATTTGCTCTTTGCTGCTTAGTCTGAGGTGGCTCAGTTGGCATCTGGAGAATTTGCTTCCATGTTGCCTCACTTGCCTGGCTGTCAAGTTAGTTCTGCTGGCAGATCAAAGACCAGCCAGGGGAGTGGGCCAGTGACTTCAAGTCCTCTTCACATGGCCTCTCAATAGACAACTGGGGCTTCCTCACCACATGGTGGCCAAGTGCCAAGCCCACAAACCCTAGGGAACAAAGAGGCATTTTTCCTATCTCACTTTTGAAGTCACAACCACACACTGGTTGTCAAAGCAGTCACAAAGGCCATTGAATTTCAAGTTATGAGATAAACCCTATAATTCAACAGAAGGAAAAATAAACTAAGATAACAAGAAGAATGGGTGGGATAGAATACATTGCTGTAGTCATCTTTGTAAAATAGGATTAACCACATTAACAAATCATACTAAATAAAGAAATAAAATTTACATTATTTTCAAAACATATTCCATACTTTTGAAAATGAATTCCAAATCCAATAATCAATTTTAAATGTATTTCTTACATCTTCTTCGCTAATATTTTCAATTTGTTTATTATAATACTCCAATCTTTTTTTTTTTAAATCCTTCATGTCTTGCTTTGATATATTCCCCTTAGCATACTGATCTTCAATTAGTTTATTTTCCTTCTGTAATTGATCAGCATAGATTTTCTTCAAGGCCTCTTTCTTCTGTTGCAACATTCCCCCTATATTCTTGTAGATGGCATTAGAAAAGTGAGCCCCTCCATTCTCCTGTACCACTTCCTCTATCAGCTTTACCAGCTCCTGCAGTTGAGCTTCCTTCTCAGCCTCATCTGTGCTTTTGTTATTGAAGGCACAGCAGTGGTTCCCACACTCCTTGATGAGGCTTTGCAGTTTTTCCTCTGATTCTTCTATAAACTCATGCAGTGTGAGATCACCCAATTCATCTTTGTGAGTGAACAAGATGATCATGTGCTTCATGGCTTTCTCCCCAAAGAGGTTCTTGATCAATGCAACTGTTTTCTGTTCCTCTTCCGTGTAGCGGCCCACATGTAGAACCAGGATGATAGCGTGGGGCCCAGGGTAGGAGAGGAGGACACACTCGCTGATATGCTCACTGGTAGTCTTCAGTGACTCCTTGGTGTCAAAGAGCCCTGGGGTGTCTACTACAAGAAGTTCCCTCCCCTTCCAGTGTCGCATTGCTCTATGGCATTTCTTGGTAACAGAGTGAGCAGCAATTTTAGATTCAAATGCTTTTCTGCCAAGGATGCTGTTTCCTGTTGCACTTTTTCCACTTCCGGTTTTCCCCACCAGAACAATCCTCAGAGTTTTGTTCTCACTGGCAGCCATCTTCTTTCAAGAGACTCTGGGGTGCAGGTACCAACAGGACCTCAAGGAAGGGAAAGAGAAGGGAAAAGGATACTTAGGTAAGTGGGGACCATTCTCATAGCTATTTTCTTTGTTCTTTTCCTCCATGAAAATTTGTAATCACCTATTATTCATCTGGAGGAAATAATAAAGCAGACTTTTCCCACAAAAGAGTACCATGTCCAGGTGCTTTCACAGGAGAATTCACTTCAACCTCTACAACACTGATCATATCAATATTAAATGAAATATTCCTAATCATATAAAAGAAGAGGGAAATCTTTCAATTCTGTTATGAATCAAGTGTGATGTTGATTCTAAAGGCTAACAGAAATTTGACCAATAAATAAAGCTATAAACCTATTTTATTTGGAAATATCCATAACAAAATTTATTGTTACAACACATCTTATTAATAGATCAAGTAGAAAATTACCTAGGGTAGTCAAGCAAGACATTTGACTGAATTAAAATCTGACCCATGTTTAAAGCATTTTATACATTTGAATTATAGATAATTATCTAACATGATCTTATATAAGTATAAATTTAAATTTTTTATCATAACTTTTTCCCCTAGCTGAGAAAGAGTGGATTATAAAGTTAAAAATAATGAGTTACAAAGTTTTCGGATGAAGAAAAAGTAGATATTTCTCTAACATTATTTATAGTGGAGGCCTGGCACACAAAATTTGTGCACTCAGTGAAGAGTCTCTCAGCCCAGCCTGCACCCTTTTGAAATAAGGGGGCCCTTAGGGGATGTCTGCCAACTGGCTCACTGCTCCTTATCATTTGATGTGTTGCTCCTTAGCACTACTACGGAGGCAAGAGAGGCTCCTGCCACCTCTGCTATGCTCACCAGCCAAGAGTCCAGCTTCTGGCTGAGGGGCACTCCCCTTGTGGGAGCACAGTGACCACCAATTGGCATCTCCTGCATTGAGCGTCTGCCTCCTGGTGGTCAGTGCACGTCATATCAGCCAGTCATTCCACTGATGGTACCACTGTTTAGTTGATTTACATATTAGGCCTTGATTATATAGGACTAGAGGCCGGGTGCATGAAATTTGTGTAAGGGGGGAAGGGGATAACCATCAGGCCAGCCTGCAACCTCTCCAAGCTGGGACCTTTTGATGGATGGCCGACTACCCTCTCACAATCCAGGACTGCTGGCTCCCAACTGCTCACCTTCTTGCCTTCCTGATTGCCCATAACTGTTTCTGCCTATCAACCTGATCACCCCCTAACCACTCTTCTGCCAGACTTACTGATGCCTAACTGCTCCCCTGCGAGCCTCTTTGCCCCTTACTGCCCTCTCCTGCAGAATTGTTCCTCCCAACTGCTCTCCCCTGCAGGCCTGGGTCCCTCCCAACTGCCCTTCCCTACAGGCCCAATCACCCCCTACTTCCCTCCTCTGCAAGCCTGGTCAACCCTAATTTCCCTCCCCTGCAGGCTATATCACCTCGAACTTCCCTCCCTCTCAGGCCTGGTCCCTCCCAACTGCCCTCCCCTGCTGGCCTGATTGCCCTCCCTTGCAGGTCTGGTCCCTCCAATTGCCCTATTCCGCTGGCCATCTTTTGGTGGCCATCTTGTGTCCACATGGTGGCAACCATTTTTGACCACATGGGGGCAGCCATCTTCTGTGTTGGAGTGATGATCAATCTGCATATTACTATTTTATTAGATAGGATAGATGCCTGGTGCACAGGTGGGGGCCTGCTGGTTTGCCTGAAGGGTGTCCTGGATCAGGATCGGGGTTCCTTGGTGTGTGGGGTGGTGTGGGCCAGGGGCCTGTGGTTGTTTTCAGGCCAGCCATGCCCCCTGGCAAACCAAGCAGAGGTCCTGGTATCTGGGGTTTATTTATCTTCTACAATTGAAACTTTGAAGCCTGAAGCAGAGCCAAGCCTTCTGCTCACTCTATGGTGGCAGCCGTTTCTGTTGGGACTTAGGTATCTTATATAATTGAACTTTGTAGCCTTAAGTGGAGGCCTGGGCCAGCCAAGGTGTGCAGGAAGCTTGGCTTCCTCCATTATTGGTGGCAACCCAACCCTCCTGCTCTTTCCAGTTCTGAGGCCACCATTTCTGTTTGGATTTGTGTATCTTCTATCATTGAAACTTTATAGATGTGAGTGGAGGCCTAGGCCTGCAAGAGCAGGTGGAAAGCTTGGCTTCCTCCATTGCCAGGGAAACACGAGCTACCTGCCTGCTCTCTGTGACCATAGCCATCTTGGTTGGGTTTATTTTCATATCTTCTCCTCATTGGCTGGCAGGTGTGGCTGGTGGGCATGGCTTATGAGTGTGGCAGAGTGGTGGTTAATTTCCATATTACTCTTTTCTTAGATAGTATAAATATAATGTTAAAATTTTTGTCATCACCATTGTTTTAGGCAGGTAAAAAATAGTGGGTTATAAAGTTAAATGGTAGATTATAATGTTCATTTGAATGAAGAAAAAAGGAAGTTATTCAGCACAATGAAGAAAAAGAACAAGGAGGGCTAACTCTCCCAGGGGTCAAGCATTGTAATTTCTATGATTACAGAAGTGTGATATTGTTGTACCAGTAGAGAGACCTGTGAAACAAAAACAGAAAATTCAGAAACAGACCAAATTAATCATTTCTTATTCATTTATATTCAATTCAATTACACTGTCTTACAGTTAGATTCCATAAAACAGCATACCATACAAGGGAGCTAACGATGTTGTAAGAAAGCAACTTTGGGATAACTGTATAACCATACAGAAAAATAAATAAAATTGCATCCATTGCCTCATGCCAGTCAAATTGCAAGCAGATTAGAAGTTTAAATGTAAAAAAAGAGAAAAAAGCATATAAATAAAACAAAAAAACCTGGGTAACTTACTGTATTTGTAACCTAGAGGTAAGAAAAATATTTCTGAGACTTAAAATAGAGTAAAGAAAAGGATGAATAAAATGATAACATAAAAAAAATCACAGATAATGTGGGATAAAAAACACTTTTGAAAAATTAAAGCAAAAATGCAATAATTTTCAGCTTAAAACCAAGTGGATAAATGTTCCTTTTATACACAGAAAATTAAAGTTACAGAAACAAAATACCAGTAACTTGATAGGAAATGGAGGAAGAGATGGGAATAAACATTCAGAGAAAAATGAATTTAAATGCACTTTGAATAAATCAAAAGTCATTAACATGCATTCAGAGAAAAATAAATCATAACAAAAAAATAAAATGAATAAAATATTAATTAAATTACACCTCTATTTCTGAAGTGAGATAATATTTAACATCTCCATGTTTGGCAAAAATTCAACATTTGCTAGCATAATCTGTTGGCAAAGGTATGATGGAAACTGGTCCTTTCCTGCATGGCTGGTGGTAATGGAAAAACAGTCCAAACCCTACAGAAGGGAAGTCAGCACTATGCTGCCAATGTACATATGCATTTTCCTGTCAATTTTCCATTTTAATATTTATTCCTTAACTACACTGAGAAAAATACAGAAAAATGACACATCATGCTATTTATTGCATCATTATTTGTACTAGCAAAAGACCAAAAATCTATCAAATGGCTATTAGTAGGGACTGGTTGTATTACCTAAGATATAGTCACACAGTGTAGGACTATGTGTCTCTCTGTACAATCATAGAGAGGTCTCCAGGATACATCATTAAGTGGGGGGGAAAAACCATGAAGAAAATAATGAGAAAATAATGTAGAGTTTATCTACCATTTCTCTAATAAGAAAGAATGTGCACTATATATATAAAATATAATACATATCCTTTTCATATATATGAAAAGGCAATAGCAGGATACTCTAAAAACTAAACCCAAAAATTTACTTACATGGGAATGGGAGAAGCAGCTGGAGGGAACAAGGACAGAAACTGGAAAATTGTTACACTAAGTGGTCTTGTACATAATTACGCAAAAATATATATTTTTTAAAATTCTAAAAACGAAATGAAATGTCAAACTCTAATTGTACATTAAAAACGAAATGAAATGTCAAACTCTGTACATTTTGGGAGGATGAATTGGTCTAAGACACATAAAAAAACAATAATGTCATTGTTCATCTTTAGTGTTATTAACTTAAGTTTAAAAAATAAATTGTTTTCAAAAATCCTGTGTGTGTGTGTGTGTGTGTGTGTGTGCAGTTTTGAAAATCTTTGAAAAGTATTGGAGATAATAATGAGCCTGGTGCAATGTCCATCCTTAGTGTCTAGAGAGTGGTTTTCAAATGCTATTTTCCACCAAAATTAGAGTTTTATTAATAATTCCTGATTCTAGGAATAGGCAGCAAATGCTTCAGTTGAGCCTTCACTCTCTTGTCAACAAGAAAACAAAGATGTTCTCAAAAATCTCTGGGATCTTATGGAAAGGACTTAAGATCCAAACTCAAGAGAATGTACCTGGACATAGATGGGGCAATGTGAGCATTGATAATAACTCAAATGAATCAAAATATATCAGATATTTTTAAATACATGTGTTCATAACACAGCCTTCTACTTAAAACAGGCAATCACTCCCTTGGGAGTGTGCTAAGAAAGCATCTTCTTGTTATGAACATTGACAAAAAAAAAAAAAAAAAAAAAAAAAAAAAAGGAAAGAATTGAGCATTTATCTTATCTTTTAGATACTACTGTACTTTGTGGAAATGAGAGAATTGTTGGAGGGAACTTTTTTTTATAAGATTTTTCCATCTAATAAAGTAAGAACGATAGAATTTTATATCATCACTATTAGTTTTGATTGCATAATAAATCAATACTCCTCCCTTGGGAACTGGCTTTTCAAGCTATTTCACTATGGACATTCCCTTTGCTGAGACTACATTTTACCTGTGGTGACCACATTTCATTCTTTCCCCCTCACTGGGGGCTGGAACCATCCATGCTCATCCACCTGGTGTGGGGATGATCAAATAAATTCATAATCCCTCACCACTCTGGCCTCATGCATTCCTCCTTTGGTGACCTAACAATCACTTCTGACCCTCAATGAAATGTAGGCCATCCTTAATGTCGATAAATGTCAAAGAAAGTGAGATAACTAAACATTATATGCCTTCTGAGGGAAGTTTACACTGAATCTATGATGTATTTCTACCAAATAGTCAAACCTGAATCAGATCAAGCCTCTCCTTAAATAATTTCACCCAAAACCCTGCAACTATAAAAATGGGTGAAATGACACCGTGAGAATGTTAATCAACAAAATGTAAACTGCCCGGTTCTTTTGGGAAAAAGACTTCCTCCTTCTTACACAAAGAAATTTCTTCTTACAGAAAGAAACAGAGAAGATGAGAAAGCTATATATTAAATTAAATATAAGAGAAACCAAACAATTGCAATTTATGAATCTTAATAGGATCCAACTTCAAACAGTCTTTTAAGTTATGAGACAATCAGGGAAATCTGAAGACAACTGTTAACTTTGTAAAAAAAATTCTATTTGCTTTTTGAAGTCTAATTATGGTCATATTTTTAAATGAATTCAAATATTTACTGATTAAATGAAACAATGATATTTGCTTCAAGATAATGTGGTGTAGCTGGGGAGTGGTAAGTATATAGAATCTATACACTATGTTATAGATGAAACAACATTGGCATCACTTAATAATTGTGGAAGCTTGGTCTAGGTACATGAAAGTTCCTTCTAATGTCCATGTATCTTTGAGTAAATTAACATTTTTCAACAATAAAAATTTGATATGTATGTAATATAACTATTGCTGACATTCTAAAATAAGCACGGATAATTTTTTATACATTATCTCACCTATTCCCCTATAATAGCCTGCAAAAAGCTAATTTTATTATTCTAACTTTTTAAATAAAGACATGATGTGGCTTGAAAATGCTGAAACACTTGCCCAAGGTCACGGTGATAATAGGTATTGGGCAGAACAGGCATCAAATTCAAAGTCTGGCTGACTACCACCTTCCCTCCTAACCACTGCACACAATGGCCTCCTTCAGTGTCTTCTCTGGATTCTAAAATTACATCAAATCAGAGCTAGATCAAGAGAAGGCAGGTAGGACAGTCCACACTCTTTCCAGAACAGAACACTTTAGGAAACTTGTAACTGGGGCCAATGAGTGGAGGGTTTCATGTACATTGTTTTTGCAGAATAGCCAAATCTTTATCAATGTCACCCCCTCCTCATCTTACATGTCACACTACGTAGATTAGAGTTTCTCTCTGCTGAATGATGAAAAGGATTCAGCAACTGCAGTCCAGATTTCCTCTGCCCTTAGTGGCCTGGGCAACCCCTAGAGTCACCAAACTCTCCAGGATCCCGCTTCTTTTTGGGTAAAAAGAGGGAGTTAGACAGATCAGTCTCTATATTGTCTTCAAGTTCTAAAGACCTGCCTTGGGGACACTCATTTTCTGTCCAGGGAAAAGGCAGGCTTGCCAGGCAGCCCTCAGTGTTTTTCACAGCAGCAAATGCATTGAAGGTGTACCAGTCAGCACAAATGTGTTCTTTTCAATATGAGACCTGTAACATCTATAATACTAAAAGGGTTATATACTAATTACACCAGAGATCATTCCTGACCAAGCCAAGGCCCAAGGGAAGTGAACCCAGGTCTCAGAGGCCTATAGGCAGCCAGAGGAGGAAAGCCAGGATCCCAGGTACTGGAGGGAAGCTGGTGCTGGCAGCCCAGGGAAGGAAGGCCTACTCTTGCAGGAATTTTCATGCACAAGACCTCTAGTTGTACTAATAAAGCTCCTGACCCCCTCCCTACCTTCCTTCACTACCCTCTGACAGCATTCCCCTGCTGTACTTCTGGTACAGAACCTGATCCTTCCTGCGACCAGAACTCACACTATGTACACTCCATTGACCTACTGCCCAAATAACTCTAGTGCTGAGAAGCACTGAGTCTGCTTGCAACCAGACTCACCTTTTCAACCAGTTGATGAGTTCTCAGATTTTCTCCAAAGACACTCTGCAAGCTGGTGCTTTTATTTTAACTGTGAAGAAAAATTGTTCACACCCTCTGAAACCAGGGAGGCAGAAAGCATAGATTGGGTGGAGCCAGTGGAGGAACTGTTTGCTTTTAAAGAGACAGTAATATTTCTCCTAATTTGGTGGGTGCTTCCATCTTTCCAAGTTGAAACCTTTTCCTTCGTGTGCTTGCTCTTGTACCAAAATTACCAAAGCTATATTTGGTGTTTTGGATTATAGTAGTGGATCCAAAGACCCTTATTAAATGACATAAATATTGCCCCAAAAAGCAAGGCACAGTGTCTGCCACCTTCCCTGGTGCAGTGGGAGACTGTGGGGTCATTCTGGAGGGAGAAAGTTGGACGTGGGCCTTGTGTATCCTGGGGTCTTATTAGTGATGGCACAATATGGGTTTTGAGTCTGTTCTCTCAGGAAGGTCTCAAGTTACTCATTTAGAAATTATCAAAACTCAGGTACAAAACCAAAGGGGCATAAACCATTGGGAGCCAAGTGGAAAAGAGGAAGGAGAGGCCTGGGAAATGTCTTCCAATGATCACAATATCTCCGTTATTGTGTGTTTTTTTTTAAATAAGATTCTTGTATGATTAAAAGCATACATTGCATGACATATAAAGATGTACCCAAGGAAGAAATGAAACCTTCCCTCCCACCCTTCCTACCTTCTCCCTCTCCAGGCCCAGACGAGGTACCTTATCCTAGATTTACCAGCAAATGGATCCCAAAGAATCTAAAAATTGTTTTCAGGTGAGAGGCAGGCTGTTGAATCTCTCATGGTTGACAAGATATTCTAGTTGTCTGTTGCATCACCAAAAATAGATTAAATTTTGATTACACATTTTCCTTCACTAGATTGAGAAAGTGGTTAGTCAATGCTTAAACTTGAGGGTAGGTACTAAAAGGGCCAAATGTGACAGAAGTGACAATAGGGCTGCTACCAATGGAGGGAGGCAGATATATTTGGAAATGATGGTGTAAGTGTCCATATTATTGGACCAATTTTTGGTATTGATGACTTCGGTAACCTTGAATAAACCCAATTAATAGTTTTTCTATTACAATAAAGTCACAGATCAGGGCCAGCTATGTAATTCACAAGGTCTGGCACAAAAGGAAAATACCAAGCCCATTGTTTTAAATCATGATAAAAAATTATACACTCTAAGCACAGGTTCTTGAGCAAAGTTACAAGTCACACATAGAGGAAGCTCACCTTTAGAGGCTGTATAAATATGAGTCCAGAGCAGAGGCAGAAGTGCAACTCCTGCTCAAAATAGCTCCTCCACTGCCCCAGTTTCATTTCATTCTCCATATTCCCTGAATGAAGCTTGTCCTGCCAGAAGCTGCCTTTTATGATTTCTTGGACAACTAATTGCTTCTCCAGGCACACTCATAGGTCCCCAAAAGGAAAGAGGTACGTGGTTGAAATAGAATCCATAGATGTTATAGGGAATAGGATACAGTCTTGAATGGTGATAGCCCTGAGGTTCTTGGCCATGGAGGAGCATCTGAAACACAGCTCCCACCCCTGTACCCTCTCTTAAGAAGTGACCTCCTTCTAGGGGACTTTTGATAGAAGGAATTCTGCCTCATGTCTCTCCTGTGCTGTTCAGTTGGCCATGCTTCTCAACCTTATGAGTTTCTTTTCACATCCAGCTCTGCTGGGAGCCACCTGTCTCTCTGCTGCTGGTCCCCACCTACAACTTCATGAAGGTGCTCCCCCTCCCAGGATGCTGCTCCTTCCACATAGTCAGAAGGAAATAGATTAATGTAGAGAAAGACTTGGCTTTCTATTTTACATTTTCCTATTATTCCTTTCCGCCTTTATGTTTTACCCCCACCCCCACATCTGGCCCAGGTGGGCCATAGAGGTTGCTAATGAGGCTTTTTCAAAAGGGCCTTTAAACTCTGCCTGACCCTGTCTCTCAGCAAAGCCTCACTGTCCAGGGCTCCCAAGCCCTATAACTATCACACCCCATTCTCCTTACTTTTACAGTGTCTGAACTCAGCCCTTTATTGAAGAATTTAGTAAATATATGCAGTAGGAAAATAAGCCCCAAATTCTTTCTTTTTGAGAAAAAGTGCTAATGAAGGACTCCTGGACTCTTAAGGGAGTGGGCAGACTACCAAGCTGGTGTGAGCACAGCAGGTCTTGAGACCACCTCTGCCTGAGAACATACTCCAGGCCCACTGGCAAGTCCCAACCTCACACTCCAGCAGAACAACAAAGTCTCACAAAAGAATAAGTAGTTTCACAAAAAGTCAGAGACAAAGACAACAGTATGGTGGTTACTAGCAGAAAGGAGAATGGAGATTTTTAAGGGGTAAATGGAGTCATATCTATGGAAATGAAAGAGACCAGAATTTTGGTGGTGGGTACACCATGTAATATACAAATAATGTACCATAAGATTTCACACTAGACATATGCATATTATTAATATCCAATGCCACCCCAATAAATTTTAATTTGAAAAATTATAAATAGTTTCATCTAAAAAACATAGCAGGACCTCAGTCTTTGCAAAGTAAAACAAAATATTGTCCATGCATTAAATACACAGAAGCCACCTTGCTCGGCTGGCAGCACACAATGCTAATGTATCTGACACTGTGTCCCCTTCTGTTACATCAGTGACACTGGTTTTGATCCATGAGCTACAGAGCAGATTGTCACATTAGCACATCAGCACTACTGTCTGCCATTAACACATGAAATGCAGTCAGGAAAGCTGTAATGTTCTGGTTCTGCCACTAGCAGCATCTATGGTTTTGGACAAAATGATAACCTCTCTGAGGCCTGAAATCTCTACAGAGAAGAAGACAGATTAAATGTCATATCATCTAAGTCTGATGCCTCCAAGGAATTACACTATACACTAATATCTGGGCCTTGCCCCATGAGAACAAGTCCTCAGACTCTCCTACTGGTTTGAATCCTGAGCCGTTATCACCCACACTTCCTCTCAGTATGGCTGTTTACCAACATTTCCTCTCAGATGTTGTTTGTGCCAATGAACAAGGGTCCTCATGGAAGAGCACATGGAGGAACCAGTCCTGGGACTCTTGGCTTGAGGGTCTGTGTGAAGGAGTGATACCACTGCGGGCCTCGGCTCCCATGCTTTGGGTGCTTGGGGTCATCAGAGCCCTGTGTAGTTACAGACAGTGACAGATCCCAGCCCCATTACCATGTGGCACCAACAGCCAAGAAGACAGGAAGCAGGGAAGCAAGTGTGATTCTCACACAGTTCTCTGCCTCTCTCAGCACACCTTCCACTCCCATTCTTACTCATCTGCCAAGATTTTTTAGTCACTTTACTTCATAACCCTTTATTTTCTTGGACAAACCTGAATTCTTATCCCTTCCATGACCCTAAGGGCAGAAGAATAGAACAGAAAGAATTCAGAGGCTGCTGGATCCATCTGTTAACATTCAGTCATTTGCCTCCTTTCTGGGATTTTCATTTTGGTTTGCACAATTTCTGCTGTTATCTGCATTTCTTCCTTTTGGGTTTAATTTGACTTTTATTTTTTTTTGCTTCACTTTAGTTTTCCCATAAACGTATGTCCTTAAGTACTTTATTAGTACTGATAAAAACTGTAAGTACCTCTTTACCAAGGGAAAAAGGTGCAATTTTAATGTTTATCCAAGTGTATCACAGCACAAAATTTTTTATTGTTTCTCATAATCCACTCTATTTCAAAGAAATGAGATACAGGATGATCTATTGTAAATTCATTTGTGCACAGGAAAGCACGCATCCTGCCTTCACTGCAGCACTTTCCTGCCCTCACTTACTCCTTGTCTGTTTAATTCATCACTTAAAGTTTTGGTCCCAGCACAGGCTAGAAAGGCTAGGTTACAGGGCCCATGTCCCCTTATCTGTACCTGCTGAAGTGTTTAGAGGGGTGAGAGGAGAAGGCTGGGTCAAGAAAAAGCTTCACTATAAAGGTCACTTTGGACCCCTCCTAGGCTGGTGCTGGCCTGAGGATGAAATGGAGGAGTTATCCTGTGAGTCTCCAAACCCTCACCTGTTCTTCCTCCAGAGCAGGCACAACACTTAGCACTTTGACTCTGTCCTGAGCCAAACAAAAAAAAAATTCTACTCTGAATTGAACCAGTGCTCATGAATGTTGTCATCTTTCAAATTGTAACAATTATATTCTCCAAGCTTAACCGGTGAATAAACAGCTGTTGCAGCCTCATTGTTCTGGAATATTTCTTGAAGAAATATCACTTGAAAGTATCACTTAAATTTAGAATTAGGGAACTTATTTAAGAGCTGTGAAAGAGCACAAATAACCATTTGGAAATATAAGGAGACACCAGCATTTCTCCTATCCTCTGCAAGTGTAACGCATCTGCATTGATTGGAAAGCCCAGGACCCCAGATAAACAATGCAATCTGGAAGGCAAGGGAGCTGTCCCCAGGCCCCATTTAGCAATAGTTCATTCAACTCCACTAAAGAACAACAAAAATGGAACACTAAATTATACAAAATCCATGCACTCAGCAGGAAGGAAGATGAGTGGATCTAACAAAGTAACCAACATTGAATCTAAAACTACTTACCGGGTTTCCGTTTTCTGACAAGATTGTGAGGGGCCCTGCAAGTGGAACAACCATATATGGTGAATTTCAACTAAAGTCTCTGAAACTGTCCTAAGGTAATATAGCAAATGAAGAAATGCTAATTTTGTACAATGTACCAAATTTTAGTAATAAGAGTGAGAATCTTAACTACCTTCTTTGCAGGCCTGGTCCACCCCCTCCAACCGCTTTCTCCTACAGTCCTGGTGGGAGAGATCTACAGAAATGGCTAGAGTAAGCCCTGAATGACAGTTTTCATCCTCTCCCTGTTCTCCCATTTTTAATAGGGAAAATTCCTTCATTTCCTTTGAGAACCAGAAGACTTTGCAGGTGATTTCTGGCAACAGGACCACCTAGGTGTTACTGTTCCAGGGAAGGAGGCTCCCAAGAGGCCATTTTGTAGGAAAATAGTAAAGACAAAAGGAGTTAAGATTTGTCATCAAGGTTAGAAATGAAAATAGGCCCCAGAAACCTAATATTCTCTTCTCTGAGTTTATAGCCCCTTAGGGGACAAGTGCAAGGGTCCCAGAGAGCTTCTGAGAACATCACTACAGTCCAAAGCTGTGTTTCCCCGTGGAAACTGCCCATCTAACTGCCTCAGTGGTGAATGTTCCTATCTCTTTAAGTTGGGCCCTTGGGCCCCCTCTCCCTGAGCTTCCTGCCTCTGAGTTCTGAGAATCAGGACACTTCCCCATGAGCTGGGAGGAAGAGCCTGCTGCACTCACAACCAGAGGACAGAAGTAAGTCAGGGCCTTCTGTGCCAGCCTCAGCGCCTGTCACTGATTCTGCAGGAAAGGTGAGCACAAGCAGGGGAAAGTAGCCAGCAGCAAAGTAGGAGCTGTGAGGACCAGGAAGAATTCAGTGCCTTTAAGAAGCTAGTTTCCCTTGGCCCTGCCAAATGTTCTAGTTCTCATGGTTTTTCAAAGTCTCCCCTGCTGCTGAATCTCCTGGGAAAATATAGTATCTACAGCTTTGGTCACTAACATAGAATTACCTCCAAAATTTAATATTTAAAGCTTTCTTACTACCATAAGTGTTACAATCTCCTGTCTGCCCTTTGCATTTGAAATCCCTGAAAATACAAATCAAAGTCCCCAGACCCTCTCACAGTATCATTCCAAATCCAGCCCAGGCCCTTCCAATGTTCTTTCCTCTATTCTGACATTCTGTGGAATGTGGAAGCACGGCTGAGTCTATGTGATGTCAATAGTTTTTGGATTTGGCCCAATACAGTATAGGTAGTTAAATCTATTTAATAAATGAATGAATGAAATTGTGTTTGGGGCTCTTTCAGGTAAGGATAGGAGGACAGAAGAGATGAAAAAAATGCCTGTGATAAGAATATGTGCATACTTGCCCCTGGTGTGAGCTCTATGAGAGGAATGGGCAAACTCTGGACTCAGAAGACGACCACAAAAGTGTCTGGAGTAAAACAGTAAGAGCCCTGAATGTGCATTTAACTAGGTCAGTGCCCCTACCCAGCTGGGAGATATGAACTTGATTAGCATATGATTCTATTCCCCAAGTATAAAATGAGGATAATACACCCAGTCTGATCTCCTTGGAAGAGGATGAAGAAGATATCAGAACACATACAGGATGGAGTGTTACTCACCTTCTAGAATCTTAGAGAACCAAAATGGAGAGTTAAAAGGATGTCTTATTAACAGGCAGCATGTTTATGGGGAGTGTGGAGGAGAGAGAGAGGGAGAAAAGAAAGAAGGAAGGAGGTGATCTCATTGAATCCTCTAAACAACCCCAGAATAAACAACTCAATACCCTTAGTCCCATTTTTGAATAAATTTTCATGTTTAGATTAAGCAACTTCCAAGGTGGCACAGCTAGCCAATGGTGGGACTATGAGTGAAACCCAGAGTGTCTGGTTCTCCAGACAACTCTTCACACTCAGTCTACTGACTCCTCCTGCCCATCTTCCCAAGAATGGTATCTGGGAGAAGTATGGCAGATGCCAATGAAGTCTCAAATGGGGACAAGTTGCAGGGTGTGGACCACCAGGGATAATGGAGGTGAAGTCATGTGTGGAATGATGAAGGGGACTATGCTAGATAAATGCCATCTAGATGTTGATCATCTACAGCTGAACATGGTGTAGCTGGAGTGACAGGGATAAATGGTGAAGATCCTTCTGAGATTAGTAAGGCTTTGGTTGGTAAAGCAGTGTTGAAACACTGTAGATCTTCTTCCAAGGGCTTTCAGGTCCAGGTAACCAGGATACATTGCTTTAAGCTTTGGAAGCTCACAGATGACTTGTCCTCCAGGTTCCAAAGACACCATGCAGGCCATGCTGAGACTCATTCTGGTGGGGAAGATAGGGGCTGTGAAGAACGTCACCTGAAGCAGCATCCTGGGCCACAGGCGCTTCACCTCCAGACTCACAGCCACTTCAATGACCAGAATCTGTAAGGTGGGGAAGACGAAGGTGGTAAAGGTGGTACGTGGAAGTCATAGAGTGCAGACACTGGCATTCCGAAGCCCCAAAGAGCAGCTGACACGGGTGGCAGAGAGGCTGGCAGGCTGTGCGTGGGGTGATGAGGTTGAGGGTCCTGTGGAGGCTACACATATGGATGGTAGCAGGGAAACTGCACACAACTGTGCTCCTGGGCTTCCTGGTCCTGTGTTGGCAGCTGGAAGCCAGAGACCATAGCTGAGATCCATCCTGAGTGACAGAGTGTATCTAAGTAAGGTTGGATCCATCACCTGACAATCACATCCTTTCCTGGTATCTGTGCCTCCAGGGCCCACAGGCTTTCCTTGTGTTTTAAACCTGCCCATGGACCTGGCCCCCTGAGCTCTTCTTACTAGAGCCCAACAAGTGTTGCTCTTGCCTATTTCCCACAGACCTAGGCTGCTGTCCCAGATCCTGGAATCATTGCTGGTCGCCCCGGGGGACCAAGGTCCAGAATCAACCCAAAGCCTCCATCCATGCCTGTTTGTTTCAATTGAATCTGAATTGCATGAACAAATGCCCTGGACATTCACATTGTGTTAATGGAAATCAATATTTATAGATGTTCATTTATATATATGCCTTATATGCCCATTGAACAAAGATACTGCTCTGTCATTCCTAACTCCTTTTGCAAAAACCATGCAACCAAGTGCATTGCACAGTACACACCTCCTCTCCCACCACATGTACACATTGAAGTAAGTGCCCATAAAAATATAAGACACTAAACTGCCCATCTGTCTCAGGAAGGGACTCCTCCCTGATCTCCAATCACACCCCTTTGCATCTTGAATGCAGGGGCTTCTGAAGTCCAAGAAAACTTTAACCAGAGACTTGAGTCTCTAGGAGCCACTAAGAATTTGGATTATCTGGCCACCCACACATCTCTGTCCCTAGTGTCTCTACCTTCATACACAAACTCAAGCCCACCTCCAATATTGCTGAGTAATTTCAAGACACTTCTTCACAGTATCCTCCACCCGGTGCTTCACAGACACAGATTCCCAGGTCATTGATACCCTTACATCACTAAAGAAACAAGTAAAAATGGAAAATAATCTACAACAGTTCAGTGAATAGTGGAGCAAAAGGCCCACAAGCCCTGGAACCCATTAGGAACAAAAATGGAACCACCAGTGCCAAATGCTGAGACTTGATATTTCCTCTGCTGCCAAAGGGCATTGTGGTTCAAGGGTTGTGCACAGATCCCAGCAGAGGCACTGATAGGAATCTTGATTTTACCTTTGTCCATTTGTCAATATTCTTTTGCAATAAAACTCTATCACTGTCACTTTGCTGAGGAAGGAGATAGTCACTGATGAAAATAAATGAGGAAAAAAAAGAATAGGAAATGTCTAGTGTGATGAAATACTTGATTATTCCTCTTTAGTTGGGAGGAATGGAGCTCGGAGAGTCACCAATGAACATTGATTGAGCTGGTAGAAATCTAAGAAGGGGCACCCAGGATTTCCAGGGGACATGCACACCCCCATGTCGGTTGTAATCCAGGCAACTAGGGAAGAAAGTATTTTCGCTGTCTACACATCAATTAAAAGACAGAGATTGGCAGAGTAGATTAAAACTCATGAACCAACCATATGGTAGAAACACGCTGAAAATTAAAGGATGAAAAAGATCAATGGTGCAAGTATCACTCATGTAAAAGGAAGAAGGAATGGCTGTATTGATAGCAAATAAATTAGACCTCAGAACAAAGAAAATTACTAGAAACAGAGAGGAGCATTACATAATGATAAATAGGTGACTCCACCAAAAAGACAGAGCAATCCTAAATGTGTTTTCCTAAACAACAGAGATGTGAAAAATGAGAAGCAGAAACTGACAACTGAAAGGAAAAACAGACAAATCCACAATTAGAGTTAGAAATTTCACCACATCCTCAACAATTGACAGAACAGCTACATATAACCAGGACTAGAATTCCATAACACCCTCAATGAGTGGATTTATTGAGGTTTATAGATGTTGATATTTGCTGAGGACATATTTCTTTTGGTGCACATGGAACATATACCAAGACCTGCCAAATCTTCAACCATAAAGAAATCTCACAACATTTAAGAGAATTGGAATCATATGGGATATGTTATGGGACCACAATGGAATTGAGCTGGAACTTGGTAATGGAAAGGTAACAGAAATGTCATCTGTACTGCTTTATCAACAGTGCCATGAATCCCTAAATGGTTCTCAGCATCTAGAAAAAGGCCTTGATGATTGTCCTACAAGGTCAAATTCTACCTCTGAATATGGAGATTTTTGAGCTTGGAAGAAACACACCATACTATCACTGAAAGATGGAATGTAAGGGGTTTATGGTCATTTCCCCCTCAAGAAAGTCTGATTGCCCTTTTAGACCTAATCCCAGGGATGGGTCCTAAACTGGCAGTCGGACATCCCTCTCATAACCTGCGACCTCTGGCTTCTAACCACTTGCCTGCCTACTGAATTGATCACCACTTAACTGCTCCCCTGCTGGCCTGATGGCCCCCAACTGCCCTCCTCACCAGAATCAGGTCTAAATGAGCAATGGGACATCCCTTTCATAATCCAGGACTGCTGGCTCCCAACTGCTCCCCAGCCTGCCTGCCTGATTTCCACAAACCACCTCTGCATACCAGCCTGATTACCACCTAACCACTCCCCTAACAGCCTGATTGATGGCTAACTGTTCCCCTGACAGCCTGTTTGCCCCTAACTGCCCTACCCTGAGGGTCTGGTCCCTCCCAACTGCTCTCCCCTGCAGGCCTGTGTTCTCCCTAACTGCCCTTCCATGAAGGCCTGATCACCCCCTACTTCCCTCCTCTGTAGCCTGATCACCCCCTACTTCCTTCCTCTGTGGCCTGGTCAGTCCTTAGCACTCTGCCCTGCAGGATTGATCACCTCCAACTGCCCTCCCTTGCAGGCCTGGACTCTCTCAAATGCCCTCCCCTGCTAGCCATCTTGTGGTGGCCGTCTTATTTCCCCATGGGGGCAGGATCTTTGACCACATATGATAGCCATCTTGTGTGTTAGAGTGATGGTCAATTTGCATATTATTCTTTTATTACATAGGATTAAATAGTACAGAGGTCCGGTGCATGAGTGGGGGCCGGCTGGTTTGCTCTGAAAGGTGTCCCACATCAGGGTGAGGTGCCCTTGTGGCATGGGGCATCCAGGATGAGGAGCCTGCGGTCATTTGCAGGATGGCCACGCTTCCCAGCCACCCAAGGGGAGCCCTGGTATTTGGGTTTTATTTATCTTAATAAATAAATAATTGAAACTTAATAAATAAATAATTTATCTTAATAAATAAATAAATAATTGAAACTTTGTAGCCTTCAGCAGAGGCCAAGACAAGCCAGGGCTGGAGAAGCTTTGTTTCCTCCATCACCAGGAACAACCCTAGCCTACTGCTCTTTCCAGTTCCCTGGCTGCTGCCATTTTTATTAGGATTTATTTATCTTCTATAACTGAAATTTTGTAGCCAGGAGTGGAGGCCTGGCCGGCCAGGGTGTGCAGAAAGCTTGGCTTCCTCCATTGCTGGAGAAACCCATGTCTCCCTTCTTCTCTCTTTGTGGCTGCAGCCATCTTGGTTGTATTAATGTGCATATTTTCCCCTGATTGGCTGGTGGGGGATGGCTTGTGGTGTAATGCAGTGATGGTTAATTTGCACATTATTCTTTTATTAGATAGGATTGAAGAAATAACCTATTTATCATTATGGAATGTCTTTCCTTATCCAGGGTGTAAAAATGGTATCATTCTGAAGCTTGCTTTATCTGATATTAATACAGCCCCTGAAGGTTTCATGTGCCTAATCTGTGCATGGTGTATCCCTTTGAGTATATAATTTTTAATTCTTTTCTTTAACCTGTCTCTGTTCTAATTTTTAAAGTGAAATTTGCTTTAGACAGCATTCAGCTTGGTCTTGCTTTTTCAAAATCAAATCTGACTATCCAATTAGAGCATTAGGATAATTTACATCTAATATGATTATTGATAAGGTTGTGTTTAAATTCATGCTCTTGCTATTGTTTATGTTTGTCCCATCTATTCTTTTTTTTTTCCTTTTTCTGCTTTTTTGAGAATTTTTTAAATTCTGTCTTATTTCAACTCTTGTGTTATTCTATATTTTATTTGATTTTCTTGTTGGTTACTCCACAGTTTGCAATATGCACCCGTAACTTATCATATTCTATTTTCAGTAAATGTTATATCACATCACATATGCTGTAAGGTCTCTTCCCACCTTCTGCATTCCTGTTATATAGAAACCCAGTACATGAACTTCATCTACAGTGGGGTGGAGGGAGACCCTTCAGTCCGGCCTGAACCTTCTACAATCTGGAACCTCTCAGGAAATGTCTGACTGCCAGTTTGTGCCCACACTTTTAACAGATGACAGCTCCATTGTTGTTTCTTTCTTTTTATGCTTAAACCCATTAGAATTAGTAGGTATCTAAAGTGTGTGTACATTTAGGGGGGACACCCTGTATATCTCTATTCAGCAGTGAAAGGAATCAACAGCAGATTTGGAGCCCCCAGGCGGGGAAGCTCACTCACTCCCCACATGCCTCCCCACTCCACTTTCCACCTTCACAGGCAGAGGGAGAATCAATATTTTCCTCATTAACTTGAAAAAGCACCTCCTGTCATCCACTATTTGGCAAGAGTGCAGTAGGGTCCAAGTGAGCAAGGCTCGGTATGGGCAGCCTTCGCTCGGGGGTGCCGGCACCCAAAGTGCACATTTTGCAGTCGCCCTGACTATCCCACCATTTCACTGAGAGGACAGAACTCCAGGCCTCCTCTGGGTTCCTGATATTGAATGCTTACTGAAGGCACCTCAGTGAGGGCTGCCTGAGCCCACCAGGTATGACTGACCCTATCTGTTCCTGCCTCAGCACCTGCATTAGCCCCACAGAGGTGATCTCGTGGCTGCACTCTGCCCTCTCACTGTCATCTCACAGGCACTGACCCTCAGCACCCAGAACAGCCAGACACTCTCCAAAGAATGTGAGTGTGCTGGAGGGGACATGCATACATCCTGTGGGGGACATAGGCATGCTAAGGTTGATGGAGGTGCTGCAGAGGGGTGGGGGGAAGGGGGAGTAGGCAGCGGGAACTTGCTAACACCATGATCTGAGACTCTTGCAGGCACACGTGGGTGACAGCACACTGGGGGATGTTTGATGACAGGGGCAGAAGAGAGGATGCATGCACTGAAGGCCCGCAGCTGTGCAGATCCGTATACCCTGTGGCACAGCCAAGAGGACTTCAAACTAACCGGTCACAGTGGCTGTCCCTGAGATCACACCTTCTGGGCCAGGATGTGGGACTTGCACAGCCACTCCTCTCTGCTGATGACCTGCAGGAGCTACTTCAGCTCGGCAAGCAGGCTCCACATGGTGCACTCACAGCTGCCACCACTGCCATGTGGCGAGTACAGGCTGCCCACCACTGGCCCACCTCCCCCACCCAGCAGCTCTCTGTGCCTGCTGCCCACATGCCTGCAGCAGCCTGGGCAGGGCAGGATGCCTGCAAGCTCTGCCCACTGACCCAAAGCGGGCTGCCAACCTCCTGCTCTATAACTGCCTGTGCTGCCCACCCCCAAGGAGAGCCTGCCCAAGGCAATGAAGGCAGACATTTTGATCTCCCTGGCCCACCAGCCTCTCTGTGCACACTGCCCCTGGTTTCCTTGCCTTGGGCAGCACTCTCCAGGCATGTGGGCAGACATCCCCCAGAGTCCACTGTCTGCTCTGCTTCTCAGCACATTGCCCACCAACTTTTCCACACCTGCACGTGTTGCCCATAGGCCCAAAGCAGGGCCCTTGGCTTTGTTATTTTTGCTAGCCCTCCTGGCGGGTGTGAAAGCTCCCTACCCAACCAGCCCCAGGCCACTTGGTGCCTGCGCACATGCTTGCTGCCCACAGGCCCATTATTTTTGTTTGGTTAATTTGCATACCCATTCCTGATTGGCTGTGGGCATCATGGAGGTATGGTAAATTTATATGTTTGTCTATTATTAGTATAAATACATTTACAGAAAATATGAACTCAACCATATATTATTATTTTGCTCCCAAGTATCAATTGGCTTTTGCAGAGATTTTTAATTGATAAAAATATTTTCTGTTTATCTATCTCTTCACTATTTTATGTGACTCAATCCTTTGTTGAGGTGCCAGTTGTCACCTGTTTTCATTTCTACATACCTGATCAATATCTGAATCAGTCCTGAGTAGCCTGTTGTTCAGAGAATGGACATTATACACACACACACACACACACACACACACACACACACGTGACCTGCAGGAGCTACTTCAGCTCGGCAAGCAGGTTCCACATGGTGCACTCACAGCTGCCACCACCGCCACGTGTGTGTGTGTGTGTGTGTTAGCATATATATATATATATATATATATATATATGTATTAGCCTCTATATTTTTTAATTTGCTACTACATATATATATATGTGTGTGTGTATATATATATATATATAGTAGCAAATTTTAAAATATTTAAAAAATACTAAATATCTTTTCCGACTACAATATTATTCAACTATAGAAGTCACTAACAGGAGAAAAAGAGGAAAACTCACACAAAAAAAACATGAAAATTAAACAATACACTCAACAACCAATGGATTTAAGAAAAAAATCATAAATGAAATAAAAATATTTTGAAATAAAAATGGAAACACGCATACAAAAACATGAAATTCAACATAAGCAATTCTAAGAGGAAGGGTGTAATGTTAGATGCAACATTAAGAAAGAAGAAAGATCTCAAAAAGCTTAACTTTACATTGAGAACTCAGAAAGAAAAAAAAAGAATGAAAGAAAAAAGAAAGAAAGAAAGAAAGAAAGAAAGAAAGAAAGAAAGAAAGAAAGAAAGCAAAACAAAACCCAAAGTCTGCAGAGGAAGGAAACAAATAAAGACAACAATAAAAAAAATATATTTTTAATATATTTTATTGATTTTTTACAGAGAGGAAGAGAGAGGGATAGAGAGTTAGGAAACATCGATGAAGAGAGAATCATCAATCAGCTGCCTCTTGCAGCTGCCTCTTGACCTCAACGAAGGTACATGCCCTTGACCAGAATCGAACCCTGGACCTTTCAGTCCACAGGCCGATGCTCTATCCACTGAGCCAAACTGGTTTCGGTTAGAAAAGATTTTTTAAAAATCAAAGCAAACAAATAAAAACCTAGGATCTATATTTTGAAAAGATAATCAAAATGTACAAACATTTTATTAGACTAAAATTTCCAAATAAAGAAGGCTTAAATAAAGAAAATCATAAATGAAAAAGGAGACAATTCAACTGATATAACAAAAATACAAGGATCATAATAGGCTACTGTAAACAGTCATGTGCCAAGAAATGTATAAACTAGAGGAAATGGATAAAATTCCTAGAAGCATAAAACTTACCAAGACCAAATCATAAAGAAATAAAAAATATGAACAAGCAAGTAATGAGTAAGGAGATTGAAGCAGGTCTAAAAAAAAATCCCCCAACAAAGAAAAGCTAACACCAAAGAGCTTCACAACTGAATTGTAGCAAACATTTGAAAGACAATTATTACCCATCCTTCACAAACTCTCCCAAAAGGGCAAAGGAAGGAAAACTACAGGCCAATCTCCCTGATAAACCTAATGCAAAAACCCTCCACATGGTTTAGCAAACTGAACTCAATGACACATTAAAAGGATCATAGGCTATCATCAAAAGGATTTCAATAAGGGTGAACTCCCTGTTATTAGCTTAAATCTGTGCCATTATATGGTGGATATCATTGTTAGTTAGGACAAGAATGTTAAGGTCTGGGCAGCTCTTACTAAATGCATCTTGCTAAGTGTTTACATGTTGCACAGGCATAGTGGAAAGCAAGATGAGTTTGACAGAAACCCAACCCAACCTCACAATAGTAGCCAACTGCAAAGAAAAAAATCAATATTTAGATTTACATCTCTCAGATGATTAGTAACTTTGAGTATGTTTTCATATGTCTCTTAGCCTTCCTTTTGTGTTCTTTCAAAAAGTACCTATTTAGGTCCTTTATCTTGTATTGTTTATCTTCCTTTTGTTATGTTGTATGAGTTTCCTGTTCACATTAGGAATTAAATGCTTATTGTTGATAACATTGGCAAATATGTCCTGCCATGCAGTGGGCTTTCTTGTTGTTTTGTTGATGGTTTCTTTTGCTGTGCAGAAGCTTTTTATTTGTATATAGTCCCATTTGTGTATTTTCTCTTTAGTTTCCATTGCTCTAGGAGCTGTATCAGTGAAGAAATTGCTTTGGCATAGTCTGATATTTTGCTGCTTGTGGATTCCTCTAGTATTTTTATGGTTTTCCATCTTATGTCTAAATCCTGTACCCATTTTGAGTTTATTTTTGTGTATGGTATAAGTTGGTATGGAGATAAGAACACTGTAGAGTTTCCTCAATAACTAAAAATGTAACTTCCATTTGACCCAGGGATCCCTATTCTAGGAATATATCGCAAGAAACACCAATAATAAAGGATATATGAACTCCTATGTTCATAGCAACTCTTTTCACCATAGCTAAGATTTGGAAAGAACCTAAGTGCCCACCAGCAGATGAGTGGATTAAAAAACTGTGGTCCATCTAGACAATGGAATACTACCCCGGTGTAAAACAGAAGGAATTCTTACCATTTGCAGCAGCTTTGATGGAACTGGAGATCATCATGCTAAGCGAAATAGCCCACTCAGAAAAATATAGATATCACATGATCTCACTCATTTATGGAATATAATGAACAACATAAACTGATGAACAAAAACAGTTCCAGAGACAGGAAAGCTTTGATCAGATCCTCAAACCTCAGAGAGAAGATAGGGGAGAGTGGGAGTAAGGGGAGAGATCAACCAAAGGATTTGTATGCAAGCATAAAGGCATAACCAATGGACACAGACACCAGGGGGTTAAGGGCATGAATAGGGTGTGGGGTCAATGGGGCAATAAGGACAAATATGTAATACTTTAATCGATAATGAAAAAACAAAAAGGGAAAGAAAGTGATGTATAATTAACCAGATAGTGTATAAAAACATTCCCTTTGGGAGACAGAGCTTTGTCTGTGATTCCTCCATCTCCTTTAATTGCTGAAGAAAATAAAACTACTTTAACAATCATGTCTTGTGCTTAAATAGAGCATCCAAAGGGTGAAAGCCTTGAGTAACATCATGAAACTTTAGCCACAAAGTGTCTAAGGCCAAGACAGATTCGGAGATATAGGATCTAAGAGTTGTTGGTGAGTTAACAATAGTCAACCAAACAATGGTTTCTGCCGTGGATAACAAACACTCCTCTACTTGCAACAAATGAAGAAAATGCTATAGTGCAATGACTAAAAATGATCCCATTTTTGGTATGCTTGACCTTGTACCCAAACTCTTCTCAAAATAACATTTTTCCATTGCTTTCTGCTATGCGATCCTTAATTTAAGACAAAGATTGGTGTGAAGTGTTAACAATCACCAACATATGTACAAAACAGTGGCCTCTAATTTCACATACTTTTCTTGGTGCCCAGGTGAGAGGAGCTGAATGTAACTGTTACAGGTGGTGCCAGAATATGAGTGAGTAACAGGTACAAAGTTCTGCATTATGGTTGTTTTTCCCTGCAGAAGTTTTCAGACAAAGTATTTCCAATGGACTTGGTCCTTATGCAGCAGTTGTTACTTAAGTGGCAGCGAGGAACCCACATTGAAACGACCTTTTGAACTCTATCTCTGAGCAACAAACAAGTGTCTGATCTCAAGCTGCACCAGAAGCCACACCAGAGTGTGAAACCACAAGGGCAAAGTATAAGCCAATCTCAAACACAGTCACCTCAAAAACAAAGAACGATGAGGTCAAAAGCTGCAAAACAGGAAGCACAGCACAAAACCTCTTTTCTCAGCCAACATCCTGAGACTGTGAGATAAAGGAAGAAAAGCAAGAATGAAAAAGAAACAAAAAGCAATCAAACAACTGAAATAACTAGCAGCAGCCAGCAAACAAGTAGGAAAGCCAGTTGGAGAAAATTCAAAAGGATACAGCCCTTTACGTACAGCTAGGAGATTTGGATGGAGTATTTTAAAAGTCCAAGAAAAGAAATAGATACTAGAAATAACTACACATATGTCTTCTTTTAAAAGGGATGAGAGTGACCTGAATGCTTTTTTGTCCACACTTGATATTTGTCTATACTCTATTAAGTATTTCCAATATGTGGAAAAATTTAAAATGTTTGTTAAATTGACTATTCATGCCTTTCAATATAAAGTGGGAGCAGAAAGAGTAAGGTGTTTGGTGTGTTGTTTTTTAAGCCAAGCTGGAGTATCTAAAAGAGACATGATTTTTATCCACTAAAGAACAGAGTCTCATATACACAAATAAAAGCATCTTAAAAATTAAAGGGGGAAAAAAGGGAAGAACAAAGAAAAGATAATCATCAAAATGAGAGCGAAAATCTGTGTGCTGGTTCTTGTACTCTGTAGCATTTCCAATAAAGTTTCTAAAACTGAAAAAGAAATAGATCGGTATGAATAGTTCTGCATAAACACTGGTGGTTTTTAAGAAACAGTAAAACTGCTGCCTTTGGGGCTTTCAGAGTCACAGGCTGGAGTAGAAACAGTGCACACTGTCACAGGAATGAGGAGGCAGGAGAGGCTGAGGGAAAGGAAGGGGAACCCTTAGAAACAGAGATAAGGACTGTGAAGTCTTCCATGCTGTGTAATGATACTTTGCACCAATTTCACCAGGTCACCAAGGAGTGAGGGACACTCAACTGACATATGACTGACAAATTATACATTGAGGGTCTTGGAAATATCCGATATTGAGATGTAATTCAATAAGTGAATTTTAGTATAAATCCCAGAGAGCTATACTTACATATGGTACATACTTATCACGTATGCACTGCATTTATAAGTTGCCACATTCCATTTGCTACTATTTTGGTGAGTATTTTTATGTCTAAATTCATAAAGGATATTGGTTTATAGGGTGTTTTTTTTTTGTTTTGTTTTGTTTTGTAATATAGCTAAAGTATAGTGACCTCAAGGAATGAATGGTGAAGTACTTTCTCCTCTCGTGGTTTTTTGTTTGTTTGTTGTTTTTTTTTAAGTGTCTGCAATGCATTGGTGTTAATTCCTTAACTATTTAATAAATTCACCAGTGATGCCATCTGGTACTGGGATTTTCTTTGGTTGTAGGTTTTTACTTTAATTTAACCTATTTTAGATTTTATTTAGGTTTGAGTCACCTTCAGTAGATTGTGTCCTTCTAGGAACCCAATGTACAGCATAACAAAAGCAAAATCTAGTTAGCAGTTAGCTGACAGATTCCAGTTGCCAGAACCCACCTTAAGTTTACCTATTGAGGGACAAAAATAAAAATCCCAATATATTAATAGAAAAGTGTACAGACATTTCTATATATCAGAGGCAACCTGAATGGCAAACAAACTGTGAAAACCATTTTTAAATTGAATGGTAATCAGTAATATGGATATGTCAATGGATGGAGACATCACTATGTATGTCCTTAAGGTGACAGAAAACTCACAGTGGAATATCATCAAGTGCAAGTGCAGATTTGGGACTTCTCACACAGGGCTTGTGTCAATGAGAATTGGCATAGTGCTCTCCAGTCATATTGACAATATCTAGTCAGATGAAAGCCATCCATTATTGTTACACAGAGATATGCAGAATATGGGGATTACTTTACAGAAGTATATATTTTGGAACACCTTAAACGTTTGTTAATAAATAATTGGATACAATTTTATACAAATAATGTCATTTCTGTAAAAGCTTAAAATACAAAATCAGTATTAGATATTACCTATCGATACATGTGTATGTAGAAGTATAAATAGACATGAGATGATAGATAAAAACATCAGAATATTGGTTGCCTCTGAATGACAGTGGGAGTGAAGAGAAGCCTGGGGAGTCAAAAAACATAAATGAAATTCACGTGCAATGTGTTAATTTTTAATCAAACAGAATAGCTGCAGTAAAAATGCCATAATATTTACATTTGTTCATTGCAAATTGTAGGCTTTTGTTATGAAAGTTCCTGTATAGCTTTACTTACAAACTTGTTTCATAACTGCATAATATTTAAAACAGAATAAATAAATATAACCTCATCTCAGGTATGTAACATCTTGACTTTTTTTTTTTTTAATAAATCTTTATTGTTCAGATTATTATAGGTGTTCCTCTCCCTCCCCCGGTTAGCTCCCCTCCACCTTATTCCCAACCCCACCCCACGCCCTTAACCTGTCTTCATCCATAGGTGTAAGATTTTTGTCCAATCTTTTCCCTCACCCCTCAGACCTCTTCCCCCATGAATTGTTAGTCCAATCCCTTTCTATGTCCCTGATTCTATTATATTCACCAGTCCATTTTGTTCTTCAGATTTTTTTTTTTATTCTCTTGATTTTTAGATTCGCTTATTGGTAGGAATGTATTTGATTACATTTTGTTGTTCATAATTTTTTACCTTTACCTTTTTCTTCTTCTTCCTCTTCTTAAAGAATACCCTTCAATATTTCATGTAATCCTGGTTTGGTATTGATGAACTCCTTTAACTTTTTCTTGTCTGTGAAGCTCTTTATCTGACCTTCAATTGTGAATGATAGCTTTGCTTGGTAGAGTAATCTTGGTTGTAGGTTCTTGTTGTTCATCATTTTGAATATTTCTTTCCACTCCCTTTTGGCCTGCATAGTTTCTGTTGAGAAATCAGCTACAGTCGTATGGGTACTCCCTTGTAGGTAACTAGTTGTTTTTCTCATGCTGCTTGTAAGATTTTCTCTCTATCTTTTGCTCTTGGCATTTTAATTATGAAGAGTCTTGATGTGTTCCTATTTGGATTCCTCCTGTTTTGGGTCCTGTGCGCTTCCTGAACTTGTAGGTCTATTTCTTTCATCAGGTAGGGAAAGTTTTCTGTCATTGTTTCTTTCATTAAGCCTTCAATATTCTGCTCACTCTCTTCTTCTGGCACCCCAAAAATCCGGATGTTGGTACGCTTTAAGCCATCCTGGAGGCTCCTTACACTATCCTCACACTTTTGGAATCTTCTTTCTTTTTGCCTCTGTGGTTGGGTGATTTTTGCTTTCTTATATTTCAGATCTTTGGTTTGATTCTTGGGGCATGTTGATGTATAGTTGAGTTTCTGTATATTCTTTATTTCAGACTTTGTATGCTTAATCTCTGGTTGAACCTTTTCCATTTTTTTGGGTATTCTCATTAAGGTCCTTGAAGGTCTCACCAAGCTTCTTGGAGGTCTCATCAAGTTTCTCAAATATTTTTAGAAGATTCTTGAGTAATCTTATAAATGTGATTCTGACCTGTGTGTCATCCAGTAGTTTACTCTCCTCCATCTCTCCCATTCATGTCATGCTTCTGTGTTTCCTCATTTTCATTGCCTCCCTGTGTTGGAGTGGCTTTGTGTGATTGGTGACCTCAGCTTCCCCAATCACCTGAGGTGGTCTCTTTGGCTACATCCCTTCATGTGCTTAGTGCAAAGTCTTGGTGTAATTAAGCCTTTATTGCTGTTGGTACACTGGGAGGAATTGACCTCCAAGCAAATTGTCTGTGAGGATACACTGTGTCTATAAAGGAATAACTGCTGCGCTGGAGACACACCTTGTTTCAGTGGGGCTTTGGTGCTCACTGAGACCGTCTGTGTCACTTATGGGTGTGAGGAATTGAAACTGAGCACTAGAACTCTAGTTTTTAAGTCTCAGTGAGGTTCAGTTCAGCTACTGTCTGAGGCCAGTACTGTCACAGAAGCTACACTGTGAACCACAGTTCTGTCCTCCTTGGATCTGTTTGCCCCAGGTTGCAATTTTGCTAAACTGCAACAGAGATAGAAATTCATATGCAAAGTCCACTGCTTGGAGCTTGGATGTGTTGTGAGGGGCAGAGTCTCAGAGCTGAGTCTCAGGGCATCACTAGGCTAGGGCGTGGCCAAGAGCAATAGCTGCCTTCTGCCGCCTCTCCGATGGCATCCCCGCATCTCACACCACAGCACAGCAAACAATCTCAGCTCTGCAAGCATGCCAGCCTCACTTTCTGACCCGATGGCAGACTGTCTAGCCTCTCCCCAGAAACTAGATTTCAGAGAGATCGGGGGCTTGTCTCTTTTTGGGTTGAAGAAAACACCACCCTCTGCCAGCCTGGATCCACCACCAGCCCTTATCGTGGCCTCGCCCCCCTATCTCAGTTTTTCAGCGCTTGGGCCCTGGATTCTCCTCTTTCTCTTTCAGTCTAGATGTAGGGCTTCCTCTCAGCCAGCTTTTGTTTGGTTTTTGGGAGATAAACGTTTGTTTTATATTGGTATTTTTTTGGACCTGTGCCCAGTAGCCATTTAGGAATGTTTACCTGTACTGCCATCTTCTTCTGCATCACATCTTGTCTTTTCTAGCAACAAAATGAGTGGCACAATATTATGCCTCATTTGAATGAGACATTTATGCTAATTCATGCCAATGATTGTGCCAATTTCTGTTTAAATCTACTGGGATACAGAATGGTGATAACTGGGGGACAAGGACCACAGAGCCAGCCAGGAAAAACATTTGTTTAAACAATGAGCAGGAAGTGAGTTTTTATTGAATTTGTCCTCAGTGTTGATTCTTTCTCTTTGGATATGCCACCCCCTTCTCTTGACCAACTGCTTAGGGAACTAGTGACAAACTTGCTAGAACAAAGAAAAAAAATCACATTGCTATAAATGACATTAGCTTGTTTGAAGTAATGAGAATTTCTGGTGCCTGAAACTTTTTATGTCACATGGGTATCTAGTGGCCAAGATGAAAAGCACAACATATCTTCCAGGGGAAGATTGGGTCTGTGACATGACTTCTTCAAGGACTGACATGAGAGGGAAGTACTTTTTCCAGAAAGTTGGCCTACTTTGAATCCAAAACATAAAATAAGATAATATTCCCCTCCTCATTCCATGAAGAATGCTTTCTTTCTTTTTCATTTCGTGCCTTATCCAGTTGGAGAAACGTAAGTAATGGATTATTTTTAAAACACTTCCTGCTTTCTCCTATCCTACAACAGAAAGAAATAGACCAAACATTGTGTTCACAGTCCATTGTATTAGTTTCACCAGTTTCCCTTAAAGTTATGTATAGACTTTTGAGGGGGCATAATGTGAGTTAGAAAATTAGTAATGTAAATGGCTCCTCAATGAAGAATTATTCTTAGTAGTCTGAATTGGAGGTGACCTCAGGCCTTACCATCTCCTACTTACTTTTTATTATTTTCCTGCTTTTATTCCAGAAGAGAATGGAAGGACTTCCAAAGAGCAAATATGGAGCTCAGGCCAAAGGAAAGAAAAGCTCCAAGTCCTCAAGAGGCATTGTTTCCTCACATCAAAAACAGTGACAGAAACCAGTGGTTTTAAACTAAAGGAAAAAAGTCAGTACTCAGTTTTTCTTTAACTTCCCCAACACCTTCGGCTCAACCTCCACCTCACCCCTTCAGTGCAGTGTTCCCCATTCACAGGATTTGTGAGAAATGTGGAAATGAAATGTCAAGTCAGAAGTTGCAGGTTTTTAAACTAAATTGTGAATAAATTTTATCTTTCCCTGTCCACTTTGAGCTGAAAATAGAAATTCATCCCAGAAAAATTTACTAATCGTGCATGTTACAAAAAAACAACAAACAAACAAAAAACAAAAACAAAAACATAACAAAAACAAATAAAAAAAAACTAACACTGCAGAAAAGGAAGATTCAAATGCTACAAAGATGGCCGCAGCAGCTCACAACAATTTCAATGGACTACAACTAAAATGTAGAGTGGACATTGCCCAGAGCTACAGGTAGTCGACTGACTGAAAACTCTACAATAGGAAGGAGGGAGAAAACCAGAAGGAAAATCAGAGGAGCTGAAAAAAAGCCTAAGGTACGGAGACATGCTGCGCGCTCGCATGCACGCGCCTGCGGAGAGGTCGCAGCCGGAGAGGAGAAGAGGGCTGGGTGCTGCCTGGCGTTCCCTAGCAGGAAGGAAATAGAACCCCCAGCCTGGGCTTAACCCCCGAACTGGCAGCGCTGAGCCCCAGTTATGGGCCAGTCCCTGGGGACCCAGGCTCCGGCAAAGGGGGACGGGGCTGTGAGGCGGAATCCCAGGGGAAGGCGAAAGGCGGGGCCCCTGGAGTCGCGCACACATTGTGCGCAGAGGACTGAATGTTGACTCTGATGCTGGATTACCCTAGCCAGAAGAAACAAAGCCTCTGGCGGCGCTGAGCCTCTGTCCGGACCACCCCGAACTCCAGGTCTGGGCCAGTCCCTGGGGACCCAGGCTCAGGCAGGGGGAGACTGGGTGGAGTCCTGGGAGTGCGGCGAAAGGCCGAGCCCCTGGAGTCGCTCACACTGCGCGCAGAGGACAGTCTGTTGACTCTGATCCTGGACTCCCCTAGTGGGAGGGAGAAAGAAAGCTCCAGACTGGAGGAACGCGACGAGGAGCAGGAGCCCCTGCCGGACACCGGCCAGCCAGGCGCCAGCAAGGAGCCGGGCGACGGGGCCCCCGGGGAGGGGGGTGCCCCTGAGCCTTCGACTGCTGAGCGCGGGCAACGGAGCCAAGGACGGGGGCTGCTTCCTGGGTGGCACTGACCCCGGTAACAGGCTGAAGCAGCGCAGGAGCCTGCGGAGAACAAAGGGGTGCCACAGGCCAACCTGCTGAGCTCCCAGGACAAGGAGGAAGAAACCAAAGAAGTCCTCAATGTGAAGAAATCAAGTGAGAACAAATAGTAGTAAAATTACTTAAGAAAGAATACAAAGAAGATCTTGAAAAATCAAAGACTAAGTCAGAACTCAACTCACCAGCCAACATTGCAACATAAATGCGTTTTTTTTAAAAAAAAAGAAAAGAAAAAAGGGACAGAATGTTGGAACAGCGGCGACCAGGCCTAGAGTGGCCAGGCACAAGGCAGTGGCAGCTGGGCCCGGAGCAGCAGTGGCCAGGCCCCAGAGCAGCAGCAGCCAGAACAAGAGCATCAACGGCCAGCACTGGAGCAGCCAGACCTGGGGCAGTGGCAGCCAGGCCTGAGGCAGAGGCGGCCAAGCCCAGGGTGGCCAGTCCAGGAACACCCAGACACGGAGTGGCCGGGCCCGGAGAAGCCAGGCCCAGAGCAGCCGGGTTAGGAGCAGCCAGGCCCAGAACAGCAGTAGCCAAGCAAGGAGCATCCAGGCTGGGTACAGCCAGGCCCGGGGCAGCGGCTGCCAGGCTAGGAGCGGCCAGGCCCGGAGCAGCAGCTACCAGGCTGGGAGCAGCCAGGCCTGGAGCAGCCGGGTCTGGTGTGGCCAGGCCCGGAGCAGCAGCTGCCAGGCTGGGAGCGGCCAGGCCCAGAGCAACAGCTGCCAGGCTGGGAGCGGCCAGGCCCAGAGCAGCCGGGTCGGGTGCGGCCAGGCCAGGAGCAGCAGCTGCCAGGCTGGGAGCGGCCAGGCCCAGAGCAGCAGCTGCCAGGCTGGGAGCGGCCAGGCCCGGAGCAGCCAGGTCTGGTACGGCCAGGCCCGGAGCAGCGGCTGCCAGGCTGGGAGCGGCCAGGCCCGGAGCAGCAGCTGCCGGGCTGGGAGCGGCCAGGCCCGGAGCAGCCAGGTCTGGTACGGCCAGGCCCGGAGCAGCGGCTGCCAGGCTGGGAGCGGCCAGGCCCGGAGCAGCAGCTGCCGGGCTGGGAGCGCCCAGGCCTGGAGCAGCCGGGTCTTGTGCGGCCAGGCCCGGAGCAGCGGCTGACAGGCTGGGAGCGGCCAGGCGCGGAACGGCCGGGACCAGAGCAACCGGGCCCAGAGCAGCCGGGTCGGGTGTGGCCAGGCCTGTAGCAGCAACAGCCAAGTCCAGAGCAACTAGGTCAGGAGCGGCAGTGACCAGACCCGGAGCAGCTGGTTGTGGAACGAACCAGAGCAACAGAGTCCAGGCCCGGAGCAGCCAGGCCCGAAACAGCTCGCTCCTCGCCTGTCCCTGCCCACAGCTGCCTCTCAGACATGGCTGGAAACTTTTGCGGGAACTTGAGGGTCTGCTGAATCAAGTGATGAAGGCTTAGATCTGGATGTGTTGAGTTAGTATAGCGCTGGGGTGTTGATCTGTGAGTGCCTTGGGTGGGGCCTGGATGAGGCTGGTTGACCTATTTGGAAATGTCTTTTGTGTGAAGTGTATCATTGGGCATGTGGAGGTATTATTGATATGAGAAAATGCTAAGTAACAGATTTACTATCTGAAAAGGGATTTACTATCGGGGAAGGGAGGGAGGAAGAGACTGAACATAAACTGTGCACCTATGGATGAGGACAATGGGGGATGGGGAGGGGGCAGAGGGTCGGGTGGGAACCTGGTGGAGGGGGGAAGAAATGAGGAACCTTTGTAATAATATGAACAATAAAGATTGATTTAAAAAAAAAAGAAAAAAAAAGAAAAGGAAGATTCAACAGAGAGTAGAAGAAATAAAGTAATATATTTTAGGATACTGCATTAAAATTGGAATTCATTTGGGCTCATAGAACCCTAGACCTCCCTGGATTCCCATCCTGGAAGATTTTAGCTCTTGGGTCAATATTACACTCTCCAACACAACTTTTGTTAACTTCCTGCAATTCAACCAGCCCATTAGGAGATCTTTCCATCACGTATACTACTAACTGTCTAAAATTCCAATCCCCTTCAGCCACCCATCCTGAGTCATCTCTCAGATTTTGCTTTTGACCCTAACTATGACTTTTCTATTGTTTCAATTACAAGCAGAAAACTCCCCACCCAAAGAACAGAGACACAGGGACCCTCAGCTGGTCCTTGGTGGAAGGCCACAGATGATACTTCCTCTTCTCCCAAGGTTTAGGTGAATATGTTGAACAATTCTACACAAGTGTTCCTTGGAATTTGTGGGTGAAAAGAGGTGGTAATATTTTCCCATGTGTGACTTCTTATCCTCTGCCTCCTTCTAACTTCACATTTGTTTAAAATGAAACTGGGCTAGGCACCATCCCTGGAGGAACACAGGGACCAATTTACTTTTAAAAAAACTGTCTTCCCTAGTCTCCATGAAGGATGTGGTACAACCTTCTCATTGTATCTTACTTGTGGGCCATGGGTCCAATTTGGGCTTCCTATGTAGATTTCCTTTGTCCCGAGAAACTCCCAAAGTTGAAAACCTTTGTATGTATTTAGATATGACACTTTCTTTGGAGGAAGGTCCACAGCATTAATAAGATACCCTGAGAGTCCAGGACTGAAAAATTGGAAGACACTAGTTTAAAAAGACACAGAATTTTTCTCTTTCAGGAAGTGAAGAGGATAGGCAGTTTCCATCATCTTCCTCACTGAAGTTCAACCTGGTGGGAAAATCTAGTTTTAGAAAAAGTGCCACTGAGAACAGTATCTTCTGTCAACTTGTGTTTGAGTCCAGGCTGGGGACTCAGGCCATGGCAAGGAAGTGCCAGTTGGCCACAGGCACATGGAATGGAAGGAACATCCTGGTGGTTGACATGCCCTCCATCTTTGAGGTAAAGACCAGTAGGAGTTGTATAAGGACATCATTGACTGCTATTTGCTCTCAGCCCCAGGGCCCCATGTGCTTCTGCAGGTGATGCAGCTGGGCAGCTTTACTGCCCAGGACACAGTGGCAGTGAGGAGGGCAAAGGAGGTCTTTGGGGCATGATCCATGAGGCATATGGTGGTAATCTTCACCCACAAGGAAAACTTAGGGGGAGAGTCCTTCAATGAGTAAGTAGCCAAAACAGACAAGGACAGCCTGCAGATCCTGGTCCAGGCATGTGGGAAGAGATACTCTGGCCTCCAGAACCCAGCTACTGGGGAGGACCAGAGGGAGAAGCTGGAAAAGCTGATAGCTGTGGTCGAGAACTTGGAGAGGGATAATCAGTGTAATTTCTACACAAGCAACCTCTTCTGCAATACACAGATGCCCTAGGGAGATAGGACAGCACCCTAGAAGGCCACAGGTCCTATCTGGCCAAAGTTCAAATGCACACTGAGGAACAAAAGTGAGAACTGAAGGATACTGGGAGTCACTGGGCATCCAAGCCATTGCACAGTCAAAAAGTGTGTTTTGCCTTATATAAATATGCTTTTTTTTTCATTTCATGAAATATATTTCCACCCCTTTATTTTCAGGCTCTATGGGTTTTTAATTCTGTTGGGAGTATTTTGTATAGAGCATATATATTGGTCTTCTTTTCTCATCTATTCAGGTACCCTATGACCTTGGATTGAAGTATTTCATATATTTACATTTAAATTGATTATTAATAATATGTTCCTTTTCCCCCCAATTTTTACTTATTCTTAGAGAAGTTCCTTAAAATTTTCTTGTAATACTGGTTTGGTGGTAATGAACTCCTTATTTTTCTTGCCTGGGAAGCCCTTTATCTCTCCTTCAATTTTAAATGATAACCTGCCTAAGTAGAGTAATATTACTTTTTATGATGTTGCATATTTCATACCAATCTCTTCGAGCCTTGAAAGTTTCTATTAAGAAATTAACTGGCATTGTTAGGGCAGCTGCTTTTTTGTTGCAATTTTTAGGATTCACTCTTTGTTTCTAGGCTTTACCATTTAAATGATAATGCACTTTGGTTTGGACCTTTTAGGGTTCATCTTGTTAGGGACTCTCAGTACTTCCTGGACTTGAATGTCTTTTTCCTTCACCAGATTAGGAAAGTTTTCTATCATTATTTTTTTTTAAAAAAAGGTTATCAATTTCTTACTCTCTCTTTTCTCCTGGTATCCCTATGGTGGGAATAGTTTTATACTTCACATTGTTCCAGAAGTAACTAAAGTTATTGTCACTTTAAAAATTGTTTTCTTTTTGCTGCTTTAATTAAATGTTTTCCACTACCTTGTCTTCTAAATCACTGATTTGATTATTTGCTTCACCAAATCTCCTATTGATTCATTCTAGTGTATTCTTTGTTATAGATATTGTATTTTTTGTTTCTGACTGAATCAGAGAGGAACAGAGAGGGGAAAAAAGATTGAAACATCAATGATGAGAGACAACCATTGACTGGCTCCCTCCTGCACCATCCAACTGGGGACTATTCCATAACTCTGATATGGGTCCTGACAAGTAATTGAACTGAGAATTCCTGGTTTGTATGTCAACATTGAGCCATGCCAATTGGGTTCAGCATGGATTTCTCATTTTTTCTATTTCCTGTCTCTAATGACTTTAGGTTGAAACCCATTTTAAAGACTGGGTCTTCTAAAATAGTAATTCTTTCAGGGATTGTTGCTCTGAGGATATTTGTATAAATACATGACTTCTTTTACCATTCATGTAATTTATATATAAACTTGAAGCTTTTGAGGATAGAGTTGGGTTAGCACGCCGAACTAGATCTGAAGAAAGGTGGTGGGTAAAGAGCACTGGGAAGTGTAAAAAGTACAGCTCAGCATATTATCCTTCTGACTACCTATCACCAACATATACTTTGTGGACAAAGCTGAATTGTAAACATTTCTCTACTTGATTTATAAGAAGCTGTTTTATACTCCCTATCCTTAATGTATTGAGACATAACTCTTGATTGCTATGGCTATTCGGGGACTTTTTAAATTCCAGATGAATTTTTGGAGAGTTCCTTCTGGGTCTATGAAATATGCCATTGGTATTTTAATGGGTAGTGCTTTGAAACTATAGATTGCTTTTGGTAGTAGGCTCAGCAACCCTGGGAAAGAAGAATAAAGTCGGTGAAATCTGAATACCAGATTTCAAGCTGTATTACAAAGCCACTGTTCTCAAAACAGCCTGGTACTGGCATAGAACAGACATATAGGCCAATGGAATAGAATAGAGAATCCAGATATCAACCCAAACCACGATGCTCAACTGATAGTTGACAAAGGAGGCATGAACATACAATGGAGTTAAGATAATCTCTTCAATAAATGGTGTTGGGAAAATTGGACAGATACATGCCAAGCAATGAAACTAGACCACCAACTTACACCATACACAACATAAACTAAAAATTGATACAGGACAGAAACATAAGACAAGAAACCATAAAAATACTAGAGACATCCACAGGCAGCAAAATCTCAGACATATGCTGAAAGAACTTCTTCACTGATACTGCTCCTAGGGCAATGGAAGCTAAAGAAAAAATAAACACATGGGACTATATCCAAATAAAAAGCTTTTTCACAGCAAAAGAAACCATCAAGAAAACAACAAGAAAGCCTACTTTGTGAGAGAACACATTTGCAATTGTTATCACTGGTAAAGGTTTAACCTCCAACATATACAGGCAGCTTATACAATGTAATAAAAGGAAGATAATAGATCCATTTAAAAAATGGGCAATTGACCTAAATAGAATCTTTTCAAAAGATGACAGAAGCAAGGACAAGAGACAAATGGAAACATGCTCAAAGTCACTAGTTACCTGATAGATGCAAGTAAAAACAACAATCGTACCATCTCACACCTGTCATAATGGCCATCATCAAAAAAACAACCAAAGACAAGTGTTGGCAAATATGCGGAGATAAAGGAACCCTTGTGCACTGGTGGTGGTAATGCAGACTGGTATAGTCACTGTGAAGAACAATATGGAGTTTCCTCAAAAAATTAAAAATGCAACTCAAATTTGACTCAGTAATCCCACTCCTAGGAATATATCTTAAAAAACAAGAAACACCAATCACAAAGTATAAATGAACCCCTATGTTCATAGCAGCATAATTTACAATAGCTCAGATTTGGAAACAGCTTAGGTGCCCGTCAGCAGATGAGTGGATCAAAAAACTATGGTACATCTACACAATGAATACTATGCTGCCATAAGAAAGAAGGAATTCTTACCATTTGCAGCAACCTGGATGGAACTGGAGAGCATTATGCTAAATGAAATAAGCCAATCAATGATATAAAAATACCACATGATCTCTCACTCATTTGTGGATAATAAAGAATATTATAATGAACAAAAAGATAGATACAGAGGCAGTAAAGCATCAAACAGACTGTCAAATTACATCGGGAAGGTTAGGTAGAGGTGGAGGCGCTAAGAGATCAACTGAAGGACTTGTATGCATGCATATAAGCATAACCAGTGGATGCAAGACACAGGGGGTGGGGAGTGAGGGTATGTATGAGAGTGGGGTGGGTGACAATAGTAAGATATGTACACATATAATACCTTAATAAAAAAAATGGGGGGGGGGAGACATAACTCTTCTTTCAAAAAGAGTATCTGGGAGAAGGGAGATGGTGACTAGCAGAAAGGTAGGAGGGAAAGAGTGTGAGAGAGTTAGGGAGTAATAGAGCAGTGTGTGGACATGTGTGGTGTGTGTGTATGAGCTTGGGGCTTGGGACAAATAGATGCTGCAGTTCTTTCAAGGGGCTATCAAACTAGGCAGTCTTAGATGGTAGAAAACTCTCCCATCTTATTCACTCTGCGGCAGCCAGCATGGGCACTATGAACATGCCATCTTGAGAAACTGACCTGCTTGAGCCTAGAATCCTGGCCTCAGCACCACCAATTCTGGTCTCATTTGTAAAAGAGAACCCTGCAGCCACTGGGGACAGAGACCTGTAACCACAGCTGCAGACCCACAGACACCAAGAATACAGACATCCCGGCTGCAGATTGATGTGAGTCACAGAGCCTATCTCTCTCCCTGCAGGATTGCGGGCAGTGCCTCCATAGGAATTTGAGCCTGGGAGTTCGTGGACACTGGGAATCTGTTCCCAGCAATGCAATGGGGTGACCAAACTTAAATCCCACAGGGGGTGGCAGTGCCACCTGACTTTGATCCTGGGAAAGCATACACAGAAGTCTGTTTTCCACAGCGCAGAAGTGGACCTCCTGCGGACACTGTGATACCATGCAACACGGTCCCCCAAGCTGACTGGTACCCCAATTCTCTGGGCAGGAGGTAGCACTGAGCACTGGTGACTTGACTCTGTTTCTTATCACATGCACCAGTGATCCGTGACTCCACATGCGCCAGGGATCCATGACTCCCACTGCATTCACACTAATAGCCAGTGACTCCCATTCAAGGACCCTAACTCTAATGAAGCAACAGAGACTCTGATATAAGACTCTTGGTATAAGCACAGGGAACTCTGACTCCTGAAACATGCTAAGGTGTTTTTTTTTAATTTTTTTATTTTTGGCACATGCAAGAGGGGTCTCTGTTTCAGTGTTCTTCAGGTGAGATTCCTGATTCTAGGTGCACTCACAGGTCACACTGAGAACTGGTAAGGCTGACCCTGGGCGAGCCTGGTTCCCACCAACACATGACAGTCACACATCTTAGTGTCGGAGCTCTTCAGGAACACTGGCATGGTGCAAAGCTTCCACTGTACATTGCCCAGGATCACGCAATTGGACGTTTGAACCTTCTGGTGATAGTCAGAATGTAAATACAACACAATCCCCTGAGGAAAAAAAAATGAGGAGTTGCCAAGAAAGGAAATCAGTGAAACTGAAGCATGCAATATGAAGGAAAAATAATTCAGAGTAATGGTCGTACAATTCATACACCAGATGGATGAGAAAATCAACAACCTATGCAAGAAATCAAAAGTGATATAACTATAATAAAAAATACCATGGATGGTTTCAACAGTAGACAAGAAGAAGCAGAGGACCGAATTAGTGAGTTAGAAGATAAGGCAGAGAAACAAAAAATCTGAAAAGCAATTGGAGAAAAGAATTAAAAAGCAAGAGGAGAGCCTAAGGAAGCTTTGAGACAATATGAAATAAAATAACATACATATAATAGGGCTGCCAGAAGGACAAGAAGAGCAGCAAGGATAAAAAAATCTATTTGAATAAATAATGACAGAAAACTTTTCAGATTTGGGGAAGAAAAAGGTTACTAAAATACAAAGAGTCCCAAGCAAGATGAATCCCAAAAGACCCACACCAAGACACATCATAATTAACATGGCAAATGTTAACAACAAAGAGAGAATCTTAAAGGCTGGGATAGACAGAAAGTTAACTACAAAGGTCCCCACATTAGGTTATCAAATAATTTCTCAACAGCAACACATCAAGTTATAAGGGAATGGAGGGAGGTATACAAAGTGTTGCAAAAAAAAAAAAAAAAAAAAAAAAAAAAGAAATGAATCCAAGAATACTCTATCTAGCAAGACAATCCATCAAAATTGAAGGGGAAATCAGGAGGTTTGCAAACAAAAAGAGGCTAAAGGAGTTTATCACTACCAAGCCAGCAATGCAAGAAATGTTAAAGGGACTGGTGTAAAAGAAGAAATGAAAAGGAAAGAAAGAACACAGGCACATAAAAAATGAATATGGCTACAAACAAGTACCTATCAATAATAACTTTAAACATAAACAGACTAAATTCTCCAATCAATAGACATGGAGTGGCTGAATAGATAAAAACAAACATGACCCATATATATGCTGTCTACAAGAGACCCACATCAGAACAAGGGATTTACACAGACTAAAAGTGAAGGGATGGAAAAATATCTTTCAGGAAAATGGAAATGAAAAAAGAGATGGGGCAGAAATACTTACAACGGACAAAATAGACCTCAAAGTTAAAGGCCACAACATGAGATAAGGAAGGTCACTTTATAATACTAAAGGGATCAATACAACATGAGGATATAATCCTGATAAACATATATGAACCAACATAGATAAAAAACCTCTTGGAATATATCAAGGGATAAATAAAAAGTCATAGCAGGGGACTTTAATACACCACTGACATCATTGGATAACTCCTCTAGACAAAAAATCAGCAAAGAAACAGCAATCCTAAATGACTCACTAGATAGATGGACTTAATTAACATCTTCAGAGCATTTCACCCCGAAGCCACAGAACATATGTGTTTCTTAAGTGCACATGAGACATTTTCAAAAATAGACCACAAATTGGGTCACAAGCAAAGTCTCCCATATTCAAGAATATTGAAATAATACCAAGCACCTTCTCAGACCACAATAACATAATATTAGAAATAAACTACAATAAAAACTCAAACACTTGGAATCTGAATAGCACGCTATTAAATAATGATTGGATTACCAATGAGATTAAAGAAGAAATTAAAAACATCCTGGGAACTAATGAAACTATTGTAAAAACACAACAATCCAAAATCTATGGGGCACAATGAAAGCAGTCCTGAGAGTAGGGGAGTTTATGTCTCTACAGGCCTACCTCAAAAAGCAAGAAATAATGGTGGTAAATCATCTAATTCTACAATTCAAAGAAATAGAAAGGGAGCAACAAGAAAAGCCCTGAGTGAGCATTTTGCACAATCTACAAACCCACCCAAGTCCCACATAGTAGCTTTTTAGCATATGAATGGCCTCCCCTATTGCAGTTAACCTAACAAACTTCAGCTGTGGTCAGAGAGCTCCAAAACCTCCAAACCACACGTAAAGAAGAGATAACTGTAGTTCTTGCTGTAGCTCCTGCTGGGTGGCCTCAGACAGTAGCTGACCTGCACCCCATTAGAGATCCAAAAGCTAATGTATCTAGTGGTCAGTGTAAGATAACATCAGATTTCAACTACTCACATGCATAAGTAACATTCAAGAAGCAGACTCACTGAGCACCAAAGCCCTTCTGAAGCAAGTCCTGCCCCATAAGTGTGTCTCCAGCACAGCAGTTCTGCCATTATAGACACAGTGGGTCCTCACAGCCAATTAGACTGGAGGTAAATTCCTCCCAGTGATACCAACAACAATCAAGACTTAACTACTACAAGACTGTACACACAGTCCACAAAGGGGTCTACCAAGAGTGTCTACCTCAGGTAACTGGGAGGCTGACCCACTGGGCCACATAGGACATAAAGCCAATCCAGCACATAAAGCTACCCTACCAACTCAGAGAAGCAGCAAAAATGCAGATACAAATAAACATATCACAAACAAAAGAAATTGAGGAAAAGAAATGACTGGAAAAGAAATTGAGGAAAAGAAATATAAAGTTCAAAACCACAGTTATAAGGTTTTTCAAGAATGCTCTAAAAAAAGGTTAATTAATTACTTACAAGAGAGCATCCATGAGATTATCAGGAGATTTCTCAACAGAAACCATGCAGGCCAGATGGGAGTGGTAATAAATATTCAAAGTGATGAATACCAAGAACCTTTAAACAAGATTCCTCTACCCAGCAAAGTTATCATTCAGAATTGAAGGTCAGATAAAGAGCTTCAAAGATAAGAAAAAATAAAGTTCATCACAACCAAACCAGTATCATAAGAAATGCTGAAAGGTATTCTTTAAGAAGAGAAAGAAGAAAAAAGTAAAAATAAATGTTATGAACAACAAATACATATCTATCAACAAGTGCATCTAAAAATCAAGTGAATTAAAAATCTGATGAACAGATTAAACTGGTGAATATAAGGGAATCAGGGTCATAGAAAGGGAGAGGACTGATAATTCTAAGGGGGAAAAGGGTGTGGGGGGTGTTGGGAAGAGACTGGACAAAAATCGTACATCTATGGATGAGGACAGTGCGGGGGAGGTAGGATTAAATTTATTCACAATTCAGTTCAAAACCGTGCAACTTCTGACTTGAAGTTTTATTTCCATATTTCCCAAACATCATGTGCATGGAGAGCATTGCACTGAAGGGGTCAGGTGGAGGTGGAGATGAAGATGGTAGGGAAGTTAAAGAAAAAATGAGCACTGACTTTTTATTCTTCTGTTTAAAATCACTGGGTCTCTGTCACTGTGTTTGAGGTGAGGAAATGACTCTTCTTGAGGACTTGGAGTCTTTCTTACCTTCCACCTCAGCTCCATATGTGCTCATGGAAGTCCTTTCATCTCTACTCCAATTAAAACAGGGAAAGGATAAAAAGTAAGTGCCCATATGGAGATGGTAAGACCTGAGGTCACCTCCAATTCAGACTACTAAGAATTATTATCCATTAAGGAGCCATTTCCAATGCTAATTTCCTAACTCACATTATGCCCCCTCAAAAGTCTATGCATCACTTTAAGTAAACGTGGTGAAGCTAACCCAATACACTGTAGACTCAATGCTTGGTTTATTTCTTTCTGTCTCAGCATACAGGAAAGCAGGAAGTGTTTTAAAACCAATCCATTGCTTATGTCCCACCAACTGTAAAAGGCATGAAGTGAAAAAAAGCAGTTTTTATGGAATGAGGAGGGGAACATTATTTTATTTTATGTTTTAGAATCGAAGTAGGCCAACATTCTAGAAAAAGTACTTCTCCTGTCAGTCCTTGAAGAAGTCATGTCACAGATCCAACTTTCCCTTGGGAAGGTGCCCTATACATTTCTTCTTGGCCACTGGATATCCATGTGAAAATTCTCAGAACTTCAAATAAACCAATGCCTTTACAGTAAGGCAATTTCTTTCTCTGTCCTAGCAAGTTTGTGATTAGGCCCCTGAGCAGGTCAAGAGAAGAGGGTGCCATATCCAAAGAGAAAGAACCAACACTGAGGACAAATTCAAGAAAAACTCACTTCCTGCTCAGTGTTTAATCAAATGTTTTTCCTGGCTGGCTCTGTGGCCCTTCTCTTCCAGTGATCACCATACTGTATACCAGTACATTTAAACAGAAATTGGCACAATCATTGGCATCACTTAGCATAAATGTCTCATTCAAATGAGGCATAATATTGTGTCACTCATTTTGTTGTTAGGAAAGACAAGATGTTACATACCTAAGATGAGGTTATATTTACTTATTCAGTTTTAAATATTATGCAGTTATGAAACAAGTTTGTAAGTAAATTTATGAAACAAAAGTCCACAATTTGCAATGAACAAATGTAAGTATTTTGGCTGCAGCTATTCTGTTTGATTAAAAAGTTAACACATTACACATGAATTTTACTTATGCTTTTTGACTCCCCAGGCTTCTTTTCCCTCCAACTATCATTCAGAGTCAACCAATATTATGAGGTTTTTATGTATCATCACATGTGTATTTACACTTCTACATACACATGTATCTATAGGTAATGTCTAATACTGTTTTTGCATTTTATACTTTTACATAAATGATATTATTTGTGTAAAATTTTATCCAATAATTTATTAAGAAACTTTTAAGCCATTCCAATATATATTATTCCTACAAAATAATACACATATGTTGCATATTTCTGTGCAATGATTGATGGATGGCTTTCATCTAATTTTCAAGTCATATTGTTAATATGACTGGAAACCACTAAACTGTTTCTCCCTGACACAAGCCTGGTGTGAGAAGTCCCTAAATCTTCACTTGCACTTGGTGATATTTCATTCTTAATTTTTTTTATCATATCACCTTAAGGACGTACATAGTGATGTCCTCGTACATTTACCTGTACATTTTATTGATGACCATTGAATTTAAAAATTGTTTTCATCATAATTTGTTTGCTATTCAGGTTGCTTCTGTTACATAGAAATATTTGCACACTTTTCTATTAATTTAGTGGGATTTTTGTTTCTTCCTTAGGTAAACCATCTATTTTCATATTTTCCTTTTTCCTTTCTTCCTCCTCCAACTCTTTTGCACTTCCTTTGCTTTATCCCAGAGAAAAGCGTGTCCTCACACCTTCTTCCATAGACTGTCCTTGACCCTGAGAATTTATACTCTGGCTCTTGCTAACCCTGCTCAAATTCTATGGTATTTTTCTATTCTAGATGACCTTTTGTGAGGAAACTGAGCAACAAATGACCTGCCTGAGGTCACACAATTGCCATGCAGCTAAGACTCCAAAGCGGCTCCTTTTGCCAGCGAATTGTCCTAGGTTCCACAGGAGGAAAAGTTAATGTAAATAAGTCCACAGCCTCTGTGGCCCCACACATACAATGTGGCTGTTCCATGGTCAGGACAAAAAATTAGGTTGACAGGCTGAAAGCCTGCCCTGAAACCAACACAGCAATTGTCCTGTAAAATATTGGGTGTATGCTTTTCCAAAATAGCTTATTCAAAGAGAAAACTGCAGGGGCAGGAGTTGCTCTAAATTGAAGCATTTCAGGTTAAACACTATATGCTATTTATCTGTGTGACCCAAATGGACCAGGGTGCCTGACACATAAAGTCAATCAAACTCAGGTTGCATTAGCGAAGATGCAGGGCAATAGTTCTCCTGGACCTTCTACTGAATGTGTCAGGCAACAAGGGAGACATGTATCCACAGGGAAATGGGATTTTAGACAAAAATGATCAAATAACGAAGTGTCCTGTCCTGAGAGAGAGACAATGTATATTAATGAAGATGCTAAAAGGAGTCACAAAGTATTAACATGACTCACTAATCAGTTTGTCTCAGTGGTTAGAGCATTGTCCCAGGGAGTGAAGGGTCCTGGATTCAGTTCAGATCAAGGGCACCTACCTCAATTGCAGGCTCCATCCCCTGTATCAAGAGGGGCATGTACAGGAAGCAACCCAATCAATATGTGTCTATCCCACCAATGTTTCTCTATTTGCCTCACCCCCTCCCTTCCACTTGTTCTAAAAAATCAATGGAAAATTACCTCGGGTGGGGATTAACAAAAACCAACCAACCTAACAAATAAATAAATGAACAAACAAAACTAAAACAAACAAACAACAACAACAACAACAACAACAAAAAAAAAAACAGGACTGTAAATCTTAAGAAAAGACTGGCAGAAACCTGGCAGATTGGCAGGAATGTGGTGTGTGTCAATCTGGATCAGACCAAAGTGGGAGGCCAGAGAATGGAGGCATATTCCTCATCTAAAAAGAAAATTGTACTCATCTCCTCCAAAATGAGAGGGTGGTAGGCAGTGTGAAAGCAGAGGTTATAACAGCATTGGCAGAACAATAGGCAGGGGGTTGAAGGAAATGAACATAATATACCTTTTGATTTTAAAATTAAATGACCCTGATTTTCTGTACCAAACCATGAGAAAGCAGGCTCTCTCCTGTTGTTTTAGGAAAATCAAACTATTTCTTATTGGCAGTGTTCATAAATGTCTCTTTCACTTGTCTGCACCACTCCCCATAGTTCCTGTTTTTAGAGTGCCCTGTTTTCTAGTTTAGTTCTTCGAATTTCTGGATACTTCTCTTACAGAAAGTTTGGCAGACAAAAGGGTTGTTCCAGATGCCCTGAAGGTAAGTCTGTTTGTCATACAGCCATGTCCTACCTCATGTTAGAAGAAAGGTGTGGGCTATTTAGGAGAAATTGGGTGGTTTGCAGAAGGAAAATGTCCTAAGATAATGTGTACTCAGGGGTCTAGGACTTGGGGAACACATGGCTCAGTGGAGGTGTCACTTAAGAAGTTAAGATGATAAACTGAGAAGATTGTCCCTGTTTAATGGGGAGTCTGGGTAGGTTCAACTTTCCCATCTGTTAATGGGATGAGAAAATTCATTCAGCTTCATGAAACCCTGTGAATACCCATGAAGATCCATTGGGCTAAGCAGTCATCAATTTGCTAAAATTCCAGGAACACTTTGGAATGTACTGGGGTGTGGGCACAGAGTGAATGTTTCCCACATCTCTTCCCTCACTGTCAAAACTGCTGTTGCTCTTAGCATGACCATCACCATCCCCTTTCACCGATGGGTAAGCCCAGAAATTGAGTAACTAGAAGTTGAAATCATACCAGCAATGAGTGGCTGTCAGTAGGCTCTCACACTTCCAAGGCACTGGGATCCTCCCCAGTAGCCCCTTACTTGGCTTGGACCTGTGGGAGCTGTGTTGTGTGGCCTCGCTAATGTGCTCCCAGTTCTCAGGAAGGTGCATGGGGCAGACACATAGGAAGCCAGGCCTTTACAGTTACACAGGAGCTCCCTGGAGGCCGAATGTTCCATGGCGAGACTGCTGGGGAGGTAGAAAAAAGGGGATTGCTGAATGCCCCCTCCCTACCCAAGCGCTCACAATAGGGACAGGTCCTTGGAGTGGGAGCCAAAAAATATCTAGAGACCATAGGGCTGAGGCTGTGTGCTGTGTCCCCTGTGTGCTTTATGTCAGATCCTGCCAGCTGCCAGGCCATCTTTCATTCCTCTCAGCGCTGGTTTGTCAAGACTACAGCAGGCACACTGTCCAATATGTTAAAAACAAAACAAAACAAAACAAAAACCTATTTAATGAAGAGGGAATATGCAGGGGAGGTCAGAAATTACACGGATCGGGCCTTAACAGGTGGTCATACATTTTCTGAGGGGTCCCAGATTGGAGAGGGTGTAGGTTGGGCTGAGGGACACCCCCCCACCCCCAGCAGTACACTAATTTCATGCACTGGGCCTCCAGTATGAATAATAAAGCACATTATAACTTGATAAACAAAAGGATAGATACAGAGGCAGAGAAGCATCTAACAGACTGTCAAATTATAGCAGGAAGGCTGGGGAGAGGAGTGGGAGGTAAAAGATCAACCAAAGAACGTGTATGCATGTATATAAGCGTAACCAATGGACGGAAGACACTGGGGTGATAGGGCATGTATGTGTGTGGGTGGGGGGGAAATGGGGATATATGGACACGTATGTAACACCTTAATCAATTAAAAAAATGGGAAAAATGAATAAACAGGTGAGTAAAGAAGCACTTTATATAAACACCTGTATGACTGGTGAAAATGTCCAGAAGGGCCAGTAAGGAAAATAAGTTCCAATTCTGATTTTTATCATGGTTTATCCTTATGCAGTTTCTTAACTCTCAGTATAATATTTTCCTCTTTAAATCAAAATAAATTAATGACAATTATCCCTCATAGTTGATGAGGTTATTTTCATCATAAAATATTAAGAATCATCTATTCCTCCAATGCCAGCCCTGCCCTTTGCTCCTCAGGTCATCAGTGGAATCCCTCCCAAGCTTGAAGCTCCTGAATGGACCCAGCATAGCTGCTGAGGATGTGGAAAGCAGGAATTAACAGTGGATTTTTTTGCATCCATGCTTCACAGAGGCCTTCACTGCTGCAGCCAGCATGCTCCTCAGGTTCCCTACCCTTGGTCTCCCATTGCAGCCCACCCAACCGGGTAGCCAACCTTCACCCTTCCTGGACACCTAACCGCTTGTGGCATCAAAGTGCAGTGTAATGGTGGGTCCTATGCATGGCTAAGATAAGGAAATGCCTTTCATTAAACTCTTCACCCACATTCAGAATAGAAATAAGGAAAGCTTTATTTATAGACTTTGTTTGTTTGGTTGGTTGGTTGATTGGTATGTTGGCTTGTTTGTATGTTGGTTGGTTGGTTGGTTGGTATGTTCGTTGGTTAGTTCTTACACAACCTGAGGATGTCATCTGGTTTTCCAATGGTGTGGCCTTGAAGAACTTTCATGGGCTGGCCCATCCTCTGTCAAACCTAATGGTACATCCACCAGTCCCACTTCTGTGGTCTGCAGCTCCTGCCAAAGCACTAGCTACTCCCTGGCTTCTCCAAGAGCAAACAGGAGCTTTTTGTTTTGGTGTTTTGTTTTATTTTGTTTTGTTTTGTTTTTGTAAGAGCCACAATGCAAACCAGAAAATGGAATTCAGGACTTAAATGGAAGTTGTCAGTCTGTAACCTCAGGGGGGCGGTCAGTAAAACCTAAGTATGCAGCAACCTGATCCTGGATTTCCAACCTGCCAATGTGGAAGACACATTTCTGCTGATTATAAGCCACCTAGACCATGGTATTTCCTTTCTTTCTTTTCTTTTCAGCTGCCCTAATGGAAGAAGACAGTGTTTAGATTTCTAAAAAGAAAAAGAAAAAAAAAAAAGAAGAAAAAAGCTCAAAAGAAAATGGTTGTTTGCTCTTTACCATGAATCCATTTTCTACTAAAAACAACCAGCAATTTCTCTCTTTTTCAAGAGAGGAAAGATGCATGGAAATTATTGAAACACTTTAAAACATTTTAAAGTTAGATAAATTAATTTAAAAACTGTGTGCTTCTAGTCCAAAGGGAGACTTGAAACCTTAAAAAGCGAACTTTGGGCCTTTGCAAAGTTGATAGGGTTCAGTTTTCTGTGTCATTAAAACTCTGTCTGAGCTGAAACCATTTTGGCTCAGTAGATAGAGCTTCAGTGTGCGGACATGTTCAATGGTTGTGGGCACATCCCCTGTAGGGGGTGTGCAAGAGGGAGCTGGTCGATGTTTCCCTCTCTTCGATGTTTCTAGCTCTCTATCCCTCTCCCTTCCTCTCTGTAAAAAATCAATAAAATATATTTTAAAAAATAAAAATAAATAAAACTCTGTCTGAAGCCACAGGATTCCTATGGTAGGAAGTGTTAGTTTCTGCTCAGCTCCAGGTTCCTTTCTTGTCAGGTTTAGACGTGCACTGGGAGTCCTAGCCTGAGTAATAGCCTGGCAAGTAGCAGGCAGAACAAGACCAAGGCATTCAGCAGCATGATTTCCCCAGTCTGCCCACTGCCATCCAATTGAGCAATCAGACTAGCATCCCAGGCTCCCACTGTCTAGCACTTGGTCCTCCAAGCTCTGGCTGTCAGGCATAGCCACTGCATGGAGCAGAGGATGTGTCAGACCTCACTGCAGATCTTACATTTGAAAAGGAAAGAGAAGAATTAGATGGTTGGACAAAGAGATCTCCAGATCTGACAAAGCCTGTGCCTATGCAGTAGAGAGTTCTCGGGCAAAAAATGACCCATAACTACGTCCTGCTGGGACAGACACTGGGAGCTCTGCTGAGCTGGGCCTGGGAAGGGCATGGCTTTTGCTCTGGCAACAGGAAGCTGTCAGCTAACTGCTAACTAATTTTCTTTTCTTCTTTTGCATTTTTATGCTGTACATTCGATTCCTAGAATGATATTAACTACTGAAAGTGACTCAAGACAAAATAAATCTAAAGAGGTTAAATTAAAGTAAAAACCTACAACCAAAGAAAAGCCCAGTACCAGGTGGCTTCATTGGTGAATTCATTAAACATTTAAGGAACTAACACCAATACATTGCAGATACTTTCAAACACCAGAAGAGGAAGTACTTCACCATTCATTCCATGAGGTCAATGTCCTTCAAAGATACTGTAAGAAAAAACAAACTGTGGACCAATAGCCTTTATGAATCCTATATGATAAAAGGGTAATATGCAAATAGAATAAACGGCTGAACAAAGAAAACCAATCAAAGCATAATATGCTAGTGATATGGTAAGGCAGCTCAACTGCTCGCTCTGATGTGCACTGACCACCAGGGGGCAGACAGTCAACTGGTGGACCAGTAGCTATGATGTGCACTGACCACCAGAAGGCAGATGCTCTGACTAGTAGGTTAGCTTGCTGCTGGGGTCTGGTTGATCAGGACTGAGTGAGATAGGCCAGACACACCCTAGAGTCCTCCCACAGTCCCTTCCCAGTCCAATCATTCACCAGTTGGGTCCCTCAGCCTGCCTTACACCCTCTAGCAATCCATGAACCCTTGGAGGATACCAGAGAGCTGGTTTCAGCCCAATCCTGCAGGCCACTCCCCTTGGGAGAGCGCCAGACCCAGGGCTCATGACTGGCAAGAGCCACTGCAGCAGCATGAGCCTCTCCCAATCAGGACTGATTGGGCAAGAGCCTGTGACAGGCACAGTGGGGCAGGATGGGCATGAGTGGCATGTAGGAGCTGCAGGTAGCTTGGGTCTGCAGGTTCCGGCCCAATCCCTGCAGGCCACCCTGAGGGAACCCACCCATGCACAAATTCATGCACTGGGCCTCTAGTATAGACATAAAAATCCTCACCAAAATACTAGCAAATTAAATGTGGCAACTTATAAATACAAGTACATATGTGAGAAGTATGTTCCATATGTAAGTATAGTTATCTGGGATTTATACTATAGTTTACTTATTAAATTACATCCCAATATCTGATATGTCCAAGGCCCTCAATATATAATTTGTCAGTCATTTGTCAGTTCAGTGTCCCCCATTCCTTGGCAACTTGGTGAAATTGCTCCAAACTGTCATTACACAGCATGGAAGACTTCACAGTCCTCCCCTCTGTTTCTAAGGGTTCCCCTTCCTTTCCCTCAGCCTCTCCTGTCTCCTCAATCCTGTGACAGTGTGCACTGTTTCTACTCCAGCCTGTGGTTCTGAAAGCCCCAAAGGCACCATTTTTACTGTTTCTGGAAAAAAACAAATACTGGCATTTATGCAGAACTATTCATACTCATCCATTTTTTTCTTTTTTAGTTTTAGAAACCTTACTGGAGATGCTGCATAGTACAAGAATCAGCACACAGACTTCCTCTCTCATTTTAATGACTCGTCATTCCAATATGGGCTCCTCGCTGGGCTCTTCACTCACAACTGCTCTTTTCCTCCTCTAATTTTTAAGATGCTATTATTTGTGTATTTGAGACCCTGTCCCTTAGTGGATAAAAATCACATGTTCCTTTTAGGTCATCCAGCTTGTTTTAAAAAACAACAAATTAAAACACGTTACCCCTCCCCCCCTCTTCCCCACTTTATAATAAAAGGCAGGAAAAAGTCAATTTTTTAATTTCCCAGATATTCAGAATATTGGATAAAAGATAAACAAACATCAAGTGTGGACTGAAAAATGTTCAGATTATTGCCATTGGGTTTAAATGTTAAAAAGTAAAAACTGATTTCCAAAACAGTGACCTCTAATCTATAATAATAAAGACATAATACTCTAATTAGACGGGACAGCAATTCAGACATCCTTCTAGATGAAGCCACAGTGGTGAGGGCCAAAGCACAGGTGGTTAGGGGTGAATTCCCAGGCAGGCAGAGGGACTAAGGGTTATGAGGCAGGTAGGCAGATTGGTTAGGGGCAATCCGGCAGGCATGCAGAAGACTTATTTGTGTTTATTTCTGGTATCCATATGTTTTCTTTGACTGTTTAAAAGGCAATTCAAATCAGGAAACAGACTGTCTCCTTTGAATTTTTTCCAAATGGTTTTCCTACCTGTTTCTGGCTGCTGCTAGTTATTTCAGTTGTTTGATTGCTTTCTGTTTCTTTTTCATTCTTGATTTTCTTCCTTAACTCACAGTCTCAGGATGTTGGCTGAGAAAAGCGGTTTTGTGCTGTGCTTCCTTTTTTACAGCTTTTGACCTCATCACCCTTTGTTTTCTAGGTGACTGTGTTTTAGATTGGCTTATACTTTGCCCTTGTGGTTTCACACTCTGGGTGGCTTCTGGTGCAGCTTGAGACTTGTTTGTTGCTCAGAGCTAGAGTTCAAAAGGTCGTTTCAATATGGGTTCCTCGCTGGGCACTTCACTAACAACTGCTGGATAAGTGACCAAGTCCATTGGAAATACTTTTTCTGAAAATTTCTGCAGGGAAAAGCCACCATAATGCAGAGCTTTGTGCCCACTATTCACACACATTCTGGCAGCATGTGTAATAGTTACATTGAGCGTCTCTCATCTGAGAACCAGGAAAAGTATGTAAAACTACAGGCCCAGTGGACAAAATTCGTGCATGGCGGCAGGGGTCCCTCAGTCCCATCTGCACCCTTTCGCAGTTCTGGACCCCTTGAGAAATGTCCGACTGCTGGTTTAAGCCCGATCCCATATCAGACATCCCTCTTGCAATTCGGGCCAGGTGGCTTGTAACCTCTGGCTTGCCTGCCTGTCTGATTGCCCCTAATTACTCTGCCTGCCTGCCTCATAGCCCTTAGCCCCTCTGCATGCCTGCTTGGCTGATCACCCCTAACCACCTGTGCTTTGGCTCTCACCACTGTGGCTTCATCCGGAAGGATGTTTGAAAAGCTATCCAGTCTAATCAGTGTATTATGTTTTTATTATTATGATTAGAGGTCAATGTTTTTGGAAATGAGTTTTTATTTTTTAACATTTCACACCAACCTTTGTCTTAAATTTAGGATAAGGTGACCAGACGTTCCGCTTTTGGAGGGTCAGTCCCGAATTTTAACAATTTGTCTCGAGTCCCGTGTCATTTTTAAAAAGCGGGACATTTAGTCACCTTAATTTAGGATCACATAGCAAGAAGCAACAAGCAAATTGTTACCTGGAAAAGAGTTTGGCTAGGAGGCCAAACTCATTATATAAGGGGTCATTTTATAGCATTTTCTTCATTTGTTGCAAGTAGAAGAGTGTTTGTTATCCACAGCAGAAACCATTGTTCGGTTGACATCTCTACTAGCTATTGTTAACTCACCAGCTACTCTTAGATCCTGTATCTCCAAATCTGTCTTGGCCTTAGACACTTTGTCTCCAAAGTTTCATGATGTTACTCAAGGCTTTCACCCTTTGGATGTTCTATTTAAGCATAAGACGTGGATGTCTCCGTATTTTTAGTTTCTGTAGCAAGTAAAGGAGATGGGGTATTCACAGCCACAGCTTTGTCTCCCCAAAGGGAGTGCTTTTATACACTATTTGGTTAATTAAACATCAATTTCTTCTTTGCAGTTGTCTACAATTGTGTGGTTGGGTTGGGTTCCTATCAAACTCATTTTGCTATGCCTACAAAAACTGTGCTACATTTAAACACGTAGCAAGATGCATTTAGTAAAAGCTGCTCACACCTTAAGATATTTGTCCTAACAATGGCATCCACAATAATACTGTACAGGTTCACTCTAATAACAGGAAGTTTGCCCTTATTAAAATCCCACTTGATGGTAGCCTATGGTCCTTTTAATGTGCCCTTGAGCTCAATTTGCTAATCTTTTGTGGAGGGTTTTTGCATTTATATTTATTAGGAAGATTGGTCTGTAGTTTTATTTGTCTTGTAGTTCTCTTGTCTAATTTTGATATCAGCGTTATTCTGGCTTCATAAAATTAGTTTGGAAGTTTTCCTTCCTCTGCACTTTTTGGGAAAGTTTTCAAAGGATGGGTAATAATTGTTCTTCAAATGTTTGCTAAAATTCAGTTGTGAAACTGTTTGGTGTGGGCTTTTCTTTGTTGGGAGAGTTTTTATTTCTGCTTCAATCTCCTTATTTATTTGCCTGTTTATATTTTTTGTTTATTTATGACTTAGCATTGCTAAGTTTTATGCTCCTATGAATTTTATCCATTTCTTGCCATATGAGCTGCTGAGTTTCTTGATTTGGCAGTGGCAGTTCTTGGGTAACACACCCTGGAAACAGAGAGGAAGGAGCTCTCACACTCCAGGACCCCTTCAGGATGTCAGAGAGCGAGTTTTGCCCTGATCCCTGCAGGCCATGCCCAAGGACTTCACCTGCAGGATGGATCCCACTCACTCTGCAGATGCCTTTGGTAGAGCCCCATGTGCAGCCAGCAGGGGAGGCATCACATCACAGGAGGTTGGCTCCAGGGTGTGTCCAGCCCATCTTGCCCAGTCCTGCCCTACCAGCCACCTTCTAAATAATTTCCTTTCAATTCATCGAATTCATGCACTGGGTCACAAGTATGTAGTAAAAACTCAGTATTTTTATGGTGATGTAACAGCTAGAACATCTTGTGAACCATGAGAGTTTTGGCAGCCTGCATCGCACCTAAAAACAATTTTTAGAGCCTAATGGATCATCCACTGGGAAATCTAGAGTAAGTTGACTCTGTCTGGACCTGGGGTGGGAGAAGGTAGGAAGGTTAGGGGGGAAAGTTGTATCTATTCCTCAGGTGCGTGTTTAGTTGTCAGGTCATACAAACTTTCAATCTTGCAAGAATTATATGGGTGCGATTGGGAGACAAACAACCATCAAACAAACAAAAACAGAGAGCCTACTTGTTTACTGGATGCTTTCTTTCCAGGCCTGCTCTTCTCTTTTATCCTTGGCTACCAGTAGTTTAGACTACTTTGGCTTTGTACCTGAATCCTGTTACTTTCTGAATGAGTACTCTGAGACTTTCCTGAAATAATAGACTCAAAACACATATTGCTCCATCCCTAGTGAACACCTGAGTATTCAAGAAGTCACATATCCAACTTCCTTATGCCGGAATGACCCCACAGTCTCCCACTACACCAGGGAAGGTGACAGACATGTGCCTGGCTTTCTGAGCAAGATTTAGGTCATTTAATAGAGCCTTTTGGATATCCACTATAATCCAAAACAACCAATATAGCTTTTGGAAATTTGGGTGTGAGATTGGGCACAAGGAGGAAAAGGTTTCAATTTGGCAAATCTGAAGCACCCACCAAATTAGGGGAAATATGACTGTCTCTTTAAAGGCAAATAGTTCCTCCACTGACTCCACGGCATCTGTGCTTCCTGGCTCAGTGGGATAAGAGGGTGTAATCATTTCATCCTCACAGTCAAAGCAAAAGCCACACTTAAAGAGATTCTTTGGAGAAAACCTGAGAACTTATCAATTGGTGATAAAGACAGTGAGCCTGGCTGAGAAGTGGTCCTGAGTGGCAGAGCTGTGAGGGCAGTAGGTCCAGGGAGTGTGCAAGGCATGGGTTCTGGTCTCAGGAGGGACCTGGTTCTGTGCCAGCAGCACAGTGTGTGGCAGGGAGGGCCAGGAATGGGGAGGTGGTGCTTTCAGAGGGTAGTGGCAGATGGTAGAGAGTAAAGTCAATAGTATTATTAGCACAATGTTACATGTCTCATACTGAATAGGACACATTTGTGCTGAATTGTGTACCTTCATGCATTTGCCACTGTGATGGACACTGAGGGCTGCCTGACAAGCCCTACTTTTCCCTGAATAGGAAATGAGTGTCCCCATGTCAGGTCTTTGAACCTCAAAGGCAATTTAGAGACTGCTCTCTTTTTACTGAAAAAGAAGCAGGATCTCAGAGTGATATGACTCTAGGGGTTGACCAATCACTAAGGGCAGAGGAAATCTGGACTGCAGTTTGCTGAATCCTTTACATCACATAGCAGAGAGAAACTGTGACCCCAATAGTGTAAAATGTGAGGTGAGGAAAGGATGTCATGGGGAGAGGGTTGGCTAATCTGGAGGAACAATGTATGTGACACCCTCCTATTAACTTCCCTAGTTATAGGTTTCCCGCCAGTTCTCCATTCTAGAAAGAGTGTGGACTCTCTTCCCTGGCTTCTCTTTATCTAATTCTTATTCAATGGGATTTTAGAATCCTGGGTCTGAGAAGAAATTTTATAAAATTACCAGTTGCATTCAGATTTTCCTCATTGTCTCATAATTTTAAAAATTGTTTGAAGTCAGATCCAAATAAGATTCATAAATCACAATAGTTTTATTTCTCTTAAGTTTTCTTAGTATGTAGGTCTCCAACTTTCCCTGATACTTTCTGGGAAATTTCTCTGGTGAGAAAGGGGAAGTCTTTTATCCAACAGAACCAGGCAATGTGCATTTTGTTGATTACATCCTCATGGTGCCATTTCTCATGCTCTTCTAGTTCTGGTGTTTTGTATAAATTTATTTTAAAGGAGACACTTGATCAGATTTAGGTTTGACTGTTTTTTGGTGGGAATACTTCATAGGTGCAGCTGTCAACTTCCATCAGAAGGCACATAATATTTGATTGTCTCTCTTCTTGTGACATTAATGATTGCTTAGTTTCATTAAGGGTTAGAAATGATGATTTTCAAATTGTATCATTTTTTCTTCATTAATGAGGTGGAAAAATCATATTAAAAATAGTTTCCTCAACCATCCTATTATTTCTATGAGGTCTAGTTATATAACAAAGACAAGATAAATGCTTATTTCCCCTTTTTGGTCAATGTTCAGAACAATGAAATGTTTTCCTTACAGACTCCCAATGAGGTTATTGATTGCTTTTAAGAAGAAGGCATTGCTATGAACTCATGAATTTCAACATATTTGATTCATTTTGATTCATTGGAATTATTATCGATGCTAAAATTGTTGCATCTTTGTCAAGTTTGATTCTCTTGAAGTTGACTCATAAGTCCGTTTGATAAATTCCTAGAGATTTTTTTATAGCATTTCACCTTTTCTTCCTACTCCTAAAATCAGTACTTTCTCCATAGACCCCTAATCATTTGATGGGAAATGAATGGCATTTTAAAACTACACTCTGGGCACTAAGGGTGCTCTTTGTCACTAGGATCTTTATTAACTCTATGCCTTTTCAATGGACTCAAAAGTACACACACACACACACACACACACACACACACACACAAATACACAAAATTAATAATAATAATAATAATAAAATAATAAAAAACTGAAATAGGATTTTGGTGGGAAAATTTTAATTCAAGTTTTTTGTGTTTTGTTTTGTTTTGTGTTTTGGCCTTAGTACAATCCCTTTAGATGTTGACAAAGAAATAATTGCATTTTCAAGTTACCTGGACCAATTACTTGTGAGATTTATCCACCACATAAAATACAATTAGTTTGTTTCATTTGCTTTTGATTTTAATATCTTAAAACATAAATTTTATTGTACAATTATGTAAACTACCTACATGGTTTCAAGATCAGAGCTATGATATCTTAGTGTTATGAAGACATCCAGTTTCCAGCTTCTGTCCCTGTCCCCTTCATCCTGCTTCTCCCATTCTCATGTAAATAAATGTTTGTTGGTTTAGTTTTTAGAGTCTCCTGCTATTACTTTTCCATATACATGGGGGAAAAAATATATATAGAGAGAGATATATATAGTTATAGATATATGATAGACATAGATATAGATATAGATGATATAGATATAGATATAGATATAGATATAGATATAGATATAGATATAGATATAGATAGAAGATAGATATAGATAGATATAGATATAGATAATATAGATATAGATATAGATATATACATTAGATATAGATATAGATATAGATATAGATACAGATAGATACATATAGATATCTATCTATCTATATATATTATGTTTTATATATGTAGTTCTTATTCCTCCTTGTTAAAGAAATGCTGCATAAACTCTACATTATTTTCTTCACTTTGTTTTTTGTTTTGCTTTGTTTCACTTAATGATACATCCTGGAGATCTCCCCATGCTGGTATAGAGAGGCATCTCACTCCTTTTCACAGTTCTCTAGTACTTCACTGTGTGAATATATCTTAGTTTATTCCTAGTAAGGACCATTTCATAGGATTTGGGTTTTTTGCTTTTACAAATCATGATGCAATAAATAGCTTTATGCATCTTTTCTTTTCTATACTTTTGTCAAAGTAGTTTAGGAAGAATCCTAAAATTGGAGATTGACAATCAAAGGGAAAATGTGTACTTTTGGAGCATAGTGCTGACTTCTCCTCTGTAGAGTTTGGACTGTTTTCCATTCTCGCCAGCCATGCAGGAGAGGTCCTGCTTTAGCCATAACTTTACCTACAGATTAGGCCAGAAAATGTTTGAATTGTTGCCAAACCTGGAGGTGAGAAATAGTACCTGACCTCAGAAATAGAGGTGTAATTTTAATTTATTTTACTTTTTGTGTTTTGATTTATTTTTCCTATTATGAGTATATGTTAATGTGTTTTGATATATTCAAGACACATTTTAATTTCTTTTTCTCTGGGTATTTATTCCTATCCCTTGGTCCATTTTCTATCGAATTGTTGGTTTTTCATTTCTGTTCTTCTTAAATTTCTTTGTATAACAGGAATACTCGACCCTTTGATGTAATTTGGAAAATCTTTCTTTCCCTAGTTTGACCTGTGTGCTTTAATTTGTCTATGATGTTTTTTGTCCTACATTATGTGTGAGATTTTCATGTAACCATACTTATTAAACCCTTTCCTTATTTTTTTTCCAAATCTTAGCAATACGTTCCCTACCCCAATTTTACAAAAAATGTATCCATGTTTTTTTTTCTCTATTATTTATATGGATTAGGTTTTTACATTCTAATTTATTTGAAATTTGAATGGCATGAGGCAATAGAAGTAGTTTTATCTTTTTCTATATGGTTATACAGTTACCCCAAAGTTGCTTTATCTTCCCCCATTGATGTGAGATGATGCCTTACTGAATATAACTGTGACATAATGGAATGGAATTGAAAATAAGTGAATAGAGTATGATTAATTTGGTCTATTTCTGGATTTTCTTCTTTCATTTCACTGTTCTCTCTATAAATCCACCAACATCATACTGCTTTAATCATAGAAACTATGATGCTTAACTCCTTGAAGAGCTAGTCCTCCCTTCTTATTGTGTTTCTTAATAATTCCAGATAAATTTTTTTTTATTCAAATACACCTTATTATCCATTATTTGAAGTTTTTAATATGCTACTTAACTTTATAATGCACTGCTTATCACCTGCATGAAAAAAAGATGCTGACCAAAAATATTAACTCTAGTTATATAAAAACATGTTAGAAAAATATCTATTTTTTCTTCATCAAAATACTTTATAAACCACTATTTATTACTTATAGGGAGAAAAGGTAAATCAAATTTATACTTATATAAACTCATGTTAGAGAACTATCAATTAATTCCAACTTTATGAAATGCTTTAAACATGAGTCAGTTTGAATTCCTTCAAATGTCTTTTCTTCAACTAGATAATTTTCTTCATCTATGATTGGAATGTATTGTAACAACTAATTTCCCATATTGAGTTATCCTAGTATTTCTGAAGTAAATTACGCAATCATGGTGTATTACATTTTTAGTGTCAAATAATTTATTTAGAATTTTTGTATTAATATTTCAAAGTGAGATACATGTATAGCTTTACTTATTGGTGAATTCATTGGTAGCCTTTGGAATCAATATAATACTTTATTCATATAAGAATTGAAGGATTTCCCTCTGTTTTATATATCAGGAATAGCTTGCATCTCATTGAGATGATCAGATCTTTAAAATTTTAAGTGAGTTCCCCGGTGAAAACATCTGAACTTTATATTCTTTTGTGGGGCGGCTCTGAGCTATTATTTGTCCCATAATAATTGAACTGTGTCATCTCTCTGTTCTTCCTGGCATCAATATAAGTAACAGATCATTACAAATTTTCATGGAGAAAAAGAACAAAGAAAAGAGGTTTAGGAATTGCCCCCACTTAGCTAAGTTAACCCTTCTTCACTCTTCTTCCCTTAAGTTCTTGTGGGAGCCTTAGGCCCAGAACCTATTGAACCAAACATGTCTGGCCATCAGGACAACACTCTGAGGCTTGTTCTGGTGAGGAAAACTGGAAGTGGGAAAAGTGGAACAGGAAACAGCATCCTTGGGAGAAAAGCATTTAAATATAAAATTGCTCCTCATGCTGTTACCAAGAGGTGTCAGAAAGAAGAGCAACAATGGAAAGGGAGGAAGCTTATTGTTGTGGACACCCCATAGTTTTTGACACCAAGGAGACACTTAAGAAAACCTGTGAGGAAATCGGCCAGTATGTCCTAACCTCACACCCTTGGCCTCATGCCATCATCTTGGTACTACAGCTGGGCCGCTACAGAGAAGAGGATCAGAAAACAGTTGCATTGATCAAGATCCTCTTTGGGAAGGCAGCCATGAAACACATGATCATCTTGTTCACTCACAAAGATGATTTGGGTGATCAGACACTGCATGCCTTTATAAAAAAGCAGATGTAAACCTGAAAAGCATCATCAAGGAGTGTGGGAACCGCTTCTGTGCCTTCAATAACAAGCGAAGTGATGAGGCTGAGAAGGAAAATCAAAAGCAGGAGCTGGTGGAGCTGATAGAGGAAATGGTATGGAAGAATGGAGGGGCTCACTTTTCTGATGCCATCTACAAGGACATAGGGGGAAAGCTGTAATGTCAAGAAGAGACCTTGAAGATAACCTATGATGCTCAATTACAGAAGGGAATTAAACTACTTGAAGAAGAATGTGATAAGAAAAAAAATAAGCCAGGAAGAAAAAAAGAAAGAAATACAAGTCCTAAAGATGAAGCATGAAGAATGAATTAAAGATTTAACAGAACAAGCTGGAAGGAATATATTTGCATATGTTGTACAATTGATTTGGGATAAGCTTTCATATGTATGGCATAGGTTTTTCAAATAGTGTAAATTTTATTTTTTCTTCTTAATTTACCATGATTTGTTACTTTGGTAGATTGTATTTTCAAAAGATGGATATAACAGTATCTTCTATCCACCTATTCTTCTTATATGAGACCAGAAAATTACACAAGGCCAGCCTGTTTAGCTGGCTTGCAAGGAACTTATGAATCACAAAATTTATCTTCACCAACTAAGAACACATGAAAGCAAGTGGTTTATACTCTCCTCTCTAACCAGAGGATACATAGTTTTAATCACTCTAGTTTGGGAAGTAGAGCACAAAGACCCAATTAAAGCCATCTGTGCCAGCTAAACCCAAGGGAAGATGAGAAGAGAGGTTGGGGGGAGGAGGGGGATTATAGCCAGAAAAACCTAAGATAAAAGTAAAGCAAAACAAAGAATAATTTCACACTCTCCCATACATTCATTTTGATTAAAAATGCACCAGGAAAACTGATGGAAAACAAAACAAAACAAAAACAAAAGTGGGGGGAGGGGATAGAAAGCCCTCAGGGCAAAAACTACTTTAGGGCAGACCCATGCCCGATTCTAGGCATGAACTTTTTATTTCTTCCTAAACTCTAAGGGTCCTCCTGAGAGACTGCAGCCAGCGGAGCAGTGGCAGTGAAAGCTGGACCCGGGCTCAATCTCTGATTCTGTCTCCAAGGCCCCGTTTTTCCTGACTTCCCAGTGAGCTGAAGGAGCTCTGCCGAGGCTCAATTCTTTCCTATACAAGCCAAAGCAGCCTTGCCTAGGTGCTCTGCTGTGGCTTCTTCTACCCTAAACCTTTCCTTTATTTCACTGTCCCCAGCTTTAATAAACATACTCTGAAAATCACCTGGACTTGTCTTTTGAAATCTTTCCTGCACCAAATCAAGAACCCATACATTATAGGGTAAAAGAAGAGGACATCTATCATACTCTCAACAATAAAGATTACTTTAAAAATAAAAATAAAAGGAAAAGAGCCCACACACTACAGGCCAGCCTGAGGACAACCCACTCTGAGCCCATCCATCCGGTAGCACATGTACATCTGGAAATTATGAAATGTTCCTATTTCTCTCTTTTCTTTTTAAGGTACCTAACTTAAAATATCTATTAAAACATTAACTTAAGGTCTCTTCTCTGCCAAATATTTCCTTTGCCTCTGCAGACACATTGTTTGCTCTTCTTCACTATACCTCATTGCCCCAGGAGGCTGACCTATGTGGCTCATATTGTTATCCAATCCAAAGATTCTCCACTTTGGGTGTTGTATTCAAGAAGGAGACATGGTTGTCCCAAGACAGTTTTATTTACTTGTAGCAAATTAAAGAAACATTGGATTCATATAAAAAGATCTATTGCCTCAAAGGGAGTTTTGGCCATACTTTAAATTATTTGGTCAATTACATGTAGGTTTATTCTTTGCAATTGGCTACAGTTATACTGCTGAGTTCTTGTCAAGATGATCCCATTTATAGTTGGACTGGTGTATTTGAACATTTAGCAAGAATAGCATCCTATCTAATAAAAGAGTAATATGCAAATTGACCATACCTCCAACACACCCACAAGCCACACCCACCAGTCAATCAGGAGTGAGCATGCAAATTGACTAAACCATGATGGCTGTGGTCACAGAGAGAGCAGGGGGCTTGGGTTTCCACAGTTATGGAGGAAGCCAAGCTTTCTGCACACCCTGGCTGGCCTAGGCCTCCACTCAAGGCTACAAAGTTTCAATTACAGAAGATAAATAAATCCCAGATACCAGGGCCTCCACTTGGGTCAGTGAGGGCCATGTCTGGCCTGCAAACCACCACAGGCACCTCACCCAGGCCGCCCCATATTTAATAGGAAATCCTCCCCCTGATTTGGGACACATTTCAGGACAAACCAGCTAGCCCTCACCTGTATGCCAGGCCTCTATCCTATCTAATAAAAGGGTAATATGCAAATTGACCATAACTCCAACACACAAGATGGCTGGTTGCCCCCATTTTGTCAAAGATGACTGCCCCCATGTGGACACATGTGGGATCACTTAACATGACCCGTGTGGTTCAGGGTTCCACTCAGAGTCTGGTTTCTGGAGAAGGCCACACACTAAATGAAGAAAGACTAGAAAAAATTAGTTTGAAAAAATAGGGGGCCAGGCAGAAGTCCACCTTTAGGGGGAGGAGTACCCAGTGCTCTGGCCTTTTGCCATCCCTTTTATTAAGGTTCTGAGATAAGGATATCCTGTAGGTAGGAAATTCCAACAACAGAAAATCAACAAGAATTTACATCTGATTAACAAATTAAAGTTGCTTCAACTACCACTATCTCAACTAAACAATGAGTTGATAATTGTTCATTCAGATCCTTGAAGGTTGGCCAGCCTTTTTTATATTTGACTACTAGTGGCTCAACTAAACAATGAGTTAATACCTCAGACCATTCAGAGTCATTAAGGTTGGCCAGCTCTTTTTACATTTGATTACTAGCGACAATGTTTGATTTCCAGCAGACACAATATGGCCACCACAAGATGGCCAGCAGGGGAGCGCAGGTGGGAGGGACCAGGTCTGCAATGGAGGGCAGTTATGGGTGAACAGGTTAACAGAGGAGGAAATTGGGGGTGTCCTGGCCTGCAGGGAAGGGTATTTGGAGGGGGAAACAGGTCTGCAAGGAAGAGCAATTGGGGGGCCAGGCCTGCAGGGGAGGGAAGTTAGGGGTGACCAGGCCTGCAGGGAAGGGCAGTTAAGGGCAAACAGGTTGGCAGGGGAGCAGTTAGGCATCAATCAGACTGGCAGGAGAGTGGTTAGGGGGTGATCAGGCTGGCAGGCAGAAGTGGTTAGGGGCAATCAGGAAGGTAGGCAGATGAAGAGTTGAGAGCCAGCAGTCCTAGATTGTAAGAGGGATGTCTCAGATTGGAGAGGGTGCAGGATAGACTGAGGTACACCCCCCTCCCATGCATGAATTTTTTGCACTAGGCCTCTAGTCTATATATATATTAAAAAATCCAGCAACTGGAAGGCCATAACAGTCAGAACAACGGATCACTATGATGCCCACTGTGGCCAGAAAACAGGCTTGATCTAGGAGTGGAGCCAGCCAGCCAACCTCTTGTAGCCTCTCCCCCAGGCCAGCCTGCCCCTGATCGCCTCCTTATCCCATTAGGGGATGGGGCTGGTGAAACAACCTCCTGTAGTTCCTCCCTCTGTCCAGGCCCACCCCAGAACAGCCACCCCTCCCCCCCCCCCCCCCCGTAAGGGGTGGTGCCCACCTGCCAATCACCCAGTGCTTCTCCTGCCAGCTATCTCTGCCAATCTTCCACTGTCTCTTCCTCCCAAAAGGCCCATCCCTGATCTGGTAATTGGGGTCAGGCCAACCGGACACCACTTGAACACAAATTCTTGCACTGGGCCTCTAGTTTAGTAAGAATGGCCCAGATCTTAAGACTCTTGTCCTCTCTAACAACATCAGCAGGATCTCTGGCTCTCTGAGTTCAGCTTGGTTTCTGCCAATGGAAAGTCCAAACAGGAGATCTCTTCTGGGTAGCAAAGCAAGGTAGGGGTATTTGTTCTCCCACCTCTCTCCCAACAAGGCAATCTCTGACTAGCTGCAACCCTAACCCAAATGTCATACCTTCTCTACTCAATTCTTTTTCTGTGTTCCTGTTTTCTTAACCCCCTTTCAGGTAGGGTGCAATTTCCTCACTGCTTCCAGAAGTCTCTCCTGTCATTTGTATACCTTGTGCACAGCTTGTAGGAAACCGTTGCACTTGACTTTTCCCCAATTACCTAGTTATAATGGGCCAACTCCTCTGCTAGAATCCTGATTGATAATTCTTAACAATACCCACCATCTTTATTCTCTTTAAGTCATACACTGACCATTATTAATGTTTCTTTTTTAAATCCCCTCTAGTGTTTTCTGAGACCAGACTATCTCACCTGACAGGTGAAACCTGTGTCATTGCCAAAGCAGAATGTTATGTATTCATACCTGATGAGTCCACTAATGTATTATCTTTTCAAAATCACATGAGAATACCAGTCAACTCCCTGAATGATTTAGACTTCCAGCTCAGGAGTGTTGCAAAGTCAGTAGTTTGGGTCATGGTGTAATGAGTGGAAAATGTTATTCCTGATTTTGGGAATTGATGTCTTAACCCGTGTTTTCACTTGAGATTGTATTGTTGCTGTGGCATATGAGAGAGTAGCCAACAAAAGAGGCATTTCCATGCTTTTGAAGACCCTTGTTGAACTCTAAGAGCACATTACAGAAGGAGGGGGTGGCATATGAAATTGTGAAAGCCAGTCACCATGCATGAGTCTGTGATAGATGGACAAGAGTCTCAAGTCTGGGCAGTTCTTACTAGATGCTAAAATGTGGAACAATATTTTACAGAGGAACTCCAATGGGATGAGTTTGATCTGAACCGGCTACCGATGAATTTAGCCAGCTACAAAGAAGAAATCAACATTTAATTAATCAAACCACGTATGGAAGCAATGTCTAAGCCTCCCTTAGGAGAAGCAGAGCTTTGAAAAATATTTGCCTGCCTTCTTTACTTGTTACAACTGAAAATAGAACTATTTCTCCCACTAAGACTGTGTTCCTTTGAACCCATTGTGTTCTGTTATACTGAGGAAGGTCATGGAGAAGATGTGACCTCTGGTTGACCTGAAGTCTGGACCAAATAGGCCTTCAGCTTGCCTTTGCCCCTCCAGGAGCTGCCTCAAGGACACAGCCTTGAGATAGTAATGTGTTGTTGAGACCATCTGGATGGTGTATCTGACTCAGCCCAGCTACATAATTTTTTCAAATCTGGCAAGCAAATGTAGAGAATATTTGTCTCTGAGCCACCCAAGACAAAACTTATAAGTAAATTTTCTGGCTTATTAAACTATCACCTACCCATCAGCCATGGCCTGCTTCTCCCTTGAGTCTCTCCCGCCCTCTATATAGGGGCCAGTTTCAGATTATTATTCCCAGGAGGGTTGGAACCAACATGTGCTTTAAAACAGCAGTCTCATATATGTTTTTAAGCAAATATAAAAAATGAAGTATCTAAGGCAATTGTCCTCAAGTACGTTCTTCCTGTTAAAAAGCACCTTAATTTTCTAAAATTCTTTCTAAATCAGGATTTAGAATCAACAAATTGCCATGTTGCAGAAAATTGTCATCCTTTCCTCCTCCATAGAGAGCTGAGATCTCAGCTCTACATCTGGGTCTCAGCCACTCACATACGTGTGCACATCAAGGAAAGATGGCAGAGCATATCTGCGCTGAGCACACAAGTGGTTGTTGGATAGGGCGTGGGGGCCGAATGTAGGTGGGGTGGGCAGGGATTACTAAAGGACATGAGGAAACCAATAGACCAATTGTCTTGGTTGGGTGATAGTTTCACTGGTGAATACATACGTAAAAATACAGTAAGTTCTCTCCTCTAATTATATGCAGCATATTATGTGTCAAGATGCTTATTCATATCTTTTATTCCATTTAAAATTGGGTTTTATTTTATTGAATGTGTTGTTAGAGTTCTTTATACATTCTGTTATTTTTTAAATTCACCATTGTTTAAAGTGTTACATATGTCTCCTTTTTCCCCCATTGATCTCTCCCTGGTTGTTCCCATCCTCGACCCCCCAGTACATACCCTTACCCCCTACTGTCTGTGTCCATGGGTTATGATTATATGCAGCATACAAGTCCTTTTGGGGGTGAGAGATATACATTCTGTTCTTTGTCAGATCTTTATCAAGAATATTTAAAAGTTCTTTATCAGATGTGTGATTTGCAAAATTTTCTCCCAGTTCATAGCTTGATCTTATTCCTGTCATTTCCTTGTTGATGCAAATATATTTTGCTGCTTATTTTTAATTCTATTTCTCTAATATGCACCCTTTCCATCCTTATTTTTGCTGACTATGTCCCACTGCATATATGTATTACATCTTTTTTATCTAATTATCCATTTAGGTTGTTTCCATGTCTTAGCCACCATGAATAAAGATGCAATGAGCATAGAAGTACATATATCTTCACAAAGAAGTGTTTTCAGATGTGTTGGGTAGATACCAGAAGAGGAATTGTTGGGTCCTATGATAATTCCATTGTTTATTTTTGGAGGAACCTCCATGCTGTTTTCCATATGGCTGTATCAGTTTACCTTCCCACCAGCAGTGGATGAGGGTTTATTTTTCTCCACAACCTCAACACTTGTTACTACTTGTCCTTTTTATGATAGCCATTCTAACAGGTGTGATGTGCTATCTCTTTGTGGTTTTGATTCGCATTACCATCATAGCTAGTGAAGTTGACCATCTTTTCATCTATCTGTTAGCCATTTGCCTGTCTTCTGGGAGAAATGTCTAATCAGGTCATCTGCCTTTTTTTAATTGGATTTTTTGCTTTTTATTACTATTTCTGTGAAACTTGATGTATATTTACATTTTTTTCAGTTATACTTTAAAAAATACCTTTATTGTTGAGGCATTTATATTACAGATGTCTCACTTTTTAACTTCATTGGAGCCTACAACAGCTTCTGCTCCCTCTCCAGTTCTTCACTGAAATGTTGTCTATGAGTTATGAATACATGCATTAAGTTCTTTGGTTAATCTATTCCCACCCCACCCCAACGCCTCTGAAATGTGCCTATCTGTTACTACAGAATGTCTCTAGATATCTTTTGTTTGTCAGTTTATTTTTCTCATTTGATTCTACATGTGAGATATGTGATACTTGTCTTTCTCTGACTGGATTGTTCCACTTAGCATAATACTCTCCAGGCCACTCTTGATGCCTCAAAGGGTAAAAGATCCTTCTTTTTCACAGCTGCATAGTATTCTATCGAGTAAATGTACTACATCTTTTTTTTATTTTTTATTTTATTTTTTTCTCTGTTTAAGGTTTATTTGGCATTTTAGTTGGTATGATACTTAATAGTTGGCTGTATTACTTATATGTAGACTTTTCTTGTTGCATTATATGGCAATGTACATATAACCTGATATGTACTGTACACAGAATAAGATCCTTTAGAACAGTTAAGGACAAAACATGCAATATTGGATTTACATTGGATCCCAGGATATGATGGAATGGAGAAAAAGAAACCACAAGTTATGTAACACACAGTGAACACACATCTAGTCTGAAGGGCAACTGAAGTGTGAGCAAGATTGGCAGTGGTGCCTTTGGGGAGGTGGAACTATTTCACACTAACCAGTTAAGACTACACAAGATAAGGACCATCCAGCATCAGGATGCAGATGCTGTGCTTTATGAACCATCACTATCTCTATCTTTAGGAAACCGATGTTCTCAGTCACAGATCAGGTAAAAAGGACAATATGCAATCTCCAACTAAAATCCTCCTGTAGCTTAGACAGTGAGGTGGTATGACATAAGAGGCCTTTAAAGCTGCAGCTCTTTCTGAATCTCCCACAATGTATGTGCATTCTTCTTTAAAGAGTTAGCAACATCGATGAGAGAGAATCAGATGTCAGAGTCAACTTCACAACATCTGAGATTCCATTCTGTCCCAAGATGCAAGGAACACTAAGGAAGACATCGTCTTTTATTCCATAGAGACCCTTAATCATGGTGGAAATTGGATGCACCCGCCTAGGATTTCTCATCATACTTTCTGCTAAATCTGCCACAGATAGACCAATGGCCCAGGATGTATAGCCTTTCAGTTTGATTACCTATAAGCACTGTCAACCACCTGCTTGTGAACTTCTTTCCACTGTTCCTCATCTGCATCAGTGCCTAAATCAGGGTGCAGATTCTTTAGGGAGACACCAGCAACATTCACTCCACTCCATACACGCACACTAGAGTCTCCATGCTCCCCAAGGACCCACCCATGACTGCTTAATGGGTGAATTCCCAGCCTCTCCACATCAGGTATCTGAACCAGGCTGAATCCGGATTGCAGCCCCTTCCAATAACACGGTTTTTGGGAAAGCCACTTAACTTCCAAGCCACACAGGTCAAGATATCCACTGGATTGGAAACAACAAGCAATTTGCAGTCGGGACTGTATTTTACAACATTATGAATGATGAATTTAAAGATGTGCATGAGACTGGACCAAATTAAGGCAGCTTTCTCCCTCTTATTGAGGAGCCTCAGCTGTGATAATAACCAGCTTGGAGTTTGCAGTCACACTATAATATTGCCAGAGTCAATTTTTGGTGTTCTAAGGAAAAGGCTTCCATGTTGGAGATTCATCATTTCCCCCTTTAATTTGTCTTACATGACATCAACAAGAGCAAAATCATCTGCCAAGTCCTTCATTAAGATACTAATGGCACAAGCCATACCAGCATCACCAACCCCAGGACTGTAATCTTATTCTGGGGGCTCTGTTCTTTCTTAAGAAGATTCACAATCAGCTGATCTTTGAGTGTTGCCATTTTGGACTTGGGACCAAAAGGAACAGGGAGTACACGGGAGGGGCGGTGGGTTGGGCATCTGTGGCTTGCGATGTAGGATCTGGACTTGGCAGCTGCAGCTCCAATACTTATACCACATCTTTTAAAAATATTTTATTTACTTTTTACAGACAGAAAGGGAGAGAGAAAGAGTTAGAAACATCGATCAGCTGCCTCCTGCACATCCCCTACTAGGGATGTGCCCGTAACCAATGTACATGCCCTTAACCGGAATCAAACCTGGGACCTCTCAGTCCGCAGGCTGATGCTCTATCCACTGAGCCAAACCGGTTTCAGCTAAACAAAGTTATTTTTTTAATATATTTTATTGATTTTTACAGAGAGGAAGAGAGAGGAATAGAGAGTTAGCAATATCGATGAGAGAGAATCATCGATCAGGTGCCTCTTGTACACCCGCTACTGGGGATGTGCCACCAACAAATGTACATGCTTTTGACCAGAATCAAACCTGGGACCTTTCAGTCCGCAGACTGACACTCTAACACTGAGCCAAACCGGCTTCGGCGAAATATAATACTACATCATTTTAATCCAATCATATACTGATGGGCTATTTCTAGATCTCAGCTATTGTAAATAATGCTTCTATGAACATAGGAGTGCATATTTTCTTTCTGATTGGAGTTTCTGCTTTCTTAGGTTATATTTCTGGATGTGGATCACTGGGTGAAATGGCAGTACCATTTTTAATTTTTTTGAGAAAAATCCATAATGACCACACCGATCTGCATTTCCATCAGCAGTGTACTAGGGTTCCCTTTTCTCTACATCCTCACTAGCATTATTCAATTGTTGATGGCAGTCATTCTGACAGGTATAAGGTGATACCTCACGTAGTTTTAATTTGCATCTCTATGCTGATTAGAGACTTTAAGCATTTTTCATGTGTCTCTCAGCCATTTTTACATCCACTTCGGAGAGTCTTTTGTGTCCTTTGCCCATTTTCTAATTGAATTGTTGGCCTTCCTATTTGTAAGTTGTATGAGTTCCTTATATATTTTGGAAATTAAGCCCTTATCAGATGCATCACTGGCAAATATGTTCTCCCATACCATGGGATCCCTTTACATTTTGTTGATGGTCAGTTTGCTGTGCAGAAGCGTTTCATTCTAACATAGCCCCGTTTTTTTTATTTTCACCTCTGTTTCCCTTGACCTAGAAAATGTGTTGGCAAATGTATTGTTAGGAGACATGTTTGAGACTTTACTGCCTATGGTTTCTTCTAGAATTTTTATGGCTTCACAACTTACATTTTAAGTCTTTGATCCATTTTCAGCTTATTTTTATGTATGGCATAAGTTGGTGGTCTGGTTTCTTTTTTTTCTTTCTTTCTTTTTTTTTTTTTTTTTTTTTTTTTTTTGCTTGTACCTATCTAATTTTCCCATCACCACTTATTGAAAAGATTGTATTTTCTTGCCTACATTGTCAAATAAAAATTGAGCAAAATGGCTAGGGTGGATTTCTAGGTATGTATGCCTGTCCTTGTTCCAGTACCTGCTTGTTTTGATTACAGTCGTTTTGTAGTAAAACTTGATATCCAGTCTTCTGATCCCACTAATTTGTTATCCTTTCCAAAGATTGCTTCAGATATTTGGGTCATTTTTTGGTTCCATATAAGTGTTTGAAGTATTTGTTTTAGATTTGTGAAATATGCCGTTGGTATCGATATTTTAATAAGGATTGCATTGAATCTATAAATTGCTTGGGTAGTACGGACATTTTAATGATGTTAATTCAGCAATTCCATGAACACAGTGTATTCTTGCACTTATATCTTCCTCTCTCCCTCTCTTTCAAGCTATAGTTTTTCAAGTTTTTCAAGGACTTTTATCTCCTTGGTTAAATTTATTCCTAAGTATTTTACTTTCAAGCTATAGTTTTTCAAGTTTTTCAAGGACTTTTATCTCCTTGGTTAAATTTATTCCTAAGTATCTTACTTTTTTGTTGCAATGTATATTGGGTTTACTTTTTAGTTTCTTTTTCTGAGAGATTATTATCCTATATAATAAAAGTATAATATGCAAATAAACTGAACAGCAGAACAACTGGTCACTATGATGTGCAATGACCATCACAGAGCAGATGCTCAACACAGAACCTGCCCCCTGGTGATCAGTGCACTCCCACAGGGGAAGTGCCACTCAGCCAGAAGTTGGGCTCATGGCTGGTGAGCACAGTGGTGATGATAGGAGCCTCTCTTCATGCATTATAGGTCTATTTAGATGTTTTCTTTTTTCTTGAGTCAATTTTGGTAGTTTACGAATTTTTCCATTTTATTTATGCTATCTAATTTAGGAAACGTTAGATTGTTTATAATATTTCCATATAATTGTTTTTCCCCCCATAAACTCAATAATAATGTCCCCTCAATCTATTCCTGATTTTAGTAATTCTCTATATATTTTTGGTCAAACTTGCTAAATATTTGCCAATTTGTTGATATTTTCTAAGCACCAAGCTTTATTTATTTATTTATTTATTTTGGTTTTCTGTATTCGTTTTATATTCTCTAGTTCATTAATTTCTACTGTACTCTTTACTACAATATATTCTTGTGATTGCTTTAAGTTTCATTTGCTGCCTTAATCGCCATCTTAATTTGAAATTGTAGGTTATTGGTGAAATAAGACATTAAGAATACACATCTTAGGTAAAAACTGCTGTTTGAATTTTAAACCTGCTAAGGCAATTTTCTTATGCCTGGGACCATAACCTTTGGAGATTAACCACTGAGTTCTGCTTCTGCAAGATAGGGCCACATTCCAATGTCCAGCAGGATGTGACTGGAAACAACCCTGGGGGCTGACCCCAGTTTTTAGAATATAGTCTTTAGGATTTAGAATTTAGAACAAAGGAAATTCCTGTGGTTTGAACTGTTGCAGAGTTCCAGAGTGGTCAGATGGTGCAGGGGGAGAATTTGGAGGGACTTGCTTTGTTCATTGGTGATGGGCTTAGGGAGGATTAATTCAAATTCTAAGCAAGGTTACAGGCAGAACTTCCTTTTTTTTTTTTTTTTATTAAAGAGCCAGCCCTATGTACACTTAGTGGTTATCTCGATGCTGGCCTTGAAAACAATACAGTTTTATCTAATTTTTTAAAAAAATAAAGTGCATCTGGCATGGTATTGAGATTGTGGGCATATCTGGTCTCTGGCCTACAAGATCAGACAGCTAAGTTTATCTTCATCATTCTTCAAACGGGCTAAAGCAAACTAGAAAATAACATTTTATCTAGGAAAAACAGAAGAAAATTCCAAACAACAGTTTGTTGCAAAATAGGGGTTTTCCTTCTCAGAACCTTTAAAAAGAACTACCTGAAGCAGTGCAGTCCCATGGAGTCTGCCTGCGTGTGGTGCTCTTGTAGCTGTCCTGGCCAGGTATTTCAATAAATATTTGCCTGCTTTTTTTTTTAATAAATCATCAGCCTCCGGTGGTCCAATTTTGAACCCAGGGTTCAACCCCACAACAATTGATTTGAGATCTTTCTTCTTTGTTTAATTTTTTCCAGATTAAATTTTTCCTGTGTTGTTTTAGCTGCACCCATAACTTTTGTTATGCTTTTTTCATTTCTATTCATCTTAAAGTGTTGATAATTTTCCTTTTGATATATTTTTTTGATTTATCAGTGTATTTTTAGTTACTGATTGCTAATTATACTTCATTTTGCCTGGTGAACATCCGATGTTAAACTTATTGAGGCTTATTTTATGGCCTCACATATGGTCTATTTAGGATAATGTTTCTTGTGGATTTGCAGAAAATGTGTATTTTGATGTTGGGTGGAGTGTTTTAGTATTAGACTTATTGGCACCACATCTCATCTTTGTTGACCTGATTAGTTGTTTTATGCATTATCCAAAGTGGGATGTTGAAACACACAAAATTATTTTTGAATTGTCTCTTGTAATAACCTTCATTTTGAAGTCTATTTTACCAGATATGAATATTGCTACCCCTGCTTTTTCTTTTCATTTCCATTTTCATGGGGGGGGAAATGCACCAAGATCTGCTTTTCATAACCACAGGTTCAGAAGGAGATCAGGCAAAGTCTCAAAAGCCTCCAGAGATCTGCCTCTGCCTGCAATCTGATTGTTATTCTGAGTCTTAATTTGCCTTAGGCTGTTGACCACAGCAGGTTGTAGACTCCACAGGGTATGGTGAGAGGTTTTCCAACTGGCTGGGGTATTGTTTACTCCTGATGCAAAAGCTGCCTGGATGGTAAATATCTTCTTGAGAAAGATGTCCTCTGCAGTATGAGGGAATGGAAGCATAGGAAGACAGGGTGGCTGCCTTCTAAATAACAATCTCTGAGACTCCCAAACCTGGATTTTCCTCACAGATCTCTAGTCCATTCTGCACCGCCCCCCCTCTCTCTCAGAACCCAATATGAGTGGCTGCAGACAAAATTTTGTGCATTGGTCTTTTAATAGGATGCCTGCATTTCCAGCTATCACCTTCTGATAGACAGTTATCCCACTATTTTTCACAGAAAGATGTCATGTTGCCATCTTTCTCAGTTTTGGTGCACTGGACTGGGGGAGGGGAGCAGCTTGGCGTTTAGACCCCAGAGTTCTCAATGGGACCCTCTCCACCCTCCACAGTGGAGATATCCCTCCTAACCTTCAGCTGCTGTCTATGGGAGTACAGCCTGGTCTTTCATGCTTCCCCACTTTCTACCAGTCTCTCTGTGGTCTTCGTTGGATGTCTCTGGTTATCAGGTTTTTCTCCAGCTAGTCAAATGATTATTCAGATGGTTTTTCTGTGTTTTAGTTATAATTCCAGTTTGGTCCTGGGAAAGTGTCAGGGTAGCTTTCACTTAATCCACTGCTATTTTGGATTGAGTTGCCTATTTCCACTTGGCTTCTGTATTTTTCCCACCATTTTATTGATTCTTTCTCTTGCTCTTTAGACCTATAATTGAGCCCCTAAGGTAAAATTTTCATTTCAGTTCTATTGTTCAACTTTAGAATTTCTATTTTGTTTTTTAAAAATAGCTTTTTATCTTTATTGACATTATCTATTTGATGAGGTATTGTCATCATAGCTTCCTTTTTTTTTTAAGTGGTAAATCCTTCAGTACTTTAATGATATATATAATTGCTGATTTGAAGAACTGCCTTAAAATCCAATATATTAGCCCTCTCACAAGTAGTTAGTGTTGTCTGATTTTTCTCCAGTATATGGTTTACAATTTCCTGTTTCTTTCTATATCATGCAGTTTTCATTAAAAAACTGGGTATTTTAAATAATATAGTGCAGCAACTATGAATAATGTTTTACCTTCTACTTTTCTAGGCATCAATTTGCTATCATTTGCATGTTTTTTAGTGACATGGCTGGACTCTTCTGGGGAAGTCTATTTCCTTTGCAGTGTGAAAGTTCTGATGATACTCCTCAGAAGGCAGTCTTGGGATGTCACCTTGAGTGACAATAGTCATAGTAGTGCTTTCTTGTTTGTCTCTTTCCTGAATCTCTCTGTCTCCATTTGTATTATATACCCAGCTGTTAGATCTATTAATTGCCAGGTGATTGCTCTCCTGTTTTTGACAATGTCTTTGGGCATAAATTTCTCCAGAGTTTGATATAATTAAAACTAGAGGCCCAGGGCATGAAAATTTGTGCACTTGGGGTGGTCCCTCAGCCTGGCCTATACCCTATCACAATCCAGGACCCTTCAGGTAGGATCCCTAAGCCTGTCTTGAGATAAGAGTCTATCATGGCTTTCCTTCTCCAGGCTGCAGGCAGCTGGCCCCACCCCCTCCACTGCCACTGCTTGCCACCTGTGTAGCATAGGCTGGGATTCAAGGCTTGGCTGGCCTGGGCCTTCCTCTTTCTTTGCTGGGAGTGAGGCCATCCCTGCAAGGGACATTGACCTACCTGATAACTCCTAACTGCTAGTCTGCTTACCCCTTCTATGCCTTTCTGTCTGATTATCCCTAACCACTTGTTTGGGAGCAGGGCCAGCCCTGCCAGGGGATGTCTGACTACCTGATCTCCCCTAATTACTTGCCTGCCTACCTGATCACCCCTAACCACTGATCTGCCTACATGATCACCCCTAATCACTCTGCCTGCCTGCCTGATTACCCCTAACCACTTGCTTGAGGGTTAGGCCATCCCAGTGAGAGGCTGTCTGCCTACCTGATCTCCCCTAACCACTTGCCAGCCTACAAGATCACTCCCAGTCACTCGCCTACCTACCTGATCTCCCTTAACCACTGGTTTGCCTACCTGATCACTGCTAACCCCTCTATCTACCTGCCTGATTGTCCTTACTGCTTGCTTAGGGGAGGGGCCAGCACTGACTTCTGGTTGGTCAGCCTCTGGCCTTTACTGATCATTAAGACCTCGGTTTCATATATTAGGATAGGTTACCTTTTCAGCATTGGTTTCTGTGCCTATCTTTCAGGTTTTCTCTGATCCTTGAAGGACCCTTGTATATGTCTCTTTTCCTGGTTCTCTCTGGTAAATCATTGACCTATGTTTTCTCATGTAGCTTGTATATGATTACCAGTTTCCTCTACATTACTTACTATTTAAATCATCCCTGTTTGTAAGAGTACCCTTTGAACTGCTTCAAATAAAGTCATTTCCTTTGAGGAGAATTTCGGAGTTATCTGCAATTATGAACTTCTTTTCATTTTTTACAAAACTTCTGAGTCATAGTTCTGGCCTGTGACCTGGGGATGGGAGCCTCTGGTCTTTTCAACCTGCCTCTCCCAGCTTGGACCTTGTGCTGTATGACCTTAAGGCAGCTTTTAGATACTTTAATTGTAAGAAATTTCATCAGATGTGGTTGTTCTACTAGCAATAACTCTGCAGGGCCCTTCACGATGATGTCTGAAAGTGGAAACCCAGTCAGTAGTTTCAGATTAAATGTTGGTTACTCTGCTAGCTCCCCTCATCTTCCTTCTTATTGGGTGCATGGATTTTGTATAGTTTACTTTTTTTGTTGTCCTTTAGTGGAGTAGAATGAACTATTGCTAAATGGGGCCGGGGTGACAGCTCCCTTGCCTTCCAGATTGCTATGTTTATTTGGGGTCCTTGGCTTTCCAATCAATGCAGTTGTATTATACTTGCAGAAGATAGGAGAAATGCTGGTGCCTCCTTATATTTCCAAATAGTTATTTGTGGTCTTTCACAGCTCAGAAATGAGTCCTCTAATTCTAATTTTAAGTCATATTTACAAGTAATATTTCTTCAAGAAATATTCCAAAACTATGAGGCTGAATCAGCTGTTTGTTCACCAGTTAAGCTTTGAAAATATAATTGTAAGAATTTGAAGAATGGCAACATCTTTGAGCACTGGTTCCAATTTAGAGTAGAATTTATTTTGTTTGGTTCATTTCAGAGTCAAAGTGCTAAGTGTTGTGCCTGCTCTGGAGGAGGAACAGGTAAGGGTTCGGGGAATCACAGAACAACTCCTCCATTTCATCCTCAGGCCAGCACCACCCTAGGAGGAATCCGCATAGATCCTAAACACAGTTCAGGGAGATATCCATGGCGAGGTATCTTCTTGGCTGAGTCTTCTCCTCTCACCCCTCTGAACACTTCAGCAGGTACAGATAAAGGGATGTGGCCCTGTAACCTAGCCTTTCTAGCCTATGCTGTGACTAAAACTTCAAGTGATGAGTTAAACAGAACAAGGAGGAAGTGAGGGCTAGAAAGTACTGCGGTGGAGGCAGGATGCATGCTTTCCTGTGCATAAGTGAATTTACAATAAATCACCCTTGTAACCCATTTCTTGGACATAAAGGGGGTAAGAAGAAGCAAAATATTTTAGATATTACATTAAAATTGCACATTTATCCTTTGTTAAAGATGCATTTACAAATTTGTCAGTAGTAATAAAGCACATAGGGACATATGTTTATGGGGGAATTAAAGTAAAGAAAAAGAAAAAGAAAAAGATGTCAAACTAAACATAAAAGGACAAAATGCGGATAACAGCAGAAATTGAAATCCCAGAAAAAGAGCAAGTAACTGAATTCTACCATATGGATCCAGCAGCCTCTGAAATCTTTCCCAGGTCCTGTTCTAAGCAGCCTCTTCTGCTCCTAGTATCATTGAAGGGCTAAGAATTCACAGTTGTCCAAGTAAACAAGTGGGTTTGGAGGAAGGAGACTAAAAAGTCCTGGCAGGTGAGTAAGAATGGGAGTGGAGGGTGTGCTCAGAGTGGCAGAGAACTGTGGGAGAAGCACACTTGCTTCCCTGCTTCCTGCCTTCTTGGCTGTTGGTGCCACATGGTAATGGGGCTGGGATCTGTCACTGTCTGTAACTACACAGGACTCTGATGACCCCAGGCACTCAAAGCATGGGAGCTGAAGCCCACAATGATATCACTCAAACCAGGAGTCGCAGGATTGGCTCCTCCAATGGTCTTCCATGAGGAACCCTGTTCACTGTCACAGGTTTATCACTATAATTGATGAACATCTGAGAAGATGTGTGGGTAAGCAGCTAGGGCTTAGGATTCAAACCAGTGAGAGAGTTTGGGGACTTGTTCTCTTGGCACAAGGTCCAGCTATTGCTATAAAATGTAATTCCTTGGTGGGCATCAGACTTACTGATCTGACACTTCCCTATCTTTTCATCTGTAGAGATACCAGGGCTTAGTGGGGTTATAGTTTTGTCCAAAGGCATAGATCCAACTGTGGCAGAATCAAAAGCACATACCTTTCCTGACTGCATTTCACATATTAATAGCAGACACTTGTGCTGATGTGCTAATATGACAGCGCTATGAAGCTTAGGCATGCAACAAAGCAAGCATCACTGGGCTAACAGAAGGAACACACTATCAGACAGGTTAGCCATCCTGTGCTGCCAGCTGAGGCAGGTGTCTACTGTGTATTTAAATGCATGAAAGCCCGTTTGTCTTATTTTGTAAGGGATAATGCCCTCCTTAATTTTTTCAGTATGTCTATTCTTTTTTGAATTAAATTCATTGGAATGATGTTGGTTAATGACCTTATATAGGTTTCAGGTGTCTAATTCTATGATATGTCATCTGTATATTGATTTGTATACCCACCACCCAAAATCAACTCTCCTTCCATCACCATATATTTGATCTCCTTCACTGTCTCCTCACCCTCCTTCCCTCTGGTAACCACCATAGTGTTGTCTGTGTCTCTGTGTTTTGTTAACCTATTCTTTTGTGTGAATTTGGTACTCTGTGGGAGTGTGAGGTCAGCTCTTGTCAGTGGGCCTGAGGATGGGCAGATATGTTCTTAGGACCTGCTGTGCTCACACCAGGTGGCAATATGCCCCTTCCCCTTAAGAGACCAAGAGCCCTTATTTTCCACCATCTTTCTCAAAAAGAAACAATTTCGATATTACATTAAAATTGTACCTTTGATGGCCCCTCTGTGACTGTGCCTGTCTTAGGTTGTTCCTTCCCTGAGGAATCTTACCCTTCTCTGGATAACCAGCCCTCCTCTGGGGCCAAGCAGGGTGATCTGAGGTTCAATTCTGTTTTTTTTGGTAGCTTATGCCCCCATGGCCTCCTCGCCCAGCTCCTGTCTTGGGATCCCCTCGCCTGTTGGCGTGCACCAGCACTGATCACATATCTCGGAGGACTCAGGTTTCTTTTCCAGGGAGGGCCCAGCTCACACCATGGGCTAGAATCCATGGTACCAGCCACCATGAGGTTTCATCTTCAGCATGAACAGAAAGCTCAGACAACAACTATGGTCAATTGGATTGTAAAAGGAGGGTCCCTCTTGGCCAAAAAGGCAAGAGAGGACAATATAGAATGCTCCAGTGCCTTCCCAGTGCCTTAATTCCTTCTGAAAGGGATTAAATACTTTCATGTTCTTTTTTTAAATTGCTGCCAAACATACATAGAATTAGTTTGTAAGTGTTTTTGGGGGTAATAATATGTTGTAAAAAATCAAAAATTATAATGACATTGTAAGATAATATTATGATGTAATTATATTCTTTGCTCTGGGCCCTGGCAATTCAATTTCAAACTGGCTTTCAATTTCTTTTTTGTAACTTTATATAAACTTTTGTCATGGAGGAAAACACGCAAAATATTTTTCTTAGTTCAAAAGGCCAAATATACTGACTTTCAATTACAATCCTTATGACTTTTGAAGGAAACCTCTCCTTATTTCCTTCCATGATAATTTTCAGGCTACAGAGAATTTCATTTAAAAATCTTTGTCAGATGAAACAATTTTTCTTAAGATTATGGTGACCACTTGTATAGATTATATTTAATTTTTTTTCTTATAAAATTTTCAGGAGAGAATGTGGAGATCAACAGAGGTGGAGTACAGACCCTCACGCCCCCCCTCCCCCCCCCCCGCCCCAAACTTGCAGGGAACTGAACCCTCCCTCCTTCTGAGGGAGGTCTCCTGACCCCATGGCTGCTTTGTTTCCCATGCCCAGGTCAGATCAAGACTCAGGCAACAGACAGAGACTTGGACAACAGCAGCTGCCCTATATCTAAATCCAGTCTAGCATGAGGAATGCTCAGAGCCTACTCAAGAATGCAAATAATCATTTCTAGTAATATTTACAGGGTAAACTAAGATTGTTGTTAGAGTATTAAATTTGACAGTAAATAGTAATCAAGTTTGTAGGTTAATTTAAATTGGTTAATAGAAATAAATGAACATCCAAGAAAATTTAAGTGTAATCAGCAACAGTGCGTCAATGCAGGTTGCCCAGGACCAAACCAGAGAGGGTTGGACTTGCATTGCCACCATCCGTCCATCATCCAAATATCATTGCTGACATGTACACATAAGAAACTATTTGACATTGAAGCTGAGTCTCAGAACTGTTAGACATTGAAATTGAGACTCAAATGTTTTTGTTATTATATATTTATTTCTAGTGTGCTGTTGCAAGATTTTTAAAGGAAAGAAATGTAGGAAAATAGTTATAGATATTAAGAACCATTGAACAGACTGTCAAACTATAGCAGGAAGGCAAGGAAGGTTGGGGGAGGGTGGGGGGCGCCTGCAAGAGATCAACCGAAGGATTTGTATACATGCATATAAACAGAACCAATGGATACAAGACACTCGAGCGAGGCAGGTGAAAGCATATGCTGGGGGTAGGGGAGGCTGGGGGGTGGAAAATATGCACCCAATGCAGGAGCACCCAAATACATTAAAAAAAAACAAAAAACTCTTGGAAGATATGAAGGAAGAGATCAATGACAATACAATCATTGTAGGGAAATTTAATACTCCACTGACATCACTGGATAAATCCAGACAAAAAAATTAGCAAAAAACAGCAATCCTAAATGACTCACTAGATCAGATGGACATCTTCAGAACATTTCACCTTAAAGCCATAGAATATATGTTCTTATCAAGTGCACATGGGACATTTTTAAAGATAGACCACATAATGGGTCACAGGGAAAGTCTTTCCAAATTCAAGAAGATTGAAACCATATCAAGAATCTTCTCAGACTACAATGGCATATTAGAAATAAACTACAATGAAGACAATACAAAAATTCTAACACTTGGAAGCTGAATAGCATGCTATTAAACAATGATCTGGTTACCAAAAGTATGAAAGAAGAAATTTAAAACATCCTGGAAATGAATGACAATGAAAACACACAACAACCCCAAACCTATGGGACACAATGAAAGCAGTCTGGAGAGAAAATTTAGATCTCTACAGGCCTACCTAAAAATAAATAAATAAATAAATAATAAAATAAAGTAGTAAATCATCTAAGTCAACAAATTAAAGAATAGAATGAAAGCAACAGGAAAAGCCCAGAATAAGCAAAAGGAAGGAAATAATAAAGATCAGAGCAGAAATAAATGACATAGAGAACAAAAAGTAAAGGAAACAAAAAACAATACAGAAGATCAATGAAACCAAGAGCTGTACTTTGAAAGGATAAACAAGATTGATGAACCTCTAGCCAGGCTCACCAAGAAGTAAAGAGAAAGGACTCGAATAAACAAAATCAGAAATGTAAGAGGCTAAATAATAACAGACCCCACAAGAATACAAAGGATTGTTACTAATTACCAATGGACAACTCTATTTAAAAAAACTGTTTGATAGAGTATTAAATTTGACAGTAAAATAGTAGTCAAGTTTTCAGACTAATTTAAATTAGCTAATTGAAATAAGCAAATATTCTAGAAAAATTAATTGTACTGGACAAAAAGCTGTTCCTAAAGTGTTAACTAAAATTTTTATTGGTAGTTCATCTCGTGGTAAAATTACGTAACATCTAATGAAACTATAAAAGTCATATTTTAGTGCAAAATATTAAAATTTTAAAAGCTATCAAGACTACATTATAAAATTTCCCAAAGTCTTCTAATATTTAAATAAAAAAGAAGGGTATAGTTACACAGGGGTCGGCAACCTGCGGCTCCGGAGCCACATGCGGCTCTTTTGAACCTTTGCTGCGGCTCCCAGCAGGGCCAACACTACCAGGGCAGATAGCAGGGCGGGGCGGGGAGTTGTATCACTTATCGGCTCTGGCACTCCTGACGCTCTGAGTGGTAGGTTGCCAGTGACTTAGCATCGCTAGGCAACCACAGCATCCCTGTCCTGGCCCAGCCTCCTCTCTGACATCACAGCGTGTGATGTCACTGAGCGAAGGCTGAGCATGCACCTCTGAGCTGGGGAGGAGGAGCCTGCTGCCAGGGGAAAGAGAGGTGCTGACAGAGGGGACACTGAAAAATAATAAATGAAAAAAAGCAATAAAGAGAAAAAAGGGAGAAGGAAAAAGAAGACAGAGAGGACTAGAGAAAGAGAGGGCTTGCAGTGTGACTGTCACTGGGAGTCGGGCCTGTACAGTGAGTGGAGAACAAGAGCCTGAAAGAGAAAAAAACAGCAGCCAGGTTAAAAAAAAAAAAATTAACAGATACTAATTTTTGTTGTTGGTTAAGCATGGGAGACAGGTCCTTTTGTAAGATGTACACTGTAGAAAATTTGTGGCTATTATATAATTTTTTAAAATAAATAAATTAATTAAATTATTATTTACATTTTTAAATTTAATTTACTTAATTTAATTTACGAAATATTGGGGGGCCTGATGAATTATTTTTATGGCATGCATGGCTCACTAATTAATTTACAAAATATTGGGGGCCTGATGAATTGTTTTTTTTTTAAAAAGGTGACTTGTTGAGGCGGGCGCAGGGGCTGGGTGGGGAGGGAGCAGCGGTGCTCACAGGTGCTCTCTTTCGGATTGCTCTGGCTCCGGAGGCGCATACCCCCCCACGCTGAGGCGCTTCTCCTCCTCCAAGCGCCCAGGGTCCTGGTCCCAACCTAGCGCGGGGCTCCGGGATGCCCGCCAGCATATTCAACATCGACAACATCCTGGCCACTTGGCCCCGCTGCAAGGATGCGGTGCTGCCGGTGGTTTCCGGCCCCGCCGCCCCCATTGTCTTCCCAGCGCTGCACGGGGACTCGCTCTACAGCGGGGGCCGCAGCACCGCGTCCTCCCCAGACTATGGCGCCTTCTACCCACACCGGGCGGTGCGGGCCTCCCGGCCGTGGTCGGCAACTCCCGCCTGGGCTACGGCAACTACTTCTACGGGCAGCTGCAGGTGCAGGCGGCGCCCGTGGGCCCGGCGTGCTGCGGGGCCCTGCTGTCGCTGGGCGCCCAGTGCTCCTGCATCCCCGCTCCACCAGGCTACAAGGGCCCCGGCTCGGTGCTGGTGTTGCTGGTGCCGCACCAGATGCTGCCCTACATGAAAGCTGCACTGCTGGCGGAAGCGGCGGCACAGCACCATCTTCACAGAGGAGCAGCTGGAAGCGCTGGAGAACCTCTTCCAGGAGACCAAGTACCCCGACATGGGCACGCGCGAGCAGCTGGCACGGATGGTGCACCTCCGCGAGGAGAAGATGGAGGTCTGGTTTAAGAACCGCCGGGCCAAGTGGCGGCGGCAGAAGCGGTCCTCGTCGGAGGAGTCGGAAAACGCAGAAAAGTGGCCCAAGCCGTCCTCCAAGGCGTCGCCTGAGAAGAGGGAAGAGGAAGATAAAAGCGATTTGGACTCAGACAGCTGACCGCCGCTGCTGGCCTGGCGCTCACCGCTCTGGAAGGACTTGCACAGACAGAGGATGCCACTTTCTTGCACACATGCCGCCTTGCAGAAGAGGGCCAGGGCAGGAGCGGAACCCGAGCTGTAAATAGTGTACAGAGCCAGGCGGGTCGGTGGCCGGCTGCCCCTCCCCCCTCCGCGTGGGGCAGCGCTGGGTGGCTCTTAGCCCCGCAGTCCTGTCCACAGTCACAGCCACCTGCGGCTCGCTCATTCGCTGTAGTATTTATAGTTAAGTTAAAGGTGACAACACAATAAAGTGACGGCCATGTAGATGGGCCACGGGCTGTAAAAAAAAAAAAGGTGACTTGTTAATTTAACGTTTATTTATATGAGGAGGAGTAATTCTGAGGGGGTCAAACAAAGAAATAATTTTTTTTAAGTGGCAAAAATTATTTTTATGATGAGGAAGAGTAATTCTGAGGGGTTCAGAAAATAACGAAAAAGTGAGAAAAAATATTTTTATGATGAGGAGGGCTTCTTGAGGGGGTCAGGAAAAGAAATTATTACCAAAAAGTGACAAAAACGTTATTTTTATAAAGAGGGAAAGTGAGACAGTGTACCTCTCTGTAAATGACGAAGATGACATTGGTCCCTCATTATTAATTATTATTTACATCAGGCACTGATTATGATTTATGGTACACTGGGGCCCTGATTAATTTTGTGATTTCTTATTACGTCCCTGTTTTTGACCCCCCAGTAGGCCAGCCATGGATAAAGGCAAGAGGAGAAAAATTTTTGAAGAAAACAGAGTGTTTAATGATACATGGACTGAATCATTTGCATTCTCTACTGACGAGACTGGTTTACCAGTATGCTTAATATGTGGTGAGAAATTTGCAAACAACAAAAAGTCGAATGTTGCAAGACATTTCCAGAATAAACACACAGCCTTTGCTGAAAAATATCCAGATGGAGATGAGAGACGAAAAGCCATTGCAGAACTTATGAGGAAGGTTGATAGGTGCAAAAGTAATTTCAAGAAGTGGGTGAAGTCTGCAAATTCCACAACATATGCTAGTTTTGTGGCCACTCAGGAAATAGTCAAGCATGGGAAGCCGTTCACAGATGGAGAGTATATAAAAGAAGCATTCATTAAGGTTTCAGAACATCTATACAAGGACTTCAAAAACAAGAATGAAATTGTGCAGAAAATTAAAGACATGCCTCTCTCTGCAAAGACTGTCAAAGACAGAACCCTAAAAATGGCAGAAAACATTAGCAAACAGCAAATTCAAGTCATCAATTCAGTGTGGCTACTCCATCGCCTGTGATGAGTCCACAGATAAAGGTGATATTGTACAAATAGCGCGGTTCTGCCGATATGGGAACTATTTTGGGCCACAGGAAGAACTGATTGAGCTGATACCACTAAAAGACCAAACAAGGGGTAAGGATATCTGTAAGGCTATCCTGGACTATTTAATTGCTGAAAAAATAAATACCAACCACCTGGTCTCAGTGGCTACTGATGGGGCACCGAGCATCAGAGGAGCACAGAAGGGCTTTGTGGCTCTACTGCAGAAGGCTCTGGGTAGGACGTTGCTCTCATTTCATTGCATCCTACACCAAGAGGCATTGTGTGCTCAAACATTTCCCCTGGAATGCACAAAAGTGATGGATGTGGTCATTCAGATTGTTAATAAGATAATGGCAAACGGTTTGAACCACCGCCAGTTCCGTTTGCTATTGGATGAGGTGGAAAGCATATATTCTGACCTCCTGCTCCACAACAAGGTCCGGTGGCTGTCCAGAGGCGAGGTGCTAAAACGCTTTGTCGCATGTTTGGAAGAAGTAAAAACTTTCCTGGCCAGCAAAGAGCTCACCTTTCCTGAGCTGGAACAACCAGAGTGGCTGGAAAAATTACATTTTATGGTAGACATGACAGCACATCTAAACACACTAAATACAGCCCTTCAGGGGAAAGGAAGCACAGCCCTGCACATGCTGGAGGAGGTTTTGGCATTTGAGTGCAAGTTGACAGTGCTTGTCAAAGATTTACAGAGAGGTTCACTGTCTCACTTTCCCTCTTTGAGAGAGTTCAAACAAAGTCATGATACAATAAATTTGGAATATTTGAAGTCTGCAATCACCACAATGCAAAGTTCATTTGTGAAATGATTCTGTGAGTTCAGAGAGGAAAAAAACCACATTATCCTTCCCTGTCACTCCCCTGGAGATCAATCCATCCCTATTGAATATGACTGCATTTGCAGGTGTAAGTCTACTTGATCTTGAGATGGAACTGGCCAATATAGCCAACAAAGATATATGGGTGTCCAAGTTCAAATGCTTGGCCGCTACTCTTGAGGATGTTGCCCGTCAGAAGGCCATTCTGGCTCAGAATCATAAATGGAGTGATATTGAAAACCTTCCCAAACAGGATAAACTTGTATTCGAAACATGGAATGCCATCCCCAACACTTATATAAACATGAAAAAGTATGCATTTGGAGTCCTGTCGATCTTCGGCTCCACATATGTATGTGAGCAGGTCTTCTCCAACATGAACCATATTAAAAACAAACATCGATTATGCCTCACAGATGACAACTTGCAAGCCTGTGTGAAAATGAAGGAAACGTCTTACAGCCCTGATGTGCAGACACTGTGCACTGAGGTTCAGGAGCAAAAATCCCATTAACCAGGTAAATTAAATATTTTAATTAGCTATTAATTTGCAAAAATATATTTTACATTGTTAAGTGAAAAAGTCCTTTTTTTCTTCAGATTGACAGCTAACTGCACGATCCGGTATATAGCAGTAAGGTAAGAAACAATATATGCAGTGTTATATTCAATATTTGTTTTAAATGTCGCAATGGTTTTGCGGCTCCCAGGTTGTTTTTTTTCCCTTCGAAAACGGGTCCAAGTGGCTCTTTATGTCTTAAATGTTGCCGACCCCTGCCCTATAGTATTGTGAGTATAGGTCTTTTACCTCTTATGTTAAGTTTATTCTTAACTATTTATCTTATTTTGTTGTTTTTGTTGTTGCAATGATAAATGGAATTGCTATTTTGTTTCTCTTTCTTAAAGTTCATTATCCTACATAATAAAAGCTCAGAAACCAGAACAACCAGAGACCAGGACCATCATGGCACCTGCCAGGCTGGACCTGCCCCCAGCAAGCAGTTAGGGGCGATCAGACAGGCAGGCTAGCAGCTAGGAGTGATCAGGTAGGCAGGCTAGTGGTTGGGATGATCAAGTAGGCAGACAAGTGGTTCAGGGCAATGAGGTAGGCAGGCAGGTGGGGCCCCACAATGGATCACCTCAAAGAGGGAGACCCAAGCCACAGCTTGCTGGAGAGATGCTGGGCAGCTGCTATGGGAGGCACTGGTAGGTGGGAGTGTGGATGCTGCAGGGGGAGACTGGTGCCACAGAAGCTCCTGAAGAGGCATGGCACCTGCAGCCTGGCCCGGGCCCCAGGGTTGCAGGGCTGGACTGCCACTTCCCTGGCTTCTGCAGGGCTGGACTGCCACTTCTCCTGCTATCATGCTTAGGCAGATCCTGGACACTTCCATGACTGCGGGCTCTCTGCCAGGGCTTGGCCCCTGATCGAACTCCACAGCTCAGCCCTGACTGCAGAGGAGCTGAAATACACTGACATCCACAACACTGGGGCCATGATCACCCTTGTGCACTTCCTAAAGGTAAAACTTGGACAAGAGGCCTCAACCTGTGAAAGGTTAACTAGATGAGGAAGAGGAGCAGAGGAAAGGGTGCTAGGTAAAGAACAAAGCGGTGGCAACCCAATGCCGGAACAAGAAGGAGTAGAAGGAGTATCTGCAGTGGGAATCTGGGTGGCTGGAGCTAATGAATGTGAAGCTAAAAACCCAGATGGAGGAGCTGAAGAAGGCTTGGCAGCAGCTCATCCTGATGTTCAACTGGCACCACCCCCCTGCATCATCCGGACCCACAGCCTTAAGACCCCTGACTCAGAAGTCAACCCACTGCTGCAGCAGTTGGAGAAGTGATCATGGGCTGGGAGCAGGAAGGAGGAGGAGGAGGAGATGGGGAGAGGGTAGAGGAGGAGGATCCCAGAGGGATCTTTCTTGCTGTAAGAAAAACTCATCGATGAGGCTCAGCTCAGCCAGCATCGGCCAAGCATTTTTGTGAAACTCAAATCAGCTAACCAGGGGAAGAAACCCGGGCTGATGAAACCCAGGACCGAGCACTGAGACCAAAGTAGTCCTGAGGGGAGTCTGTTCTGCCTGGGGTCAAGTTGCAGGAGGACAGGCTTGCAGGAGGCAGGACAGAGGCCCTGGACAGAAGAGATGCCCAACCAGGCAGTTGTCGGCACTTCTCCAGCCTCTCCGCCAGGGCACCCACCCAAAGAACCTCAAAGTAGCCATGAAGAGCCATGAGTTGCAACCACAATTAGGCTGAATATGTAACCCAGAGTGAAACTGCAATCTACCTGCCCCCAGCCCTGAACCTGACCCTGACCCTGACCCTGACCCTGATGCAAGGCTTGGAAAGGTCACAGTGCCAGGTCCTGCTATACCCACCCACCATGGTCCAGCTAAGTCCTGCCTAAAGTGTCAGCTGGGTGCACCCTTGCCAGCCCTGCTGGAGTTGCTGTTAGCACAAGGCACGGGCATCCTTCCAGAGCACATACTCATTGAATATTTACAGACTGGCTGTCTTGGCAGGGCTTTCAACTGGACATGTTGTTTATACTTTTTAATGTTTTTTACAAAAAAAGATTTTATACAAGCAATATATAAATGGATTTCTATAATCACTCACTGTAATACAGTATAAATATGCTATGGTTTGTTTGTTATGAACATATTTAGCACTTGTGGCCGTTGTGTTTAAGTTCTAAGTACTGTAGTTTCTGGGTATTAGGAGTGGCAGGGGCAGGGTGTGGTGCATTTCCAACCTGCTGAACCCTTCATAGTACTCAGTTCTGTATTGCTCAGTAAACATTACTCTTACTGAAAGAAAGAAAGGAAGAGAGAAAGAAAGAAAGAAAGAAAGAAAGAAAGAAAGAAAGAAAGGAAGGAAGGAAGGAAGGAAGGAAGGAAGGAAGGAAGGAAGGAAGGAAGAAAGGAAGGAAGAAAGAAAGGAAGGAAGAAGGAAAAAGGGAGGCCCAGGCCACTGGCCAGTGACTCTGTGGCAGCTGCTCGGCCAGCCAGTGATCATCCCGCAGAAGGAGGCCCAGGCCAGCCAAGCCATCACACCCCACACCTGTTGCTGGCAGAGGGAGGCAGCTGGTGGTGGTGGGGGGGAGACCAGGGCTGCACAGATGTAAAGCAGTGAAATTGATGGGGGTGGGGACAGCTGTCTGCAGCCAGGGGAAGGAAAGCTCTGATAGACCCTAATCTCAGGCCAGGTCTAGGGACCCTACCTGAGGGGTCCTGGATTGTGAGAGGGTGCAGGCCATACTGAGGGACTCTTACTGCATGCATTTTCATGCACCAGGCCTCTAGTTGATATATAAAAATGCCATCAGTTTCGGATGCTAATTTTGTATCCTGTTACATTACCAAAATAATTGATTATATCTGGTATTGTCTGGTGAAACTTTTGGGGCTGTCTATGTACAATATCATGCCATCTGTGAATAATGATAGTTTAACTTCGTGTTTTTAATGTTAATACATTTTATAGTTTCTTCTTATCTAATACCAATGGCTATGATTTCCAGAACTATGTTGAATAAGAGTGCTGAAATTGTAGATCCCTGTCCTATTCTTATACTGCACCTAGGGATCTTCATGCATTCAGAGATCATAATAATCTGGCCACTCAGTGTGTGTGTGTGTGTGTATATATATATATATATATATATATATATATTTCACATATATATATGTGATATATATATATATATATATATATATATATATATATATATATATATCACATTTCTTACCCATTCAGCTACCTTATATCTTTTAATTGGAGTGTTTAAGTCATTTACATTTAAGTTTATTACTTATAGGTATTTATTGCCATTCTTATTCTTTATGCCTGTGCTCTTCTCTTTCTATTTCTTCTTTTTATAATAGTTCCTTTAGCATTTTGTGCAGTACTGGTTTGTTGGCAATAAACACGTTTAGCCTTTTTTGTATGTGTAGCTTTTACTTCACCTTCACTGTCGAATTATAGGCTTGCTGGATACAGTAGTCTTGGACTCAGTTCCTTTGTTTTCATTACTTTGTATACTTCATGTCACTCCCTTCTGGCCTGAAGTAGTTTTTCTTGAGAAAATTAGCTGACAGTCTAATGGGAGCTTCCTTGTAGGTAGCTTTCTGTCTCTCTCTTGCAGTCTTTGAGATTCTTTTTTTGTCTTTAATCATGGCCATTTTAATTATTATGTGAATGGAATTGGCCTTTTGGGTTCATCTGATTGGGTATCTCTGAGTTTCATGAACTTGTGTGACATTTTCCTTCACCAGGTTAGGGAAATTTTCTGCCATTATTTCTTCAAACAGGTTCTCTACTTCCTGCTCAGATTCTATTCCCTCTGGTACCCCTGGGAATTGAATGTTGTTATATTTCATGTTGTCCCAAAGCTCCCTTAGTCTCTCCTCCTGATTTTATTTTTTATTTCCTGATTGAATGAGTCTTTTTTCCTACCTAGTCTTCAAATTCACTGTTTAGGGCCTCAGCTTATTCTATTCTACTGTTGCTTATTGCTGCCATAACTAATTACCAAAAAAAAATATAGTGGCCTGAGATAATACAAAAAAAAAATTATCTTACAGTTCTAGATGTCAGGAGCTTGAAATTAGTCTTGTGGGGATAAAACTAAGGTATCATCAGGGCTGATCTTCCTGGAGGTTCCAGGAGAGGATTCATCCCTTACCTCTTCCAGCTTCTAGAAGGGGCCTGATTCCCATGTCTGGTCCACATTACTCCAATTAATCATCATATTGCCTTTTTCCTCCTTTGATCTTCTTGCCTCCATCTCCTAAGGGCCTCTGTGATTACATGTAGGACCCAGTTAGATAATCCAAGACAATCTCCCCAACTCAAAATCAATCTGAAATAAGGTAACATTTATATGTTCTGGGGATTATGACATGGTTATCTCGATAGAGTGGTAATCTTCAACCTATACACATAGATAAGTTAGCCTCTGTGCAATTATCTTTTCTAATATTTACAATGGAGAATTTACATCATTGGGTTGGTTTTGGTACTAGGAAGTAGGGTGCTACTGTATAAAAAATCTTAATATGTAGAGATGGTTGTAGAATTTGATAATGCATAGCTACTGGGAGAATTCATACTTGATAGAAAAGTCCTAGATTACCTTGAAGATCCTCTTGCTGGAAATTTTACTATTAAAGGTGAGATCTCAGATCAGAGTGAGGACCATAGTATAAGATGTTGGATGACAGGAGATACTTGATACAAAATGGGGGAGAATTCTCTGATATTCTATTATTAATATTATATTATATTCTACTGCTGGGTGGAAAGAAGACCTTGTAAGTGATAAACTTGAATCTCTAAATGAGGAGGTTTCCAAGCCCAGTGTGGGGGGAGGGAGGAGGAGGCAGATGGTGGTGCAACCTGATTTTCTCCTTGTAAAATTCAAAAGGCAAGAGATCAGAGTGATGCATCCACCAGCCTAGCCTCCAATGATTGAAAGCAGCCACAAGGAGCTGGGAAGCAGCGAGGATCATCCCCAGGGCCTTCAGAGAGAGCACTGCTCTGCCGACCTTTGATACTGAACCCCTAGAACTATGAAACCATAAATTTCTGTGGCTTTAAAGTGCATAGTTAGTGGTACTCTGTTAGAGCAACCCTAGGAATCTCACACAACCCGTTGCTTCTTCCACCTCCTAGTCTTCCTTCTTCATGTTACATCCTCTCAACAGCACAGAGATTTCCCCTACTGCATGAGCTTCTGTTTACTAGAGTAGTCCTGGCCAAACCCTACCCACACATCTGCCAAGGTAGACCATGGAGGCTGCTGAAATGTGAAGTGGTGGCTTTCTCACAAGGGCCTTTAAACTCTGCCTGACCCTGTTTCTCACATGCTTCTCTTGCCAGAGCTCCCAGATTCTAGAGCTGCTCCATCCTATTTACTTCTACCATTTCTGAACTCAGGCCGCTAAAGCAGAACTTAGCCATTATCAACAATATATGCAACACCCAAAGAAAATAAATAATTTCTCATTGGTTTTCTCAAGAGAGACAGAGTAAATGAAGAGTTTCTAAACCCTTAAACAAAGTAGTCAGACTTCCAGGCTGGAGTGAGCACAGCACACCCTGAGATCACCTCTGCCTGAGAGCATGCTCCAGGTCCATGGACAGGAACTGGCCTCACATTTTCACAGAACACCCAATTCACACATAAGAATAAATAGCTTTGTTAAAACTCACAGACAGAGAAAACAGTATAGTAGTTACCATAGGGAAGGGTGTGGAGGCAGTAAAAGGTAATGGTGATCTAATATTTGGTCACAGCAGGAGGTCACACTTTGTAGTATACAGGTGATGCATCCTAGAATTATATACTTGAAATCTCCATAATATTATTAACCAATGTCACCCCAATAAATTTCATTTTAAAAATTAGCCAAGAGCTTCATCATTTACAAAATAATATAAAACAGGAGTCCATGAATTTAAATACACAGGATCCACTTGCCTGGGCTGGCAGCACTGGATGGCTAACATATCTGGCTGTATGTCCTCTTCTGTTAGCTCAGGGACACTGCTTTGTTCCATGAGCTTCAGAGTAGACTGTCATATTAGCACATCAGCGCTGGATATCTGTGACTAACATGTGAAATGCAGCAGGAAAGGTATGTGGGTCTAGTTCTGCCACTAGTAGCAAATATGGTTTTAGACAAAATCATAATCCCTCTGAAACCTGGTATCTCTGCAGATAAAAAAACAGAGAAGTATCAGATCATCTAAGTCTGTTGCTTTCCAAGTAATTCCACCATACACCAATATCTGGAGTTTTCCCTGTGAAATTCTGCCACTGGTATGAATCATGAGCCCTGACTGCTTATCCACACTTCTCATATGTTGGTTGATTGTAGTGATAAGCAGGTGACAGCAAACAGGCATCCTAAGGGAAGACCATAGAGAGGGACCAGTCCTGGGACTCTGGGATTGAGTAGTCTGTGTGAAGGGATAAATATCACTGCAGATCCTGGGGTCATCAGAGTCATGTATTGTTACACACAATGACAGAGAGCAGCTCCATTTACCACACGGCACCAACATCCTAAGAAGACAGGAAGCAAGTGTGTTTCTCCCAGTTTTCTGCCACTCTCAGCATAACCTTCGCTTCCTCCATTATTTGTCTGCCAAGACTTTTAAATACCTCCCCCCAAAACACACTCATTTGTTGGACAGCCCTCTGAATTCTTGGCCATTCCACCACAGTAGGGGCTGTGTGGAACAGAAACTTGAAAAGAATTCAGAGGCCAACTGATCCATCCAGTAACATTCAGTCACTTGCTCTCTTTCTGGTATTTTCAGCGTAGTTTGCATAATTTCTGCTGTCATCTGCATTTCTTCTTTTCAGTTTTAGTTTAACATCTTATTTTCCTCTTTAAATTCTCTATAAAAATATATTCTTTAGTGCTTTATTACTACTGATAAATGCTATAAGGGACAAAGGGAAAATGTTAATGTATAGCTTAGCATATCACAGCACAATAAAATGTCTTGTTTATCATAATTCCTTCTATTTCCAAGAAATGAGCTACAGGGTGATTTATTGTAAATTCACTTGTGCACAGAAAAGCATGCATCCTGTCTCCACCACAGCACTTTCCTGACTCACATACTTCCTATTCTCTTTTACTAGTACTCACCCCTTAAAGTTCTGGTCACAGCATAAGCTACAAAGGCAAGGTCACTGGGCCCATGTCCCATTATTTGAACCTGATGAAGTTTTCATAGTACTGAGAGGAGAAGACTGGGCCAAGAAGAAACCTCACCTTTGACATCACACTGAACTGTGCTCAACATCCCAATCTGACCCCTTGCAGGCTGGTTTTGGCCTGAGGATGAAGTGGAGTTTTTCTGTGAGTCTCCAAATACTCACCAGTTCCTCCTGCAGAGCAGGCACAACACATAGCACTTTAACTCTGACATGAGCCAATAGAAAATGACTCATTTTCATTTCCAAGTGAAAGACCATAAGTGGCTATTTGGAAATGGAAGGAGACACCATGATTGCTCCTATACTCTGCAAGTAAAATACATCTGCATTGCGAGGAAAGCCAAGGACTTTAGATAAACATAGAAACCTAGAAGGCAAGGGCAGTTGTTATCTCGGCCCCATTTAACAATAGTTCTTTCAACTCTACTAATAAAACAGTAAAAAAAGGAAAACAAAATGATTCCAGATCCATGCACTAAGCAGAAAGAAAGACAAGGGAGATAGCATGGTAGCAAATGTTTAATCTAAAATTACTGACAGTTTTTCCACTTACAGATAGCATCTTGATGAAACCTGAAAAGCTATTACTGGTAAAATAACCATAACAGGTGAATTTTTTACATTAAAATCTCTAAAAATTGTCCTAAGGTCATACAGCAAGTGAAGAAATATTATTTTTAATCTACGAAATCATAATAAGAAGAGGGAGAATCTGAGTAGTACTTGAGCCATGACATCCTTCTTCCCTCTGAAAATCACCTTCAGCTCAGTTTGAAGAAAAGTCCTTTCTGGACAAATGTGGTCAGGAAGATTGGACTCCTTCACCCTTATTTACCCGTCAAGCCTATCCTACCTTACCAACAGTGACAGACTGGCAGCATTTCTCATCCTTTACAAATCTGAGTGGTGAGTGCAGCCAACACCAACTTACTGCTTCTCTATTCATAGCACAGTGGCTCTAGGCCAGCCACTACACCCTAAGAATACAGGGAGCCCAGCAGCCCCCATTCTAGCTCCCTCACATGAATACAGGGAGAGGCTGGTTGAGAAGACCAGAGGCTAACATTCACCACTCAGAGCCCAGAGCTGTGCCTCAGAGATATTGTTCAGGAGGAAAAGAAGTCCAAAATTAAAGAGAAACCAAAGCTCTCCTCAAAGGGAATGACTTTACTTGAAGCAGTGTGGGAATTTCAAAGGGTTCTCTTCAAAAGAGTGAAGATTTAAATGGTAAGTAATGTAGAGGGGACTGGAATCCCAATAAGAGTTATAAGAGAAACCATGGGCCATCAATTTTACCCAACAGAATTAGGAAAAGAGACAGGTACCAATGGTCCTTCTGGGGGTCAGAAAAATCCTGAAAGATTGGCCACAAAAACCAACCCTGCAAAGGAAACCAAATATAATTATATGAGACAGTGGAGCAACTTACACCCAAAGACATTGCAAAAAACAATAGAGCAATCACTACAGCTGATGATTAGTAGGCCTAACAGCTCTGTGCAATACCAATAGAGACACACAGATTAATAGAAAGATTAAGGGAAGAGACAAAAAAGGAGAGCACTGCTAAAACTACTGTCATCCCAGGTGATATCCCAAAACTGCACTTTCTGAGGGACATCATCAGAGGTTTCACATTGCAGGGAAAATAGACTTCCACAGAAGAATCCAAACAAGTCACTAAACAAACATGCAAACAACACCAACTTGTGCCCTAGAAAAGCAGAAGATAAATCACTATCCAGTGTTGCTGCACTATTTTACTTAAAATATCCACCTTTTAATAAAAACTGCGAGAATTATAAGAAGCAAGGAAGTATGAGCCATATTCTGAAAAAATTTCAAGCAACAGTAACTACTTGTGAGAGGACCTAGATATTGCATTTGAAAGCAGGACTTTCAAAGCAGAAATTTAAAATATGTTTACAGAACTGAAGGAAATCGCACTTAAAAAAATACAGGAAGATATGATATAATACCTAATCAAATACAGAATGTCAATGCTGAGACAAAATTCTTTTTTAAGAACAAAGTAGAAATTATGGAGTTGAAATGTATAACTGAAATTAAAATTTTACTAGAGGGGCTCAATGGTAGCAAAAGAAAACATCAATGAATCACAAAAACAGCAGGTCAAGCAGAAATAGACAATTCAACAATAAGAGTTGTACATTCCAACACTGTGTTTCGAATAATGCATAGGACAACTAATCAGAAGGTCAACAAAGATGAGAAGATGTTTCCCTTGCTGGTTTTGCTCAGAGGATAGAGCATCACTCCCCAGACTTAACAGTTCTGGTCAAGGGCATGTACCTCAATTGTAGGCTCAATCCCTGTTCCTGGACGGGGCACATGTGGGAGTCACCAATCAATGTGACTCTCATATCAATGCTACTTTAATAAAAAACATTGAGAAAGTTACTAAAATCAGGAATGAAAGAAGAAAGCATTATTATAAGTTTATGAAAATAAAACACTTATAAATATAAATTTTAAACCATTTATGTTCCCCCAATAGTAGATAGCAGAGATAAAATGGAAAAATCCATACACTACCAAATTTGACTCAACAAAAAAATGGAACATCTAAATAGATATAAAATACATAATGGGATTACATTACTGATATATAACATTTCCTGCAAAGAAAAGCCCAAGCCCACATGGCTTCACTAGTAAATTCTACCCAATTTAAAAAAATAATAATAATATTAATTATTCACAAGCTCTTCCAGAAAATTGAAGAGGAGAAATATATTCCAACTCATTCTATGGTGCCAGTATTGTCTGGATATCAAACCAGAAAAGGACATCAGAATAAATAAATAAATAACTACAGATCAGTATCTCCTACAGGTCTCAATGCAAAAATTCTCAGCAAAATACTAACATAAATAATCCACCAATATTATAAAAATGAGTACACCCATGACCAAGTGCAATTTATCCTAGGAATGTAATATGGGTTTAACATTCATAAATCAATTAATGTAATCTGTATATTACCTAATAATAGAAAAACATGTAAATTGACTGTACCTCTACTACACCTACAGTCAAATCGGAGTGCATATGCAAATTAATCCAACAAAGATGGTGATTAATTTGCATACATACCTGGGTCCCAGGAACCTCCTTGGCACCCAGGTCACTCCCAGCCAGCTGAGCCTGCGATCAGAGGGGCTAGGGGTGTCCACTTCACAAGCCTAAAGCCTGGGGCAGAGGCTTTAGGCTTGGGAAGGGGCCAAGCCTGCAATTGGAGGGAAGGGAAAAAATCAGTGGAAACATATCCTCAGGTGAGGATAAAAAGAAAAAGAAAGAAAGAAATGTCATATCCTATGAAAGACACATCTTGAAAATGCCTAATGAAAGTTGTCATTTTTTTATGGTGAAGGGACTGGAGTCCCTGCTGATGAAACTACCTTAGTGGCTGCAGTGGCTGGCAGTGGCTGTAGCAGCGGGGTGATGGGGCTGGCAAATTTCCCTGATCAGCCTGGTGGCCTCCAGCAAAGGGAGGCCAGACTGCAGCTTAGGTCCTCTCCCAATGGGAAGCAGACCTAAGCCATCAGTAGGACATCCCCTGAGGGCTCCCAGGATGTGAGAGGCAGCAGGTTGGGCTGATGGACTCTTCCCCAGTGCATGAATTTCGTCCACCAGGCCCCTAGTATCAATATAATAAAGTAGAAAAAACACTTGATAATCTCACCAGATTTAGAAATAGCATGTCACAAAATTGAACACCCTTTCATAATAAAATCACCTAACAATCTAGGAAGAAAAAAAAAACTTTCACAACCTATTAAAAGGCTTCTATGCATAGCTACTACCATATTTAATAATGACACACTGAAAGCTTTGTCTTCTTTTTGCTCTTGTCACTTCATTTCTTTTCTTTTTTTAAACATATTTTATTGATTTCTTACAGAGAGGATGAGAGAGGGATAGAGAGCTAGAAACATTGATAAGAGAGAAACATCAACCAGCTGCCTCCTGCACACCCTCAACCAGGGATGTGCCCACAACCAATGTATATGCCCCTGAACAGAATCGAACCTGGGACCCTTCAGTCCGCAGACCAACGCTCTATCCACTGAGCCAAACCGGTTTCGGTGCTTCATTTCAACTTTATACAGGAGGTTTTAACTAGGACAATAAGGCAAGAAAAGACACCTTAAGAAATTAGAAAAGGTCAACATCAAGCAGTCCATGTGATACAGCACATTACCAATATAAAAGATAAAATTATTTTATAATCTCAATAGATAAATAGAGATCATTTCACAAAATTCAATATCCTTCCATCATAAAACTCTTAATAAATTGTGTACAAAAAAAATATACATCAACATAATAATGGCCGTATATGACAAGCCCGGAACTAAGATCATACTTAACAATAAAAAGCTGGAAACTTTTCCTTTAAGATCAGGAAAAATACATGATCACACTTTAACCACATTCATTCAGTGTAGTACTAGAAGTCCTAGCCAGAGCAATTGAGCATTTTAAAAAAATGTTCCAAAACGGAACAGAAAATTTAAAATTGTCTCTACTTGCAAATTACATATCTTATATACAGTAAATTGTGAATTTTATACACATGTACACACACACACACACACACACACACACACACATCACTGAAAAATTCTAAGCAAATGCAGTAAATTTGTAGGAAACAAAATCTATATAAAATAGTTTATATGCTATTGCACTAATAATGATTTACCAGATTGTCAAATCTGGTTGGCAGGGAAGGGGAGTTGGTAGCAACCAGGCCTGCAGTGAGACAACCAGGCCTATAGGGGAGAGCAGTTAGGGGTTACCAGGCCAACAGGAGAAGGCAGTTAGGGGAAATTGGGCCAGCAGGGGAGCAGTTAGGCATTGATCAGGCTGGCAGAGGAGTGGTTAGGCGGTTCTCAGATTGGCAGGCAGAAGTGGTTAGGGGCAATCAGGCAGGCAGGCAGGAGAATGGTTGGGAGTCAGTAGTCCTGGATTGTGAGAGGGATGTCTGATTGCTGGTTTAGGCCCAATCACTGTAAACTCGTATTTGGACATCCTCTGACTGGTAACAGATTGGAAAGGGTGCAGGCTGGGCTGAGGGACAACCCCGTCCCAATTTTCAAATTTTATGCACTGGGCCTCTAGTTTACAATAACAACATAAAGAATACAACACCTAGGATTAAATTTAACCAAGAAGTTGAAAAGCCTGTATATTTGAAAAGTATAAGATATTGATGAAATAAATTATCTTTCATCAATATCTTATATATGGCACAAATAAATGTAAAATATTTTAGCCTTATTGAATAATTAATATTTTTATAATATTCTGTGGGGGCCCTGTCCAGATTATGCCAGATGTTGAAAGCCAATCTGAGCATGGGAATCCTAATCAGAGTATGCTGGATGTTCAAAGCCAAGGTCAATTTCCCAGATGCAGGTGCAAAACTAAGGATACAGCAATTTTATTGTACTATACAAGAACGCCCTTCTACAACCCGAAAAACGAATATCACTAGTTGGGCAAGAATCCTCTTTTGTCTAAGTTGGTATAAATATGTTGTTAACCAGCCAGTGAGAGGCTGCTTTTATGTAAGTCTGGGCTACAGTGATGGCTCCTATGGCTACTGTGTTTCCAATAGCTGCTATCTTAGGAACAACTACCATGTGAGGCTACTTTGAAGAACTGTTTTATCTGATGGCTCCTTAGCAGCAATGGCTACTTGGGCTACAATAAAGACTCTCTTTCATGCCCACACTTCTCATGTCTTCTCCATCAGATACCCAGTGTCCAAGGAGATCCAGTCCCTAGAAGAGGGACTCATAACCAGCATGTCCATACTACTCAAAGCAATCTACAGATTCAGTGAAATTTCTGTAAAAATTCAAAGGGCATTTTTACATATATTTTTAAGAAACCATCCTAAATTTCTTATAGAAAAACAAAGATTCTGAATAGCCAAAGCAGTCTTAAGAAAGAATAACAGACCTGGAGGCATCACACATCCTGAATTCAAATTATATTACAAAATTATATTAATCAAAATATTATGATATTGTCATACATACAGACATGTAGATCAATGAAACAAAATAGAGACCCTAGAAATAAATGGTCCATTTATTTATAACCAATGAGTCAATAATTAGCAATGGGAAGAGGATAATCTCTTCACTAAAATATGCTGCAAAAACTGGATACCCAGGTGCACAAGAATAAAATTTGATTCCTATGTGGCATCATACACAACAATAAACTGCAAATGGTTTAAGAATTGAGCACATGGTTGCAAATATAAAAATCCTTAAAGAAAACAAACAGGTAAGTTGCTTGTCATTGGTCTTGGCAGTGATTGCTTGAATTTGACACCAAAAGTAAGGAAACAAAAACAAAAATAAATAAGTGGGGTTATGTCAAATTAAAAAGCATTTGCACAGCAAAAGACATTATCAACAAAATTAAAAGGCAATTTGTAGAATGAGTAAAAATATCTGCAAGTCATATCTGATAAGGGATTAGTATTCAGTATATATAGAAATCTCATATAACTCAATAGCAAAAACAAAAACACAAGCCATCCAATTTTTAAAAATGGGTAGAGGAATTAAATACACTTTTTTTCCATAGAAGACATATAAATGGACAAACAAAAACGGTGCCTGACATCTCTAGCAGGGAAATGCAAACCAAACCCTCAATGAGAAATTACCTCACTCACACCTGTTAAAATAGCTATTATTAAAAACAAACAAACAAACAAACAAAAACTAGTGGCCAGTGCACAAAATTTGTGCATGAGAAAGGGGGCAGGGATGTCCTCAGCCCAGCCTGCATTGTCAAATCTGGGAGCCCTCAAAGAATGTCCAACTGCCGGTTTACAGAGATCAGGACTAAATCAGCAGTTGGACATTCCTCTTGCAATACGAAACTTCTGGCTTCCAACCGCTCACCTACCTGTCTGCCTGATTGCCCCTAACCACTCTGCCTACCAGCCTGCTTACCTCCAACTGCCCCTCGTGCCAGTGTGCTTGCCCCCAACTGCCCCCTATTGTCCTGCTAGCCTCCAACTGACCCCTTGCTGGCTTGCTCACTCCAATCTACCCCCCCACTGTCCTTATCATTCCCAACTGACCCCCACTGGCCTGATCACCCACAACTGCCCTCCCCTCTTGGCCTCTAACCTCCTCTACCTTGGCCCCACCACAGTGGCATTGTCCAGAAGAATGTCCAGAAGGTCTCCTGGAAAGTATTTCAGTCTAATTAGCATATTACCCTTTTATTAGTATAGGTAGAGGCCTGGTGCACAGGTGGAGGCCTGCTGGTTTGCCCTGAATGGTGAACTGGATCAGGATGGGGTTTCCTTGGGGTATGGGGTGGCCTTGGTGAGTGAGGCCTGTGGTGGTTTGTAGGCTGGCCACACACCCCAGCATGGACTCTTACTCCATGGTGGCATGACCAGCCTGTAAAAGGGGATGAGAGCCATTTTAAGACTGGCCACAGCCCCTTCAAGTTTGGAATTCCTACCTTGGTGCCTGGCCAGCCTGGGTGAGGGTCTGATGGCTGTTTGCAGGCAGGCCATGCCCCGCAGTGGGGACTCTTAATCCATAGGTATGTGGCCACCCTGGATAAAAGGCTGATGGTGATATTTAGGCTGGCCACAACTCCTTCAGTGTTGGGGTCCCCAGTGGGGTGTCTGGCCAGCCTGGGTAAGGGGCTGATGGCTGTTTGCAGGCTGGCCAAACCTCCCAGCAGGGACCCTCACCCCTTGGGAGTGTAGCCAGCCTGGGTAAGGGGCTGAGGGCAATTTTCAGGCTGGCCACACACCCCAGCGACTCAGGCCCACAGCCACTCCTTGAGCAGAGGCCAGGGCTCTTCCAGTCCCTCTTTTTTGTTTATTTTTGTTTCAGCCACTCCTTGAGCAGAGGCCAGGGTGGGCGGGAAGCTTGAATTCCTCTGTCACTGTGGGAATCCCAAGCCTCCTGCTTGCTCACTCCAGCTCTGTGGCTGCTGCCATCTTTGTTGGGATAATTTGCATACTCGCTCCTGATTGGCTGGTGGGTATAGAGGAGGGACAGGCAATTTGCATGTTTCTCTTTTATTAGTGTAGATAAGATATAACAAGTCTGGTGAGGATGGGGAGAAATTAGAAACTTTATATACTATCCATAGGAATGAAACTTAGTGCAGATTCTATGAAAAACAGTATGGAGTCTTAAAAAAAATCAAAAATTGAAGCACCATAAGATCCATATAAGATCTTTCCTGTCTATGGATCTATGGATGAATAGATGATGATGATGTGATACACACATACACACACACACACACACACACACACACACACACATACACACACACAAACACACACACGCACACCCTAGGAGTCCGGTGCACAAAATTAGTGCACTGGGGGGTAGAGGGGGAGGGTGTCCTTCATCCAAGACTGCCATCTCTCATATACTGGGAGCCCTCAAGGGATGTCCTACTGATGGCTTAGGGCTTGGCAGAGGCTTGGGGCCTGGGCAGGGGCGGAGCCTGTGACCAGAGGGTGCTGGGGGTCCCTGCCTGGGCCCCAAGCCCCACCAAAGGCTTGAGACCTGGGCAGGGGCAGAGCCCGTAATCAGAGGGGGGGCCCTGCCCAGGTCTGAGGCTTTAGGCCTTGGCAGGGGTGGAGATGATAGGGGTGAACTACAGAGTAAACACCTTTTCTGAGTGCTCATTGACTAAGCTTCCTATATGCCAACTGGTAATATCCTTAGTAACTTGGGTAATGAGAATCCAAAAAGGTTATCTTATCTACCACTCTCCTGGAGGAAAAAAAATGATGGGTCTGCTGCTCGACGCCTAAGAAATGTCATATCCTGCCCTAGCTGTTTTGGCTCAGTGGATAATGCTTAGACTTACTGACCTCAGGGTCTGGATTAGATACTGATCAAGGGCATGTACCAAGGTTTCAGGCTCCTCTCTGGCTGGGGCCCAGGTCAGGGATCATTCAGGAGGCAACGAATCAAGGTGTTCCTCTCACTTTGATGTTTCTCTCTGTCTTTCCCTTTCTCTTCAGATTCTCGAGAAATCAATGGAATCATATCCTCAGGTGAGGGGGGGAAAAAAGGAAGAAACAAAGAAATGTCATCTCTCATGAAAAAGACATCTTGAAAATGCCTAAAGAAAGTTATTTTTTTATGTTTAAGGGACTAGAGTTCATGTTGAAGAAAACACCGTGGTGGCTGCAGTGACTGGCAGTGGCTGCAGCAGCGGGGTGATGGGGCTGGTGCCTTCCCACAAAGGGAGGCCAGACTGTGGCTTAGGCCTGCTCCCCATACTTGGGGCCTGGGCAGGAGCCCCCCAGCTCCCTCCAATAACCCATTGTTCCCCTGCCAAGGTCTAAGCCACTGGCAAAGGATTGGGATCTGGAAAATGGCCCCCCAGCTCCCTCTGATCATGAGCTCCACCCCTACCCAGGAGCCCCATGGCTCAGGCCCTTCTCAGATTGTTCAGGACCCATGCGCCATCCTCAGAGTGACCTGGGTGCTGAGAAGTTCCCAGGACCAGGCTGCTGGGCATTTATATATGCAAATTAGCCCCCATATTTGTTGGATTAATTTGCATACTCACTCTGATTGGATGTGGGAGTAGCAGAGATAAAGTCAATTTACATGTTTGTCTATTATTAGGTACTAGCAGCCTGGTGCAAGTAATTTGTGCTTTGGGGGGGTGGGGAGGTGGGGTGGGTGCTGCTTTCTGTTTTCAGGACGATTATTCCTGAAATAATTAAGGAAAGGGGGCTCAATCCTTTCTTGGTTGCTTGTTCCTCCCCAGGACCTTCATCTTTATTCTCATCCTCAGCTTCTCAGGCATCTTCTCCACCTTCATCTCCTACTTCTTCCTCCTTTGTATCCTCAAATTTTTCCTTGGTGCCTTTTTCCTCTCCCTCTCCTTCCTCTTTGTCAGCCACTTCCTTCTCCTTCTCCTCTTCAGCTTCTCCTTCAGAGGGGTTTCCTCTTAGCTTCCTAATGGTCTCCTCCACCTCAATCTGCTCCTCCTGGATGTTGCTAGTGTGGTAAGAAGGGAAGGAGCAAGCTGACATCAAGTAGGAGCTAGTCTATAAACCAAATTAGGCAGATCGACCAAAGATCTGGGAACTCTGCGTATAGCCACTGGCTATGCTCCCCATGCTGGTGAAACTGAGCTGGGTTTCCTCACCTTCCAAGAGTTTCCTATAAGCTGCAATGTCAATATCCAAAGCAAAATTGAGGAGGTCCTAGTATTCTTTTAAATATCATGCCATTTCACTCTTTGTAGTTCTCAACTCATTTTCTAATTTGTTGATTGTGTCCTACAGAGCACTAACATTGGAGTTCTGCTTATCCTCCAGCTCTCACAGCTGCTTTCCCAGAGCTTCGTTCATGCCCCGGCATGCTTTGATCTCCAGGATCTTGGCCTTGAACAGGCAGCAGCTTTCAGACACCTTGTTCTTGATGGTGTGCACCCCATAGGTGTTCTTGGCAGTGTTTTGGTCAGCATGGTCAGCAGCTCTTGTACCATTTTTCTGCTTTCTGCATGTCCTTGGCAGCCAGCTTCTCGTACTGGGAACCGATGTCCTTGAGCACTGCAGAGAGGTCTGACTTGGAGAATGTATCCATCTCCACGAAGATCTGAGTGTACTGATCTGCACCTGCAGCTCAGCCATCTCCTCTTCATGCACCTTCTTCAGAAAGGAGATTTAGTCCATCAGGCTGTTGATGCTGATGCGTTATCAAGCTCAGCACCAGCAAGAGCAGCCTCGTCTGCACTTTTGCATGCCTCTATCAGCCAGCCCACTGTATCATCGTGGTTCAGCACCTCTTCCTGGTAGCATGCCTACAGTGTGCTCCCAATCCCTTCCAAGCCCTGGTGCCTGGTAACTTCCCACTGCCCTCTCCTCACCAGGGACTGGGAGCAGTGGGCTGGGAAACAGGCATCCCGTTTTCATTAAAATGTTCAACCCTAGCCTGCTCCACTGGTGTCCACAGGCAGCCTGGGACATACAGTGATCCCAAAGACCCTACCAGGGTCCCCGATGGCGGCCTCCATGCAGCGGGCAGCATCAGGTTCAGCCCCCCTGGTCTGCCCAGTTACCAATGGCTGCCTGGACCCTGCGGGCAGTGTCAGGTGCTTCCTACATGGCCTGCCTCAGCCCTGATGGTGGCCTGGACCTCACAGGTGGCGATAGGTGCTGCCTGCCAGGCCTGCCCAACTCTAATGGCTGCATGGACCCTGCGGGAGGTGTCAGGAACTGTCTGCCAGGCCTTCCCAGTCCCGGATGGCAGGCTGGACCCCACAGGCTTTGTGAGGTGCTTCCCGCCACTACTGTCCTATTCGCAATGGCTGCCTGGACCTCAATGGAGGCATCCACCAGGCCTGCCGGGTACCCAATGGCAACCTGGACCCCAAAGCAGCATCAGGAACAGACCACCATCCTACCCAACACCAATGGCAGCCTGGACCCTGCAGGTGGTGACAGGAGATGTCCACCCAGCCTGCACCATTACTGATGGAAAACTGGACTCTGCAGGAGACGTCAGGTACTGTCTGTCTGGCCTGTCCAGTCCCTGATGGCCAACTGGACCCTGAGGCAGCATCAGGTGCAGCCTCCCATGCCTACCTGTTTACAGATGGCAGGTTGAACCCACAGGCAGCATCCGGCACTGCCCGCCTGGCCTGCCTGTTCCCCCAAGGAGGACTGGACCCTGTAGCAGTGTCAGACACAGCCCACCCCTCTTGCATATGCAAATTTACCCTCCATCTTTTGTTGTATTAATTTGCATATCACTCCTGATTGCTGTGGGCATAGAGAAGGTACAGTCAATTAGCATTTTTCTCCTTTATTAGTGTGGATGATACACACAGTTGGGCAAAAGTAGGTTTACAGTTACTAGTGTGCAAAATAAATCATATAATAATTTATAAAAAATGCACAATTCAAATTTTGTTTTGAGTACTTATAACTGTAAACATACTTTTGCCCATGTATGTGAGTGAGTGTGTGTGTGTGTGTGTGTGTGTGTGTGTGTGTGTGTGTTTTCTGCCCTGAGGATAAGAAGACATCTTGCCATTTACAGATGGAACTTGAGGGCACTTGCAAAGTATACATTAGTCTTAATGAAGAAAATAAACACTATATGATGTCTTTTGTGTGTGTGTGTGTGTGTGTGTGTGTATGTGTGTGTATGTATATTTTTAAAATCAAACTCATAGAAATGGAGAGTAGAATGGTGGTTATCAAACCCTGGTGGATGGGAGGAATTGGGAGATGTTGGTCAAACAGGAAAAACTTCCAGTTAGAGATGAAGTTTTTTCCCCAATTCTGGGGATTGAATGCACAGCTACAGTGGTTATAGCTAACAACCATGTATTATGTACTTGAAAGTTGCTTAGAGAGTAGATCTTTAATGTTCTCAATACAGAAAAGATATAGTAATTGTGGCACCTAATGCAGGTGTTAACAAATAGTATGATACTGGTTGTTTTTGAAATATATAAATGTATCAAATCAGGGAGAAACCAAGATGGCGGCCTAGGTAAGCTCCTAAGCTGCCACCTAGCACAACAATTTCAAAACAACTAAAAGACAGAATGGACATCATCCAAAAACACAGGAAAGCTGGAGGAGTGGGAAGTCTAAAACTAGAAAGAAGGAAAGAGGCTCATGGATCGGATTGGGAGTCGCTAAGCACTGAGGTAGGGAGACGCTCGTGCACAGAAGGGTGGCCAAATGCCTGGCTGGCAGGAGGGGAAAGGAAGTCCCCGATTGCACTTAACCCTTTCTGACTGTACTGAACCCCAACCCCGACCGAAACTCCATGGACCCAGACTCATATGGAGTCTGGACTGTAGAGAAAGGCACCCAGGAACTCAGAGACTGGGAGACTGGGGGAGCTGGGAGCCACAGCAGGCAAGGTCTACAGTCATGTGTGCTAGTGAGTACGTGCAGAGAGCTCTGACCTCAAAGGTTGCTGTGGCCTCTCAATAGTGGAAGGAGTTAGAAGCTCCAGACTACAGAGACACAAGCCAATTCTTAGCAAGCCCCTTGGGCACCCACGCTCTTGCATGGAATCTGAATGGTCAGGCATAAACTCATGGGAGCCAGGGAAGGCAGAGGTCAGGCGGAAACTCAGGCAGCACACAAGGGCAGGGCTGATGAGAAGCCAAGAATGTCATCTCAGCCCTGAGACTCCACACCATCCAAGCTGAGCACAGAGGCTTTTACAATTTTGCAAATTTGATCCTATATGACTGTCTCCAATACAGAAGGTATCCCAGAATAGACACAGCTGATATTCACATCTAATGTGCCTGGAGGTCAATTCCTCCCAGTGATATCAACAACAATCCAGTCTAATGGGCCTGGAGGTCTAATGCAAGTCTAATGCAAGGCTATTCATGCAGTCCACAAAGGGGAGCACAAAGAGTGTCTACCTCAGGTAATTGGGGAGGCTGACCCACTGGCCAATATAAGACACCAAGCACACAAAGCAACCCTACCAACTCTGGGAAGCAGCGAAAATGCCAAGAAATGAAAATAGATCTCAAAAGAAAGAGATGGAGGAGAACAAAAAACTGGATATAGAATTCAAAACCAGTTATAAGGCTTTTCAAGAATTTCTTAGAAAGGCTGATAAATTTAATGAGACCCAACTAGAAATTAAACATAAACTGACTTAAATAAAAATATATATACAGAGATCTAACAGCAGACAGGAGGACCACATGAATCAAGTCAAATATTTGGAATACAGAGAGCCAAAGGACACTCCTCTGGAGAAGTAAGAAGAAAAGAGAATCCAGAAAGTTGAAGATAGTGTAAGGAGTCTCTGGGACAACTTCGAGCATACCAACATCAGAATTATGGGGGTGCCAGAAGAAGAAAAAGTGCAAGATACTGAAAACCTATTTGAAGAAATAATGTCAGAAAACTTTCCCCAACAGGTGAAAAAAATAGACTTACAATGACAGGAAGTGCACAGAACCCCAAACAAGAGGAATCCAAGAGGACCACACCAAGACACATCATAATTAAAATGCCAAGGACAAAAGACAAATAGAGGATCTCTCAAGAAGCAAGAGAAAAGCTGTTAATTACCTGTAAGAGAGCACCAATATGATTGTCAGCTGATTTTCCAACAGAAACTATGCAGGCCAGACAGGAGTGGGAAGAAATATTCAAAGTGATGAATAGCAAGAACCTACAACCAAGAGTACTGTATCCAGCAAAGTTATCATTAAGAATTGAAGGGCAGATAAAGAGCTTCGCAGATAAGGAAAAGCTAAAGGAGTTCATCACCACCAAACCAGTATTATATGAAATGCTGAAAGGTATTCTTTAAGAAGAGGAAGAAGAAGAAAAAATATAAAAATTATGATCAACAAATACATATATATCAAAAAGTGAATCTAAAAGTCAAGTGAATTAAAAATCTGAGGAACAGAATAAAATGGTGAATATAATAGAATCAGGGGCAAAGAAAGGGAGTGGAATGATAATTATCAGGGAGGAAGGGGAATGGGGGGTGCAGGAAGATACTGGACTAAAATCGTACACCTATGGATGAGGACATTGGAGGGGTTGGAGGGGAGTTAAGGGCAGAGGGTGGGTTGGGAACCGGGTGGAAGGGAGCTATGGGGGGAAAAAGGAGAAACAATTGTAATAATCTGAGCAATAAACATTTATTTAAAAAAATAGAAATAAATGTATCAAATCAACACATTATATACTTCAAACTTATACAATGGCACCTCATCAACTATATTGATAAAGCTGATGGGGAAAAAAGTAGTTGGATCTGGGTTCTTCACTAGAGATAAGGAGCTGGCAAGAATGGGTGAAAATCAGACCTCAGGCGATTAGCTTTAGGTTAAGTGAAACCCCTCACTATATGGGCAAAGTCACCTCCAGGAGTGTGTATGAGTTAAGTAAGGTTTGGTCATTAACAGGTAGTCTCCCTCCCTCAATTCAGGAACTGGCAATTTTCCTCACCTTTTCATGACCTTATGGTAGGAGACACCTACAAATATAGCCAGAGTAAATCCTGAGGGAAAGTTTTCACACTCTCCCTGCTAGTCCATTTTCAATAATTGGAAAAACCTTCCTTTCCTTTGAAAAAGATGAGATTTTTCATGTGATTCCTTGCCCAAGGACCACCTTGGTGGCACTGTTTCAAGGAAAAGGGGTCTCGGTTTATAGGTAAAGACCTAAAGCAAACAGAATTAAGATTAGGGATCAAGGCTAGAAGTTAAAACAGGGCTCAGAAACCTAAAATGCTCTTCTCTGAGGTTGTAGCCCCTGTGTGAGACAAGCTGTTGTGTCACAGGGGCCTTCTGAGGACATCACTACAGCATCAAGCAGGGCTTCACAGTGGGAACTTCCCAAACCAATGCTTCACTGGTGAATGTTACTGTCTCTTTAATGTTCCAGCCCTGGGCCCCACCCCCTGGGGCTTCCTGCCTCTGAGGTCTGAGAGGCAAGGCACTTCCCTGTGTGCTGGGAGGAAGAGCCTGCTGAACTCACAACCAGAGGACAGCAGGAGATCAGGGGCTTCTGGGGCCATCTTCAGAGCTTGTCACCAATTCTGCAGGAAAGGTGAGCTTCAGCAGGGGAAGGAAGTGGTCCACAGAGTAGGAGCTGTGAGGACCTGGAAGAATTCAGTGCCTGTAAAAAGCTCGCTGAGTGAGTACCTTGGTTCTAGTAAGTACCAGGAAGGGGAGCTGGACCTAGAAATAGTAACTCCACACTCCCAGGTGTGTAAGGATGTCTGAGTTTCACACTCAATAGCTTCAGGAGCATCAGCAAGTATCTCCTCCAGCCTGGATGCCCACGTTGTTACTCGGGACTGTGCACTGTACACAGGGACTCAGCAAGCACAGAAGGTTCCATTGTGTTAAACAATGATTGATTGGTTAGAGCCACTTTATTTGGAGAAACCTCAGCTTTGGGGGGCCAAGGATGTCAGATGTTGGAGGGGAGTGTCCCAGTCTCTCCAGGACACTGATCATATTTAGACACATGAGACAGGACAGTGAGCTGACTTCCCAAGAGCATTGTCAGAGGCTCCAGATCACCTGAGACATGTTTCTTTTCCATTTTTCAAAACAAAAATTCCAGTTCTACTCTTGTACATCTCCCAGGCCATCTACCATAATTGGATTCTTAGTTCACTGAGAAAATTTTCAAGTTTTCTTAAGCCTCCCCTGTCTTCTAAATCTCCTGGAAAATTCTAGTATCTATAGGTTTTATCATGGACATAGAATTACCAAAGAAAAATAATAACTATAGCTTTCTTACTGGCATGAGTGTTAAATCTCCACTCTGCCTCTTGGATTTAATGTCCCTGAAAAAAACAAAATCAAGCTCATGAAATGCTCTCACAATATTATTCCCATCACTTCCCAACCCTTCCAGTGTTTTCCCTTCAATTCTAATGTTCAGGGTAAATGAGAAAGATGACTTTGTCACAGTGGTGTCACCAGCTCTTTGAGTTGAGCTGACACGTCATAGGTATTTATATCTATTTGAAGAATGAATTAACAGTGTTTGCGATTTTTTCAGGTAAGCATGGGAGGACGGAAGATTGCAAGAGATGAAGAAAGTGTCTATGGTAAGGACATGTGCACTGCATACTTACCTCCAGTTATGAGCCCTGGATAGTAATAAAAATGGGAAAACTCAGAACTGAGCAGATAACCCCAAACCGGTCTCTGAGGTGTCTCAGGTAAAACAGCAAGAGCTCTGAGACATGCATTTTAGTTGGGTCCTTGCCTCTGTCAAGCTGGAAGAATATGAACTTCCCTGACTATCCTGAGCCTCCATTCCCCAAGAGTAAAATGAGGATAATAAACCTACTTTGACCTGCACAGAAGATGATGTACACGGTATCAGGTCATGCACTAGAGGGATACACCAGGTAGAATGTTAGAGAAAATGGAGGGTTAAACAGGTGTCTTATTGGCAGGCACCTTATTATGAGGGAGGGTAAGGGATATGAGGAGGGAGGGGAAGGAGGAAGTGGATGGAGTGAGAGAAGGAAGAAGGAAAAGGGGAATATCATTCAATCCTCTCAACAGCCTCGGGAGAAACAACTTTTACCATTATCCCCATTTTTGCACCAAGTTTTAACACTTGATTGGCAACTTCCAAGATGGCATAGCTGGCCCATCAAAGGGCAGTGAATCAAATCCTGGGTGTCTGGGACTCTAGACAGCTCTTCATGCCCAGGCCTGCTGCCCCCTCATGCCCATCTTTCGTGGGCAGGCTGGAATCTGGGAGAAGTATGGCAGAGGCCACTGAAGCCTCAAATAGGGCCGTTCAAAGGTTGTGGGGGAGCAGGAATAATGGGTGAGGCCATACCTGTAATTAGAAAGGAGCATCCTCTGGAGCAAAGTTGGAGAACATCTTGCCCTCAGGCTGTTTAAGTCCCCCTAAATCATCTGCTCTGGCCCTGCTAGGGAAACAGCAGTCAGTTCTCAAAATTCAATAAATCTAGGAGCTCTTTTCATAGCATCATACATTTATATTAAGTGAATTATATTAACTGAATGAGGTTATAAATATCCAAATAGTCCTTGGAAGAGAAAAGGTTCCCCACCTCTGCTCTAGAGTAAAGCCCACCAGGTGTTGAGCATCAACAGATGCATGTGATAAAAACAGGAAAAGGTGGTGAAGAGCCCCTGGAGTTCAGAAAGCTCTGAACAATGACCTCAGTAAGGCTTTGATTGGAAAGCAGAATTGAGGTACTGCTGTTCTTGTTCAAAAAGCCTCTGGGGGTCCAGGTAACCAGGATTCCTTGCTTTAAGGCTTGGAAGCTCACAGATCACTTGTCCTCTAGGCTCTGAAGACAGCATGAAGGCCCCGCTGAGGCTCATCCTGGTTGGGAAGACAGGGGCTGGGAAGAGCGCCACAGGGAACAGCATCCTGGGCCACAGGCGCTTTGTCTCCAGACTTGCAGCCACCTCGGTGACCAGAACCTGCGAGGTGGGGAGCCGCACCTGGGATAGAAGGCATGTAGAAGTCATGGACACCCCGGACCTTTTTAGCTCCCTGGTCTCTAAGACAGACCCAGGGTGCCAGGAGCGAGCCCGTTGCTACCTGCTGTCTGCGCCTGGGCCCCATGCCCTGCTCCTGGTAACTCAGCTGGGCCGCTTCACTGAGCAGGACCAGCAGGCTGTGAGAGCACTCAAGGTCCTGTTTGGGGACAACGTGGTGAAGCGCACCATCGTGCTGTTCACGCGCAAGGAGGACCTGGGTGGGGACTCTCTGCAGGAGTATGTGCAACACACTGACAACCGTGCGCTGAGGGCTCTGGTATCTGATTGTGGGGGTCGAGTGTGTGCCTTTGACAACAAGGCAATGGGAAGGGAGCAGGAGGCCCAGGTGCAGGAGCTGCTGCTGCTGGTGGAGTGCTTGGTGGGGGACCACGCAGGTGCCCCCTACTCCAACGACCTGTACCGCCTGGTGCAGGAGCTGGCTTTCTTAAGGCCTGACGAACAGCTACGAAGGGTGGCAGAGAGGCTGGTGGGCAGCACAAGGGGGCAAGGAAGGTGGAAGCTGTGGAACTGGGTGATGGCTTGGAAGCTGCGCATATCTGCGCTGCTTGGCGTCCTGTTCAAGCCTTGGAGACTGTTCTCCAGAGGCTGGTTCCAGGCTGTGGAAGAGGTCCACACTGAGTGACAGAGTGTATCTAAGTAGGATTTGGACCCATCACCTGACAATCACATCCTTCTGTGGTGTTTGTGCCTCAGAGGCCCACAGGCTTTCCTTGTGTCCCGCCCCTGGCAGTAACCTGCCAACCCAAAGACAAAAGTCCTGCCCAGTCCCATCCTCTTCCCCCCTCCCCCCAAAAAAAACCCTGAGACCTTCTTTTCTCTTACTGAAGCCCAACAACTGTTGTTGCTCTTGCCTGTTTTCCACTGACCTGGATGGTCCTGGAATCATCCCTGGTCTCCCCAGGGGATCAAGAGCCAGAGCCAACACAAAGCCTCAGTCCAGACCCATTTATTTCAATTGAAGCTGAATTACATTAATAAATTCCTTGATGGTTTGACTCAATGGATAGGGCTTCCGCCTATAGACTGAAGGTCCCAGGTTTGATTTTGGTCAAGGGCACATGCCTGGGATGCAGGTTCATCCCCAGTACAGGCCTTGCAGGAGCAGCCGATCAAAGATTCTCTCTCATCATTGGTGTTTCTATCTCTCTCTTCCTCTCCCTTCCTCTCTGAAATCAATAAAAATACTTATTTTTAAAAATGCCTTGAACATTTACATTATGTTAATAGAAATCAATATTGCAGATATTTGTTCATCTGCCATATATCCATTGCACAAAGATACTGCTCTGTCATTCCTAACCACTGTGCAAAAACCATGCACCCAAGTGCAGACACACACACACACACACACACACACACACATACATATACATATTGCAGTATGTGCTCATAAGAATACAAAGCACTGAAGAATGGCCCATTTTTTCCAGAAAGGGACATCTTTTTCCCTGCATCTTCATTCAGACTCTTCAGCAACTTGAATGCAGAGTCTTCTACAAACCCAAGGATAATTTAACTAGACTTAACTAAAGAGTTGAGTTCCTAGGAGCCATTGAGGCCTGCAGAAAGTCTACTTCCAAAAAGGAGTCTTCTCACTGGCTGACACACTGATAGGGTGAGCATAGGCTTTTCTTTAAGAAATGGAGAGGTTTCCATATTTTTATTTCAAACCCAAAATAATGGGCAAGCAGGTCTTTGTGGGCTGAGAACTGGTGATACAAGGTGGGATAAAGAGTCATCCCTCTATTCCATGCAGATCTAGAGGATACAGCTCTCTAGTACAGTTAAATGAGCCAGGTTTGCATGGCTCACCTGTTTATGCACATGTGCTCTGCCCTCGGTATCTCCACAATAACAAACAAACTCAGGCTCACCTCCAAAACTGCTGGGTAATTCCAGATCTCCTCCCTAAAGTATCCTCTGTCTTGTGTCTTTACAGACAAAGTCTCCCAAGTCCCTGGTGTCTTCACCTCACTAAAGAGAGACGAAAAAGGGGGACATAATAATCTGCAACAGCTGAGTGCATATTGGAGCATAAGACCCACAGCCCTGCCTGGAAACCATTAGGAACACAAAGGGAAAAGCCAGTGCCAATGCGAGACTCGACATTTCCTCTGCTGCCAAGGTCATTGTGGTTTAATGGTTGTGCATTTATCCCAGCAGAGACACTGATAGGTAATCTGGATTTTGGTCTTGTCCACTTTTCAATATTCTTTTGCAAGGAACAAACAGGAAAACTCTACCATTATCACTTGCTAAGAAAGGCAAGGGTCGCTAGTGAAAATAAAGGGAGGAAAAAAAAAAAAGAATAGCAATGTTCATTGTAAGCAAAGAAACATTAGAATATTGCTCTTTGGTTGGGGAGAAATGAAGCCCAGAGAGTTCCCAAGGGACAATGATTGAGCTGCGAAATGTATGAAGAAGCATGGGTGTTAGAGGCAGGCACAGCTCAATAAGGCTGCAATCAGGACACTTTAAGTAAGAGAATGTGTTTGTTGTCTATAACTAATTACAAGACAGATATTGTCAGAGTAAATTAAAACACATGACCCAGGCTTGTTGGGGGCACCAACCTGGCTGAGGGACTATCTCACAGCTTGACTTCATTGAGCCTACTGCTGTTATAAAGCAGAGTCCCCATTTCTCAGCTAAGAAGAGGAGTATAGGGGAGCACTGTGCTTGGCACTGTACGGCAAGCAGTGGAGCAGCAGACATGCAGCTCTGTGTTGAGGAGGGACTTCAAGAAACAAACAAAAGAGAAAAATGGGGGCCAAATAGACATACATATTCTGTGCCTTGTCCCAGAGCAGATAGAAGGAGCAGCTAAATAGAATAACACCCACCAGAATTGGGGAATCAGACACAACTGGTGAAAAAATTCACAGCCAGGAAGGGCAGAGAATGTCTGGAGAATGGGTAGAGAGTAAGCCACATAACCAGACCCCCTGAGATGAGACTCCATCCATGATGGAACAATAACACTCGAGTTGTATGTACTACACCAGTGATCAGCAAACTCTTTAGTCAACTGAGCCATATATCAACAGTACAATGATTAAAATTTCTTTTGAGAGCCAAATTTTTAAACTTAAACTTCTTATAATGCCACTTCTTCAAAATAGACTTGCCCAGGCCATGGTATTTTGTGGAAGAGCCACACTCAAGGGGCCAAAGAGCCTCATGGGGCTCTCAAGCTGTGGTTTGCCCTGTACTACACCAAGAGAACCCAAATATCCAAAGTAGAGAGCATCCTTAGCATACCCTGAACAGAAGATCTGAGAGACTGCACCACTGGGTCCCACAGAACAACTACTCTATAAGAAAAACTCAAAAAATCTTGGTGAAATAGAAGTGTGATCAAGAAACTATCACAAAGAAACAGCAAAAATAGGGAGCAAAAAAAAAAAAAAAAAAAAATAGCCCCCCTACAAAAGAAATGGAGGAATCATCAAAAAGGGAAATAAAATAGAGGCAAGCATTTTTCAGAGAACAATTTCAGAGCAATGGATATAAGGACACTGGAAAAAATAGAAGATAAATCCAACAACATGTTTAAGAATCATGAGAAAATTAAGAAGAAGCAAGAGGAAATGAAGAACACAATGGAAAGTTTCAACAGTAGAGTAGAAGAAGCTAAGGACCTCATTAGTGAGTTAGAAGAAAATGTAGAAAAAACACCCAAGCAAAGCAGCAACTGGGAATAAAGAAAAACATAAACAAAAACACTTAAAAAGCCAGAGAAGAGTTTAATGGAACTTTGTGGCAACACAAAATGAAATAACATTCACATAATAAGGGAGCCAAAAGGACAAGAAGAGGAACAAGGATTATAAAATCTATTTGAAGATAAAATGACAGAATACTTCCTTAGTTGGGGAAGAAAAAAGCCACACAAATCCAAGAAGCACAGAGAGTGCAAAACGAGATTAATCCAAGAAGACATATCATAATTAAATTGGCAAACATCAAGGATAAAGTAAGAATCATAAAGGCTGCCAAAGAGAGACGGAAAGTTACCTACAAGGGATCTCCCATTAGACCAGTGAATCTCAACCTTTCTAATGTCACAACCCTTTAATACAGGTTCTCATGTTTTGGTAAACCCCAACCATAAAATTATTTTCATTACTACTTCATAATTGTAATTTTGCTACTGTTGTTAATCATAATCTAAATATCTGTGTTTTCTGATGGTCTTAGGCTACCCTACTAGCAGTTCTCGACCTGTGGGTTGTGATTCCCACAGGTTGAGAATCACTGCTGTAGAGCCTAACAGATTTCTAAACAGGAACATATCATGCGAGAAGGCAATGGGATGAAATATACAAAATGCTGCAAAGCAAAGGACTGCTTCAAGAATACTATACCAGAGAAAACTAAGATCGCAGCCTGGGTAAGCACCTAAACTGCTGCCTCACACAACAATTTTAAAACAAAAACTAAGTCAGAAAAGACATGATCCAAAACCACAGGAAAACTGGCTGAGAGGAAACTCTAAAACTAGAAAGAAGGAGAGAGGCTCATAAATCAGGGAAGCCACAAAGCGCTGAAGTAGGGAGAGGTACAAGTGCAGAGAGGAAAGGCGGCCAAGTGCCCTGCTGGCAGGAGGGGAAAGGAAGCCCCCAACTTCACTGAACCCCAGTTCCTACTGCACTAAATTCCAGCCCCAGCCAAAACCCCGTGGACTCAGGCTCATAGGGGTGAAGTCTGGACTATAGAGAAAGGCACATGGAGACTCAGAGACTTGGAGACTTGGGGGAGCCAGGAGCCGCAGCAGGCAGGGAGTAGAGGTATGCACGAATGAGTGCACACAGAGAGGTATGATTGTGGGGGTTGCTGCAGCCTCTCAATAGCGGAAGGAATTGGCAGCTCCTGACTGCACTGAATCCCAGTTCCAACTGCCCTGGGATTAAAAGTATTATACAGAGACCCAACCCAGTTCCAGGCAAGCCCCTGGGGCACCCAGACTCTTGCAGGGGGAATTGGGACTGTCAGGCAGAAACTCAGGGGATCCGTGGAAGGCAAAGGTCTGAGGCACATGCACAAGGGCAAGGCTGACTGGAAGCCAAGACTGGTAGCTAAGCCCTGAGACTCTGCCCCATCCAAGCTGAGCACAGAAGCTTTTGCAATTTTGCAAGTCTGTTACTGTAAGTCTGTCTCCAATACAGAAGGTATCCCAGAGTAGACACAGCTGAAACTCACATCCAATTGGCCTGGAGGTCAATTCCTCCCAGTGATACCAACAACAATCAACACTTAACTACAACAAGGCTGTACACACAGTCCACAAAGCGGAGCACAAAGAGTGTCTACCTCAGGTAACTGGGGAGGCTGACCCACTGACCCATATAGGACACCAAGCATACAGAGCCACCCTACCAACTCAGGGAAGCAGCAAAAATACAGAGACAAGGAAACAGATCTCAAATGAAAGAAATGGAGAACAAAATACTGAATATAGAGTTCAAAACCACGGTAAGAAGGTTTTTCAAGAATTTCCTAGAAAAGGCTTATAAATTTAATGAGACCCTCTAAGATATGGTAAAGGACTAACTAGAAATTAAACATACACTGACTGAAATAAAAAAATATTTTACAGAGACCCAACAGCAAACAAGAGGAACACATAAATCAAGTCAATGATTTGGAATACAAAGAGGGAAAAGACACTCCTCCAGAGAAGCAATACAAAAATCCAGAAAGTTGAAGATAGTGTAAGGAGCCTCTGGGACAACTTCAAGTGTACCAACATCAGAATTATGGGGGTGCCAGAAGAAGAGAAAGAGCAAGATCCTGAAAACCTATTTGAAGAAATAATGACTGAAAACTTCCCCTATCTGGTAAAAGAAATAGACTTACAAGTCCAGGAAGCACACAGAATCCCAAACAAAAGGAATCCAAAGAGGACCACACCAAGACACATCATAATTAAAATTCCAAGGGCCAAAGACAAAGAGAGAATCTTACAAGCAACAAGAGAAAAACAGTTAGTTATCTATAAGGGAGCACTCATACGATTATCAGCTGATTTCCCAACAGAAACTATGCAAGCCAGACAGGAGTGGCAAGAAATATTCAAAGTGAAGAATAGCAAGAACATACAACCATGTTTACTATATCTAGCAAAGTAATCATTCAGAATTGAAGGGCAGATAAAGAGCTTCACAGATAAGAAAAAGCTAAAGAACTTCATCATCACCAAACCAGTATTATATGAAATGGTGAAAGGTATTCTTTAAGAAGAGGAAGAAAGAGAAGAAATATAAAAATTATGATCAACAAATACATATATATCAACAAGTGAATCTAAAAATCAAGTGAATTCAAAATTTGAGGAACAGAATAAACTGGTGAATATAATAAAATCAGGGGCAATGAAAGGGAGTGGATTGATAATTATCAGGGGGGAAGAGTTTTGGGGGATACAGGAAGATACTGGACTAAAATCGTACACCTATGGATGAGGACAATGGCGGGGGGGAGGTAAGGGCAGAGGATGTGGTGGGAAGTGGGTGGAAGGGAGCTATGGAGGGGGAAGGAGAAACAATTATAATAACCTAATAAAGATTTATTAAATTTTTTAAAAAACAATAAAGCCAGCAGAACAGATGGGGGAAAAAAAGAATATTATACCAGCAAAGCTATCATTCAAATTGAAGGTGAAATCAGGAGCTGCAGAAACAACAACAAAAAAGGGCTAAGGGAGTTTATTACTACCAAGCCAGCAATGCTAGAAATGCTAAAGGCACTGCTGTAAAAAGAAGAAATAGGAAGGGAAGAAGAAACACAGGCATAAATAATAAAAATGGCAACAAACAATACCTATTAATAATAATCTTAAATGTAAATGGACCAAATGCTCCAATAAAAAGCAAAGGGTAGCTGAATGGATCAGAAAACATGACCCATATATTTTCTGTCCACAAGAGACGCAACTTAGAACAAAGGACTAACATAGACTGTTAGAGAAGGAATGGGGACATTTTTTTTCAGGTAAATGGAAATAAAAATAACAAGCCGGGGGAGCAATACTTATATCTGACAAAATAGACTTCAAAGTGACAGCCATAACAAGAGATTAGGAGGACTGCTTCATAATATTAAAGGGAATAATTCAACAAGAGGATATAACTCTGATAAACATATATGCACCCAATACAGGAGCACCCAAATACATTAAAAAAACTTCTGGAAAATATCAAGGGAGAGTTTTAGAGCAATGCAATCATAGTAGGGGACTATAATACCCCATTGATACTACTGGATAAATCCTCTAAACAAAAAATCAGCAGATAAACAGCAATCCTAAGTGACACACTAGAAGAGATGGAATAAACTGACATATTCAGAGCATGTCACCACAATGATACAGAATATACATTCTCCTCAAGTGTACATGGGACATTTTCAAAGTTAGACCACATATTCATACATGGGCAAAGTGTCTTCAAATTCAAGAAGATATAAATCATATCAAGCATCTTCTCAGATCACAATGCCATAAAATTAGAAATTAACACACACACAAAAACAATGAAAAAATAAAGCACATACAAGCTAAATAGCATGCTATTAAATGATGATTGGGTAACCTACGAGATCAAAGAAGAAGTAAAAAGCATCCTGGAAACAAATGACAATGAAAAAACAATAATCAAAAATCTATGGGAGCCAAAACTGGTTTCGCTCAGTGGATAGAGCCTTGGCCTGCAGACTTTAAGTTTCCAGGTTCCATTCCAGTCAAGGGAATGTACCTTGGTTGAGGGCACAACCCCAGTAGGGGGTGTGCAAGTGGAAGCTAATTGATGTTTCCCTCTCATTGATGTTTCTCTCTATCCCTCTCTCTTCCTCTCTGTAAAAAAAAATCAATAAAATATATTTTTAAAAAATAAATTATAAATCTATGAGACAGAGTGAAAGTAGTCTTGAGAGGGAAGTTCATAGCTCTTCAGGCCTATCTAAAAAAACAAAAAAAAAAAAACAAAAAAAAAAAAACAAGATAAAATGGTAATATATTATCTAACACTACAGCTTAAAGAAGTAGAAAGAGAGCAACAACAAAACAAGCCCATAATAAGCAGAAGGAAATAAATAATGAAGGTGAGAGTGTAAATAAAGGACAAATACGGACAAAAATAAATACAAAAGATCAATAAAACCAAGAGTTGCTTCTTTGAGGATAAACAAGATTGATAAGCTTTCTGCCAGCCTCACAAAGAAACAATGAGAAAGAATCCAAATAAATAAAATCAGAAATGAAATATGTGAATGAATAACTGAACCCACAGACATCCAAAGGATTGTAAAAAAAAAAAAAAAAAAAAAAAAAAAAAATACTATGAACAACACTTCTAACAAAATGGACAACCTAGAATAAATGAACATATTCCTAGAAAAATATAACCTTCCAAAACTCAATCAGGAAGAATTAAAAAAAACAAAAACAAATAGGCTGATAACTATTGGTTAAATTGAAGCAGTAATCTAAAAACTTCCAGCAGACAAAAGCCCTGATCTGGATGGCTTCACAGAGCAGTTTTATCAAACATCCAAAGAAGAACTAAAACCTATTCTTCGCAGAATATTCCAAGAAATTCAAGAGGAAAGTACATATTCAAGCTCTTTTATGAAACCAGCATTACTTTAACATCAAAACCAGAAAAGAATAAAAAAAATAAAATAAAAAAATAAAAAAAGAGTTACAGGCCAATATCACCGATGAACAAAGATTCGAAAATCCTCAAAAAAATTCTACCAAGTCCAGCATTACATTAAAGACCATCACCATGACCAAGTGGGATTTATTCTGGGGATGCAAGGCTGTTACAGTGTCTTCAAATTAATAAATGTGTGTGATACATCACAAAAACAAATTGAGAGCAAAACTCACATGATCATGTCAATTGATGCAGAAAAAAAAGTTTGACAAAATCCAACACCTTTTCTTGATAAAAAACAAACAAACAAACAAACAAAAAAAAAAAACCCTCAGCAAATTGGGAATAGAGGGCTCATACCTTAACATAATAAAAGCCTTATTTGACTAACATATAGCCAACATCACCAGCCAGTCCTAGAGATCCCCAACCATGCATTAGTTTTACGCACCAGGCCTCTAGTTGTACTTATAAATTCTAAAGGGTTACGTAGGGAGAAAAATTTAAATGGTCTAATATTGCTTATCCTTACTAATAAAAGCCTAAGTGGTCATCAGGCTCTGATGCCCTCACACCATCACAGGATGGCTACATCTTGTGCCTGCATCAGCAGGCACACGCAGGTGGGAAGGGCTGGGCTTGACACTGCATGCACTGCATGGAGTCTGCCTGGGGGTCCTGTCTCTTCCTGGCTACACACAGCGAGGCCTTCCTGGGTTTGCTGAGGGTCCTGCCTCCAAGCTCTGTGCAGCACAGAGGTGGGACCCCAGCTCCAGCTCCAGCCTACCTCTTTGGGGCAATCCATCAAGGTGCCCCAGATGGGTGGGTGGGGCCTACCTCTTTGGGGTGATTGATCCTGTGGCTCTTGAACTGTGACAGGGCACTGACCAGGCTGGGGGACCCTCCCCCTCCCCAAAGGAGTGTCTGAATTTTGTGTACTGGGCCTCTTGTCAAGGTATGATTCACCAAATTGTAAACAAGCAAAGAAACAAAAAATATGCTTTATCATATCTGGTACAAAAAAAAAAAAAAAAGATTTAGAAATTAGCAATATTTTTAAAAATTCAAAAAAAATAATAATTATCTTCAGTTTACCCAACCCTTAATCAATTTTTATTTTACTGATTATTTGCCAGTATGTCCATGAGTCCACTTATTCCTTAGAGTTGTATACATTTTCATTTAGTTAAAAAAAATATGATGTGAACATTTATTCTCAGAACCTATACTTAAAAATAAGTCAGAGTCCATTCCTTTTATCTTTTTGAAGATGTAACATATTTGCAAATGCATCAGAGTAGAACAATAAATGACTCCAAATAACAAAATAAATTAAAATGGCATGGCTATAGATTTACATATAATGGAACTGTCAAAGAAATTTACTTTTTTGTAACAGTAATACATGAAATTGGGTGAACTCAGACTCTCCACACAGGTTCTTTTATCATGAGCTTTGAAGAATAATTTGCAGAATAAAGGTTTTGTTTTGTTTTTTTGGTTTTTTTTTTGTTTGTTTTGTTTTTAGTAAAAGTATGAGAATTAAGACTGCATTCTTTATTTTCTTCAAAATGCATCTTCATGCCTTATACTTTCTATAATCCCATTGATTCATTTTTAACTAATAAATCTTAGAAGCCTTCTTTCCAGTTACCAAGAAAAGCAAATAACCAACATTCCTTGAATTGATTCTTATGCACATTTTGAACTTAGTTTCAAAGTACAATTTTAACAAAGGAGAAGACCTTATAACAGTTCTAAATCCACTTTACAGTCTTTGGCAATAAATGTAAAGCAGGTAATCTAACAACCAATAGGTTAACAGCTGAAAAAAGTAAGGTGAAAGAGAACCCTGCTTAAAGCAGCAGCTGCTTGAGAGAGCAGCTACAGCCAAATTAAGTGGCCCCTGGGTCCTGCATCATCTCCAAAACTACAAAGCAGACAATGAAAAGGCTACAGAGTCCACTTACTTCCTACTTGATGTGGAGAGATGGTACTGCAAATCTGAAATGCAGAATTGGGTGAACTCGAACACTCCTCCCAAGTTCTTCATAAAGTTTGGGGGGCGGGGGGGAAATTTTGTGCACTGAAAGAATTTTTTTTTAAATATAGAACTTTCTTGGAAGCATATCAAACTTGTGAGTTGGGAGGTGTTCCCAAGTGTGTAACCAGTGAAGTCTCTTTGTATTAAAGTTTATAAATGCTGGCAGCTCTTTGTCTATATATGCTACCTTCTTCTTGGACCCCTTCCCCATTTTATGTACCATGTGCTCTTCTAATTGCCTTTTCCACCTTTTTCCTTACATGGTATTAGTTCCAAAGTTTCAAAGCCAACTGGTGCCCCACTCTTCTTCTTTCTATTATCCTATCTAATAAAAGAGTTATATGCAAATTGACCATCACTCCAATACACAAGATGACTGCCCCATGTGGACACAAGTTAGTTGCCATAAGATGGCCAGCAGGGGAGGGCAGTTGGGGGGTGGCAGCCCTTCAGGGGAGGACAGTTTGGGGGGATCCAGGCCTGCAAGGGATTGCAGTTAGGGGGACCAGGATTGAAGGGGAGAACAGTTAGGGGTGACCAGGCTGGCAGGGTAGGGCAGTTGGGGCTGGGAGGGGGGACCATGCCTGAAAGGGAGAGCAGTTGGGAGGAAAGGAGACCAGCAAGGGAGAATAGTTAGGGGTGACCAGGCTGGCAGGAGAGGGCAGTTAGGGGCAATCATGCCATCAGGGAAGGGCAGTTGGGTGTGGGGGAACCAGGCCTGCAATTGGGAGATATCAGGCTGGCAGGCAGAAGCAGTTAGGGGGAATTAGGCAGCCATGAATGCAGGGAGGCAGGCAAGTGTTTTTAGCCAGCAGTTTTGGATTGTGAGAGGGATATCCCAGATTGAAAAGGGTGTAGGCTGGGCTGAGGGATAAACACCTCCCTGTGCACGAATTTCATGCATTAGTCCTCTAGTCTATCTAATAAAAATGGAATATGCAAATTGACCATCATACCATCACAAATATGCTGGTGCCCAGTCCCCTCAGCCCCGCCAGAGTCCCATGGTCCTTTCAGCCCAACTTGGGGGGTTGGGGGGTGCGGGAGCGGCAGATGTGCATTGCAACCAGAAGCAGCCTCAGCCCCCCAGGGCCAGCCTGAAGTGCAGGCAAGCCTCAGATGGTGGCTGCCCAGCCACCCAAAGCTTTGCAAGGCTCAGGTTACCAGGACGAGCTGAGGCTTGTGCTGCTGGCAGTGACAGCAGTAGAGGTGTGATGGGGGCATCACCTTTCCCTGAACAATGGGCCTCCTTCACCCCTGAAAGCTCCCAAACTGTGAGAGGGGGCAGGCCAGGCTGAGGGACCCCCCTCCTCCAGTGCATGAATTTTCATGCACTGGGCCTCTAGTCTTATAATATTCCTCCATCCTCTGTGTATGTGAGACAAATATTCTGGTAGCTTGGCTCTATCTCTGCGCATTACATATGTCTTCCACTCCCATGGACCCCCTTTGTTAAACCCACCTTCCCTATCTCTATACTCCTTTTAATAGCATTTTAAGGTAACAGCTATATAATATCTAGAACATCCACTTTAATAATAAAACTACATGTATACAAATAGAATATAATTATTAGTCTTATTTGATGAAATTTCTTATGAACTTCAATTATAGTGGAACCAACTTGTCAAAAAAATCAAATCTTTTTTTCCATTAGAAAAATGCAGATTGAATTAATCAGCTCCAGATCCCAAATTATTCCTTGTTTAAACATTTCTTATATACAGTGCATGTCTAATGTACTGTTTTATCCTATATAATAAAAGGCTACTATGTAAATGCACTGTTTAATCCCATATAATAAAAGGCTAATATCCAAATAGATTGAAAGGTAGAACAACCAAACAACCAGTCGTTAAAGATGTGCTGAGCACCAGAGGCATGTAGGCATTGGGTTCTGTGGGATGGTGGAGCAGGTGAATGGGGGCACTAGACCAAGGTGAGGCTCTGGTCACTGTCATCAGGGCAAGCCTCTGGTAGCTACTAAAAATTCTTTCCTCCCGCATATCACTGGCCCCACTCCCACACGCTGCCTGCACCAGATCTGATGCTCACACCTGCTGCTGGTGCCCAGCGCTGGTCCCAATCACTTGGCACCATCAGCAGGTACAAAGGGCAGCTGCCAACCCTGATTACCCCTGAGGTTTTCTCCATATCCCCCAGTCCTGAGGAGCAATTGTAGCAGCAGCTGCTCACACCCACTGACAATGCCAGCCCCACAAGCACCTGATGCTGGCTCCAGGCCTGTTGCTCAGCACCATCAGTGGGTGGGAGCAGTGGCAGCAGGAGTGGGGGTGCTGGCAGACATGGTACCAAGGCATGGTGGCAGGGGTTAGGCAGGGGCACAGAGGATGAGCCGAGACCCACTCCTGTGTCAACCACAGCCTCGAGGCCCACAGTTCCTTTAAGGTGCACAAATTCTTGCACTGGGCTCCTAGTTTATAAATAAACACATCTTTTCTAAAATGTATGGAACCACTCCTTCCTTGCCTCAAAGGAATTTTTCATATATCACTGCCTCTGAAATGCTGTCACCTGATAACTCCTTTTCTTTTATCCAAATAAATAAGTTTTCCCACCTATTTAATTGCCCGTGATACTTGCTTTGTGAGCATTTTTAGACCTTTACCCACATTAGCACACTTTATGGTCTCTGTGTTTTACAAGAGAATAAAGCTGGGGCTAAATGGGATGCTGGCCTCTCTGACAGAGAGACAGTGCCCCAGCCTGCAAGCCCATCTTGATTTTATAGCCAGATTCCAGGAGTCAAAGTAAGGGCAGGGTCAATATGTTTACAATGTTCTTGTGGGTTTTGAATCTACTCAATTCCATGCACCTGATCAAGCTTTGTTTGTTTGCTGCACCTCCTGCAACCCATATTACTCAGCCACGTGGTACCACAGGTTCATACCAGAAGGTCAAGCTCAGAACTTTAGCCTTTGACTATAATTGTGTCATGAGAGAATCATGTCCCTCAGTAATCCAAGGCTTGAACCTGTCCAAAGGCTGTAGCCATTGTCCACAAGAAACACTAGAGGGAATTTTTTTAAAGATCAAGGGATTTCTGAAAGACAAGAGAGTGATTATCATTAAGATTTCTCAGTTAGGATTCTAGCAGCAGAGATGTCTCAATCTAATTAGGCAATTGGGAGAGAGTCAACTGCATGGTTTCCTATAATCCTCAGACTCAGGGATGCAAGTGACAAAGTAGACTGCTGGCCACAGTGAGGAAATTACACCCTAACCCTAAGGGGGTGAGGCCTGGAACCCACACCTTAGAGAAGGTGTGATCTTCAACTAGCTTTGCAGGTGGTCAGAGATAAACTTGCAGGGAGAGAGACAAGAGAACAAACACCCAGACTTTCTTTGCTATCAAGTTTATCTCTGATCTCCTGCTTGGAATTCCAATTGACAGAAGTCAAGCATAAGTCAGAGAGCCAGAGATCCCACTGGTCAAAATGTATGGGCTATTCTTACTAAATGCTACACTTATTAAACATTAAATTTATGAGACCAGCTGGAAAGAAAGAAAGAAAGAAAGAAAGAAAGAAAGAAAGAAAGAAAGAAAGAAAGAAAGAAAGAAAGAAAGAAAGAAAGAGAGAAAGAAAGAAAGAAGGAAAGAAAGAGAGAAAGAAAGAAAGAAAGAGAGAAAGAAAGAAAGAAAGAGAGGAAGAGAGAAAGAAAGAGAGAAAGGAGAGAAAGAGAGAGAGAAAGGAAGGAAGAAGGAAGGAAGGAAGGAAGGAAGGAAGGAAGGAAGGAAGGAAGGAAGGAAGGAAGGAAGGTGTAATTGACCACAAATAGTGTAAAGAATGGATAAGCCTTTATCTCTGGGGAGACAGAGTTTTGATATGAATCCCCTGTCTCCTTAACTTCCTACAAGTAAATAAAACTACCCTGTGACAACCATGTCTCCTTCTGGAATAGGACATCCCAAGTGGAGAAGCCCTGGAGTTTAGTAACAATATGATCTACATAAATCAGCCTCCTGGGATAAAGAGCCAGGTTGAAGGAGAGCAAAGCCTGTATCTACAGATGGAAATGAAAAATATTTAGCAGATAATATTTTTAAGTTACAGTACGGACATTTTAGAACGGTACCTTAAAAAAGAGAAAGAGAGAACAACAAGAAAAGAATTTAGGAACTTACAAACATCCAGGTGTTACCAGACAGGTACTGGCCCATAGTGTGTGAGTTCTTGACTTGGTGCAGGAAAGAGGATGCTCATTAAAGCTGGGGACAGTGAAATAAAAGAAGGGGTTAGGATAGAAGAAGCAACAGCAGAAAGCCTAGGTGGGGCTGCTTTGGCTCTAGAAATATTATAGGAAAGAAGTGAGCCAAGGTGGGACTGCTTCAGCTCAGAGGGAAGTCAGAGAAAAGGGGGCCTTGGAGACAGGATCAGGGACTGAGGCTGGGTGCCACTGCCCACTGCTCCCCTGGTTGCACATCCCTCATGGGGATCCACAGAGTTTAGGGAGAAATAAAAAGTTCATGCCTGGTATAGGGCATGGGCTTGTGCAAGAGCGAGTTTTTGTCTTGAGGACATTTTATCCTTTTTCTTTCCAATCAGCTTCCCAGGTGCATTTTTAATATGCTGATGCATCAAGATAAGTGCATTGCTGAAACCGGTTTGGCTCAGTGGTAGAGCATCCGGTCTGCGGACTGAAAGGTCCCAGGTTTGATTCCAGTCAGGGGCATGTATGTTGGGTGTGGGCATATACCCAATAGGGGGTGTGCAAGAGGCAGCTGGTCTGTGTTTCTCTTTCATCGATGTTTCTAGCTCTCTCTCTCTCCCATCCTCTCTGTAAAAAATCAATTAAAATTTTTTTAAAAAGATAAGTGGATAGGGGAGTTTTGGATAATTCTTTTGTCTGTTTCACTGCATTATTTTACCTTAATTGTGCCTGGCTTTGATGTGATTTTTGATAATTTTCCCTGACTTCATCTGCTCTTGAGTTTAGCTGGCACAAATGGCATGAACTGGGTCTTTGTGTTCTACTTCCCAGACCAGTCTGATTTATGCTATGCATTCTCTAGTTAGGGAGGAGACATATAAACCATTTGCTTCCAAGTGCCCCTGGTTGGGGAAGATAAGGTTTTGTGATTAACAAACTGGCTATAAGCTGCCAATCTTCTCATCTCAGTTTTCTTATTCCATTCATCCAGGAATTTTCCTAGCTTCTTACTCTCCTGCCTCACATGTACCACAGAATCATCTTGCTGGGAAAACCAACTGCTTCACTAACAAGGTGCACACAGACATGAACTGAAAAAATGTGCCTGCTAACACTTGAAACATGAAGGATTTCTGATTTGAATTTTCCTAAATTGAGTCTGTGAACTCTTAATAAAATATTATTGCCTGATTATGCCAATTCTGAAACTTCTTCCATTTGTTAGCATTGTGGGTATTGGTGGTGAGTGAGCAGGGAAGATGCTGGTGGTTACTATCACAGCATAACAAACCATCCCAAAGCCTAATAGTTTAAATCAACAAACTATTTTTCTCACAAATCTGCAATCTGGGCAGGATGAAGTGGGGGTGGCCTATATTTGCTCTTTGCAGCTTCATCAGAGGTGGGTCAGTTGGCATCTGGATAATCTGCTTCCATGTTGCCTCACTTGCCTGGCTGTCAAGTTGGTTCTGCTGGAAGATGAAAGACCAGCCAGGGGAGTGGGCCAGTGACTTCAAATCCCCTTCACATGGCCTCTCAATGGGCAACTGGGGCTTCCTCACCACATGGTTGCCAAGTGCCAAGCCCACAAACCCTAGAGAACAAAGAGGCATTTTTCCTATCTCACTTTTGAAGTCACAACCACACACTGGTTCTCAAAGCAGTCACAAAGTTCATTGATTTTCAAGTTAAGGGATAAACCCAATAATTAAACAGGTGGAAAAATAAACTCAGATTACAAAAAAAAAGGGTGAGATAGAACACATGGTTGTAGTCATCTTTGGAAAATACAATTAATCACATTAACAAATCATACTAAATTAAGAAATGAAATTTACATTATTTCAAAACATATTCCATATTTTTGAAAGTGTATTCCAAATCCAATTAACAACATCTTTAAGTATATTTCTTTCAGCTTCTTCCCTAATATTTTTAAATTTATTCATTATAGTTCTCCAATAAAAATATTTTTTTCTTCTTCATTGCTTTCTTTGATATTTTTCCCTCAGCACATTGCTCTTTAAGTAGTTTAGTTTCCTCTGTAATTGATCAGCATAGATTTTCTTCAAGGCCTCTTCCTGACTTTGCAGCTTTTCCCCTATTTCCATATAGGTGGCATCAGAAAATGAGCCCCTCCATTCTCCTGTACCACTTCCTCTATCAGCTTCACCAGCTCCTGCAGTTAAGCTTCCTTCTCAGCCTCATCTGTGCTTTTGTTATTGAAGGCACAGCAGTGGTTCCCACACTCCTTGATGATGCTTTGCAGGTTTACCTCTGTTTCTTCTATAAACTCATGCAGTGTGAGATCACCCAATTCATCTTTGCGAGTGAACAAGACGATCATGTGCTTCATGACTGAGTTGCCAAAGAGGTTCTTGATCAATGCAACTGTGCTCTGCTCCTCTTCCATGTAGCGGCCCACTTGTAGAACCAGGATGATAGCGTGGGGCCCAGGGTAGGAGTAGAGGGCCCAATCCCTTATATGCTCACAGGTAGTCTTCAGTGTCTTCATGGTATGAGAAAGCCCTGGGGAGTCCACGACAAATAGTTCCCTCCCCTTACAGTGTTGGATTACTCTTTGACATTTCTTGGTAGTAGGGGAAAGACCAATTTTAGATTCAAATGCTTTTCTGCCAAGGATGCTGTTTCCTGTTGCACTTTTTCCACTTCTGGTTTTCCCCACCAGAACAATCCTCAGAGTGTTGTCCTGACAGGCAGCCATCTTCTTTCAAGAGACTCTGGGGTGCAGGTACCAACAGGACCTCAAGGAAGGGAAGGAAAAGGGAAAATGATACTTAGGTAAGTAGGGACCATTCTCAAACCTATTTTCTTTGTTCTTGTCCCCCATGAAAATTAGTAATCAACTTTTACTCATCTGGAGGAAATAATAAAGCAGAGTTTTCCCACAAAAGAGTACTATGTCCAGGTGCTTTCACAGGGGAATTCACTTAAACCTCTACAACACCGATCATCTCAATATTATGTAAGATATTTTTGATCATATAAAAAAAGGGAAATCTTTCAATTCTTTTATGAATCAAGTGTGATGTTGATTCTAAAGGCTAACAGAGATTTGGCCAATAAATAAAGCTATAGACCTGTCTCATTTGGAAATATTCATATCAAAATTTGTTGTTACAACACAGCTTATTAATAGATGAATTAGAAAATTACCCAGTGCAGTCAAAACATTTGACCAAATTAAAAACTAATCCATGTTTAAAGCCTTTTATAGATTGAAATTATAGATAATTATCTACCATGATCTTATAAAACAATAAATTTAAATTTTTTATTATAACTTTTACCTCTACTTGAGAGTGGACTATAAAGTTAAAATAATGAGTTATAAAGTTTTAGAAGGAAGAAAAAGTAAATATTTCTCTAACATTATTTTATAGTAGAGGCCTGTGCATAAAATTTGTGCACCGAGGTGTCTCTCAGCCCAGCCTGCACCCTCTTGCAGTCTGGGGGCCCTTGGATTATGTCCACCCACCTGCTCACTGCTCCTTATAACTTGATTTGCTGCTCCTTAGCACTGCCCTGGAGCCAGGAGAGGCTCCTGCTATCATCACTGAGCCCACCAGCCAAGAGCCCAGCTTCTGGCTGAGCTGCGCTCCCCCTGTGAGAGCATACTCACCACCAAGTGACAGCTTCTGCATTGAGCATCTGCCTCCTGGCTACCAATGCACATCATAGCAACCAGTCATTCCACTGACAGTTTCACTGTTTGGTCGATTTACATATTAGGCTTTCATTATATAGGACATTATAAATTCATGCCCAGGGGTTTGTGTCCCTCAGTTCATCCTGCACCCTCTCCAAACTGGGACACCTCCAGGAATTTTGGGACTAAACGGGCAGTCGGACATCCCTCTCACAATCTAGGACTGCTGGATTCCAACTGCTCGCCTGCCTGCCTTCCTGATTGCCCCAAACTGCTCCTGCCTGCCAGCCTGATCACCCCCTAACCAATCCCCTGCCAGCCTGATTGATGTCTAACTGCTCCCCTGCCAGCCTGTTTTCCCTCAATTTCCCTCATCTGCCAGCCTGGTCATCCCTAACTGCCCTACCCTGCAGGCTATATCCCTCCCAACTGCCCTCCCCTGCTGGCCTGATTACCCACAACTGCCCTCCCCTCCTTGCCATCTTATGTTCACATGGTACCAGGTCCTTTGACCACATGGTGGCAGCCATCTTGTGTGTTGAATTAATGGTCAATTTGCATATTACTCTTTTATTTGATAGGATAGCAGCCTGGTGCATGGGTGGGGGCAAGCTGGTTTGCCCTGAAGATTGTTCCAGATCAGGATGGGGGTTCCCTTGGGGCATGGGGTGGCCTGGGTGACAGGCCTGTGGTGGTTTGTAGGCTGGCCATGCCCCCTGGTGACCCTAGCAAAATCCCTTGTATCTGTGATTTATGTACCTTCGACAGTTGAAACTTTGTAGCCTGGAGCTTAGCCAAGACTACTGCTCACTCCATGGTGGCAGCCATTTCTGTTGGATTTATTTATCTTCTATCATTGAAACTTTGTAGCCTTAAGTGTAGGCCAAAACAGGCCAGGGCTGCAGAGCTTGGCTTCCTCCATTGCCAGGGCAACCATACTTTCCTGCTCTCTCCAGCTCCATGGCTGAAGCCATTTTTGTCGTGATTTATTTATATTCTATCATTGAAACTTGGTACCATGGAGTAGAGGCCTGGCTAGCCAGGGTGTACAGTAAGATTGGATTCCTCTATTGCCAGGGACACTCAAGGCTCCCTTTCTCTGAGGCGGCAGTCATCTTTGTTGGGTTAGTTTGCATACTCGCTCCTGATTGGCTGGTGGGGTGTGACTGGTGGGAGTGGTTTGTGGGTGTAGTGGAGTGATGATTAATTTGCATATAACTCTTTTATTAGATAGGATAATTATAAAATTAAAATTTTTGTCATCACCATTTTTTTTAGGCAGGTGAAATATAGTGGATTATAAACTTCATTTGAATGAAGAAAAAAGAGAAGTTATACAGCACCATGAAGAAAAAGAACAAGGAGGAAGGGATAGCTCTGCCAGGAGTCAAGCATTGTAGTTTCTATGATTACAGAAGTGTGATGATGGTGCACAAATGGAGAGAACAGTGAACCAAAACAGAAAATTCAGAAACAGACCAAATTAATCATACCTTATTCATTTATATTAATTCAATTACACTCTGTTATAGTTAGATTCAAATGGCAGCATACCACATCAAAGGGGCCAAAGATGTTGCAATAAAGCAATTTTAGGGTAATCATATAATCACACAGAAAAAAGAAAAAAATTGCATGCATTGCCTCATGCCATTCAAATTGCAAGCAGATTACAAGTTTAAATAAAAGAAAATCATGGATACATTATTTGTAACCTGGAGGTAAGGAAACTATTTCTAAGATTTGAAATAAAGTAAGGAAAAGAATTAATAAGTGTGATTACATAAAAATATCACAGATAATGCGGAACAAAAGACACCTTAGAAAAATTAAAGCAAAAAATGTCAAATTAGTGAAAATAATATCTTTCAGCTTACAACAAATGGGATACATGTTCTTGCTATACTCAGAAAATTAAAAAGTATAGAAACCAAATACTAGGAACTTGTTAGAATATGGAGCAAGAGATGGGAATAAATATTCAGAGAATGATGAATTTAAATGTACCTTAAATATATCAGAAAACATTAACATACACTCTGAGAAAAATGAATCAAAACAGAAAAAATAAAATCACCAAAAATATTAATTAAATTACACCTCTATTTCTGAAGTGAGATACTATTTAACACCTCCATGTTTGGCAAAAATTCAATGTTTGCTATTATAATCTGTTGGCAAAGGTATGAGGGAAACAGGTCCTCTCCTGCATTGCTGGTGAGAATGGAAAACCAGTCCAAACCCTATCGAAGGGAAGTCAGCACTATACTGCCAACATACATATGCATTTTCCCATTCATTGTCAGTCCCCCAATTTAATATTTATTATCCCTTAAATACACGGACAAAAAATGCAGAAAATAACATGTAAGGCTGTTTATTGCATCATTATTTGTATTAGCAAAAGACCAAAAACCTCTCAAATGGTCATCAGTAGGAACTGATTGAATTACTTAAGATTTATTCACACAGTGAAGGGCTATCCAAATGAAAAGGAATGTGTCTCTCTATACATGCCTGGAGAGGTCTCCAGGATACATCATTAAGTGGGAAAAGCAAAGTAAAGAAAATAATGTAGAGTTTACTTACCATTTCTCTAAAAGGAGGAATATGCACTACATATATAAACATAATACATATATTTTTATATATATCAAAAGGCAATAGCAGGATACTCTGAAAACTAAACCAACAAAAATTTACTTACATGAGAATGGGAGAAGCAGGGTGGAGATGACAGGGACAGAAGCTGAAAACTGGATGCCTTTGTTACACTAAGATTTTATAGATATTATCTTGAAACCATATAGGTAGTTTACATAATTATACAAGGAAAATTATATTTTTAAGTACTAAAACCAAATGGCAAACATATCTGATTTTATATTGTGGAGTGGGTGAACCATATAAGGAATTGGTCCAAGACACTTAAAAAAGCAATACTTTCATTGTCCATATTTAATGGCATTAACTTAAAATTTTAAAAATAACCTGAAAAAATATGAAATTATTTTCAGAAATTCTATTCTTGTTTTTGTATGAGTGTGTGTGTGTGTGTGTGTGTGTGTGTGTGCATGCACGCAATTTTGAAGTCCATTTAAAGGCATAGAGACAATAATGAACTCAGTGACAATGACCACCCTCAGTAACTGGAGTGTGGTTTTCAAATGCCATTTACCACCAAAACATCAGGGTTTTATAGACTACTGATTCTAGGATAGGCAGAGTTGTAAACAAGAAAGCTAGGATAGCCAAAACCGGTTTGGCTCAGTGGATTGAGCCTTACCCCCCAGACTGAAGGGTCCCGGGTTCAATTCTGGTCAAAGGCATGTATCTTGGTTGAGGGCACATCCCCAGTAGGGGTTGTGCAAGAGGCAGCTGATCAATAATTCTCTCTCATCAGTGTTTCTAACTCTCTATCCCTCTCTTTTCCTCTTTGTAAAAAATCAATAAAATATATATATATATATATATATATATATATATATATATATTTTTATTTTTATTTTTATTTATTTTTTTAAAGAAAGAAAGCCAAGATAGTCTCAAAAATCACTGGGATCTTATGGGAAGGACGTAAGAGTCAATCTCTAGAAAATGCAACTGGACATTTTTGAGAGCATCAATAATAACTGTAATAAATCAAAATATATCAGATATCTTAAAATACTTGTTCATAACAAGTCCTTGTGCTTAAAATAGTCATTCACTTCCTGGGGAATGTGCTAGGAAAGCATTTCATTGTTATGAACATTGACAAATAAAAAAAGAAATGGAGCATTTATTTTGTCTTTCAGATACAACTGTACCTCATGGAAATGAGAGAATGGTTGGAGGGAACTTTCATTTTATAGGATTTTCCCATCTAATAAATAAGGAAAGAATGATAGAATTTGATATCATTATTTCTGACCCTTAATGGAATTTAGGCTATCATTAACATCAATTAATGCCAAAGAAAGAGAAACAACCAAAGATCATGTGCTTTCAAAGGGAACTTTACAGCTGAACCTATGACGTATTCCCAATAAATAGTCAAACCTGAGTCAGAGCAAGCCTCTCCTTAAATAATTTCACCCAAAACACTGGGACTAGAAGAGCAGGTGAAATGACACCCTGAGATTGTTAATCAACAAAATGCAAATCGCACTGTTCCTTTGGAAAAGAAGACTTCCTCTAGAAGGAAACAGAAAAGGTGAGAAAGCAATATATTAAATTAAATATAAAAGAAATCAAACAATTATAATTTATGAAAATTAATTTGATCCAATTTCAAACATCCAAGGCTTGCCAGAAGCCACAAGGACCTGGAAACCATCAAGTATCCTCCCCAGCAATTTCAGAAATTGAGTGGTTTTGCCAACCTTTTGATGCTAGACGCCTAGAACTATGGGACCATAAGTTTCTGTGGCTTTAAGCTACACAGTTAGGGGTACTGTGTTACATCAGCCCTAGGAATCTCACACAACACCTTTCTCCTTCCCTCTTCATGTTTCATAAGCTCAGCATCTCAGAGATTTCCCCTTCTGCATGAGCTTGTGTTTACTACAGTAGTCCTTCCCACCCCCACCCACACATCTGGCCCAGGTGGGCCACAGAGGTTGCTAATGAGGGAAGTGCTGACCTTCTCAGAAAGGCCTTTAAACTCTGCCTGACCCTGTCTCTCAGCAAAGCCTCACTGTCCAGGGCTCCCAGGTCCTATAACCAAACCAACCCATTCTCCTTATTTTTACAGTGTCTGAACTCAGCCTTTACTGAAGAATTTAGTAAATGTATGCAGCACCAAAACAAACCTCAAATCCTTTCTTTTTGAGAGAGAAAGTGCTAATGAAGGGTTCCTGGACTCTCAAGGGAGTGGGCAGACTACCAAGCTGGTGTGAGCACAGCAGGTCCTGAGACCACCTCTGCCTGTGAGCATGCTCCAGGCCCACTGGCAAGACCAACCTCACACTCCAGAACAACAAAGTCACACCAAAGAAAAGTAGTTTCACAAAAAATCAGAGACAAAAACAACAGTATGATGGTTAATAGTCAAAAGGAGAATGGAGGTGTGTAAGGGGTAAATGGAGTCAAATCTATGGTGATGGAAGGAGACCAGTATTTTGATGGTAGGTACACCATGTAATATACTGATAATGTACCATATGATTTCACCCTAGATATACACATACTATTAATAACCAATTTATTTTAAAAATTAAAATAAAATTTAATTTTTAAAAAGTATAAATAGTTTCATCTAAAAAATAGAGTAGGGCCTCATCCCTTACAAAGTAAAAAAAAAAAAAAGTGTTTTTGCATTTAAATATAGAGGTGCCACCTTGCTCAGCTGGCAGCACACAATGCTAACATGTCTGACAGTATGTCCCCTTCTGTTAACATCAGTGACACTGGTTTTGATCCATGAGCTACACAGCAGATTGTCACATTAGCACATCAGCCCTATTGTCTGCCATTAACACATGAAATGCAGTCAGGAAAGCTGTAATGTTCTGGTTCTGCCACTAGCAGCATCTATGGTTTTGGACAAAATAATAACCCCTCTGGGACCTGGAATCTCTACAGAGAAGAAGACAGATTAAGTGTCAGATCACCTAAGTCTGATTCCTCCAAGAAATTACACCATACACCAATATCTGGGCCTTGCCCCATGAGAACAAGTCCTCAGACTCTCCCACTGGTTTGAATCCTGAGCCCTGCTTACGCACACTTCCTCTCAGATGTTGTTTGGTTGTAGTGATAAACCTGTGCCAATGAACAGGGTTCTTCATGGAAGAGCACATGGAGCATCCAGTCCTGGGACTCTTGGCTTGAGGGTCTGTGTGAAGGAGCAATATCACTGCAGGCCTCGGCTCCCATGCTTTGACTGCCTGGGATCATAAGAGTCCAGTGTAGTTACAGACAGTGACAGATCCCAGCCCCATTACCATGTGGCACCAACAGCCAAGAAGGCAGGAAGCAGGGAAGCAAGTGTGCTTCTCCCACAGTTCTCTGCCACTCTGAGCACACCCTCCACTCCCATCCTTACTCATCTGCCAAGACTGTTTAGTCACTTTACTTTATAAACTTTTGTTTGCTTGAACAAACCTGAATTCTTAGCCCTTCCATGACCCTACGAGCACAAGAATTGGCTGCTCAGAACAGGAACCCAGAAAGAATTCAGAGGCTGCTGGATCTATCTGTTAACATTCAGTCATTTGCCTCCTTTCTGGGATTTTCATTTTGGTTTGCACAATTTCTGCTGTTATCTGCATTTCTTCCTTTTGGGTTTAATTTGACTTTTATTTATATATATATTTTTTTGCTTCAGTTTAGTTTTCCCATAAACGTATGTCCTTAAGTACTTTATTAATACTGATAAATGCTGTAAGTACATCTTTACCAAGGGACAAAGGTGCAATTTTAATGTCTATCCCAGTGTATCACAGCACAAAATTTGTTATTGTTTCTCCTAATCCACTCTATTCCCAAGAAATGAGCTACAGGATGATCTATTGTAAACTCATTTGTGCACAGGAAAGCGCGCATCCTGCCTCCACTGCAGCACTTTCTGGCCCTCACTTCCTCCTTGTTCTTTTTAACTCATCACTTGAAGTTTTGGTCACAGCACAGGCTAGAAAGGCTAGGTTACAGGGCCCATGTCCCCTTATCTGTACCTGCTGAAGTGTTCAGAGGGGTGAGAGGAGAAGGCTGGGCCAAGAAAAAACTTCACCATAAAGATCACCCTGAAATCTGTTCAGGGTCACTTTGGACCCCTCCTTGGCTGTTGCTGACCTGAGGATAAAATGGAGGAGTTGTCCTGTGAGTCTCCAAACCCTCACCTGTTCCTCCTCCAGAGCAGGCACAACACTTAGCACTTTGACTCTGATATGAGCCAAACAAAATAAATTCTACTCTGAATTGAACCAGTGCTCATGAATTTTGCCATCTTCAAATACTAACAATTATATTCTCAAAGCTTAACTGGTGAATAAACAGCTGATGCAGCTGCATTGTTTTGGAATATTCCTTTTTTCTTTCTTTCTTTCTTTCTTTCTTTCTTTCTTTCTTTCTTTCTTTCTTTCTTTTTTTAAAATGAATCTTTATTGCTCAGATTATTACAATTGATTCTCCTTTTTCCCCCCATGGCTCCCTTCCACCCAATTCCCACCCTACCTTTTACCCTTACTTCCCACCCTCTCATTGTCCTCATCCATAGGTATAGGATTTTAATCCAGTCTCTACCTGTACCACCCTATACCCCTTTCCCCCTGATAATTATTAATCCACTCCCTTTCTTTGCCCTTGATTCTATTATTTTCACCAGTTTATTCTGTTCCTCAGATTTTTAATTCACTTGATTTTTAGATTCACTTGTTGATATATATGTATTTGTTGATCATAATTTTTTATCTTTTTTCTTCTGCTTTCTCTTCTTAAAGAATACTTTTCAACATTTCATATAATGCTGGTTTGGTGGTAATGAACTCCTTTAGCTTTTTCTTATCTGTGAAGCTCTTTATTTGCCCTTCAATTCTGAATGATAACTTTGCTGGGTAGAATAATCTTGGTTGTAGGTTCTCACTATTCATCACTTTGAATATTTCTTGCCACTCCCTTCTGGCATGCATAGTTTCTGTTGAGAAATCAACTGATAGTCCTATGGGTGCTTCCTTCCTTTGAGGTAATTAAGTGCTTTTCTCTTGTTGCTTGTAAGATTCCCTCTTTGTCTTTTGCCCTTGGCATTTTGATTATGATGTGTCTTGGTGTGGTCCTCTTTGGATTCCTTTTGTTTGGGGTTCTGTGCACTTCCTGTCCTTGTAAGTCTATTTCTTTCACCAGGTAGAGGAAGTTTTCTTCCATTATTTCTTCAACTAGGTTTTCAGTATTTTGCACTCTCTCTTCTGGCACCACCATAATTCTGATGTTGGCACACTTGAAGTTGTCCCAGAGGCTCCTTACACTATTTTAACTTTCTGGATTCTCTTTTCTTCTTTCTTCTCCAGAGGAGTGTCCTTTGGCTCTTTGTATTCCAAATATTTGACTTGATTCTTGTGATCCTCCAATCTGCTGTTGGATCTCTGTATAATGTTATTTCTATTTTGGTGAGTGTTTGTTTATTTTCTAGTTGAGTCTCATTAAATTTGTCAGCCTTTTCTAAGAAATTCTTGAAAAACTTTATAACCGTGGTTTTGAATTCTATAGCCAGTCTTTTGTTCTCCTCCATCTCTTTTGTTTGAGATCTATTTTCTTTTCTTGGCATTTTCACGGCTTCCCAGAGTTGGTAGGATTGCTTTGTGTGTTTGGTGTCCTATAAGGCCCTGTGGGTCAGCCTCCCCAATTACCTGAGGTAGACTTTCTTGGTGCTCCCCTTTGTGGACTGCATGTACAACCTTGTTACAGTTAAGTCTTGATTGTTGTTGTTATCACTTGGAGGAATTGACTTCCTCGCCCATTGGATATGAATATCAGCTGTGTCTACTCCAGGAACTTTCTGTATTGGAGACAGTCTTATAATATCTGACTTGCAAAATTTCAAAAGCTTCTATGCTCAGCATGGATGGGGCGGAGTCTCAGGGATGAGCTGACAGCCTTGGCTTCCCATCAGCCCTGCCCTTGTGCACAAGCCTCAGACCTCTGCCTTTTGCAGCTCCCCTGAGTTTCTGCCTGATCATCCAGATTCCTCATGCAATAGTGTGAGTGCCCCAGGGGCTCGCCCAGAATTGGGTTGGGTCTCTGTATTCTGGAGCTTCTGACTCCTTCCACTATGGAGAGGCCACAGTGGCCTCCGTGGTCAGACATCTCTGAGTGCACTCACTTGCACGCGACTGTAGACCCTGCCCACTGAGGCTCCCAGCTCCCCCATTCTCCCAGTCTGAGTCTCAAGGTGCCTTTATCTACACTGCAAAATCCACCAATATGAGCCTGGGTCCACGGAATTTTGGCTGGGGTTGGGGTTCAGTGCAGTTGGAAAGCTTTCAGTGCAATTGGAGACTTCCTTTCCCATCCCGCCTGCCAGGCATTTGGCTGCCCTTCCTCTCCGTGCACGAGTGTCTCCCTACCTCAGCGCTTTGCGGCTTCTGATCTGATCCATGAGCCTTTCTTTTTCTTTCTAGATGTAGATTTTCCACTCTCACAGCTTTCCTGTGGTTTTGAATGACGTCCGTTCTTTCTTTTAGTTGTTGTTTTAAAATTGTTGTGCCAAGGAGCAGCTTAGGTGCTTACCTAGGCCACCATCTTGGTTTCTCCCCTGGAATATTTCTTGAAGAAATATTATTTGAAAGTATCACTTAAAATTAGAATTAGGGAACTTATTTATGAGCTGTGAAGAACCACAAATGACTGTTTGGATATATAAGGAGGCACCAGCATTTCTCCTGTCCTCTGCATTTATAACACATCTGCATTGATTGAAAAGCCAAGGACCCCAGATAAACAATGCAATCTGGAAGGCAAGGGAGCTGTTACCCAGGCCCCATTTAGCAATAGTTCATTCAAATCCACTAAAGAACAACAAAAATGGAACACAAAATTATACAAAATCCATGTACTCAAGAGGAAGGAAGATGAGGAGACCTAGCAGAGTAACCAACACTGAATCTAAAACTACTGACTGTATTTCCATTTTCAAACTGGATTGTGAGGGGCCCTGCAGAGTTATAGCTGGTGGAACAACCATATATGGTGATTTTTTTTTACAATTAAAGACTCTAAAACTGCCCTAAGGTAATATAGCAAATGAAGAAATGTTCATTTTTTACAATGTACCAAATTTTAGTAATAGGAGTGAGAATCTTGACTACCTTTTCTGCAAGCATGGTCGCGCCTCCCCCCCCCCCCAACTGATTTCCCCTACAGGCCTGGGTCCTCCCACAACTGCCATTCCCTGCAGGCCTGGTTGCCACCAACTTTCCTCCTCTGCCAGCCTAGTCACCCCTAACTGCCCTCCCCTGCATGCTTAATCACCCCCTACTTCCCTCCCTTGTAGGCCTGGTTTTTCCCAGCTACCTTCTCCTGCTGGCCATCTTGTGGCAGATATCTTGTGTCCACATAGGGGCAGCCATCTTTGACCACATGGGAGCAGCCATCTTGTGTGTTGGAGTGATGGTCAATTTGCATATTACTCTTTTATTAGAAAGATTAGAGGCCTGGTGCATGGGTGGGGGCCAGCTGGTGTATCCTGAAGAGTGTTCAAGATCAGGGTAGGGGGTTCCCTTGAGGCATGCTGTGGTCTAGGTGAGAGACCAGTGATGGTTTGCAGGCTAGCCACATGCCCTGGCATCCCAAGTGGAGGCCCTAGAATCTGGAATTTATTCTTCTTCTATAATTGAAATTTTCTAGCCTTCAGTGGAAGCCAGGGCTAGCCAGGAGCTTGTCTTGCTCCATAGCAGGGGAAACCCAGGCATCCTGATTGTTCTATGGCCACAGCCATCTTGGTTGGGTTAATTTTCATACTCGCACTGAATGGCTTGTGGGCATAGCTCGTGGGCATAGAAAAAGTATGGTCAATTTGCATGTTTCTCTTTTATTAGTATAGATGAACGTGGGGGAAAACTAGGTGAAGTTAGTGGGAGTTGCATTCTTCACTAGAGACAAGGAACTGGCAAGAATGTGTGAAAATAAGATCCCAGCACATTAAGTAAATTTACTTAATTTACACTAAGTAAAACCCCTCATTATATATAAGAAAAGTCAACTCAGAGAGTGTGAGTTAGACTTGGTCATATCCTGCCTAACCTGATCAGGTGCTCATCAACATAATCCTGTTCTAGCTTCCCTCCTTCCCTCCACTCAGTAAATGGCTATTTTTCTCAACTTTCTCAGGACGCTCTGGGGAGGAAGACCTACAGATTTGGCTAGAGTAAGCCCTGCCAGTTTTCATCCTCTCCCTATTTTCCCATTTTTAATACTGAAAACACCTTCATTTGATTTGAGAACCAGGAGACTTTGCAGGTGATTCCTGGCACCAGGACCTCCTTGCTGGCACTGTCCCAAAGAAGGAGGCTCTCAAGTAGACATTTTATGGGAAATATTGAAGACAAAAGGAGTTAAGATTTGTCATCAAGGCTGGACGTGAAAACAGGCCTCAGAAACCTAATATGCTCTTCTCCTCTGAGGTTATAACCCCTGAGAGGACAAGTGCTAGTGTCACAGAGAGCTGTGTTTCCCAGGGAACTGCCTCAGTGGTGAATGTTCCTGTCTCTAAGTTGTCACCATTCCCCCAAACCCCCCCTCTGGGCTTCCTGCCTCTGAATTCTGAGATTCAGGATACTTCCCCATATGCTGGGAGGAAGAGCCTGTTGCACTCATAACCAGAGGAGAGCAGTAGGTCAGGGTTTTTTGGGCCAACCGCAGAGCCTGTCACTGATTCTGCAGGAAAGCTAAATGCCAGCAGGAGAAGAGAACATGCCAGCCAGTAGGATCTTTGAGGACCTAGAAGCTCAGTGTCTATAAGAAGCTCACTGAGTGAACACCTCTATTCTAGTAGATACCAGGAAGGGGCATGTGATCTAGTAGGAGGAACTCCCCACTCTCAGGTGTGTGAGGATGCCTGACTTTCACACACAGCAGCTTCAGGAGCACTGGCAAGCATCTCCTCCAGCCTAGAGGGACAGGCTCTTGCTTGGGCTGTCATCTCCTAACCTACTCCCCTAACAAGAAAGGAATGGGTCTTCTCTCTCTCCACAAGAAATTAAATCACCCTTTAGAAGGCATCAAAGACTCCCCGTGTGCATATCCAGTAAGGCAAAGAGATTTCTGAGGACATATAACTGAGTCTAAACTCAGAACACTTTAATTGAAAATCCTGTGTGTGTCTGGGCTGAACCACCTAAAGCACTCCACTCTCCTCCAAGTGTCCAGAAAGCAACTTGCCAGAGACTGCAAAGGTCATGACCACGGTCTTCCCTTAAACATCTGCTCCTCAACAAAAGCTGCCCAGGACTGTGTGTGTGGCTGTGCCCTCTGCACTCCCTCCCCTCCTATGCATGACTGGACTAGGAGTTCTGATTCAGACACTGAGATTAGGCACTGAGCACATCATAATCTTTGCCTGGGATGTGGGGGCGCTTATATTCTGAAAGTACAGATTGCAAAGCAAAATCTTTTAAAAATACACATTTGACAGAATCCCCTAGATCAGTGTTTCCCAAACTTTTGACATATGTGTACCCTTTCAATAATTTTCCTAACGCTGAATACCCCTCATACTCATGAGAGCATAGAATTAGGCAGAGCTAAGCATGGTGCAGTGCATATCCCCACCCAACTCCAGTGCAAAGCATACCCCCACCAAACTCTTCCCATACCCCTGGAGGTATGCGTACCACACTTTGGGAAACACTGCAATTCCCAGAGAAAGAAGGTTCAGGAAGCCCTCAACTAGGTGAATAGACTCAGTCCCTTGGAGGTTTAACATATAAGATCTCACATAGTTTCCATTAGTCTATGACAGAATGTGTATGTAATCCCACATTTCAGCTCTCTGGACCCATCTAAGAACTCTCTAAATCCCAGCTTGCCCAAGGTACTGTCAGTTTCCTGAACCTTCTCATCTCCACCTTTGGCCAGGATTCCTTGCATTAGAAAAATTCCTGCTCTTTGCATCTGTGGCTGTTTCTCCATTTCTGCTCTGGTGTCAGTCATGGGAGTGTATTGATTTTCATGGGGGTGAACAATGTGAAGGTTTTGGGTGTGGGGGGAGTCCTGCAGAAATATGAATGCCTTTGGATTGAGGACCAGGCCAGCCCATCATCTAAGTCCTTTGGCCAGAGACAAGGTATTCAGCCTGCCTCTCCCTTGCCTTCTACTTGTGCAGTGCCAACTACATAGAACAGTCACCTGTGGTAACTTGGTGGACAGCATGAAGAAGTGGAAATAGAAATGGAAGGTAAAGCACAGACAGGGCTCATACAGAGTGTGGGGGAGGCTGAAACAGTCATAGGCCTGGAGCACAAGGCAGCTACCAAAAGCCTGACAACTGCTCTCTGGGGAACATGTGAATGTCCTCTGCCTCTCCAGCCCCCTTGTCCTGAGGCTGGAGAGGCAGAAGACAGACTGCGCTGTGCACAGGGACTTGGTGAGCATAGACTGTTTGATTGTATTAAATACTGACTGACTGGGTGGAGACACTTTACTTGGAGAAGCCTAAACTTTGGGGTAAAGATGTCAGGAATGGGAGGGGAGTGTCCCAGTCTCTCCAGGACATTGAACATATTTAGAAACATTGAGACAGGACAGTGAGTTGACTCCCAGAGCAGAGTCAGTGGCTGCAGATCACCTGGGATATAGGTTTCTTCTCCAATCTCCAAAACCAAAACGACAGTTCTCTTCTTTTTTGTCTCCAAGGCCAACCACCCTAAGTGTTTCCCTTGGCCATGCCAAATATTCTAGTTCTCATGGTTTTTCAAAGTCTCTCCTGGCTGCTGAATCTCCTGGGGAAACTTAGTATCTACAGCTTTGGTCACTAATATAGATTTATCTCTAAAATTTAATATCTATAGCTTTCTCACTACCTTAATAGTTACAACCTCCTGCCTGCCCTTTGAATTTGATGTCCTTGAAAAGACAAAACCAAAATCTCCAGACCCTGTCACAGTATCATTCCAAAACCAGCCCATGTCCTTCCAATGTTCTTTCTCCTATTCTGACATTCTGGGGAATCTGGAAGCACAACTGTGTCTGTGTGTTGTCACTAGCTTTTTGGATTTGGTTTAACTACCTGATATATTACAGGTAGTTAAACCTATTTAATAAATGAATGAATGAAATTGTGTTTTGGGATTCTTTTGGGTAAAATTGGAAGGAAAGGAGACATGAAGATAATGCCTATGATAAGAATATGTGCATACTTGCCCCCTGGTGTGAGCTCTGTGAGGAGAAATGGGCAAACTCAGGACTAAACAGATGACCCCAAACATGTTTGAGGTGAAACAGTAAGAGCCCTGAATGTGCATTTAACTGGGTCTGTGTCCCTGCCCAGCTGGGAGATCTGAACTTGATTAGCTTACGATTCCATTCCTCGAGTATAAAATGAGGATAAGAAACCTACTCTGATCTCCATAGAAGAAGATGAAGAGAGCATCAGATCATGCACTTGATGGAGTGTGATTCACCAGGTATAAGGTTAGAGATCTAGGATGGAGGATTAAATGGGTGTCTTATTAGCAGGTTTAACAAGAAGAGGAGTGATGAGGAGAGAGAAAGGGAGAGAAGAAAGATGGAAGAAAGGGATCTCATCTAATCCTCTCAATAACCCCAGAATAAACAACTCAGTACTCTTAGTCCCATTTTAGCATAAAGGTTTAACTTAGATTAAGCAACTTCTGAGGTGACACAACTGTCCAATGGTGGGACTATGAGTCAAACCCAGAGTGTTTGGGACTCCAGATAGCTCTCTATCCCCAGGCTACTGACCCTTCCTGACCATATTCCCTGGGTTGGAATCTGGGAGAAGTATAGCAGAGGCCACCGAAGCCTCAAATAAAGACAGCTCTGGAAGGTGTGGACTACCAGGGATAATGGAGGTGAGGTCATGTCTGGAATGATGAGGGGGATCCCCTAGAGCACATGTGTCAAACACAAGGCCCGCGGGCCAAATCCAGCCCGCCAGGCCTTGCAATGTGGCCCGCACCGCGCTGTCATCACTGCACTCCGCTGTCAGTTTATGACATTGTCAGTTTATGACTGTTCAGTAAACCATTCGGCCCGCGATTTAGGCTGGATTTTAGATTTTGGCCCCTTCTCTGATTGAGTTCGACACCCCTACCCTAGAGTAATATCCTCCAGCTGTTGAGCATCTAGAGGTAAACATGGCTACACCAGGGTGACAGAGATACTTGGTGAAGATCCACCTGAATTCAGTAAGGCTTTGGTTGGAAAGCACAGTTAAGACATTGTTCTTATTTCAAGGGCTTCCGGGTCCAGGTAACCAGTATATGTTGCTTTAAGCATTGGAAGCCCACAGATGATTTGTCTTCCAGGTTCCAAATACACCATGCAGGCCATGCTGAGGCTCATCCTGGTGGGGAAGACAGGGGCTGGGAAGAGCCCCACCGGGAACAACATCCTAGGCCACAGACATATCCACTTCAGACTCACAGCCACTTAGGTGACCAGAACCTTTGATGTGGGGAGCAGCAGGCGAGACAGGTGGCATGTGGAACTCATCGACACCCCGGATCATTTTAGGTCCCTAATCCCAAGGTCAGACTATGCGGAGCGAGAAGATGCTACTTGCTGTCCATACCTGGGCCCCAAAGAGCTGATTCTTGCTACTTAGCTGGGCTGCTTCACTGTGTAAGACCAGCAGGCCATGAGGTAGCTCAAGGTGCTATTCAGGAACAGATGGTGGCAAGAGCCATCCTGCTGTGTACATGCAAGCAAGACCTGGGCTGGGACTCTTTGCAGTTCTTCCTGCACCACACTGACAATCTTGTGGGCTCTGGTAGCTGATTGAAGGGGGCACCTTGGACAACTGGAAGGTGGGCAGTGACCTGGATGCCCCAGTGAAAGAGCTACTGGTGCTGGTGGAGCGACTGGTGCTGGACCACTCAGGTTACCCCTACTTCAACCTTGTGTACTTCCTGGAGCAGGTGCTGGCTTTCTGAAGCCCTGGGGAGCATCTGTCACGGGTGGCAGCAAAGTTTGTGGGCTGAGTGTGGAGGCGATGAGGATACGGGCTCCTATGCTGGCTGCACATGTGTATGGCAGCATGGAAACTGCACACAACTGCGCTGCTGGGCTTCCTAGTCCTGTGTTGCCAGCTGGAGTCCAGAGGCCATAGTTGAGGTCCATCCTGAGTGACAGAGTTTATATATATATATATATATATATATATATATATATATATATATATATATATATATATATATATATATATGTAGGACTTTGAACCATCACCCGACAATCTCATTCTTCCCTGGAGTCTGTGCCTCCGGGGCCCACAGGCTTTCCTTGTGTCCCTCATCTTGTAGTAACCTACCAACCCAAAGACAAAAATCCTGCCTGCTCCCATCTCCCTCCAAACCAGCCCCTGGGACCTCGTCATTCCTGAGCTCTTCTTACTGGAGACCAACAAGTTTTGTTGCTCTTGCCTATTTTTTACTGACCTCAGGCTGCTGTCCCAGATCCTAGGATCATCCCTGGTCTCCCCTGAGAACCAAGGACAATCGTGAACACAAAGCATCAGTCCAGAGGCAATTGAATCTGAACGTATGAACAAATGCCCTGGATATTCATGTTGTGTTAACGGAAATAAATGTTTGTAGATGTTTGTTCATTTGCCTTATATGCCCATTGAAAAATGTCATTCCTAAATCCTTCTGCAAAAACACATGCATCCAAATGTGCACGTGCGCGTGTGCACACACACACACACACACACACACACACACACCCTTCCCCTCCACACATACCCTTTGAGGTGAGTGTCCATAAGAAGACAAGACATTAAACTGTCCATCTCTCCCAGGAAGGAATGTCTCCCCCTGTGTCTCCATTCATGTCTTTTTCAGCTTGAATGAAGAGGCTTCTACAAGACCAAGAAAACTTTAACCTGAGACCTAAGTCTCTATGATCCACTGAGACCTTGGCTCATCTGGCCAACCCCACTTGTTCTGTCCCCAATGTCTCCACCTTCGCACACAAACTCAAGCCCACCTCAATTTCTCCACAGTATCCTTCACCTAGTGCTTTCACAGACAGAGATTCCTAGGTCCCTGATGCCCTTGTGTCACTAAAGATATATATATATATTAAAAAAAAAAAAGGAAAATAAACTGCAACAGTTGAGTTCATTTAGGACTGAGAGACTCACAACCTAGAAACCATGGGAATAAGAATGAGAACAAGCCGAAAGCGGTTTGGCTCAGTGGATAGAACGTTGCCCTGCAGACTGAAAGGTTCAAGGTTCAATTTCGGTTGAGGGCATGTACCTTGGTTGCGGGCACATCACCAGTAGGGAGTGTACAAGAGGCAGTTGATCAATGATTCTCTCTCATCAATGTTTCTAACTCTCTATCCCTGTGTCCTCCTGTCCGTAAAAAAAAAAAAAAAAAAAAAAAAATAGGGAATCTTGATTTTGGTTTTGCCCACTTGTCAATATCCTTTTGCAAGGAACAAACAGAAAAACTTTAACATTGTCACTTTGCTGAGGAAGAAAATGGTCACTGGTCAAAATAAATGAGAAAAAAAAATAGGCAAGTGTCTAGTGTGAGCAATGAAACACTTGATTATTGACCTTTGTTTGAGTAAGAATGGGGCCCAGAGAATCTCTAAGAATGAAGGAAGGGATATCCAAGGATTCCAGGGACAGCTACACCCCACTATGGCTAAAATCTAGGCCACTAAGGAAGAGAGTGTGTTTACTGGCTACACATCTATTAAAAGAGAGATTGGCAGAGTAGATTAAAACACATGACCCACAATAGGAAAAATGGTAAAGGAATAGATAGACATGTCCAAAACCTTGTCTCAGAGCAGAAAGAAAGAATATCTGAGGGTCACATGGGGAGTGTTAGTTTGCAAGTTAATAAAGGAGCAGCTATACTCCAGGAGAAGGTGTGGGACTGCTGCAAGGGGTTTCCCTGATCAGGCAGACACAACTGTTGCTGGGTTCCCCCCCAGAGTTGCTGGCTCAGAGGTGGAGACCATGCCATCTTGAAGGAGAAGATGGATATTATCAGAAGCCTGAAGATCTACAACTATGGCACCCACATAACAGCTGCGAACCCCAGAACACTGGTTCCCAATTGGCACAAAAAAAACAAAAACAAAAAAACAAAAAACACGTAGATTTAGAGGAGCTCTACCATAGAAAGGATAGAGAGAATTACATAACCAGACTTCTGGAGAAAGAGACCATGGGGAGACAAAGAAATAGCCCACATATGAAAGAAAAGCAGGCATCACTAGAAAAGGAAGTAAACAAAATGGAGGCAAGCAACCTGTCAGAGAAATAACTCAGAGAAATGGTCATAAGGTGGCTGAAAAGAATGCAAGACAAATTTGACAATATGAGTAAGAATCAAGAAGGAGAACCAAGAAGAAATGACATCCATCACTGCTATAAAGAACTCAATAGAAAGCATCAAGAGCAGATTAGAAGAAGCAGAGGACCACATCAGCAAGCTAGAAGACAAGGTGGGGAAAAATACCCAAGTAGAGCAACTTCTAGAAGAAAAATTAAAAAGCAGGAGGACAGCCTGAGAGAATTTGGGGACAACACAAAACAAAACAACATCCACATAATAGGGTTTCCAGAAGGAGAGGAACCTGAGCAAGGAATAGGAAACTTGTTTGAAGAAATAATGAGAGAAAACTTCCCTGATATAGGAAATAAAAAAACCACATAAATCCAAGAAGCTCACTGAGTCCCCCCAAAAAATGAACTTCAAAAGACCAATGCCAAGGCACATTATAATTAAATGGATAAACACCAATGACAAAGTAAGAATGCTAAAAGCAGCCAGAGAGACAGAAAGTTACATACAAAGGAACTCCCATCAGATTAGCCACTGATTTTTCAACAGAAACTCAACAGGTCAAAAGGGAATGGAATGAAATACACAAAGTCATGCAAAGAAAGGGTTTGAATCCAAGAATACTATACCCATCAAGTCCATCAATAAAAATTAAAGATAAAATCAGGAGCTTCACAGACAAGAAAAGACTAAGGGAATTTATTACCACCAAATCAGCAATAGAAGAAATGCTAAATGGTTTGCTGTAAAAAAATAAATAAATAGGAAGTGAAGAAGTTACACAGGGGTAAAGAATAAAAATGGTGACAAATAACTATCAATAATAACTATAAAAGTAAATGGATTAAATGCCCCAATCAAAAGACACAGCATAATGGATTGGATAAAAAAACAAGACCCATATATTGTATTTGCTGTCTATAAGAAACCAAGCTCAGAAAAAAAGAGGCACACAGACTGAGGATAAAGGGATGGAAAAAGGTTTTTCAGGTGAATAGAAATGAAAAAACAGCTGTGGTAGCCATACTTATATTTGACAAATTAGATCTCAAAGCGAAAGACATAAGATAAGGAAGGCCACTTTATAATGCTAAAGGGAGTAATCAAACAAGAAGAAATATGTCTGGTAAACATATACACACCTAATTCAGGAGCACCGAAATAAATTTAAAAAAATCTCCTGGAGGATATCAAGGGAGAGATTGACAGCAATACAATCATAGAAAGAGACTTTGATACCCCACTATCACCATTGGACAAATCTTCTAAACAAAAAAATCAACAAAGAAACATCAATCCTAAATGACTCACCAGGCCAGATTGAATTAATTGATATCTTCAGAACATTTCACCCAAAAGCCACAGGATATATGTTCTTCTGAAGTGCCATAGGTCATTTTCCAAGATAGATCATATGTTGGGTCATAGGCAAAGTCTATACAAATGCAAGAAGATCAAAATCGTGTCAAGCATCTTCTCAGATCACAATGGCATAAAACTGGAAATCAAATACAATAAAAACAATCCAAAGAAACCAAACACATGGAGACTAAACAGCATGCTATTGACTTGGTTACCAAAGAAATCAAGGAAGAAATAAAAAACATCATGGCAACAAATGTCAATGAAAACACAACAATACAAACTCTATGGGACACAGTGAAAGCAATCTTCAGAGGGAAGTTCATAGTTCTACAAGCCTACTGCAAAAAAATAAGAAACAATGGTAACAAATTACCTAATGCTACAACACAAAGATTTAGAAAGAGAACAAGAAAAGCCCACTGTAAAAAGAAGGAAGGAAATAATAAAGATCAGAGCGGAGATAAACGACATAGAGACCAAAGAAACAATACAAAAGATCAACAAAACCAAGAGCTTGTTCTTTGAAAGGATACACAAGATTGATGAACCTCTAGCTAGGCTCACCAAGAAAAAAAGACAGAGTACCCAAACAAACAAAATCAGAAATGAAAAAGGTGAAATAACAACAGACCCCAACAAAATACAAAGGATTGTTTAAAAATACAATGAACAACTCTATTCCAAAAAAATTGGACAATCTGGAGAAAATGGACATATTCCCAGAAAAATATAATATTGCAAAACTCAATCATGAAGAATCTAAACAGCTCAATTGACAAATAACTGTGGAATAAATTGAAGCAATCATCAAAAACTTCAGAAAAAAAAGCCTAGGCCAGATGACTTCACAGGGGAATGTTACCAACCATTCAAGGAAGAAATGAAACTTATCCTCCTCAGACTATTTAAAAATATTCAAGAGAAAGAAACACTTCCAAGCTACTTCTATAAAGCCAACAATACCCTAATAACAAAACCAAATAAAGACAACACAATAAAAGACAATTACAGGCGTAAATCCCTCATGAACATAGATACAAAATCCTCAACAAAATTCTAGCAAATCAGATCAAACAATACATCAGAAAGATCATACACCATGACCAAGTGGGATTTACCCCAGGAATGCAAGGATGGTACAATATTCATAAATCAATAAACATGATACATCACATAAACAAATTGAGAGATAAAAATCACATAGTCATATCGATTGATGCAGAAAAGGCATTGGACAAAATCCAACACCATTTCTTGATAAAAACTCTCAACAAGATGGGAATAGAAGAATCAAACCTCAACATAATGAAATCTATTGTATATATGTAAAACCCACAGAAAACATTATACTCAATGAGCAAAAACTAAAATCATTTCCTCTAAAAACAGGAACAAGGCAGAGATTCCCACTCTCCCCACTCCTATTGGACATAGTACTGAAAGTATTAGCCATTTCAATTAGACAAGAAGAAATAAAAGGCATCCAAATTGGAAAAGAAGAAGTAAAGTTGTCCTTATTTGCAGATTACATGATATTGAACATAAAAAAAACTGAAAGATTCCATCAAAACAATAATAGCCTTAAATAAATTAGGCAATATAGCAGGGTATGAAATTAAAACCAAGAAATCTATGGCATTTCTATACACCAATAGTGAACTTACAGAAACAGAGACTGAAAAAGCAATCCCATTTACCTTCACACCAAAAATATTGAAATACCTAGGAATAAACTTAACTAAGGGGGTGAAAAACCTATACCCGGAAAGCTACAGGACACTGAAAAAAGAGATAGAGAAAGATGTAAACAGATGGAAGAACATACCATGTTCATGAATTGGTAGATTCAACATCATCAGAATGTCATACTTCCCAAAGCAATTTATAGGTTCATTGCACTCCCCATTGAAATACCAAGGGCATATTTCATAGATCTAGAAAGAACTTTCAAAAAATTCATCTGGAACAATAAAAGACCCCAAGTAACCACAGAAATCCTGAGAAAGAAGAATAAAGTAGGTGAGATCTCAATACCAGATTTCAAGCCGTATTACAAAGCCACTGTTCTCAAAACAGCCTGGTATTGGCATAAGAACAGACATATGGATCAGAGGAATAGAATAGAGAATTTGGATATTGACCCAAACCTCTATACTCATTTAATATTTGACAAAGGAGGCATGAACATAAAATGGAGTCAAGACAGTCCCATCAATAAATGGTGTTGGAAAAATTGGACAGATACATGCAAAACAATGAAACTAGACCACCAACTTACACCATACACAAAAATAAACTCAACATGGATACAGGACTAAAACATAAGACAGGAAACCATAAAAATACTAGAGACATCCACAGGCAGCAAAATCTCAGACATATGCAGAAATAACTTCTTCACTGATACAACTCCTCAAGCAATGAAAGCTAAAGAGAAAATAAACAAATAGGACTAAATCAAAATAAAAAGCTTTTTTTACAGCAAAAGAAACCATCAACAAAACAACAAGAAAGCCCACTAACTGGGAGAACATATTTGCAAATGTTATCACTGATAAAGGTTTAATCTCCAATATCTTCATATAACTTATACAACTTAATAAAAGGAAGATAAATGATCCAATTAAAAAATGGACAATGGACCAAAATAGAATCTTTTCGAAAGAAGACAGAGGGAAGATCAAGAGACACATGAAAACATACTCAAAGCCACTAATTATCCGAGAGGTGCAAATCAAAACGACAATGTGGTACCATCTCACACCTGTCAGAATGACTATCATCAACAAATCAACAAATGACAAGTGTTGGGGAAGAGGTGGAAATAAAGAAACCCTCATGTGGGAATGCAGACTGCTGTGGTTGCTGTGCAACCACTGTGGAGAACAGTCTGGAGTTTCCTCAAAAAACTGAAAATGGAACTCCAATTTGACCCAGTAATCCCACTCCTAGGAATATATTATTGGAAACTAGAAATACCAATCAAAAAGTATATATGCACCCCTGTGTTCATAGCAGCACAATTTATAATAGCTAAGATTTGGAAAAAGCCTAGGTGCCCAACAGCAGATGATTGGATCAAAAACCATGGTACATCTACACAATGGAATACTAAGCTGCCATAAAAAAGAAGGAATTCATATCATTTGAAGCAACCTGCATGGAACTGGAGTACATTATGATGAGTGAAATAAGTCATTTAATGAAAGAGATACACCACATGATCTCACTCATTTATGGATAATAAAGAACATTATGAACTGATGAAGAAAAAGATAGATACAGAGACAGTAAAACAACAAACAGACTGTCAAATTACAGTGGGAAGGGTAGGGAGATATGGGGGAGTTAAGAGATCAACTTAAGGACTTGTATGCATACATATAAGCATAACCAATGGACGCAAAACTCTGGGGAGGGAGGGCATTTTTTAGTGCGGGGGGGGGGGTGCAATGGTAAGATATGTACACAAATAATACCTTAATTTAAAAACAAAAAAACAAAAACAAAAACAAAAAAAAACTAACAGAACCAGGCAGGATCTAAAAGAATTCCATAACACCCTCAATCAGTGGATCTACTGATATTTGTAGAAGTATATATTTGCCAATAACATATTTTTTCTAGTGCACATGGAATATAACAAGACAGACCATATACTAAGCTATAAAAAAAAATCTTATGACATTTAAGAGAATTAAAATCAAATGGACTATGTTCTCAGACCACAGTGTAATTGAGCTGAAACTCCATAATGGAAATGTATCAGAATTATCTTCTGTACTGCCCTATCAGCAGCATCAAGACTCCCTAAATGCTCATCAGAATCTGGAATAATGCCTTGTTGATTGTTCTCCAAGGTAAAATTCTACCACTGAATATGGACTTTTTGGCACTTGGAAGACACACATCACACTATCACTGAAGGATGGAATGTAAGGGGTAAATAGCCATTTCCCCCCATTTTTTCCTACATTGCTAAAGCAAATATTCTTTGTTAAAAAGAGCAGATAATGTTCCCCAGTCCACAATCTTCCCCTGGTCCCTTTTCCACTTAGAGGACAGATGACCTTGCTGAAGATGGGACAGCTTCAGTCTTTTCTTACCTTTGGCCAGCCCTCATCCATTGTGATGACATGCTAACTCTGTGAGCATGATCAGCAAGTGTAATTTAGCCTCTTCATACAAGTATTTTTTAAAAATATATTGTATTGATTTTTGACAGAGAGGAAGGGAGAGAGATAGAGAGCTAGAAATGTCCATGAGAGAGAAACACTGACCAGCTGCCTCTTGCATACCCCCTACTGGGGATGTGCCCGAAACCAATTTACATGCCCCTGACCGGAATTGAACCTGGGACCTTTCAGTCCACAGACTGATGCTCTACCACTGAGCCAAACCTGTTTCGGCCCTTCATACAAGTTTTGAGAGCAGCATCCTGGTCAGGGACAGACATCGTCCCAGATAAGCTCAGAATCAGCATCACAGAACACTGTCAATACCACCAGTCATATCTCTGCAAGACTGTGAACAGCCTCCTCCTAGTTTCACTCACAGTGGTTTCAGGAGAACTTTAAAGAGGAGAGAGACTGCTATCTATTTCTGACAAAGGGGGAAACAGGGGCCTAGAAAGAGTAGATGGCACACAGCAAGCCACACACAGCCCAGAGATCAACAACCAAATTTAAGTTTTAGAGGTCCTTTTGTCCCTCAGGAACTTCTTCAGATAAGACTGGGGGAAATATGGCAATGAAACCACTAGTCAGAGTTGGGTGGGAGATATCTAAACTAGAAAACTCAGTTTCTCTTCCCTTGTCTGTGCTCAATTTAGGAAAAAAGGAAAATAATTCTAGTATTGAGAAAGAAGTGTTGAAATCTCTAACTGTAAATGTGCATTTGACTACTTCTCCATTTATTTTTGTTGGATTTTACTTCTTGAATTTAGAAGCCCTCTCATTTTTTTGAAACTCGCTTAATTATGAGGTACCTGAAAATTCAGTGTTGTCTTATTGATTAATTAATCTATTTATTATTATGAAATGTCTTTCCAGGGTGTAAAAATAGTATCATTCTGAAGCCTGCTTTGTCTGATATTAGTACAGCCCCTGCAGGTTTCATTTGACTAATCTGCGCATGGTGTAGCCCTTTCTGTGAAGCCATAGCCAGCATGGCCTCAGGTTCAAAGGCTTGGAGAAAGGGCTAGCCCACAAATTAATACACAAGAATCTACAGTTTGAAGCACAGAAAACTTACCACCAGGACATATTAAAGTAAAGTTTATTCCCCAGTAATGAGTGGGATTCATTAAGGAGGTAGAGAAATCAGAATTGAAGGAGTGGGGATGGGAGAGAGGACCCAGCCAGGCTGCCTCCAGATGGACATGGTGGAAAAAGCAGCACGTGGCTGGTCTGGGGTTTTTTTAAGGGGAGGAACAGGAGAAGGTTGGACCCAGGGCAGAACAGGAAGGGCTCCAGGGCAATTTGGCACATGCTGATTGGTGGTTCAATGTCTTGGGGATGTCTCAATAACAGATGCCAGTAAAGTTATAAATCTGCCAACCAGTTCAGGGAGGGATAATCTCACAAAGACAATAAATATGAATTTAAAAATTATGGGAGAAGCCAGGGAAACCTTAGCTGAAGTAGCCAAGTTACACTGTGTCTCCATTGCCATCTGCTTTTGGGAGGGCAGGACAGAGCGAGACGGGGCTAACACCTGACTCCATTTTGTACTGTGGAGCAGGGCGGGGCTATCCTCCATTTTGTGTAACTGGTCCCTAGCCCTCACCCAAGCAATCAGGTTTAGCTAAAGCTGTGACATCACCACCCCTATTAAACCCCTTCATCTGTTGAAGCTCGTGCTCTTCCTCCATGCCAATGTAGGTGTAAGAGGGACAGAGTCCCATGCTAGCATGGAACAGGCTTTCTGCTGTTGCATCAGACTGGGCTCCCTGGTGATCCTTGAAGATCACGAAATCTGGGCATAACATTTGGGGGCTCATACGGATTTCCCAAGACCCTGAGGGACCCCGATACGCAGAGCCTAACTGGTAGCAGTAGGTGTGTGTGTGTGTGTGTGTGTGTGTGTGTGTGTGTGTGTGTTTGTGTGAGCACTCTGGAGGGATGTGGAAACCCCTTATGTTGGTAGTGCCCGAAGAGGTCTAGGTGGACACACTACTGGAACACCAAGGGCCAGAGGATTCAGAAGTTCTGACCTCCCAGGAGGGCCCCTCACAGGCAAGAGAGAAGTAGAAACTTCTCCTAGGACAAGGCAGTCTCTTCCGCCGATCTGCATGAGGCCGACATTTGGTTTGTAGGCAGGAGAGATGTGGAATCCTCTCCCAGGTCTGGTTTTAAGTTGAAATGTTGATGTTGGGCTCCCTCTTCTTGGTTGTTGTGATTTTCTGTGTTGTAGAAGTCCAGAGGGCCTATGGCAGACTTGTTCTAGTGAGTGGCCAGCTTTCAATGCCAGTTGGCCACCAGAGGGCCACCGGTCGTCATGAGGCCATCATTTAGTTTTGCTTCCACAGAGGTGGAAGACTGTTTTTAGGGGCCCTCTGTCTGTTTTTGTGTTACCTGTTTGTATATTTGTACAAGTAAGGGTTTCATTTTGCTTTTGTTTGTAAATTTGCTGACTCTTTCCTCCAGAGCAGGCAGGAGGTGGGAGATGGTAGAAGAGGCCTCATACTCACCATCTTTTAGGCTTTGGGGATTTCTGTACTCATGTAAGGAGAAAAGGCTGGTTTAAAAAAAAGGTGCACATAGTTTTTGAGCTGGGCTTAACTCTTTTCTGTTTACAAAATAAAACCCTCAACTGTTTTTTAGCTTTAAGAAAGGTGGAGATGAAGTAGGAGATAAATTAAAGCTAATTTCCCAAGAAGTTCTTTTGAAATTTTCTGCCCTGAGGCAAGTAACCAGCAGGACATAGGTAACAAGTTTACATATGAATGACTGAGAGCTTTCCTCTTGATTCCCCCCAGGTTCAAGTAGGCAAGTTCTGCCTTCAGCTATCTTTAAAGATTGTGTTCATTTGCATTTAAATGGCTACTTCCTTTGCTAGCCAAGGGACAGATTTACATGTGAATAGCTTTGCTTCTCAGTTTCCCTGGAAATTATATGGTATTCCTGTAAAGTGCTGCATTTTCCACTTTTTACAAAATTGACAGCTTGTGTAAGCTTTATCAGTTTTAATAATTCATGGAATTCTCATGACTGTAAAAGCAGCTAGGCAATAATTGATAACCTGTTTAGCTGTTTCCCCTGTTGATGCAGTAGCCCATAAGACTTTTAAAGAGACATTCAATGTCCCAAAGTGTCCAAATGAAGTGTAGTGTGTCATACCCATTTGCCAAATATGGTCCCTTAGCAAACCTGTAGGGTTGACTCTTGTGGTAGGCCCTTGAGGTAGATGTAATATGCAAGTGGGATACTCTCTGATAATCTGTTTTGCCTGTTGTTGAGAGATTGAGAATTGTCTACGTAACATTTTTGTAGGCTGATATAAAAGCTGATGAGATTCTGAGGCTTGTTTTAATAAAGCAACCAATTAATCAGCATGTGCATTTCCTTTTGCCAAAGGGCCAGGTAATAAACTATGGGCCCTGATGTGAATGATATAAAAAGGATATTGTCTCTGTTGTACAATGTGCTGAACTTGTTTAAATAGTAAAAATAAACTTTGGTCACTGAGTCATTTCAAATGAGCAGTTTCAATCCTATTTAATAAACCTGCAGCATAAGAAGAGTCAGAGATAATATTAAGAGAATCTTGAAAATTCTGTAATGCAGCATTAGTAGCTTCTAATTCAATATTTTCTTCAGAAGGGTGACTAGTTTGGATGACTCACTCTAAATTCATTATATGATAAGCAGCTTTGCCATTTGATGATACATCAGTAAAAACAGTTAATGCTCTAGATATAGGTTCCTGCCTAGTATTATTTGGTATAATATAAACATTGTAATAACTTGTCTTTTAGTAGGTGACAACTAAGTTCTCCTGAAAATCCACTCAGTCCAATTTGCCAATTTAAATCAGTCTGATATAACATTTCTAATTATTTCCCAGTGAGAGGAAGGTAAATACATTGAGGTTCTTCTCTAAGCTGTCTGCAACACTTTCTAAGTTGAAACATCAATTGAGCCATAAGTTCTATATATGTAACTGCAGTTTTAGAGGATTGATGTCCTAGGTCAGTGGTCAGCAAACTGCGGCTCTCAAGCAACATGCGTCTTTTTGTCTCCTTGAATTTTTTGCAAAGGCCAGTTTAGGAGTACCCTTAGTTAATAACAATGTCCCTACCTATATAGTTTAAATGTAAAAAATTTGACTCTCAAAAGAAATTTCAATCATTGTACTGTTGATATTTGGCTCTGATGACTAATGAGTTTGCCGACCACTGTCCTAGATGGACCTATTCAATAGTAGCTAGAGAGTTTTTATTTTGGAAGATGACTCCAGTTGGGTTATTTGCAGTAGGATTAATCTATCCCAATAAAGGCAATTCAGGCAGTACTCATGCCACTTGGACTACGGAGATTGCCTTCTCAATTCTTTATTGTTGGGAGCCAGCAGAGTTGAGACAAGCAACTCAGTCTTAAGAAAATAGAATTAAGTTCCTTCTAGCAGAAGTTATGGGGTGCCCTGAGGGCTTGGCCAGAAGATAAGATTACCTGCCACTTAGCAACTTCCCCTTCCTGATCCTGCCCCCTAGATAGCTCAGCCTTGGAATGTTGCACCGCCCTGGCAGTTAGCCAATCCTGTGTTGCCAGATGCCAAAGAACCCTCTGCCTAGGCAACCCTGCCTCCCTTTGTTTCTGCTGTATAAATACAGCCATTTCAAAGAATAAGGTTGAGGCTTGATCAGAACCTTGTCTTGCCTCCATTCTTTCCAGTTCCTTGTTTGTTTCATTCTCTTAGGTGGTTCCTGTGGACCCCCGCTGTTGCCCCGTGGGTCAGGACACTTCATAACTCCTTTCTAGCTTCATCTGTCAATACTTGGGGTGAGGAAAGATAGAGGCACCTCTAAGTATAGTAAATAAATTTGTCATTTCTCCTGTAGAGATTTTTAGATAAGGTCTTAACCAATTAATATCCCCTAATAATTTTTGAAAGTCATTCATACTTTTAAGGCAATCTTTTTGTATTTCTACTTTTTGAGGTCTAACACATTGGTTTTCAATTATGGTACTTAGATATTTAAAAGGCATTTCTTTCTGTTCCTTTTCTGGAGCAATTTTTAAGCTCCATTTAGGAAGTTCTTTTTCTAATTAAGAAAACTTTGCTGAAGTCTGTTCGTCCAATGAACTCACTGGGAGCAAGTTATTGTCCATTACACGGTCATCCAATTGAACACTGGTAATATTTTTTCCTTAAAAGCTGAATAGCTTGAGCTACATATTTTTTTTATAAAGTAGGACTATTGACCATTTCTTGAGGCAAAACTTTCCATTGATATCTTTTCATGGGCTCTATATTATTATTTATTTTTTTTATTTTTTTAATTACTTAAACTTTTTTTAATTTATTGATTTTAGACAGAGAGAGAGAGAGAGAGAGAGAGAGAGAGAGAGAGAGTAAGAAAGGGAGAAAAGGGCGTGAGGGAAGAAGACATCTGTTTGCTCCACTTGTGTACTCGCTGGTTGCTTGTCTGTGCCCTCACCCATGGTAAACCCTGAACCTTGGCACATCAGGACGATGCTTTAACCTACTGTGTTACCTGGCCAGGCTCAGGTTACCTTTCAAAGCAAAGATAAGGGCCCTGGGTTGAGAATTTGAATCCAAGTTATAAGCAAGACACAGACCCCCATTTAAAGGATGCTCTTTATTCTGACCAGCTCTTGTCAAGGGTGCGAGCACTTTACCTCCTTGAGGGTACATGGGTTGTTAGGAGGCATCTGCCTGAGCTTTTTGCTGTCAGTCAGTCCATGGAGAAGAGCTTCCGGATCTTGATTCTCACGAAAATTCTCTCTCTCTCTCTTTTTTTTTTTTTTTTTTTTTTTTTTTTTAATTAGGGAAATTCTCTTGATGCTCCTGTTCACTAGTGATGTCTCCTGAGCAGAGGCTACCTTTGTGTTGTGAGACTGCCATTCCCTCTGTTCACTGGGGGTGCACAGTGACCTTGCTTTTCCTTTGCTGTTTTCTGTGACCATGGTGACCCAGCGTCCCCTCTGAAGGGTGATGCCTGGGGCTCCTTGCCATGCTTGTGTTCCTCAGGCACTGTGGCCGCAGGGGAGGTGGGCAGATGGGCTGTGCTTCCTCTTGGTCTGTATTGAATTGGCATCTTGGCTGGTCACCTCATTCATTTTGTGTCTCTGTTGCTCAATGACCTTAATCTGAAAAGATGGGCTACTTAGAGATCCTTGCTAGCCTGAAGTCTAACCATGAACTTTGGTGTTTCATCAAAACTTTAAATAATACTAAACATTTTGGTGAATTGTTTCTGCCCTTTCTACAGACATGCGAAAAGAAGCACAATTAACACGGAAGATGTGAAGCTCTTAGCCAGGAGGAGTAATTCACTGGTGAGAGATGAGTTTCTTCCCTCACCCCCTTTCCCACCAGAATACATTATTCAAAATTATTCACTTGCAGCCATGAAGTGATTCCCCAGGGCACCTTGCATTAAAAACGAGAGACGGTTGAACCGTTCAGACCTGCCTATAATTTATAGTCTTTTTTTCATTAAGCCAATTTGAAATTTTCTAATCAGCACTCTCTGGATTTCATAGTTTGTGTTTTAGTAATATATCAAAACTTTGGTCCCATGTTTCATTCACAGCATGATGTCAGAGGTGGGTCACAGGCTGGAGTGAATGGGGATAGTTTATGGTGCCCACAGTTTTCTGAGGGGCCAGGTGTGGAAGGAGGATCTGTGTAGCCAGGATGGGCAGGAGAGTCTGTCTTTTCAGAGAAGTCCTGAAGTCTCTTGACCACGTCCGCATTTTCCAGGGGAAGCCGTGATCATCTTAGTCCAGTGGCTGTGCCAACGCAGGTCCAGGACACCCTCTGAGAGTCCCTGACTTGAGTCTGATCCTCGCAGTTAAAATGCTTTCTGTTCCTCCCATAATGTGAGCTCCACGAGGCAGGGATTTCTGCCTCTTTCTCCTCTGCTCCATCTGCTGTGCCAAAAACAAAAACCGGCACACAGTAGGTGCTCAATAAGTAGTTGTTGAATGAATTTCTGCAGCAGTTGATGTTACGCCCGGAATTCGTGATCCCCAATGACTGCCAGGGAGCCAAGTCCAATGCAATAAACAAAAGAACCTTTTTCATGCTAGCATGGGCTCTGTCCCACTCAAGCCAGCAGCATGACAGAAGAGAGAGCGAATTTTGCCCAGTGCAGGGGTTTTACTCCGGTCGGTGGTGATGTCACTGCCTCGGCTAACCCTGATTGGTTGAGTGAGGGCTAGGGATCAATTATAGAAAAGAGGATAACTCCGCCCTGCCCCACAGTGGAGTCAGGAGCCCATCCTCGCCCCGCCCTGCCCTCTCATTCCCCCCGTGTCTAATGTGCCTGAGTCAAATCATTGACTCGGGCTCTATATTATTTATGGAAGGTAGTGAAAAAGCAAATCTTTGTTTATCTTGCAGTGCCAAAGGAATGGTTAAGAAACAATCTTTAAGATCTACTACTAATAGATACCAATCTAGAGGGATTTGTGAAGATCCTGGGAGTCCAGGCTGTAAAGCTCCCATGGTGTGTTAATGGCTCTAAGATCATGTAAAAATCACCATTTTCCTATTGCCCTCTTAGGAATTGTAAATATAGGAGTATTACAAGGGCTATTGGAAGGTTATATAATGACCAGCATCTACTTGTTCTACTAATTCATGAATATGACTTAAATTTTTCCTTGGTTAATGGCCACTGACCCACCCATATAGGTCTATCATCTTTCTATTATATAGGCTCAGCATGGAAGTGAGGAGATTGAGCAGTGACCATTCATAAAAAGGTTGATATTCTAATCCTTGTTTTCTTATGAACTGTTGTCCCTTGCCAATAATAATGCAAGCTTGTAAACCTTCTAAAACATTTCAGCCCCATAAGTTGACTACAGTTCCAGAGACTATATAGAGCTAAAACAATCCTGTTTGTCCTTCCTCATCTTGCCACTTTAACACTGCAGCATTGTGTTGCATGTTATCAGGAATTCCAACACCCAGGATAGGCCTATAGCTTCTACCCTGGACCAACTTGGAGACCAGGATTCTTGATTGATAACACTAACATCTGCTCCAGTGTCTACTAAACCTTTAAACAGTTTTCCCTCTATTCTTAGATTAATCATAGGACAGGTCTTGCTAACTTCCTGTATCCAATTTATATCTGAGCTTCCAAATCCTGTGTACTTCTCTTTATAACATCACCTTACTGAATATAAGGTAAAAGCAGGAGCTGAGCAATTCTTTGTCCTTAAATAATTTGCATAATATGTTTGCATTCTAAAATTACTTTGATTTCTCCCTTATAGTCTAAATCTATGACTCCCGGAAAAACAGCCATTTTAACATATTTTCACTCTTTCCTAGGACTAAACCTTACATTTCTTGTGTCACAGGTCAACAAATCCTGTAGGAACAACTTGATCTGGGATCACGGTGATTATTGTTGCGCTATTAAGATCAAAGCCAGCATTTCTTTCTGGAGTGACTTGAAGGAGGGAATCTACTTGTAGTCCTGGCAGGGTGGGACTTCCCCTTATTTAATAACATGGCTGGAGGGAGCCCTTCCGGCTGTTTCCCTGTGGCTGGCCATTTTCTTTGTCTTGATTTAACAGCTGGCCATTTCTATGAAATTTAGATCTACATTGGCTGGACCAAAGATTCCCCTTCTGATATCTGGGACATAGACCTGTATTACCTGAGTTGGGAGGCAGAATGCTAAGCCTTCTCCCTGAGTGTCATCTTGTGTCCTTTTTGATTACATTCCTTTTCAAAATGTCTTTGCTGTCCACAGTTGAAATATGATTTGTTTCTTGTTGTAATTATGGCAGCTAATAAGCTTGCCTGAAAAATGCCTGACCCCACATTCTGACATGCTCAAATTATTTCTGTAATGGTACTATTTTTCTTAGCGGCATTAGATATTTCTTATAATCAGCATTGGCATTTTCATGAGCTAACTGCTGAGTCAAACTGTCTCCTGCTGTCTCCTGTTGAATCTACTATATCATTGTTTCAGTGAGGCAAGCTACAAAATCAGAGAATGATTCAGTGGATTCCTGCATGCACTTATTAAAAGCTCCTTCAGGTTCCCCTTTTGCTGGGAAAGCCCACCAGGCTTTTCTTCCATTAAGTCTAATTTGCTCATATGCCTGTTGGACTTAGAGGAGCTGATTTTGGACGTCACTAAATTGTCTCTGTCCTGCGAGCATTTCAAAAGTTATTTGAACATTCTGTGTGAGATTTGAAGAAGCTTGTTCTTAATATTTCTCTAAAAATTCCCCTTTTCACAGCAAATAATCTCCTTCATCCAGAGTTCATTGATAATACCAATCATAAGGCGCTAGGAATGCATCAGAAATGTTACTTATAAATTCTCTAGTAAATGGAGCATTCCCACCATTCTGTATTACACTATCACATAAGGCCTTTATCATTTTACAGTCAAATCTTTCATGCTGTCCTATTATTTGATTTGGGATTTGTGGATTAGCTATTTGTATAACAAGGAAAAGCAAGTCTGTCCTCCACCATCATCTTCTTTAATCCTTTTTGGATAACTCTTTGCATAGGTGATTCTATTAGTGGTGACTTAAATGTTTCAGAATCAGGATATGAAGGCCACTCCTCTAATTTATCTTTCTGCTTCTCTTTAGGAGTGGATCGAGAAAAGAAAGGAGGTCTTTCCTCTCTGAAAGGCTCTAGCAAATGCAATACCATTCCCCACAAGTAGAAACAACATGGAGACAAATTATTCTCCTGCTGCTGAGCTTCTTTCAAGTTCTGACCTATTCTTCCCCAACATTCAATATCCAATGCACCCTCATCAGAAAACCATAGATTATATTCTATAATAATCTGTATAAACTATAAAAGATCTTTTGATACTGGAACTTCCTTACCCTTTAGCAAGCAAGCCAGAAGTCTACAAGAAAGTCCCTCCCCTTTCCATGAATTCTGCCCCATTATGATCTTGCAGAAACAAAATAAATTACTCAAGCACTTAGGGATCCGCAAGTTTCCACAGCTGACAAGAGTTTGCATGCAGTTTAATCTTCTACCACTGGTCCAGTGATTTTTTTTCTGCTCTGGCATATACTTTTTCTCCAAGTTCTTGTTCAAGGCGCCAAATGTGAAGCCATGGCCAACATGGCCTTGGGTTCAAAGGCTTGGGGAAAGTGCTGACATGCAAATTAATACACAAGACAAGTAATATAAATTTGAAAATTATTGGTGAAACCAGGGAAACCTTAGCAGTAGTAGCCAAGTTCCACTAAGTCTCCAGTCCCATCTGCTTTTATTTACTAGAATACACAATTGTCTTTTAGAAATGCAAATAGTCATATCAATTGTCATGTTTAGTAAATTGTAAGACTATCACACCTTGTGGGAGTTTGCTGTAGGCTATTGCCTCAGTAGTAGGTAATAAAATGCAAATATTCACCCTGTGAATATCAAAGTTCCCAATTTAGCCTTCTGACCAGACTTCTCACATTTATATGAATTACTGTTGATCTTGTTTCTCAGCACCTTTCATGGTATTGAGAGGGTAGGGCGGGGCTAACTCCTGATCCTCCATTTTGTATGTCATTGTGTAACTGGACCCTAGGCCTCACCCAAGCAATCGGGGTCAGCCAAAATAGTGACATCACCACCCCTATAAAACCCTTTGAACTGTTGAAGCTCACTCTATTCTACCATGCTGCTGTTGGTGTAAGTGGGACAGAGCTCAGACTAGTCCGAATACAGGCTTTTTGCTATTGCATCAGACTTGGCTCCATGGTGGTCTTTGGGGATCACGAAATCTGGACATAACATTTGCGGGTTTGTCCGGGTTCCCCAAGACCCTGAGGGCCCCCGATCCGGAGAGCCTGACTGGCCACAGTAGGTGTGTGTGTGTCTGTGTGCTTGTGTGAACTGTGTGCATGTGGACTCCCCTCATGTCGGTAGTGACCGAAGAGGTCTAGGTGGACTCACTGTTGGAAGACCGTGGGCAGGAGGGTTTGAAAGACGATTTGATCCTCCCAGGAGGGACGTGTAATCCCCTCTCAGAATGAGGCAGGTTCACCCTGTCGGTTCAGCGTGAAGCTTTCAGTGTTGCTTCCATGGAGTTGAAAGACTGTTCTTAGGGGCCCTCTGTCTGTTTCTGTGTTCTCTGTTTGTATGTTTGTATAAGTAAGGGTTTCAGTTTGCTCTTGTTTATAAATTTGCTATATTAAATTAAAATTTTAAAGTACTAAGGTTAATTTAAAGCAATAAATTTAACAATAAATATCAGACCATTGCTGCCTCTTTCCCCCCAAAGCAGGCAGACGGTGGGGGAGGGGAGACATGTGCCAATCCAATATGGACGCCACTCCCCAAGAAAGCCACCATAAGAGGCCTCATATTCACCGTTTTTTTTTTTGTTTTTTTTTTTCAAGCTAATCAGTTAAAGCTTTTACAAATTCATGGATGCATCAGGGATTTCTGTATTCATGTAAGGGGAAAAGACCAGTTTAAAAACTAGGATGCATAGTTTTTGAGCTGGGCTTGTCTCTTTTCTGTGTGCAGAGTGAAAACCGTGGGCTGTTTTTTTTTTTTTTGGCTTTGGGGATGGCGAAGATGAACGGGGAAAGAAATACAAGCTAGTTTCCCAAGCATTTAAAGCAGCTTTTGGAATTTCCCACCCTGAAGCAAGTAACCAGCAGGTAGTAGATAGCAGGTTTACATATAATGGCTGAGAGTTTGCTTCTTGACTTCCCTAGCAGGAAAATTATGCCCATTTTAAAAAGAATTCAGACTTTTACTAAATCAGATGATAAAAACCTAAATCTAAATGTGTTGAATTGTTATAATATTGAAGTGTTGATCTAAGTATGCCTTACATGAAGTCTAGAGAATTGAAGTTAGTCTATTAATTAATTAAGCCTTATATTTTATATGAAATGTATCTTTAAAAATGTAAAAGTATTATTGACTTGGGAAATGCTAAGTATTTGATTTGCTACCTGAAAAATTTAAAGTTCTGAAAGTTTCAGGTCTCTTGCCAGGAAGAAGTTTTAAAGCTACACACATTTTTTAATGGAAGAAGGGGTGGACATGCCCCTCCCCCTCCCCCCCTACAGATAATCCAATTCCAGTCAGCATCCATCTTTAAAGAATGTGTTCATTTGCATTTAAATGGCTACACCTCTTGCTAGCCAACCTTCCCAGAAAAGGACAAGCAGCCAAAACATTTAAAGTTAATTATTACATTTTAAAATTTAACTTGTTTAAGGTTGAGTGCTCTGACGCATAGCAAACCGCCCCAAGTGGCCACTGGGATACCTTTTTCCAAGGGGTGTTTGCTCTCTGTCAGAGGGGTATCAGCCCGCCTAACAAAACTTCTGTCCATGTTTAAGGTATGAAGTTGTAACAATTGGGGTCCAAAAGGTTAAAAGCAGGCACCAAATTCTAAAGTTAACTGTTTACAAGAAGGAAGCTTGAGTGGGCAAAGTCACCACGTCTGCCCAGCAAGCTCAAAAACTAAATGAATCTTATTTCTGACCACCCATTCGTGATCAGTGGTGGAGGAATGGTCTCAGAACTATTTGTCTCAATTGGCCATTTAAGTTTGATGTGCTTAATGATTACAGTGCATTGTGAAATCTTTAGAAGAAAAGGAAAATATTTTGTGAGCCACTTGGTCCATGTGTGTGTGTGTGTGTGTGTGTGTGTGTGTGTGTGAACTCTTAAGTTATAGTTTTAATATCAGTAATATTAATGGAAACACCTTCAAGCAGAGGGGCTTTTCAGAAAGGTCAGGGAGTCTGATTGCAATGTAGGGGTCACCGGTTCCCCTACTAGCAGGAGGCAAGAGCCTTTCCTAGAGGGAACAGGCCAGATGAAAATGCCTTGGTCGGTGCATCTCTTCTGCCACCTGGGACCCAAGCCATGCTCCCTGTCTCCACCCACCCAGCGTCCATCACTTCCAGGGGTTGTTTAGAGTAGCTGGGGTGGCAGTGGGCAGTGGCATGGAGAGAAATTCCTTTGTGACCTAATTCAACCCAAGGAGACCCAAGAACCCCCAGCAACTCCTTGGACACTTTTCCCCGAGTTCTGTTAGGGGGCTTAAAGGCGCAGCTAGAAATTCTCCCATTCCCCTTTTCAGGCTAATCAGAATCTGAGATCTGTATCTGTAGGAAAAATGTGGCATTTTAAACTTCAAGCAGCTGAAAGCCTGGGAACAGGCTACTGGACCTGCTCCCTCCTCCCTCTGCCTTTTCTAAATATTTTAATGGAAACAGAGAAAGTATTGAAAGGAAGAAAAAGCAAGCAGCAAATGGGAAGGAATTAGTATGCCTATTGTAGGAAGCAGGGGAACTGAAAGAGAGAATGTCCTGACAGGTTAGCTAGAGAAGCAAAAGGACAAACTTAGACTTCTAGGGTCTTTAACTTAGAGGAAGAAGACTGACAGGACCGGGGCTCCTTTTCATTAAGTCCCCAGGGTAACCTTACAAGTGGAGGGCAACCCTGTTAGTTTCCTGTGGTCACTGGGGCAGCTTATTCAGTCTTGACAGAGCCAATGGGATCTGTAACCTCTAAGAAGACATCAGTTCAGGGAGCCACCGGACAAACTTCCTGTTTTCCTTGGAAATCAAAAAGGACTGTAGACCTCAGAGGAACATGTACTGAGAGTATGCAGCTGCTGAACTGGACAAAAGTGGAACAATGGGCCTTTGAGGAGCTAAAGTAGGCTCTCCTCTCAGCACCTGCCCTAGCCTTGCCAGATGTCATGAAGCCCTTTCACCTCTATGTGAGTGAGGTAAGGGGCATTGCCAAAGGGTTTCTCACTCAGACTCTAGGTCCCTGGAAGAGACCTGTTGCCTATCTGTCTAAGAGGCTAGACCCTGTGGCAGCAGGGTGGCCAGTGTGCCTCTGGGCAGTGGCCACCACAGCATTGCTGGTGAAGGAGGCAGATAAGTAGACTCTGGGCCAGGAGCTAGCCCTGAAAACGCCCCATGCCATTGAGGCCCTCCTTCAAGGTGCTCCAGAGAGATGAATGTCAAACATCAGAATAACCCTGTGCCAAGCTCTTCTCCTGGACCAGCCCTGCATCTGGTTCCATAAGATACTGGCCATCAATCCTGCCAGCCTTCTTCCAGATGATGATACAAAGGAACCCATTCATGACTGCATAGAGGTAACAGACACAGTACTGACAGATGTCCCACCATCATCACCAGTCGAGGTACTGTTCATGAATGGGACCAGTAACCTTAAGGATGGGATCTGATATGCAGGGGCAGCAGTAGTCACCCTGGAACACATCATTTGGGCACAGTTCTTGAACTTTTAGCATTAATCAAGGCCGTTTGATGAGAACATTGTGCCACCCACAGGAAAAGAGGGTTACCAACTGCAGCCGGAAAGGACATTATGTCCCCAAAACAGTGGGGCCTTTACAAATCTTAATAACCCTGCTGGACCTGGACCTACGCCAAACAGGAGGAATTGGCTGAACAGAAGCAAGCCATCAAAGGACCAGATGGTTGGTGGACCCTACCAGATGACACACTGTTGGTCCCAGAGGCTCTAGGTTGGACCTTAGTTGCCCAGTTACACAACGTTACACACTTAGGTGTCACCAAGACTTCTGAACTTCTGTGAGGCAAGTACTACCAAGCTTATATAGATAATTTAAAGCATAGTCACTAGAATTACTCTCTGTGCACAGGTAAATGCTAAGCAAGGTAAAAGGGTCCCACTGGGAATTCGGGCCCTAGATAAATTCCCCAGGAGAGCATTGGGAGGTGGATTTCACAGAGATTAAGCCACCAGTATCAAAGTACAAGTACATGCCATTTTTTACAGACACATTCTCAGATTAGGTTGAAGCATACCTGTCTAGGGCAGAAACTGCCTCTATAGAAGTCAAGAAATTACTCTAGGAGATTATGCCTAGATTCAGGCTGCCAGTAGTCATAGTATCAGATAACAGCCCAGCCTTTGTAGCCAAGGTATCTCAAAGTAGAGCTCAAGCCTTAGGACAGGCATGAGCAGGACTCTAAAAAGTTTAATTAAATTTGTCCTAGAAAACGGTGAAAAGTGGACCAACCTCCTGCCCTTTGCCCACTTATGGGCCAGATGTACCCCCTACCAGGAGGGGTTTCCCCCCTTTTGAGATCATGTATGATAGACTTCCCTCCATCCTTCCCAGGAGCAGGGAGAAGCTGAAAACTGGAATTCATAACTATTTCCTTGCTCAAGTACTTACAGACTCTGCAGTATACCCAGGGAGCCATAAGCTTGTTCCAGATGCACTGCCAGTGCCTACTGCAGACCCTGTACCCCCATCCAGCCTGGGGACTCAGTATGGGTGAAGAAATTCACTGCCCAAAGACTCACTCCAACCTGAAAGGGATGCTACACTGTTATCCTGAGCACGACCATGTCTGTTAAAGTAGATGGCATCCAGACCTGGGTATACCACTCCTGGCTCCTGCACCAGAAAACTGCCTGGATCCTACCAACCAGCAGCCTCACCTGTGATGACTGCATGAAGGGAACTGTACTTCAGTAAGGACAGTACTGATGGGAACTGTGGTACTAAAAGTCTTGTTAACTATAAGAACCTTTTTTACTAGCCAGTGAGAAAGTCCAGGGCTAAATAAGACTAGATATGCTAGGAGCCTGGAGAGCAAGGACAGAACAGCAAATGCCCTTAAAGGAAGTGGGATGAGTCAATGATTAGACTCATGCACTTAAGACAATCGGGGGACTGAGAGTGCAGGGCAGGGCTAACTCCTGATCCTCCATTTAGTACATCACTGTGTAACTGGACCCTAGCCCTTACCCAACCAATCAGGGTCAGCCAAAGCAGTGACATCACCACTCCTATAAAAACCTTTGATCTATTGAAGCTCACTCTCTTTCACCATGTCACTATCATTGTAAGTGGGGAAGAGCTTGGACTAGTCCGAATACAGGCTTTTTGCTATTGCATCGGACGCGGCTCCCTGGTGATTTTTGGGCATCACGAAATCTGGGCATAACAGTATATCTTTTTAAATTCTTTTCCTTTAACCTGTCTGTGTCCCTATATTTAAAGTGGGATTTCCTATAGACAGCATTCCCTTGAGTCTTGCTTTTTAAAAATCAATATGCCTGCCCAATTAGAGCATGAACATAATTTACATCTAAGATGATTACTGATTAGGTTGTGTTTAAATACATCCTCTTTCTACTTGTTTATGTTTGTGCCATCTACTTTTTTTTTTTACTTTTCTGCTTTTATTGTGAATCTTAAATTTTTTTAAATTTCAATTGCTACTTTATTATCTATATCTCATTTGATTTTCTTATTGGTTGCTCAACTGTTTACAATGTGCATCTTTAACTTATCATATTCTTATTTAAGTGAATATTATATCACATCACATATGCTATAAGGTGTCTTTTCACCTTTGACATTATACCTTGTACATTTATAGAAAATATAAACTCAACCATGTATTATTTAGCTTTCAAAAGTCAATTGGCTTTTGCAGAAATCTTTGATTGATAAAAGAATAAATATTCTCTGTTCATCCACCCATTCATAATTTTAGGTGACCCAATCCTTTGTGGAGGTAGCAGTTTTCAGTCATATTCACTTTCATTTTCTGTACATCTGACCCATATGTGGATCAGTCCTGAGCAGCCTTTGTTTAGTGACTAGAAATGTTATACATATAAGCAAGTCTAAGCACATTTTAAAATACTGAAAAAAAATCCTAAGTGTCTTTTCTGATTACAATAGTATAAAGGAAGTGTATAATGATAGATACATTAAGAAAGAGAAAAGATCTCAAATAAATAACTTTAGATCAAGGAACCAGAAAAAAATAAGACAAACTAACCAAGTCAGCAGAGGAAGGAAACAGAGAACAGAAAAATAATAGAAAATGTAAAGAAAACAAGAAAGCTAGGAGGTATATTTTGAAAAGAGAAACAAAATGTACAAACATTTAACTAGACTAATTTTTTCAAATAAAGAAGGCTCAAATAAATAAAATCATAAATGTAAAAAGAGACATTACTATGCATGTCACAAAAATACAAAGTATCATAAGAAACAATGATGAATAGCCATATGCCAAGAAATGGATAAAACTCCTAGAAGCATAAAATTTAATACGATTGAGTCATAAATAAGCAAAACATATGAGCAGGAAAATAAAAAGTAAGGAGATTGAAGCAGAAATAAAAAATTTCCCAACAACAACAAAAAAAAGCCCACACCAGTTTCACAAGTGTACTTTAGCAAACATTTGAAGGACAATTATTGCCCATTCTTCACAATCTCTCCCAAAAAGGCCTGAGGAAGGAAAACTTCCACATTAATTTATGAGGCCAGAATAACTCTGATATCAAATCCAGACAAGGGCAGTATAAGCGAAATAAATCTATAGGCCAATCATCCTGATAAATATAAATGCAAAATTCCTCCACAAAAAAATAACAAACTGAACTCACGGGCACATTACAAGGATCTTAGGTTACTATCAAGTGGGATTTGAATAAGAATGAACTTCCTGTTATTAGAGTAAATATGTACAGTGTTATGATGGATGCCATTGTTAGGACAAGAATCTTAAGGGATGGGCAGCTCTTACTAAATGCATCTTGCTATGTGTTTAAATGTCGCACAGTATTCCGTCAAGATGAGCTTGACCGAAACCCAAAGCAACCACACAACTGTAGCCAACTGCAAAGAAAAAATCGATGTTTAATTAAACAAATAGCGTATAAAAGCAATCCCTTTGGGGAGACAGAACTTTGTGAATCTCCCATCTCCTTTACTTGCTGCAGGAACTAAAACTACTTGAGACAACCACGTCTTATGCTTAAATAGAGCATCCAAAGGGTGAAAGCCTTGAGTGACATCATGAAACTTTAGTCACAAAGTGTCTAAGGCCAAGACAGATTCAGAGATACAGGATCTAAGAGTAGTTGGTGAGTTAACAATAGCTAGTACAGATATCAAGCAAAGAATGGTTTCTGTTGTGGATAACAAACACTCCTCTACTTGCAACAAATGAAGAAAATGCTATAAAATGACCCCATTTATGATGAGTTTGGCCTCCTAGCCAAACTCTTCTCAAGGTAACAATTTCCTTGTTGCTTCTTGCTATGTGATCTTAAATTTAAGAAAAAGGTTGGTGTTAAGTGTTAAAAAAATACAAACTCATTTCCAAAACAGTGACCTCTAATCTATAATAATAAAAACATAATACGCTAATCAGACCGGATAGCAGATTGACCTTCTGAACATCAATCCAGACATCCTTCTGGATGTCTGGATAAAGCCACGGTGGTGGGGACCAAGGCAGAGGTGGTTAGGTGTTATCAGGCAGGCAGGCAGGCAGGCATAGGGGTTAGGGGTGATGAGGCAGGCAGGCAAAGTGGTTAGGGGCAATCAGGCTGGCAGGCAGGCTGGCCAGTGCTTACAAGCCAGCCGGCCCAGATTGCAAGAGGGATGTCCGATGTGGCATCGGGCCTAAACTGCCAGCCAGACATTTCCCGAGGGGTCACAGATTACGAGAGGGTGCAGGGCACAATTCCTGAGGGACCCCCCTCACCCATGCACAAATATTATCCACTGGGCCTATAAGTTTCACATACTTTTCTCAGTTCCCAGATGGGAGAAGCTCAATGTAACTATTACGCATGCTGCCAGAATGTGTGTGAATAATGGGCACAAAGTTCTGCATTATGGTGGCTTTTCCCTGCAGAAATTTTTAGACAAAGTATTTCCAATGGATTTAGTCACTTATCCAGCAGTTTTTAGTGAAATGCCCAGTGAGGAACCTATATTGGAATGACCTTTTGAACTCTAGCTCTGAGCAACAAACAAGTCTCAAGCTGAACCAGAAGCATCTAGAGTGTGAGACCACAGAGCAAATATAAACCAATCTCATACACAGTCACCTAGAAAACACAGGGTGATGAGGTCAAAAGCTGCAAAACAGGAAGCACAGCACTAAACCGCTTTTCTCAGCCAACATCCTGAGACTGTGAGATAAAGAAAATCAACAATGAAATAGAAACAGAAAGCAATCAAATAACTGAAATAACTAGCAGCAGCCAGAAACAGGAAGGAAAACCATTTGGAAAAAATTCAAAGAAGACACTCCTTTCCTGATTTGAATTGAGTCTTTTAAACAATCAAAGAAAACATGTGGATATCAAAAATAAGCATGAATATGCCTTCTTTTTAAACCTAATGGCAGTAACCTGAACGTTTTTTAGTCCACCCTAGATGTTTGTCTATCTTTTATCCAATATTCCAAATATCTGAGAAATTTAAAAATGTTAAATTGACTTCTCCTGCCTTTCAATACAAAGTGGGGATGTGGGGGAGTAATGTGTTTTGATTTTTTTTTTTTTTTTGAAAGCATTGCTGGATGATCTAAAAGAGACATGTGATTTTTATTCACTAAGGGACAGGGTCTCAAATACACAAATAATAGCATCTTAAAAATTAGAGCGGGGAAAGAGCAGTTGTCAGAGAAGAGCCCAGCAAGGAACCATTGTTGGAACAATCTTTAGAGCAAAGAGAAGAGTCGTCAAAATGAGAGAGGAAGTCTGTGTGCTGATTCTTGTACTCTGCAGCATCTCCAGTAAGGTTTCTAAACTAAAAAAAAAGAAATGGGTGAGTATGAATAGTTCTGCATAAATACCAGTAGTTGTTTTTTTTTTTTTTTTTTTTTTTTTGTGTGTGTGTGTGTGTGTGTGTGTGTGTGTTTAAAGAGTAAAAATGCTGCCTTTGGGGCTTTCAGATTCACAGACTGAAGTATAAACAGTGCACACTGTCACAGGATTGAGGAGACGGGAGAGGCTGAGGGAAAGGAAGGGGAACCATTAGAAACAGAGGGGAGGACTATGAAGTCTTCCATGCTGTGTAATGACAGTTTGGAGCAATTCACCAAGTCACCAAGGAGTAGGGACACTCAATTGACATATGACTGATATTATATATTGAGGACCTTGGACATATCAGGTATTGGCATGTAATTCAATAAGTAAACTATAGTATAAATCCCAGATAACTATACTTACATATGGTACATACTTCTCATATATGTACTTGTATTTATAAGTTGCCACATTTACTAGAGAACATGTGCAAAAATTCACGCACAGGTGGGGCATACACAGCAGGGGTCCCTCTCGGAAGCCTACAGAAATTGGGCTGGAACCTGCAGCTCCTACATGCCACTCATGCTCATCCTGCCCCACTGTGCCTGTCACAGGCTCGTGCCCAATCAGTCCTGAATGGGAGAGGCTCATGCTGCTGCAGTGGCTCTTGCCAGCCATGAGCCCTGGGTCTGGTGCCCTCCCAAGGGGAGTGGCCTGCAGGATTGGGCTGAAACCTGCTCTCTGGCATCCTCCAAGGGGTCCTGAATTGCGAGAGGGTGTAGGGCAGACTGAGGGACCACACTAGTGTATGATTGGGCTGAAAGGGATGGTGGGTGGGCTCCAGGTTATGTCTGACCCATCTTTCTTGGTCCTGATCAGCCAGACCCCAGCAGCAAGCTAACCTACTAGTCAGAGCATCTATCTGCCTTCTGGTGTTCAGTGCACACCACAGCAACTGGTCCACCAGTTGACTATCTGCCCTTAGTGGTCAGTGCACGTTATAGAGAGCAATTGAGCTGCCTTAGCATATCACTAGCATATTACTCTTTGAATGGTTGTTTGTTTGTTCTGCTGTTTAGTCTATTTACATATTACCATTTTATTATATAGGATTCATAAAAGCTATTGGTCCACAGTTTGTTTTTTCTTACAGTATCTTTGGAGAACATTGAGCTCATGGAATGAATCGTGAAGTACTTCCTCTTCTCCTGGTGTTTGAAGGTATCTGCAAAGGATTGGTGTTAGTTCCTTAAATGTTTAATGAATTCACCAATGAAGCCACCTGGTACTGGCCTTTCTTTGGCTTTAGGTTTTTATTTAATTTAACCTCTTTAGATTTGTTTTGTCTTAAGTCACAGTTACTATCCTTCTAGGAATCTAATTTATAGTATAAAAATGCAAAAGAAGAAAAGAAAATTTAGTTAGCAGTTAGCTGACAGCTTCCTGTTGCCAGAGCAAAAGCCATGCCTTTCCCAGGCCCAGCTCAGCAGAGCTCCCAGTGTCTGTCCCAGCAGGATGTGGTTATGGGTCATTTTTTGTCCGAGAACTCTCTACTGCATAGGGACAGGCTTTGTCAGATTTGGGGATCTCTTTGTCCAACCAGCTACTTCTTCTCTTTACTTTTCAAATCTAAGATCTGCAGTGAGGTCTGACACATCCTCTGCCCCATGCAGTGGCTGTGCCTGATAGGCAAAGCTTGGAGGACGAAGTGCTGGACAGCGGGAACCTGGGATGCTAGTCTGGTTGCACAATTGGATAGCAGTGGGCAGACTGGAGAATCCATGCTGCTGAGCACCTTGGTCCTGTTCTGCCTGCTACTTGCCAGGCTCCTACTCAGGCTAGGACACACAGTGCAGGTCTAAACCTGGCAAGAAAGGAACCTGGAGCTGAGCAGAAACTAACACTTCCTACCATAGGAATCCTTTGGTTTCAGACAGATCTTTAATGACACACAAAACTGAACCCCATCAAATTTGCTAAGGCCCAAAGTTCACTTTTTAAAGTTTCAAGTCTTCCTTTGGACCAGAGACACACAGTTTCTAAATTAATTTGCCTAATTTCAAAATGTTTTAAAGTGTTTCAATAGTCTCCATGCATCTTTTCTCTTTTAAAAAAGAGATAAATTGCTGGTTGTTTTTTAGCAGAAAATGGATTCATAGTAAGAGCAAATAACCAATTTATTTTGACTTTTTTTTTTTTTTTTTTTTTTTTTTTTTTAATCTAGATACTGTCCTCTTCCATTAGGGCAGCTGAAAAGAAAAGAAAGAAAGAAAATACCATGGTCTACGTGGCTTATAAACAGCAGAAATGTGTCTTCCACATTTACAGGTTGGAAGTCTAGGATCAGGTTACTGCATAATTAGGTTCTAGTGACAGCTCTTCTAGGGTTGCAGACTGACAACTTCCATTTATGTCCTGCATTCCATTTTCTGGCTTGCATTATGGCTCTTACAAAAGCAAATCAAAACACCAAAACAAAAAGGTCCTGTTTGCTCTTGGAGAAGCCAGGGAGTAGCTAGTGCTTTGGCAGAAGCTGCAGACCACGGAGGTGAGACTGGTGGCTGTACCATGGGGTTTGACAGACGATGGGCCAGCCCATCAAATTTCTTCAAGGCCACACCTTTTGAAAACCAGATGACATCCTCAGGTTGTGTAAGAACTAACCAGCCAACAAACCAACCAACCAACATTCCAACCAACCAACCAACATACCACCCAACATACCAACCAAACAAACAAGCCAAACAAAGTCAATAAATAAGGCTTTCCTTTTTTCTAATCTGAATGTAGGTGCAGAGTTTAAAGAATGGCAATTCCTTATCTTAGCCATGCATAGAACCCACATTTACACAGCACTTTGGTGCCAAAGGCTGTTAGGAGCCCAGGAAGGCCCAAGATGGACTAACCGGTTGGGTGGGCTGCAATGGGAGACCAAGGGTAGGGAACCTGAGGGGCATGCTGGCTGCAGCAGTGATGGCCTCTGTGAAGCATGGCAGCAAAAAAGTTCACTGTTAATTCCTGCTTTTCACATCCTCAGCAGCTATGCTGAGTCCACTTAGGAGGTTCAAGCCTGGGAGGGATTCCATTGATGACCTGAGGGGCACTTGGCAGGGGGCAGGGGGTGGCACTAGCATTGGGGCAATAGATGGTTTTAAATATTTTATGATGTAAATAATTTCATGAACTATGAGGGATAATAATCATTAATTTCTTTTGATTTAAAGAGGAAAATAATATACTGAGAGTTAAGAAACTTCCTAAGGACAAACCATGACAAAAATCAGATTTGGAACTGATTTTCCTTACTGACCTTTCTGGACATTTTCACCAGTCAAACAGGTGTATATATAAAGTGCTACTTTACTCACCTGTTTACTCATTTTTCCCAATTTTTTTATTGTTTAAGGTGTTACATATGTGTCCATATCTCCTCATTGCCCCCCCCACTCCCATACATGCCCTCACACCCCAGTGTCTTCTGTCCATTGATTATGCTTATATATATACATACATGTTCTTTGGTTGATCTCTAACCTCCCACGCCTCTCCCCAGTCTTCCTGCTATAATTTGACAGTTAGTTAGATGCTTCTCTGCTTCTGTACCTATCTTTTTGTTTATCAAGTTATAATGTTCTTTATTATCTATACTAGAGGCCCAGTGCATGAAATTAGTGCACTGCAGGGGGGAGGCTGTTCCTCAGCCCAACCTTCATTCTCTCCAATCTGGGACCCTTCAGAAGATATCTGACTACCTGTTTAGGCCCTATCCCTGTAATTTCTGCCCTCCCCTGCATATTTCCTCTTCATTAGATAGGGTTTTTTGTTTGTTTGTTTGTTTGTTTGTTTTAACATATTGGACAGTGTGCCTGCTGCGGTCTTGACAAACCAGCACTGGGAGTACTGGGTAATAACATGGCAGATGGTAGGCTCTGACAGAAAGCACATAAGGGACACAGCACACAGCCCCAGCCCTCTGGTCACTAGATACTGTTTGGCTCCCACACCAAGGACCTGTCCCTATTGTGAGGGCTTGGGGGGGAGGGGCAGAAATCCCCTTTCTTCTTCCTTCCCAGCAGTCTAGCCCTGGAACTTTCGGCCTCGAGGGAGCTCCTGTGTAACTGTAAAGGCCTGGCTTCCTAAGTGTCTGCCCCATGCACCTTCCTGAGAATTGGGAGCACATTAGTGAGGCCACACAACACAGCTCCCACAGGTCCAAGCCAAGTAAGAGGATACTGAAGCGGATCCCAGTGCCTTGGAAGTGTGAGAGCCTACTGACAGCCACTCATTGCTGGTGTGATTTCAACTTCTAGTTACTCAACTTCTGGGCTTACCCATGGGTGAAAGGGGATGGTGATGGTCATGCTAAGAGCAACAGCAGTTTTGACAGTGAGGGAAGAGATGTGGGAAATATTCACCCTGTGCCCACACCCCAGTACACTGCAAAGTGTTCCTGGCTTTTTAGCAAATTGATGACTGCTTAGCCCAATGGATCTTCATGGGGATTCACAGGGTTTCATGAAGCTGAATGAATTTTCTCATCCCACTATACAGATGGGAAAGTTGAATCTACCCAGGCTCCCCATTAAACAGGGACAATCTTCTCAGTTTATCATCTTAACTCCTTAAGTGACACCTCCACTGAGCCATGTGTTCCCCAAGTCCTAGACCCCTGAGTACACATTGTCTTAGGAGTTTGTCCTCCTGCAAACCACCCAATTTCCGATAAATAGCCCACACCTTTGTTTCTGACAAGAGGTAGGACATGGCTGTATGACAAACAGACTCACCTTCAGGGCACCTGGAACAACCCTTTTGTCTGCCCAACTTTCTGTTAGAGAAGTATCCAGAAATTCCAAGAACTAAACTAGAAAACAGGGCACTCTAAAAACAGGAAATATGGGGACTGGTGCAGACAAGTGAAAGAGACACTGATGAACACTGCCAATAAGAAATAGTTTGATTTTCCAAAAACAACAGGAGAGAGCCTGCTTTCTTATGGTTTGGTACAGAAAATCAGGCTCATGTAATTTTAAAATCAAAAGGTACTTTATGTTCATTTCCTTCAACCCCCTGCCTATTGTCCTGCCAATGCTGTTATAACCTCTGCTTGCACACTGCCTACCACCCTCTCATTTTGGAGGAGATGAGTACAATTTTCCTTTTAGATGAGGAATATGCCTCCATTCTCTGGCCTCCCACTTTCATCTGATCCAAGATTGACACACACCACATTCCTGCCAATCTGCCAGGCTTCTGCCAGTCTTTTATTAAGATTTATAGTCCTGTTTTGTTGTTTTTTTGCTTGTTTGTTTGTTTTTGTTTGATTGTTTTTGTTTTGTTTTGTTTTTAGTTTGTTTGTTAGATTGGTTGGTTTTTGATAATCACCACCCCAGGTATTTTTCCATTGATTTTTAGAGCAAGTGGAAGGGAGGAGGTGAAGCAAATAGAGAGAAACATTGGTGGGAGAGACACATATTGATTGGATTGCTTCCTGTACATGCCCCTCCTGGTACAGGGTATTGAGCCTGCAATTGAGGTAGGTGCCCTTGATCTGAACCGAATCCAGAACCCTTCATTCCCTGGGACAATTCTCTAACCACTGAGACAAACTGATTAGCAAGTCATGTTAATACTTTGTGACTCATTTTAGCATCTTCATTAATATAAGTTTAATATCGTATGTTCACCAGGCAAAATGAAGTAAAATTAGCAATTAGTAACTAAAAATACACTGATAAATCAAAAAATATATCAAAAGGAAAATTATCAACACTTTAAGATGAATAGAAATGAAAAAAGCATAACAAAAGTTATGGGTGCAGCTAAAACACAGGAAAAATTTAATCTGGAAAAAATTAAACAAAGAAGAAAGATCTCTAACCAATTGTTGTGGGGTTGAACCCTGGGTTCAAAATTAGACCACCGGAGGCTGATGATTTATTAAAAAAAGCAGGCAAATATTTATTGAAATACCTGGCCAGGACAGCTACAAGAGCACCACATGCAGGTGGACTCCACGGGACTGCACTGCTTCAAGTAGTTCTTTTTAAAGGTTCTGAGAAGGAAAACCCCTATTTTGCAACAAACTGTTGTTTGGAATTTTCTGCTGTTTTTCTAGTTTGCTTTAGCCAGAGACCAGATATGTCCACAATCTCAATACCATGCCAGGTGCAATTTTTTTAAATTGGAAAGAACTGTATTGTTTTCAAGGCCATCATCGAGATAACCACTAAGTGTACATAGGGCTGGCTCTTTAATAAAAAAAGGAAGTTCTGCCTGTAACCTTGCTTAGAATTTGAATTAATCCTCCCTAAGCCCATCACCAATGAACAAAGCAAGTCCCTCCAAATTCTCCCCCTGCACCATCTGACCACTCTGGAACTCTGCAACAGTTCAAACCACAGGAATTTTCCTTTGTTCTAAATTCTAAATCCTAAAGACTACATTCTAAAAACTGGGGTCAGCCCCCAGGGTCATTCTCAGTCACATCCTGCTGGACATTGGAATGTGGCCCTATCTTGCAGAAGCAGAACTCAGTGGTTAATCTCCAAAGGTTATGGTCCCAGGCATAGGAAAATTGCCTTAGCAGGTTTAAAATTCAAATAGCAGTTTTTACCTAAGATGTATATTCTTAATGTCTTATTTCACCAATAACCTACAATTTCAAATTAAGATGGTGATTAGGCAGCAAATGAAATTTAAAGCAATCACAAGAATATAGTAAAGAGTACAATGGAAATTAATGAACTAGAAAATATAAAACCAATACAGAAAACCAAAAGAAATAAATAAATAAAGCTTGGTGCTTAGAAAATATCAACAAATTGGCAAATATTTAGCAAGTTTGCCCAAAAATATATCGAGAATTACTAAAATCAGGAATGGATTGAGGGGACATTATTATTGAGTTTATGGGGGAAAAACAATTATATGGAAATATTATAAACAATCTAACGTTTCCTAAATTAGATAGCATAAATAAAATGGAAAAATTCATAAACTACCAAAATTGACTCAAGAAAAAAGAGAACATCTAAATAGACCTATAATGCATAAAGAGAGGCTCCCATCACCACCACTGTGCTCACCAGCCATGAGCCCAACTTCTGGCTGAGTGGCACTTCCACTGTGGGAGTGCACTAATCACCAGGGGGCAGGTTCTGTGTTGAGCATCTGCTCTGTGATGGTCATTGCACATCATAGTGACCAGTTGTTCTGCCGTTCAGTTTATTTGCATATTATACTTTTATTATATAGGATAATGATCTCTCAGAAAAAGAAACTAAAAAGTAAACCCAATAGACATTGCAACAATTCTTAAACTTAAGAATAAATTTAACCAAGGAGATAAAAGTACTTGGAAAACTATAGCTTGAAAGATAGGGAGAGAGGAAGATATAAGTGCAAGAATACACTGTGTTCATGGAATTGCTGAATTAACATCATTAAAATGTCCATACTACCCAAGCAATCTATAGATTCAATGTAATCCTTATTAAAATACCAATGGCATATTTCACAAATCTAAAGCAAATACTTCAAACACTTATATGGAACCAAAAAATAACCCAAATATCTGAAGCAATCTTTGGAAAGAATAACAAATTTGTGGGATCAGAAGACTGGATATCAAGTTTTACTACAAAACGACTGTAATCAAAACAAGCAGGTACTGGAACAAGGACAGGCATACATATTGATAGAACAGAGCAGAGAACCTAGAAATCCACCCTAGCCATTTTACTCAATTATTATTTGACAATGTAGGCAAGAAAATACAATCTTTTCAATAAGTGGTGATGGGAAATTTAGATAGGTATAAGCAAAAAAAGAAAGAAAGAAAGAAAGAAAGAAAGAAAGAAAGAAAGAAAGAAAGAAAGAAAGAAAGAAAGAAAGAAAGGAAGGAAGAAAGAAAGGAAGGAAGAAAAAAAGTAACCAGACTATCAACTTATGCCATACATAAAAATAAGCTAAAAATGGATCAAAGACTTAAAATGTAAGTTGTGAAGCCATAAAAATTCTAAAAGAAACCATAGGCAGTAAAATCTCAAATATGTCTCCTAACAATACCTTTGCCAACACATTTGCTAGGTCAAGGGAAACAGAGGTGAAAATATAAAAATGGGGCTATGTTAGAATAAAACGCTTCTGCACAGCAAACTGACAATCAACAAAATGTAAAGGGAGCCCATGGTATGGAAGAACATATTTGCCAGTGATGCATCTGATAAGGGCTTATTTTCCAAAATATATAAGGAACTCATACAACTTATAAATAGGAAGGCCAACAATTCAATTAGAAAATGGGCAAAGGACACAAAAGACTCTCCGAAGTGGATGTAAAAATGGCTGAGAGACACATAAAAAATGCGTGAAGTCTCTAATCAGCATAGAGATGCAAATTAAAACTACATGAGGTATCACCTTATACCTGTCAGAATGACTGCCATCAACAATTGAATAATGCTAGTGAGGATGTAGAGAAAAGGGAACCCTAGTACACTGCTGATGGAAATGCAGATCGGTGTGGTCATTATGGATTTTTCTCAAAAAAATTAAAAATGGTACTGCCCTTTCACCCTGTGATCCACATCCAGGAATATAACCTAAGAAAGCAGAAACTCCAATCAGAAAGAATATATGCACTCCTATGTTCATAGAAGCATTATTTACAATAGCTGAGATCTAGAAATAGCCCATCAGTATGTGATTGGATTACAATGATGTGGTATGTTGCCGAAGCCGGTTTGGCTCAGTGGTAGAGCGTCAGTCTGCGGACTGAAAGGTCCAGGTTCGATTCCGGTCAAGGGCATGTACATTGGTTGCTGGCACATCCCCGGTAGAGGGTGTACAAGAGGACCCTGACTGATGATTCTCTTTCATCGATGTTGCTAACTCTCTCTTCCTCTCTCTTCCTCTCTGTAAAAATCAATAAAATATATTAAAAAAAAAAAGTTCGTTTTGCTGAAACCGGTTTGGCTCAGTGGATAGAGCATCAGCCTGCGGACTGAGAGGTCCCAAGTTTGATTCCGGTTAAGGGCATGTACATTGGTTGCGGGCACATCCCTAGTAGGGGATGTGCAGGAGGCAGCTGATCAATGTTTCTAACTCTCTCTCTCTCCCTTCCTCTCTGTAAAAAATCAATAAAATATTTTTCAAAGATGTGGTATGAGTATCAGAGGTGCAGCCACCAAGTCCAGATCCTACATCGCAAGCCACAGATGCCCAACTCACTGCCCCTCCCATGCACTCCCTGTTCCTTTTGGTCCCAAGTCCAAAATGGCAACACTCAAGGATCAGCTGATTGTGAATCTTCTTAAGGAAGAACAGAGCCCCCAGAATAAGATTACAGTTGCTGGGGTTGGTGCTGTTGGCATGGCTTGTGCCATCAGTATCTTAATGAAGGATTTGGCAGATAATTTTGCTCTTGTTGATGTCATGTAAGACAAATTAAAGGGAGAAATGATGAATCTCCAACATGGCAGCCTTTTCCTTAGAACACCAAAAATTTGTCTCTGGCAAAGATTATAGTGTGACTGAAAATTCCAAGCTGATTATTATCACAGCTGGGGCTCGTGAATAAGAGGGAGAAACTGCCTTAATTTGGTCCAGTCTCATGAACATCTTTAAATTCATCATTCATAATGTTGTAAAATACAGTCCCGACTGCAAATTGCTTGTTGTTTCCAACCCAGTGGATATCTTGATCTGTGTGGCTTGGAAGTTAAGTGGCTTTCCCAAAAACCGTGTGATTGGAAGGGGTTGCAATCTGGATTCAGCCCAGTTCAGATACCTGATGGGGGAGAGGTTGGGAGTTCACCCATTAAGCAGTCATAGGTGGGTCCTTGGGGAGCATGGAGACTCTAGTGTGCATGTATGGAGTGGAGTGAATGTTCTGGTGTCTCCCTAAAGAATCTGCACCCTGATTTAGGCACTGATGCAGATGAGGAACAGTGGAAACAAGTTCACAAGCAGGTGGTTGACAGTGCTTATAGGTAATCAAACTGAAAGGCTATACATCCTGGGCCATTGGTCTATCTGTGGCAGATTTGGCAGAAAGTATGATGAAGAATCTTAGGCAGGTGCATCCAATTTTCACCATGATAAGGATCTCTATGGAATAAAAGACAATGTCTTCCTTAGTGTTCCTTGCATCTTGGAACAGAATTTAATCTCAGATATTGTGAAGCTGATTCTGACACCTGATTCTCTCTCATCGATGTTGCTAACTTTTTGAAGAAGAATGCACATACACTGTGGGGGATCCAGAAAGAGCTGCAGCTTTAAAGTCTTCTAATGTCATACTACCTCATTGTCTAAGCTACAGGAGGATTTTAGTTGGAGATTGCATATTGTCCTTTTTACCTGATCTGTGACTGAGAACATCAGTTTCCTAAAGATAGAGATAGTGATGGTTCATAAAGCACAACATCTGCATCCTGATGCTGGAAGGTCCTTATCTTGTGTAGTCCTAACTGGTTAGTATGAAAAAGTTCCACCTCCTCAAAGGCACCACTGCCAATCTTGCTCACACTTCAGTTGCCCTACAGACTAGATGTGTGTTCACTGTGTGTTACATAACTTGTGGTTTCTTTTTCTCCATTCAATCACATCCTGGGGTCCAATGTAAATACAATATTGCATGTTTTGTGCATAACTGTTCTAAAGGATCTTATTCTGTGTACAGTACATATCGGGTTATATGTACATTGCCATATAATGTAACAAGAAAAGTTTACATGTAAGTAATACAGCCAACTATTCAAGTATACCAACTAAAATGCCAAATAAACCTTAAACAGAGAAAAAAATAAAATAAAAAAATTAAAAAGATGTAGTACATTTACTCGATAGAATACTATGCAGCTGTGAAAAAGAAGCATCTTTTACTCTTTGAGGAAGCAAGAGAGACCTTGAGAGTATTATGCTAAATTGAACAATCCAGTCAGAGAAAGACAATTATCACATATCTCACTTACATGTAGAATCTAATGAGAAAAATAAACTGACAAACAAAAGAGATCTAGAGACATTAAAGTAGTAACAGGCACATTTCCGAGGCGTTGGGGTCGGGTGGAATAGATTAACCAAAGAACTTAATGCATGTATTCATAACCCATAGACAAGAGTTCAGTGAAGATCTGGAGAGGGAGCAGAAGCTGTTGTAGGCTCCAACGAAGGTAAAATGTGAGACATCTATAATATAAATGTCTCAACAATAAAGGTATTTTTTAAAGTATAACTGAAAAAAAGTAAATATACATCAAGTTTTACAGAAATAGTAATAAAAAGCAAAAAATCCAATTAAAAAAAGGCAGATGACCTGATTAGACATTTCTCCCAGAAGACAGGCAAATGGCTAACAGATACATGAAAAGATGGTCAACTTCACTAGCTATGATGGTAATATAGCTAGTGAAGTTGACCATCTTTTCATGTATCTGTTAGCCATTTGCCTGTCTTCTGGGACAGAAGAGATACCACATCACACCTGTTAGAATGGCTATCATAAAAAGGACAAGTAGTATCAAGTGTTGAGGTTGTGGAGAAAAATAAACCCTCATCCACTGCTGGTGGGAAGGTAAACTGATACAGCCATATGGAAAACAGCATGGAGGTTCCTCCAAAAATAAACAATGGAATTATCATATGACCCAGCAATTCCTCTTCTGGTATCTACCCAACACATGTGAAAACACTTCTTTGTGAAGATATATGTACTTCTATGTTCATTGCATCTTTATTCATGATGGCTAAGACATGGAAACAGCCTTAATGGATAATTAGATAAAAAAGATGTAATACATATATGCAGTGGGACATAGCAATAAAAGGAATGGAAAGGGTGCATATTAGAGAAATAGAATTAAAAATAATCAGCAAAATATATTTGCATCAACAAGGAAATGACAGAAATAAGATCAAGCTATGAACTGGGAGAAAATTTTGCAAATCACACATCTGATAAAGAACTTTTAAATATTCTTGATAAAGATCTGACAAAGAACAGAGTGTATATATCTCACCCCCCAAAAGTACTTGTATGCTGCATATAATAATAACCCATGGACACAGACAGTAGGGGGTGAGGGTATTTACTGGGGGGTCGAGGATGGGAACAACCAGGGAGAGATCAATGGGGGAAAACAGAGACATATGTAACACTTTAAACAATGGTGAATTTAAAAAATAACAGAATGTATAAAGAACTCTAACAATACATTCATTAAAATACAACCCAATTTTAAATGGAAAAAAAGATATGAATAAGCATCTTGACACATAATATGCTGCATATAATTAGAGGAGAGAACTTACTGTATTTTTACGTATGTATTCACCAGTGAAACTATCACCCAACCAAGACAATTGGTCTATTGGTTTCCTCATGTCCTTTAGTAATCCCTGCCCACCCCACCTACATTTGGCCCCCACGCCCTATCCAACAACCACTTGTGTGCTCAGCGCAAATATGCTCTGCCATCTTTCCTTGATGTGCACACGTATGTGAGTGGCTGAGACCCAGATGTAGAGCTGAGATCTCAGCTCTCTATGGAGGAGAAGAGGATGACAATTTTCTGCAACATGGCAATTCGTTGATTCTAAATCCTGATTTAGAAAGAATTTTAGAAAATTAAAATGCTTTTTCACAGGAAGGAAGTACATGAGGACAATTGCCTTAGATACTTCATTTTTTATATTTGCTTAAAAACGTATATGAGACTGCTGTTTTAAAGCACATGTTGGTTCCAAACCTCCTGGGAATAATAATCTGAAACTGGCCCCTATATAGAGGGCGTGAGAGACTCAAGAGAGAAGCAGGCCATGGCTGATGGGTAGGTGATAGTTTAATAAGCCAGGAAATTTACTTATAAGTTTTGTCTTGGGTGACTCAGAGACAAATATTCTCTACATTTACCTGCCAGATTTGAAAAAATTATGTAGCTGGGCTGAGTCAGATACACCATCCAGACGGTCTCAACTACACATTACTATCTCAAGGCTGTATCCTTGAGGCAGCTCCTGGAGGGGAAAAGGCAAGCTGAAGGCCTATTTGGTACAGACTTCAGGTCAACCAGAGGTCACATCTTCTCCTTGACCTTCCTCAGTATAACAGAACACAATGGGTTCAAGGGAACACAGTCCTAGTGGGAGAAATAGTTCTATTTTCAGTTGTAACAAGTAAAGGAGGCAGGCGAATATTTTTCAAAGCTCTACTTCTCCTAAGGGAGGCTTAGCCATTGCTTCCATACATGGTTTGATTAATTAAATGTTGATTTCTTCTTTGTAGCTGGCTAAATTCATCAGTGGTCGGTTCAGATCAAGCTCAGCCTATTGGAGTTCCTCTGTAAAATACTGTGCCACATTTTAGCATCTAGTAAGAACTGCCCAGATTTGAGACTCTTATCCATCTATCACTAAGACTCATGCATGGTGACTGGCTTTCACAATTTCATATGCCACCCCCTCCTTCTGTAATGTGCTCTTAGAGTTCAGCAAGGGTCTTGAAAAAGATGGAAATGGCTCTTTTGTTGGCTACTCTCTCATATGCCACAGCAACAATACAATCACAAGTGAAAACACGTTCCCAAAATCAGGAATAACATTTTCCACTCATTACACCATGACCCAAACTACTGACTTTGCAACACTCCTGAGCTGGAGGTCTAAATCATTCAGGGAGTTGACTGGTATTCTCATGTGATTTTGAAAAGATAATATATTAGTGGACTCATACATAACATTCTGCTTTGGCAATGACACAGATTTCAGCCGTCAGGTGAGATAGTCTGGTGTCAGAAAACACTAGAGGGGATTTAAAAAAGAAACATTAATAATTGTCAGTGTATGACTGAAAGAGAAAAAAGATGGTGGATATTGCTAAGAATTATCAATCAGGATTCTAGCAGCAGAGATGGCCCATTATAACTAGGTAATTGGGGAAAGTCAAGTGCAAGGGTTTCCTACAAGCTGTGCATAAGGTATACAAATGACAGGAGAGACTTCTGGAAGCAGTGAGGAAATTGCACCCTACCTGAAAGGGGGTTAAGAAAACAGGAACACAGAAAAAGAATTGAGTAGAGAAGGTATGACATTTGGGTTAGGGTTGCAGCTAGTCAGAGATGGCCTTGTTGGGAGAGAGGCGAGACAACAAACACCCCTACCTTGCGTTTCTACCCAGAAGAGATCTCCTGCTTGGACTTTCCATTGGTAGAATCCAAGCTGAACTCAGAGAGCCAGAGACCCTGCTGATATTGTTAGAGAGGACAAGACTTAAGATCTGAGCCATTCTTACTAAACTAGAGGCCCAGTGCAAGAATTTGTGTTCAAGTGGTGTCCACTTGGCCTGGCCCCAATTACCAGATCGGGGATGGGCCTTTTGGGAGGAAGAGACAGTGGAAGATTGGCAGAGATGGCTGAGGGGAGGAGTACTGGGTGATTGGCAGGCGGGCACCACCCCTTGCTTGGGGGGTGCGGGGGTGTTCTGGGGTAGGCCTGCACAGGGGGAGGAACTACAGTAGGTTGGTTCACCAGCCCCATCCCCTAATGGGATAAAGAGGCGATCAGGGGCAGGCTGGCCTGGGGGAGAGGCTGCAAGAGGTTGGCTGGCTGGCTCCACTCCTAGATCAAGTCTGTTTTCTGGCCACAGTGAGCATCATAGTGACCGGTTGTTCTGACCGTTATGGCCTTCCAATTGCTGGATTTTTTAATATATATATAGACTAGAGGCCTGGTGCAAAAAATTCATGCATGGGGAGGGGTGTACCTCAGTCTATCCTGCACCTTTTCCAATCTGAGACATCCCTCTTACAATCTAGGACTGCTGGCTCTCAACTGCTCATCTGCCTACCTTCCTGATTGCCTCTATCCACTTCTGCCTGCCAGCCTGATCACCCCCTAACCACTCTCCTGCCAGTCTGATTGATGCCTAACTGCTCCCCTACCAACCTGTTTTCCCCTAACTGCCCTTCCCTGCAGGCCTGGTCACCCCTAACTTCCCTCCTCTGCAGGCCTGGCCCCCCAACTGCTCTCCCTTGCAGACCTGTGCCCCCCTCCAACTACCCTTCCCTGCAGGCCCGGACACCCCCAATTTCCTCCTCTGTTAACCTGGTCACCCCTAACTGCCCTCCATTGCAGGCCTGGTTCCTTCCAATTGTCCTCCCCTGTGGCTTGATTGCCCACAACTGCCCTCCATTGCAGACCTGGTCCCTCCCACCTGCGCTCCTCTGCTGGCCATCTTGTGGTGGCCATCTTGTGTCTGCTGAAAATCAAACATTGTCACTAGTAGTCAAATGTAAAAAGAGCTGGCTAACCTTAATGGCTTTGAATGGTTGGAGGTATTAACTCATTGGTTAGGTTGAGTCACTAGTAGTCAAATATAAAAAAGGCTGGCCAACCTTCATGGCTCTGAATGAACAGAGTTATCAACTCATTGTTTAGTTGAGATACTGGTAGTTGAAGCAACTTTAATTTGTTAATCATATGTAAATTCTTGTTGCTTTTCTGTTGTTTGAATTTCCTACCTACAGGATATCCTTATCTCAGAACCTTAATAAAAGGGATGGCAAAAGGCCAGAGCACTGGGTACTCCTCCCCCTAAAGGTGGACTTCTGCCTGGCCCCCTATTTTTTCAAACTAATTTTTTCTAGTCTTTCTTCATTTAGTGTGTGGCCTTCTCCAGAAACCAGACTCTGAGTGGAACCCTGAACCACACGGGTCATGTTAAGTGATCCCACATGTGTCCACATGGGGGCAGTCATCTTTGACCAAATGGGGGCAATCAGCCATCTTGTGTGTTAGAGTGATGGTCAATTTCATATTACTCTTTTATTAGATAGGATAGAGGCCTGGTGTACAGGTGGGGGCTAGCTGGTTTGTCCTGAAACATGTCTCAAATCAGGGGGAGGGTTCCTTTGGGATATGGGACGGCCTGGGTGAGGTGCCTGTGGTGGTTTGCAGGCCAGACATAGCCCTCACCAACCGAAGTGGAGGCCCTGGTATCTGGGATTTATTTATCTTCTATAATTAAAACTTAGCAACCTTGAGTGGAGCCAAGCCTCCTGCTTGTTCCATAGCAGCAGCAATTTTTGTTGGGATTCATTCATCTTCTATAATTGAAACTTTGTAGCCTTGAGTAGAGGCATAGGTCAGCCATGGTGTGCAGAAAACTTGGCTTCCTCCATTACTGTAGAAACCCAAGCCCCCTGTTCTCTCTGTGACCACAGCCATCTTGGTTTGGTTAATTTACATGCTCACTCCTGATTGACTGGTGGGTGTGGCTTGTGGGTGTGTCGGAGGTATGGTCAATTTGCATATTACTCTTTTATTAGATAGGATGCTGTTCTTGCTAAATGTTCAAATACACCAGTCCAGCAATATATGGGATGATCTTGACAAGAACTCAGCAGTATAACTGTAGCCAATTGCAAAGAATAAACCAACATGTAATTGACCAAGTAGTTTAAGGTATGGCCAAGACTCCCTTTGAGGCAATAGATCTTTTTACATTAATCCCATGTTTCCTTAATTTGTTATAAGTAAATAAAACTGCCTTGGGACAACCATGTCTCCTTCTTGAATACAACACCCAAAGTGGAGAATCTTTGGATTGGATAACAATGTGATTCACATAGGTCAGCCTCCTGGGGCAAAGAGGTATAGTGAAGAGTAAAGGATGTATCTGCAGAGGCAAAGGAAAACTATTTGGAAGAGAAGAGACTTTAAGTTAATGTTTTATTAGACATTTTAAGTTAGGTACCTTAAAAAGAAAAGAGAGAAACAGTAAGAAAATTTCATAATTTCCAGATGTACATGTGCTACCAGACAGGATTGGGCTCAGAGTGGGTTGTCCTCAGGCTGGCCTGTAGTGTGTGGGTTCTTTTCCTTTTATTTTTATTTTTAAAGTAATATTTATTGTTGAGAGTATGACAGATGTCCTCTTCTTTTTTTACCCTATAGTGTATGGGTTCTTGATTTGGTGCAGGAAAGATTTCAAAACACAAGTCCAGGTGATTTTGAGAGCATGTTTATTAAAGCTGGGAAAGTGAAATAAAGGAAAGGTTTAGGGTAGAAGAAGCCACAACAGAGCACCTAGGCAAGGCTGCTTTGGCTTATATAGGAAAGAACTGAGCCTAGGCAGAGCTCCTTCAGCTCACTGGGAAGTCAGGGAAAACGAGGTCTTGGATATAGGATCAGAGGTTGAGCCCGGGTCCAGCTGTCACTGCCACTGCTCTGCTGGCTGCAGTCTCTCAGGAGGACCATTAGAGTTTAGGAAGAAATAAAAAGTTCATGCCTAGAATTGGGCATGGGTCTGCCCTAAAGTAGTTTTTGCCCTGAGGGCTTTCTATCCCCCCCCCCCTTTTGTTTTTGTTTTTGTTTTGTTTTGTTTTCCATCAGCTTTCCTGGTGCATTTTTAATCAAATGAATGTATGGAAGAGTGTGAAATTATTTTTTGTTCTGCTTTACTTTTATCTTAGGTTTTTCTGGCTATAATCCCCCTCTTCCCCACCTCTCCTGTCTTCATCTTCCCTTGGGTTTAGCTGGCACAGATGGCTTTAATTGGGTCTTTGTGCTCTACTTCCCAAACCAGAGTGATTAAAACTATGTATCCTCTGGTTAGAGAGGAGAGTATAAACCACTTGCTTTCATGTGTCCTTAGTTGGTGAAGATAAATTTTGTGATTCAGAAGCTGGTTGCAAGCCAGCTAAACAGGCTGGCCTTGTGTAATTTTCTCGTCTCAGTTTCCCCATCTCACTTGCCCAGGAAATTTCCTAGCTTCTTACTCTCCTGCCTCACGTGAACCACAGAACCATCTTTCTGGAGAAGCCTGCTACTTCACTAACAATGATCTCAGAGAAGTGAACTAAAATAATGTGCATCACCAGTGGTGCTAACACTGCTATATGAAGGATTTCTAATTTGAATTGTCCTATATTGAGCCTGTGAAATCTCCATAATATATTATTCCATTATTATGCCAATTTTTTTTAACTTCTTCAGTTAATTGGCATTGTGGGAACTGGTGAGGAATGAGCTGGGAGAATGCTTCTGGTTAGCTGTCACTGCATAACAAACCGTCCCAAAACCTAGTGATTTAAAGCAACAACAATCATTTATTTTTCTCTTGAAACATGGGCAGAAATGCAGTGGGATGGCCCATCTTTGCTCTTTGCTGCTTCATCTGAGATGGCTCAGTTGTCAGCTGGAGACTCTACTTCCATCTTGCCTCTCTTGTATGGCTGGCAATTGGTTCTGCTGGCGGATGAAAGACCAGCCAGGGGAGTGAGCCGGTAATTTCATGTCCTCTTCTTGTGGATTCAATAGACAACATGGGCTTCCTCACCACATGTTGGCCAAGTGCCAAGGGCACATACACCAGAGAGCGAGGAGGCTTCCTCCCTATCTAACTTTAGAAGTCACAGCCATCCACTATTTGCCAAAGCAGTCACAAAGTCCATGGAATTCCAAGGCAGTGGCACAGACCTCCATAACTCAACAAAAGGAAAAGCAAGCTAAGATTATAAGAAGAATAGGTGGATAGAAGATACTGTTATATCCATCTTTTGAAAATATAATCTATTGATACCATAGTAACAAATCATGGTAAATTAAGAAGAAAAAATAAAATTTACACTATTTGAAAAACCTATGCCATATATATGAAAGCTTATCCCAAATCAATTGTACAACATATGCAAATATATTCTTTCCAGCTTGTTCTGTTAAATCTTTAATTCATTCTTCATGCTTCATCTTTACGGCTTGTATTTCTTTCTCTTTTTCTTCCTGGCTTATTTTTTTCTGATCACATTCTTCTTCAAGTAGTTTAATTCCCATATGTAATTGATCAGAATAGGTTATCTTTAAGGCCTCTTCCTGAAGTTGCAGCTTTCCCCCTATGTCCTTGTAGATGGCATCAGAAAAGTGAGCCCCTTTATTCTTCCATACCATTTCCTCTATCAGCTCCACCAGCTCCTGCTTTTGATTTTCCTTCTCATCCTCATCACTTCGCTTGTTATTGAAGGCACAGTAGCGGTTCCCACACTCCTTGATGATGCTTTTCAGGTTTACATCTGCTTCTTTTATAAAGTCATGCAGTGTTTGATCACCCAAATCATCTTTGCCAGTGAACGAGATGATCATGTGCTTCATGGCTGGCTTCCTAAAGAGGGTCTTAATCATTGCAACTGTTTTTCTGATCCTCTTCTCTGTAGCGGCCCAGCTGTAGTACCAAGATGATGGCATGAGGCCAAGTGTGTGAGGTTAGGACACACTGGCTGATTTCCTCACAGGTTTTCTTAAGTGTCTCCTTGGTGTCAAAAAACTATGGGGTGTCCACAACAGTAAGCTTACTCCCTTTCCATTGTTGCTCTTCTTTCTGACACCTCTTGGTAACAGCATGAGGAGCAATTTTATATTTAAATGCTTTTCTCCCAAGGATGCTGTTTCCTGTTCCACTTTTCCCACTTCCAGTTTTCCCCACCAGAACAATCCTCAGAGTGTTGTCTTGATGGCCAGACATGTTTGTTTCAAGAGGTTCTGGGCCTAAGGCTTCACAAGACCTTATGGAAGGGAAGGAGAGTGAAGAAGGGTTAACTTAGCTAAGTGGGGGCAATGCCTAAACCTCTTTTCTTTGTTCTTTTTCTCCATGAAAATTTGTAATAATCTGTTACTTATATTGATGCCAGGAAGAACAGAGAGATGACACAGTTCAATTATTAGGGTACAAATAATAGCTCAGAGTCACCCCACAAAAGAGTATAAAGTTCAGATGCTTTCCCGGGGAACTCACTTAAAATTTTAAAGAGCTGATCATCTCAATGAGATGCAAGCTATTCCTGATCATATAAAACAGAGGTAAATCTTTCAATTCTTATATGAATAAAGTATTATATTGATTCCAAAGGCTACCAATGAATTCACCAATAAGTAAAGCTATAGATGTATCTCACTTTGAAATATTAATACAAAAATTCTAAATATATTATTTGACACTAAAAATGTAATAAACCATGATTGCATAATTTATTTCAGAAATACTAGAATAACTGAATATGGGAAATTAGTTGTTACAATACATTCCAATAATAGATGAAGAAAATTATCTAGTTGAAGAAAAGACATTTGATGGAATTCAAACTGACTCATGTTTAAAGCATTTCATAAAGTTGGAATTAACTGATATTTCTCTAACATGAGTTTATATAAGTATAAATTTGATTTACCTTTTCCCCCTATAAGTAATAAATAGTGGTTTATAAAGTATTCTAATGTACAATAGAAAAAAAATAGATATTTTTTAACATGTTTTTATATAACTAGAGTTAATTTTTCTGTTCAGCATCTTTTTTTTCATGCAGGTGATAAGCAGTGCATTATAAAGTTAAGTAGTATATTAAAAACTTCAAATAATGGATAATAAGGTGTATTTGAATAAAAAAAAGTTTTCTGGAATTATTAAGAAACACAATAAGAAGGGATGACTAGCTCTTCAAGGAGTCAAGCATCATAGTTTCTATGATTAAAGCAGTATGATGTTGGTGCATTTATAGAGAGAACAGTAAAATGAAATTAGAAAATCCAGAAATAGACCAAATTAATCATACTCTATTCACTTATTTTCAATTCCATTACATTATGTTACAGTTATATTCAGTAAGGCAGCATCTCACATCAATGGAGGAAGATAAAGCAATTTTGGGGTAACTGTATAACCATATAGAAAAAGATAAAACTACTTCTATTGCCTCATACCATTCAAATTCCAAATAAATTAGAATGTAAAAAACTAATCCATATAAATAATAGAAAAAAAAAACCTGGATAAATTTTTTTTGTAAAATTTGGGTAGGGAAAGTATTTCTAAGATTTGAAAAAAAATAAGGAAAAGGATTAATAAGTATGATTACATGAAAATCTCACACATAATGTAGGACAAAAAACATCATACACAAATTAAAGCGCACAGGTCAAACTAGGGAAAGAAAGATTTTCCAAATTACATCAAAGGGTCGAGTATTCCTGTTATACAAAGAAATTTAAGAAGAACAGAAATAAAACACCAACAACACAATAGAAAATGGACCAAGGGATAGGAATAAATACCCAGAGAATAAGAAATTAAAATGTGTTTTGAATATATCAAAACACATTAACATATATTCATAATAGGAAAAATAAATCAAAACACAAAAAGTAAAATAAATTAAAATTACACCTCTATTCCTGAGGTCAGGTACTATTTCTCACCTCCAGGTTTGGCAACAATTCAAACATTTTCTGGCCTAATCTGTAGGTAAAGGTATGGCAAAAGAAGGACCTCTCCTGCATGGCTGGCGAGAATGGAAAAACAGTCCAAACTCTACAGAGGAGAAGTCAGCACTGTGCTCCAAAAGTACACATTTTCCCTTTGATTGTCAATCTCCAATTTTAGGATTCTTCCTAAACTACTTTGACAAAAGTACAGAAAAAAAGATACATAAGCTATTTATTGCATCATGATTTGCAAAAGCAAAAAACCCAAATCCTATGAAATGGTCCTTACTAGGAATAAACTAAGATATATTCACACAGTGAAGTACTAGAGAACTGTGTAAAGGAGTGAGATGCCTCTCTATATCAGCACGGAGAGATCTCCAGGATGTATCATTAAGTGAAACAAAGCAAAACAAAAAACAAAGTGAAGAAAATAATGTAGAGTTTACTGAGCATTTCTTTAACAAGGAGGAATAAGAACTACATATATAAAACATAATATATATATTTATTTATATAAATATCTATCTATCTATCTATATCTATATCCATATCCATATCCATATCCATATCCATATCCATATCCATATCCATATCCATATCTATATCTATATCTATATCTATCTATCTATCTATATCTATATCTCTCACTATATATAATTTTTTTCCCATGTATATGAAAAGGTAATAGCAAGATACTCTAAAAACTAAACCAACAAACATTTATTTACATGAGAATGGGAGAAGCAGGATGAAGGGGACAGGGACAGAAGCTGGAAACTGGATGTCTTCATAACACTAAGATATCATAGCTTTGATCTTGAAACCATGTAGGTAGTTTAAATAATTGTACAATAAAATTTATGTTTTAAGATATTGAAATCAAAAGCAAATGAAACAAACTAATTGTATTTTATGTGGTGGATGAATCTCATAAATAATTGGTCCACGTAACTTGAAAATGCAATTATTTCTTTGTCAATATCTAAAGGGATTATACTAAGGCCAAAAAACAAAACAAAACAAAACAAAAAAACTTGAATTAAAATTTTTCCACCAAAATCCTATTTCAGTTTTTTATTAATTTATTATTTATTATTATTATTATTATTATTATTATTATTATTTTTGTGTGTGTGTGTGTGTGTGGGGGTGTGTACTTTTGAGTCCATTGAAAAGGCATAGAGTTAATAAAGAGCCTAGTGACAAAGAGCAACCTTAGTGCCCAGAGTGTAGTTTTAAAATGCCATTCATTTACCATCAAAAGATTAGGGGTCTCTAAAGAAAGTACTGATTTTAGGAGTAGGAAGGAAAGGCGAAATGCTATAAAAAAATCTCTAGGAATTTATCAAACGGACTTATGAGTCAACTTCAAGAGAATCAGACTTGAGAAAGATGCAACAATTTTAGCATCAATAATAATTCCAATGAATCAAAATGTATCAAATATGTTGAAATTCATGAGTTCATAGCAATGCCTTCTTCTTAAAAGCAATCTATAACCTCATTGGGAGTCTGTAAGGAAAACATTTCATTGTTCTGAACATTGACCAAAAAGGGGAAATAAGCATTTATCTTGTCTTTGTTATATAACTAGACCTTATAGAAATAATAGGATGGTTGAGGAAACTTTTTTTAATATCATTTTTCCACCTCATTAATGAAGAAAAAATGATACAATTTGAAAAATCATCATTTCTAACCCTTAATGAAACTAAGCAATCATTAATGTCACAAGAAGAGAGACAATCAAATATTATGTGCCTTCTGATGGAAGTTGTCAACTGCACCTATGAAGTATTCCCACCAAAGAACAGTCAAACCTAAATCTAATCAAGTGTTTCCTTTAAAATAAATTCATACAAAACACCAGAACTAGAAGAGCATGAGAAATGGCACCATGAGGATGTAATCAACAAAATGCACATTCCCTGGTTCTGTTGGATAAAAGACTTCCCCTTTCTTACCAGAGAAATTTCCCAGAAAGTATCAGGGAAAGTTGGAGACCTACATACTAAGATAAACTTAAGAGAAATAAAACTATTGTGATTTATGAATCTTATTTGGATCTGACTTCAAACAATTTTTAAAATTATGAGACAATGAGGAAAATCTGAATGCAACTGGTAATTTTATAAAATTTCTTCTCAGACCCAGGATTCTAAAATCCCATTGAATAAAAATTAGATAAAGAGAAGCCAGGGAAGAGAGTCCACACTCTTTCTAGAATGGAGAACTGGCGGGAAGCCTATAACTAGGGAAGTTAATAGGAGGGTGTCACATACATTGTTCCTTCAGATTAGCCAACCCTCTCCCCATGACATCCCCTCCTCACCTCACATTTTACACTATTGGGGTCACAGTTTCTCTCTGCTATGTGATGTAAATGATTCAGCAAACTGCAGTCCAGATTTCCTCTGCTCTTAGAGATTGGTCAACCCCTAGAGTCATATCACTCTGAGATCCTGCTTCTTTTTCAGTAAAAAGAGAGCAGTCTCTAAATTGCATTTGAGGTTCGAAGACCTGACATGGGGACACTCATTTCCTATCCAGGGAAAAGTAGGGCTTGTCAGGCAGCCCTCAGTGTCCATCACAGTGGCAAATGCATGAAGGTACACAAGTCAGCACAAATGTGTCCTATTCAGTATGAGACATGTAACATTGTCCTAATAATACTACTGACTCTCCTCTCTACCATCTGCCACTACCTTCTGAAAGCACCACTTCCCCAAACCTGGCTCTCCCTGCCACACACTGTGCTGCTGGCACAGAACCAGGTCCCTCCTGAGACCAGAAACCATGCCCTTCACACTCCCTAGACCTACTGCCCTCACAGCTCTGCTACTCAGGACCACTTCTCAGACAGGCTCATCGTCTTTATCACCAGTGGATAAGATCTCAGGTTTTCTCCAAAGAATCTCTTTTGAGTGTGGGCTTTTGCTTTGACTGTGAGGATGAAATGATTATGCCCTCTTAACCCACTGAGCCAGGAAGCACAGATGCCGTGGAGTCAGTGGAGGAACTGTGTGCCTTTAAAGCACAGTCATGTTTCCATTAATTTTGTCAGTGCTTCAGATTTGCCAAATTGAAACCTTTTCCTCCTTGTGCCCAATCTCACACCCAAATTTCCAAAAGGTATATTAGGTGTTTTGGATTATAGTGGAGATCCAAAAGGCTCTATTAAATGACCTAAATCTTGCTCAGCAAGCCAGGCACATGTCTGTCACCTTCCCTGGTGTAGTGGGAGACTGTGGGGTCATTCTGGAATAAGGAAGTTGGATATGTGACTTCGTGAATTCTCAGGTGTTCACTAGGGATGGAACAATATGTGTTTTGAGTCTATTATTTCAGGAAAGTCTCAGAGTACTCATTCAGAAAGTAACAGGATTCAGGTACAAAGCCAAAGTAGTCTAAACTACTGGGAGCCAAGGATAAAAGAGAAGAGGAGGCCTGGAAAGAAAGCCTCCAGTAAACAAGTAGGCTCTCTGTTTTTGTTTGTTTGTTTGTCTCCCCCCCATATAGTTCTTGCAAGATTGAAAGTTTGTATGACCTGACAACTAAACACGCATCTGAGGAATAGATACAACTTTCCCCCCTAACCTTCCTACCTTCTCCCACCCCAGGTCCAGACAGAGTCAGCTTACTCTAGATTTCCCAGTGGATGGATCCATTAGGCTCTAAAAATTGTTTTCAGGTGCGAAGCAGGCTGCCAAAACTCTCATGGTTCACAAGATGTTCTAGCTGTTACATCACCATAAAAATACTGAGTTTTTACTACATACTTGTGACCCAGTGCATGAATTCGATGAATTGAAAGGAAATTATTTAGAAAGTGGCTGGTAGGGCAGGACTGGGCAAGATGGGATGGACACACCCTGGAGCCAACCTCCTGTGATGTGATGCCTCCCCTGCTGGCTGCACATGGGGCTCTACCAAAGGCATCTGCAGAATGAATGGGATCCATCCTGTAGGTGAGGTCCCTGGGCCTGGCCTGCAGGGATCAGGGCAAAACTCGCTCTCTGACATCCCTCTGGGGGTCCTAGAGTGTGAGAGCTCCTTCCTCTCTGTTTCCAGGGTGTGTTGCCCAAGAACTGCCACTATCAAATCACGAAACTCAACAGCTCATATGGCAAGAAATGGATAAAATTCATAGGAGCATAAAACTTACGAATGCTGAGTCATAAATAAACAAAAAATATAAATAGGCAAATAAGTAAGGAGATTGAAGCGGAAATAAAAACTCTCCCAACAAAGAAAAGCCCACACCAAACAGTTTCACAACTGAATTCTAGCAAACATTTGAAGGACAATTATTACCCATCCTTTGAAAACTTTCCCAAAAAGTGCAGAGGAAGGAAAACTTCCAAACTAATTTTATGAAGCCAGAATAACTCTGATATCAAAATTAGACAAGAGAACTACAAGACAAATAAAACTACAAACCAATCTTCCTAATAAATATAAATGCAAAAACCCTCCACAAAAGATTAGCAAACTGAACTCAAGGGCACATTAAAAGGACCATAGGCTACCATCAAGTGGGATTTTAATAAGGGCAAACCTCCTGTTATTAGAGTAAACCTGTACAGTATTATTGTGGATGCCATTGTTAGAACAAATATCTTAAGGTGTGAGCAGCTCTTACTAAATGCATCTTGCTACGTGTTTAAATGTAGCACAGTTTTTGTAGGCAAAGCAGGATGAGCTTGACAGGAACCCAACCCAACCACACAATTGTAGACAACTGCAAAGAAGAAATTGATGTTTAATTAACCAAATAGTGTATAAAAGCACTCCCTTTGGGGAGACAAAGCTATGGCTGTGAATACCCCATCTCCTTTACTTACTGCAGAAACTAAAAATACTTTGGGACATCCACGTCTTATGCTTAAATAGAGCATCCAAAGGGTGAAAGCCTTGAGTGACATCATGAAACTTTGGAGACAAAGTGTCTAAGGCCAAGACAGATTTGGAGATACAGGATCTAAGAGTAGCTGGTGAGTTAACAATAGCTAGTACAGATGTCAACCAAACAATGGTTTCTGCTGTGGATAACAAACACTCTTCTACTTGCAACAAATGAAGAAAATGCTATAAAATGACCCCGTTTATAATGAGTTTGGCCTCCTAGCCAAACTCTTTTCAAGGTAACAATTTGCTTGTTGCTTCTTGCTATGTGATCCTAAATTAAGGTGATTAAACGTCCTGCTTTTTTAATATGATGCGGGACGCGGGACAAATTGTTAAAAATCGGGACTGACCCGCCAAATGCGGGATGTCTGGTCATCTTATCCTAAATTTAAGACAAAGGTTAGTGTGAAATGTTAAAAAATAAAAACTCATTTCCAAAAACAGTGACCTCTAATCATAATAATAAAAACATAATACACTAATTAGACTGGACAGCAATTCAAACATCCTTCTGGATTAAGCCACAGTGGTGAGGGCCAAAGCACAGGTGGTTAGGGGTGATCAGCCAAGCAGGCATGCAGAGTGTTTAGGGGCAATCAGGTTATGAGGCAGGCAGGCAGAGTATTTAGGGGCAATCAGGCAGGCAGGCAAGCCAGAGGTTACAAGCCACCTGGCCCGAATTGCAAGAGGGATGTCTGATATGGGATTGGGCTTAAACCAGCAGTCGGACATTTCCCAAGGGATCCCGGATTGCAAGAAGGTGCAGATCGGACTGAGGGACCCTCAGCCGCCATGCATGAATTTTGTCCACTGGGCCTGTAGTTTTACATACTTTTCCTGGTTCCCCGATGGGAGAAGCTCTATGTAACTATTACACATGCTGCCAAAATGTGTGTGAATAGTGGGCACAAAGTTCTGCATTACGGTGGCTTTTCCCTGCAGAAATTTTCAGACAAAGTATTTCCAATGGATTTGGTCCTTATCTAGCAGTTGTTAGTGAAGTACCCAGCGAGGAACCCATATTGGAACGACCTTTTGAACTCTAGCTCTGAGCAACAAACAAGTCTCAAGGTGCACCAGAAGCCACCCAGAATGTGAGACCTCAAGGGCAAAGTATAAGCCAATCTCAAACCCAGTCACCTAGAAAAAAAAGGGTGATGAGGTTGAAAGCTGTAAAAAAGGAAGCACAGCACAAAACCCCTTTTCTCAGCCAACATCCTGAGACTATGAGATAAAGGAAGAAAATCAAGAATGAAAAAGAAACAGAAAGCAATCAAACAACTGAAATAACTAGCAGCAGCCAGAAACAGGTAGGAAAACCAATTGGAAAAAATTCGGAGACAGTCTGTTTCCTGATTTGAATTGTCTTTTAAACAGTCAAAGAAAACATATGGATACCAGAAATAAACACAAATAAGTCTTCTTCTACCTGCCTGCCTGATTGCCCTTAACCACTCTGCCTGCCTGTCTTATAACCCTTAGTCCCTCTGCCTGCCTGCCTGGCTGATCACCCCTAACCACCTGTGCTTTGGACCTCACCACTGTGGCTTAATCCAGAAGGATGTCTGAATTGCTGTCTCGTCTAATTAGCGTATTATGTTTTTATTTTGATAGATTAGAGGTCACTATTTTGTAAATGAGTTTTTATTTTTTAACATTTAAACCCAATGGCAGTAATCTGAACATTTTTCATTCCAAACTTGATGTTTGTCTATCTTTTATCCAATATTCCAAATATCTGGGAAATTTAAAAATATTAAATTGACTTTTCCTGCCTTTAAATATAAAATGGGGAAGAGGGAGGGGTAACATGTTTTAATTTGTTGTTTTTTAAACCAATGCTGGATGATCTAAAAGGGACATGTGATTTTTATCCACTAAGGGACAGGGTCTCTAATACACAAATAATAGCATCTTAAAAATTAGAGGAGGAAAAGAGCAGTTGTGAGTGAAGAGCCCAGAGAGGAGCCCCTATTGGAATGACCTTTAGAGCAAAGAGAAGAGTCATTAAAATGAGAGAGGAAGTCTGTGTGCTGATTCTTGTACTATGCAGCATCTCCAGTAAGGTTTCTAAAACTAAAAAAGAAAAGAATGGATGAGTATGAATAGTTCTGCATAAATACCAGTATTTGTTTTTTTCAGAAACAGGAAAAATGGTGCCTTTGGGGCTTTCAGAACCACAGGCTGGAGTAGAAAGAGTGCACACTGTCATAGGATTGAGGAGACAGGAGAGGCTGAGGGAAAGGAAGGGGAACTCTTAGAAACAGAGGGGAGGACTGTGAAGTCTTCCATGCTGTGTAATGACAGTTTGGAGCAATTTCACCAAGTTGCCAAGGAATGGGGGACACTCAACTGACAAATGACTGACAAATTATATATTGAGGGCCTTGGACATATCAGATATTGGGATGTAATTTAATAAGTAAACTATAGTATAAATCCCAGATAACTATACTTACATATGGTACATACTTCTCACATATGTACTTGTATTTATAAGTTGCCACATTTAATTTGCTAGTATTTTGGTGAGGATTTTTATGTCTATACTAGAGGCCCAGTGCATGAATTTGTGCATGGGTGGGTTCCCTCAGGGTGGCCTGCAGGAATTGGGCCGGAACCTGCAGACCCAAGCTACCTGCAGCTCCTACATGCCACTCATGCTCATCCTGCCCCACTGTACCTGTCACAGGCTCGTGCCCAATCAGTCCTGAATGGGAGAGACTCATGCTGCTACAGTGGCTCTTGCCAGCCATGAGCCCTGGGTCTGGCGCTCTCCCAAGGGAAGTAGCCTGCAGGATTGGGCTGAAACCAGCTCTCTGGTATCCTCCAAGGGGTCATGGATTGCGAGAGGGTGTAGGGCAGGCTGAGGGACCCAACTGGTGAATGATTGGACTGGGGAGGGACTGTGGGAGGGCTCTAGGGTGTGTCTGGCCTATCTCACTCAGTCCTGATCAACCAGACCTCAGCAGCAAGCTAACCTACTAGTCAGAGCATCTGCCTTCTGGTGGTCATTTCACATCATAGCAACTGGTCCACCAGTTGACTGTCTGCCTCCTGGTGGTCACTGCACATCAGAGCAAACAGTTGAGCTGCCTTACCATATCACTAGCAAATTACGCTTTGATTGGTTTTCTTTGTTCAGCCATTTAGTCTATTTGCATATTACCTTTTTATTATATAGGATTCATAAAGGCTATTTGTCCACAGTTTGTTTTTTCTTACAGTATCTTTGAAGGACATTGACCTCATGGAATGAATGGTGAAGTACTTCCTCTTCTCCTGGTGTTTGAAAGTATCTGCAATGTACTGGTGTTAGTTCCTTAAATGTTTAATGAATTCACCAATGAAGCCACCTGGTACTGGGCTTTTCTTTGGTTGTAGGTTTTTATTTTAATTTAACCTCTTTAGATTAATTTTGTCTTGAGTCACTTTCAGTAGTTAATATCCTTCTAGGAATCTAATGTACAGCATAAAAATGCAAAAGAAGAAAAGAAAATTTAGTTAGCAGTTAGCTGACAGCTTCCTTTTGCCAGAGCAAAAGCCATGCCCTTCCCAGGCCCAGCTCAGCAGAGCTCCCAGTGTCTGTCCCAGCAGGACGTGGTTATGGGTCAGTCTTTGCCCCAGAACTCTCTACTGCATAGGCACAGGCTTTGTCAGATCTGGGGATCTCTTTGTCCAACCAGCTACTTCTTCCCTTTCCTTTTCAAATCTAAGATCTGCAGTGAGGGGTGACACATCCTCTGCCCCATGCAGTGGCTGTGCCTCATAGGCAGACCTTGGAGTTCCAAGTGCTGGACAGCGGGAGCCTGGGATGCTAGTCTGGTTGCTCAATGGCAACAAGATGGCAGTGGGCAGACTGGCAAAGCCACACTGCTGAGCACTTTAGTCCTGTTCTGCCTGCTACTTGCCAGGCTCCTACTCAGGCTAGGACTCACAGTGCAGGTCTAAACCTGGCAAGAAAGGAACCTGGAGCTGAGCAGAAACTAACACTTCCTACCATAGGAATCCTTTGGCTTCAGACAGATTTTTAATGACATAGAAAACTGAATCCTATCAACTTTGCAAAAGCCCAAAGTTTACTTTTTAAGGTTTCAATTCTCCCTTTGGACTAGAGGCACACAGTTTCTAAATTAATTTGCCGAATTTCAAAATGTTTTAAAGTGTTTCAATAGTCTCCATCCATCTTTTCTCTCTTGAAAAAGAGGGAAATTGCTTGTTGTTTTTAGTAGAAAATGGATTCATGGTAAAGAGCAAATAACCATTTTATTTTGAGATTGTTTATTTTTATTTATTTATTTATTTATTTATTTATTATTTATTTATTTATTTATTTATTTATTTATTTATTTTTAAATCTAGACACTGTCTTCTTCCATTAGGGCAGCTGAAAAGAAAAGAAAGAAAGGAAATACTATGGTCTACGTGGCTTATAAACAGCAGAAATGTGTCTTCCACATTGGTAGGTTGGAAATCCAGGATCAGGTTGCTGCATAGTTAGGTTTTACTGATGGCTCCCCTGAGGTTGCAGACTGACAACTTCCATTTATGTCCTGCATGCCATTTTCTGGCTTGCATTGTGGTTCTTACAAAAACAAAACAAAATAAAACAAAACAAAATAAAACAAAACGCCAAAACAAAAAGCTCCTGTTTGCTCTTAGAAAAGCCAGGGAGTAGCTAGTGCTTTGGCAGGAGCTGCAGACCACAGAGGTGGGCCTGGGGGCTGTACCATTGGGTTTGACAGAGGATGGGCCAGGCCATGAAAGTTCTTCAAGACCACACCATTGGAAAACCAGATGACATCCTCAGGTTGTGTAAGAACTAACCAACCAACTTACCAACCAACCAACATACCAACCAACCAACTGAATTACTAACCAACCATTCAACCAACCAACCAACCAACCAACCAACCAACCAACCAACAAACCAACCAACCAACCAACCAACCAACCAACCAACCAACCAACATACCAACCAACCAACCAACCAACCAACATACAAATCAATCAGCCAACCAACTAACCAACCAACCAACATACAAACAAGCCAACATACCAACATACCAATCAACCAACCAACCAAACAAACAAAGTCAATAAATAAAGCTTTCCTTATTTCTATTCTGAATGTGGGTGAAGAGTTTAAAGAAAGGCATTTCCTTATCTTAGCCTTGCATAGGACCCACCATTACACTGCACTTTGATGCTACAAGCGGTTAGGAGTCCAGGAAGGATGAAGGTTGGGTACCCAGTTGGGTGGGCTGAAATCGGAGACCAAGGGTAGGGAACCTGAGGAGCAGGCTGGCTGCAGCAGTGAGGGCCTCGGTGAAGCATGGCTGCACAAAAGTCCACTGTTAATTCCTGCTTTCCACATCCTCAGCAGCTATGCTGGGTCCACTCAGGAGCTTCAAGCTTGGGAGGGATTCCACTGATGACCTGAGGAGCAAAGGGAGAGGCTGGCATTGGAGGAATAGATGGTTCTTAATATTTTATGATGAAAATAACCTCATCAACTATGAGGGATAATTGTCATTAATTTATTTTGATTTAAAGAGGAAAATAATATACTGAGAGTTAAGAAACTTCCTAAGGATAAACCATGACAAAAATCAGATTTGGAACTTATTTTCCTTACTGGCCCTTGTGGACATTTTCACCAGTCAAACATGTGTTTATATAAAGTGCTTCTTTACTCACTTGTTTATTCATTCTTCCCTTTTTAAAAAAAATTGATTAAGGTGTTATTTATGTGTCCATATATCCCCACCCCACCCCCCACTCCCATACATGCCCTATCACTCCAGTGTCTTCCATCCATTGGTTATGCTTATATACATGCATACGTGTTCTTTGGTTGATCTCTTACCTCCCACGCCTCTCCCCAGCCTTCCTGCTATAATTTGACAGTCTGTTCGATGCTTCTCTGCTTCTGTATCTATCTTTTTGTTGATCAAGTTATAATGTTATTTATTATCCATACTAGAGGCCCAGTGCATGAAATTAGAGTACTGCTGGGGAGGGGGGGTGTCCCTCAGCCCAACCTACACCCTCTCCAATCTGGGACCCCTCAGAAGATGTCCAACTACCTGTTTAGGCTCAATCCCTGTAATTTCTCCCCTCCCCTGCATATTCCCTCTTAATTAAATAGGGGTTTTTGCTTTTTGTTTTGTTTTTAACATATTGGACAGTGTGCCTGCTATAGTCTTGACAAACCAGCGCTGAGAGGAATGAAAGATGGCCTGGCAGCTGGCAGGCTCTGACATAAAGCACACAGGGGACGCAGCACACAGCCCCAGCCCTCAGTTCTCTAGATATTGTTTGGCTCCCACTCCAAGGACCTGTCCCTATTGTGAGGGCTGGGGGGAGGAGGTGGCATTCAGCAATCCCCTTTCTTCTTCCTTCCCAGCAGTCTCACCCTGGAACATTCGGTCTTCAGGGAGCTCCTATGTAACTGTAAAGAGACCTGGCTTCCTATGTGTCTGCCCCAGGCACCTTCCTGAGAACTGGGAGCACATTAGCGAGGCCACACAACACAGCTCCCACAGGTCCAAGCCACGTAAGGGGATACTGGGGAGGATCCCAGTGCCTTGGAAGTGTGAGAGCCTACTGACAGCCAATCATTGCTGGTGTGATTTCAACTTCTAGTTACTCAACTTCTGGTCTTACCCATGGGTGAAAGGGGATGGTGATGGTCATGCTAAGAGCAACAGCAGTTTTGACAGTGAGGGAAGAGATGTGGGAAACATTTACCCTGTGCCCACACCCCAGTACATGGCAAAGTGTTCCTGGATTTTTAGCAAATTGATGACTCCTTAGCCCAATGGATCTTCAGGGGGATTCACAGGGTTTCATGAAGCTGAATGAATTTTCTCATCCCATTATACAGATGGGAAAGTTGAATCTACACAGGCTCCCCATTAAACAGGGACAATCTTCTCAGTTTACCATCTTAACTTGACACCTCCACTGAGCCATGTGTTCCCCAAGTCCTAGACCCCTGAGTACACATTATTTTAGGACTTTGTCCTTCTGCAAACCACCCAATTTCTCCTAAATAGTCCACACATTTCCTCTGACAAGAGGTAGGACATGGCTGTATGACAAACAGACTTACCTTCAGGGCACTTGGAACAACCCTTTTGTCTGCCCAACTTTCTGTTAGAGAAGTATCCAGAAATTCCAAGAACTAAACTAGAAAATGGGGCACTCTAAAAACAGGAAATATGGGGACTGTTGCAGACAACTGAAAGAGACACTTATGAACACTGCCAATAAGAAATAGTTTGATTTTCCTAAAACAGCAGGAGAGAGCCTGCTTTCTCGTGGTTTGGAACAGAAAATCAGGCTCATGTAATTTTAAAATCAAAAGGTATATTATGTTCATTTCCTTCAACCCCCTGCCTATTGTTCTGCCAATTCTGTTATAACCTCTGCTTGCACACTGCCTACCACCATCTCATTTTGTAGGAGATGAGTACAATTTTCCTTTTAGATGAGGAATATGCCTCCATTCTCTGGCCTCCCACTTTAGTCTGATCCAAGATTGACACACACCACATTCCTGCCAATCTGCCAGGCTTCCTCCTGTCTTTTCTTAAGCTTTACAGTCCCTTATTTTGTTGTTGTTGTTTGTTTGTTTTAGTTTTGTTTGTTTGTTTGTTTGTTTGTTAGGTTGGTTGGTTTTTGTTAATCCCCACCCCAGGTATTATTCCATTGATTTTTTAGAACAAGTGGAAGGGACGGGGTGAGGCAAATAGAGAGAAACATTGGTGGGAGAGACACATATTGATTGGGTTGCTTCCTGTACAATGCCCCTCCTGGTACAGGGGATTGAGCCTGCAATTGAAGTAGGTGCCCTTAATCTGAACAGAATCCAGGACCCTTCACTCGCTGGGACAATGCTCTACCCAATGAGACAAACCGATTAGCAAGTCATGTTAATACTTTGAGAATCAGTTTAGCATCTTCATTAATATACATTGTCACTCTCTCAGGACAGGACACTTTGTTATTTGATCATTTCTGTCTAAAATCCAATTCCCCTGTGGATACATGTCTCCCTTGTTGCGTGACACATTCAGAAGATGGTCCAGGAGAACTACTGCCCTGCATCTTGGCTAATGCAACCTGAGTTTGATTGACTTTCTGTGTCAGGTACCCTGTCCATTTGGGTCACACAGATAAATAGCAGATAGTGTTTAACCTGAAATGCTTTAATTTAAGCAACTCCTGCCCCTGCAGTTTTCTCTTTGAATAAGCTATTTTGGAAAAGCATACACCCAATATTTTACAGGACAATTGCCTGTGTTGGTTTCAGGGCAGGTTTCCAGCCTGTCAGCCTCAGTTTTTGTCCTGACCATGGGACAGCCACATTGTATGTGTGGGGCCCCAGAGGCTGTGGACTTATTTACATTAACTTTCCTCCTGTGGAACCTAGGACAATTCGCTGGCAAAAGGAGCTGCTTTTCAGTCTTAGCTGCATGGCAATTGTGTGACCTTGGGCAGGTCATTTGTTGCTCAGTTTCCTCACAAAAGGTCTTCTAGAATAGAAAAATACCATAGAATTTGAGCAGGGTCAGCAAGAGCCAGAGTATAAATTCTCAGGGTCAAGGACAGTCTATAGAAGAGGGTGTGAGGAAATGCTTTTCTCTGGGTTTAAGCAAAGGAAGTGCAAAAGGGGCGGAGGAGGAAGAAAGGAAAAAAAGAAAAAGGAAAATATGAAAATAGATGGTTTACTTAAGGAAGAAAAACAAATCCCACCAAATTAATAGAAAAGTGTGCAAATATTTCTATGTAACAGAAGCAACCTGAATAGCAAACAAATTATGAAAACAATTTTTAAATTCAATGGTCATCATTAAAATGTACATGGAAATGGACGAGGACATCACTATGTACGTCCTTAAGATGATAAAAAAAAAATAATAGAGGAATATCACCAAGTGCAAGTGAAGATTTAGGGACTTCTCACACCAGGCTTGTGTCAGTAAGAAATAGTTTAGTGACAATATTACTTGAAAGTTAGATGAAAGCCATCCATCAATCGTTGCACAGAAATGTGCAGTATATGTGTATTATTTTGCAGGAATCATATATATTGGAATGGCTTAAAAGTTTGTTAATAAATAATTGGATAAAATTTTACACAAATAATATCATTTATGTAAAAGTTTAAAATTCAAAAACAGTACTAGACATTACCTATAGATACATGTGTATGTAGAAGTGTAAATACACATGTGATGATACATAAAAACCTCAGAATATTTGTTGACTCTGAATGATAATTGGAGGGAAAAGAAGCCTGGGGAGTCAAAAAGCATAAGTAAAATTCATGTGTAATGTGTTAACTTTTTAATCAAACAGAATAGCTGCAGCCAAAATACTTACATTTGTTCATTGCAAATTGTGGGTTTTTGTTTCATAAGTTCATTTACAAACTTGTTTCATAACTCCATACTATTTAAAACTGAATAAGTAAATATAACCTCATCCTAGGTATGTAGCATCTTGTCTTTTCTAACAACAAAATGAGTTACACAATATTATGCCTCATTTGAATGAGACATTTATGCTAATTGATGCCAATGATTGTGCCAACTTCTGTTTAAATCTACTGGTATACAGTATAGTGATCACTGGAAGAGAAGGGCCACAAAGCTAGCCAGGAAAAACATTTTATTAAACACTGAGCAGGAAGTGAGTTTTTCTTGAATTTGTCCTCAGTGTTGATTCTTTCTCTTTGGATATGGCACCCTCTTCTCTTGAACTGCTCAAGGGGCCTAATCACAAACTTGCTAGAACAGAGAAAGAAATTGCCTTGCTATAATGGCTTTGGCTTGTTTGAAGTTCTGAGGATTTTCACATGGGTATCCAGTGGCCAAGAAGAAATGTATAGGGCACCTTCCCAAGGGAAAGTTGGATCTGTGACATGACTTCTTCAAGGACTGACATGATGAGAAGTACTTTTTCCAGAAAGCTGGCCTATTTGGATTCTAAAACATAAAATAAAATAATGTTCCCCTCCTCATTCCATAAAAAATGCTTTTTTTCACTTCATGCCTTTTACAGTTGGTGGGACATAAGCAATGGATTGGATTTAAAACACTTCCTGCTTTCCTGTATGCTGACACAGAAAGAAATAAACCAAGCATTGTGTCCACAGTGTATTGGGTTAGCTTCATCAGGTTTACTTAAAGTGATGCATAGACTTTTGAGGGGGCATAATGTGAGTTAGTAAATTAGCATTGGAAATGGCTCCTTGATGGATAATTATTTTTAGTAGTCTGAATTGGAGGTGACCTCAGGCCTTACCATCTTCATATGGGCACTTACTTTTTATCCTTTTTCTGTTTTTATCGCAGTAGAGAAGAAAGGACTTCCATGAGCAGATATGGAGCTGAGGCCGAAGGTAAGAAAGACTCCAAGTCCTCAAGAGGCATCATTTCCTCACCTCAAACACAGTGACAGAGACCCAGTGATTTTAAACAGAAGAATAAAAAGTCAGTGCTCATTTTTTCTTTAACTTCCCTACCATCTTCATCTCCACCTCCACCTGACCCCTACAGTGCAATACTCTCCATGCACATGATTTTTGGGAAATGTGGAAATGAAACTTCAAGTCAGAAGTTGCAGGGTTTTGAACTGAATTGTGAATAAATTTAATCTTTCCTTGTCCACTTTGAGCAGAAAATGGAAATATCTCCCAGAAAGATTTGTTAATTTTGAATGCTACAAAAAACAAACAAACAAAAACAAAAACATTGCTCCTTTGTGTGTAAAATTAAAGAAAAGTTTCTGGTTTGTGTGGACACCAAAGGAAGGGACCAACACTACTTCCTCCTGGGAGGGGTACAGAAAATGTAACAAAGAACTTGTCTATACAAAAATAAATTGACATCCAGTTTAAAATGGAATTGCAATGGCCTATAATAAAGAATACCCTTACATGATATTATTCTACAATGTCATTATAATTTTCCCCAGAATTGGGTTATCCTCATTACCTATAATAATATCTTGCAACCTTGGGTATCAATAAAAAATCATCTTTTTGGTGCTTGGAGACAAAGGTAACACATCTCTAAATATTTTAGAATTACAACAGCATAATGTACAATTATCCCAAACAAACTTCCAAACCAATTCTTTGAATGTGTGGCAGCCATTTAAAAGCTACATGAAATGATTTAATCCCTTCCACTGTATAGAGGGCCCCCTGGGAAGGCTCCTGAGCATTCTATATTGGCCCCTCTTGCCCATTTGGCCAAGAGTGACCCCCTTCTTGTGATCCAGATGCCCACAGCTATTGCCTGAGCTTTCAGTTCATGCCGAGGTTGAAGCACCATGGTGGCTGGTACCATGGATCTGTCTCTCACCCAGTGAGATAAGCTGGGCCCTCTCTGGAGAAGAAACCTGGGTCTCCCTTAATATGAGATCAGTGCCTGGGCCTCGCCAGCAGGCAAGGGGATCCCAAGGCAGGCACTGAGGGTGGAGGACAAGGGGTCATAGGTTACCAAGGAGACAGAACTCACATCAGCCTGCTTAGCCCCATAGGATGGCTGGTTAGACAGAGACGAGTAAGATTCCTCAGGGGAACAACAACCTAAGACAGGCACAGTTGTAGAGGGGCCATCAGGAGAGAACCTGGGGATCAACAGAGGTGGGGCACAGACCCTCACACTCCCCCAACCTTCCAGGGACCTGAATCCACACCCCTTTTTAGGGAGGTCTCCTGCTCCCATGGTTGCTTCACTTCCCACACCCATATCAGATTGGGACCCAGGTAACAGCCAGAGACTTGGCTGACAGTAGCTGCCCTATATCTAAATCCAACTTAGCACCAGGAATTCTCAGGGCCTACTCAAGAATGCAAATAATCCTTTCCACTAATATTTACAGGGTAAACTGAGTTTGTCCTTAGAGTATTAAATTTGACAGTAAAAATAGTAATCAAGTTTTCAGGTTAATTTAAATTGGATAATTCAAATAATTTAAATTGGATAATCCAAGAAAATTTAAGTGTACTGGATAAAAAGCTGTTCCTAATGTATTAACTAAAATTTCTATTGTAGTGCATCTCACAGTAAATTTGCATAACATGAAATGAGGCTAAAGTAGTCTTATTTTTGTGCAAAAATTAAAATTAAAATTATCAAGACTGCATTACAAAATTGACAATAACCTCCATTAATAAAAAAAAATGGAGGCATAGTAGGGTAATATTATGTAAGGAAAAATATGCTATAAGTAAATTATATCTAGAAAATTTTTACTGTAGATAATTAATTTTCATTTATAATGCTAACAGCAAGACACCCATGAAAATCACACATGGTGTCAAAATAAGCCAGAGGAAAATAATTTGGGCTAAAATAAAAAGGACCCCAAGTAAATTTTATAGAAAAGATTCCTTTATTAACTTTTGGTCGAGAATATGTATTAAAACTACCCAAGACCATGTGGATTCTTGCAACAAAGAGGAGTTGTCAGGTCTGCTCCAACAACAAAGAAAAGAGGAGAAACAGTCCAGATATGGAAGATGCTGACAACACCCTGCCATGCTAGCAGTCAGCAGCTGTGCATCCATGCAGGTTGCCTAGGACCAAACCAGAGAGGGTCAGACCTGCATTGCCCCCATCTGTCCATCATCCAGATATCATTGCTGTTATGTACACATAAGGAACTGTTTGACATTGAAATTGTTATCATATGTTTATTTCTAGTCTGCAATTGCAAGATATTTTAAAGAAAAGAAATGGGAAAAATAGATATAGAGGTAAAGAAACATTGAACAGAATTTCAAACTATAGCAAGAAGGCAGGGAAGGTTGGGGAGGGGGGATGCTGTAAGAGATCAACCGAAGGACTAGTATGCATGCATATAAACATAACCAATGGATACAAGACACTGGGTGGGGGGGGGGGGGGCAGGTGAAGGAATATGTCAGGGATAGGGGAGGTTAGGTGGAGCTCAAGGGGAGGGGGGCAGAAAGAGACATATGTACTACTATTTGTAATACTTCAAACAATAAAAAACAAAACAAAAACAAACAAACAAAATGGAACTTTTCTTCTTCCCATTAAGAAGCTAAGTAACCCAACTGGTTGATCATTGACCTATGAACCAGGAGGTCACAGTTCAATTCTATTCAGGGCATAGGTCTAGGTTACTGTCTTTTTAAAAAATTTAATAAATCTTTATTTTTCAGATTATTACAATTGTTTCTCCTTTTCCCCCCTATAGCTCACCTCCACCTGGGTTACCACCCCACCCTCTACATTACCTCCCCTGCACTGTCCTCATCCATAGATGTACAATTTTTGTCCAGTCTCTTCCCACACCCCCCACACCCTTTTCCCCCTTAGAATTATCAGTCCTCTCCCTTTCTATGCCCCTGATTCCCTTATATTCACCAGTTTATTCTGTTCATCAGATTTTTAATTCACTTGATTTTTAGATTCACTTGTTGATAGATATGTATTTGTTGTTCATAACATTTATTTTTACTTTTTTCTTCTTCCTCTTCTTAAAGAATACCTTTCAGCATTTCATATAATACTGGTTTGGTGGTGATGAACTTTATTTTTTCTTATCTTTGAAGCTCTTTATCTGACCTTCAATTCTGAATGATAACTTTGCTGGGTAGAGTAATCTTGGTTAAAGGTTCTTGGTATTCATCACTTTGAATATTTATTGCCACTCCCATCTGGCCTGCATAATTTATGTTGAGAAATCAGGTGATAATCTTATGGGTGCTCCCTTAAAGCTAATTAATTGTTTTTTTTCTTGCTGCTTGTAAAATTTTCTCTTTGTCTTTTGCTCTTGGCATTTTGATTATGATGTGTCTTGGTGTGGTCCTCTTTGGATTCCTTTTGTTTGGGGTTCTGTGCACTTCTTGGACTTGTAAGTTTATTTCTGTCACTAGGTGGGATAAGTTCTCAGTCACTATTGCTTCAAAGAGGATTTCAGTATCTTGGTATCTCTCTTCTTTTGGCACCCACATAATTCTGATGTTGATATGCTTGAAGTTGTCCCAGAGGCTTTTTACACTATCTTCAAATTTTTGGATTCTTTGTGCTTTCTTGATTGATTGTTTTTTGCTTTTTTGTGTTTCACATCTTTGACTTGATTCTTCATTCCTCTAGTCTGCTGTTGGGTCTCTGTATAATTTTTTTTTCAAGTCAGTGTATGTTTAATTTCTATTTGGTCCTTTTTCATAACCTCAAGGGTCTCATTTAATTTATTGGTCTTTTCTAGGGAATTCTTGAAAAACCTTATAACTGTGGTTTTGAACTTTATATCCAGTCATTTCTTTTCCTCCATTTCTTTTGTTTGCGATCTGTTTATTTGTCTCTGCATTTTTGCTGCTTCTCTGAGTTCGTAGGGTGGCTTTATGTCCTATGTGGCCCAGTGGGTCAGCCTCCCAGTTACCTGAGGTAGACACTCTTGGTAGACCCCTTTGTGGACTGGGTATACAGTCTTGTAGTAATTAAGTCTTGATTGTTGTTGGTATCACTGGGAGGAATTTACCTCCATTCCAATTGGCTGTGAGGACCCACTGTGTCTATAATGGCAGAACTGCTGTGCTGGAGACACACTTATGGGGCAGGACTTGCTTCAGTGGGGCTTTGGTGCTCACTGAGTCTGCTTCTTGAATGTGTTACTTATGGATGTGAGTAGTTGAAATCTGATGTCATCTTACACTGATCACTAGGTATATTAGCTTTTGGATCTCTAATGGGATGCAGGTCAGCTACTGTCTGAGGCCACCCAGCAGGAGCTACAGCAAGAACTACAGTTTTCTCTTCTTTGCTTGTGGGTTTGGAGGTTTTGGAGCTCTCTGACCACAGCTGAAGTTTGTTAGGTTAACTGCAATAGGGGAGGCCATTCATATGCAAAAAAGCTGCTATGTGGGACTTTGGTGGGTTTGTAGATTGTGTGAAAAGCTCACTCAGGGCTTTTCTTGTTGCTCCCTTTCTATTTCTTTGAATTGTAGAATTAGATGATTTACCACCATTATTTCTTGCTTTTTGAGGTAGGCCTGTAGAGATATAAACTCCCCTACTCTCAGGACTGCTTTCATTGTGCCCCATAGATTTTGGATTGTTGTGTTTTTAGTGTCATTAGTTTCCAGGATGTTTTTTATTTCTTCTTTAATCTCATTGGTAATCCAGTCATTATTTAATAGCCTGCTATTCAGATTCCAAGTGTTTGAGTTTTTATTGCAGTTTATTTCTAATATTATGTCATTGTGGTCTGAGAAGGTGCTTGGTATGATTTCAATATTCTTGAATATGGGAGACTTTGCTTGTGACCCAATATGTGGTCTATTTTTGAAAATGTCTCATGTGCACTTAAGAAGCACATATGTTCTTTGGCTTTGGGGTGAAATGCTCTGAAGATGTCAATTACATCCATCTATTTAGTGAGTCATTTAGGATTGCTATTACTTTGCTAATTTTTTGTCTAGAGGATTTATCCAATGATGTAAGTGCTGTATTAAAGTCCCCTGCTATGATTTTTTATCTATCCCTTGATATATTCTAAGCAGTTTTTTATGTATGTGGGTTCATATATGTTTATCAGGATAATATCCTCTTGTTGTATTGATCCCTTTAGTATTATAAAGTGACCTTCCTTATCTCTTGTTGTGGCCTTTAACTTTGAGGTATATTTTGTCAGTTATAAGTATTTCTGCCCCATCTCTTTATTCATTTCCATTTTCCTAAAAAATATTTTTCCATCCCTTCACTTTTAGTCTGTGTAAATCCCTTGTTCTGATGTGGGTCTCTTGTAGACAGCATATATATGGGTCATTTTTGTCTTTATTCAGCCACTCCATGTCTATTGATTGGAGAATTTAGTCTGTTTATGTTTAAGGTTAATATTGATAGGTACTTGTTTGTAGCCATATTCATTTTTGTGTGTGCCTGTGTTCTTTCTTTCCTTTTCATTTCTTTCTTTTATATTATACCAGTCCCTTTAACATTTCTTGCATTGCTGGCTTGGTAGTGAAAAACTCCTTTAGCCTCTTTTTGTCTGCAAAGCTCCTGATTTCCCCTGCAATTTTGATCGATTGTCTTGCTAGATAGAGTATTCTTGGATTCAGTTCTTTTTTTTTTTTTTGCAACACTTTGTATACATCCCTCCATTCCCTTCTAACTTGGTGTGTTGCTGTTGAGAAATTATTTGATAATCTGATGTGGGGACCTTTGTAGTTAACTTTCTGTCTATCCCAGCCTTGAAGATTCTCTCTTTGTTGTTAACATTTGCCATCTTAATTATGATGTGTCTTGGTGTGGGTCTTTTGGGATTCATCTTGCTTGGGACTCTTTGTACTTAAGTAACGTTTTTCTTCCCAAAATCTGAAACGTTTTCTGTCATTATTTATTCAAATAGATTTTCTTATCCTTGTGCTCTTCTTGTCCTTCTGGAAGCCCTATTATATGTATGTTATTTCATTTCATGTTGTCTCAAAGCTTCCTTAGGCTCTCCTCTTGCTTTATAATTCTTTTCTCCAATTGCTTTTCAGATTTCTTGTTTCTCTGCCTTATCTTCTAACTCGCTAATTCGGTCCTCTGCTTCTTCTTGTCTACTGTTGAAACCATCCATGGTATTTTTTATTATAGTTATAGCACTTCTGATTTCTTCCTGATTTTTGCATAGGTTGTTGATTTTCTCATCCATCTGGTGTATGAATTGAATGACCATTACTCTGAATTATTTTTCTGTCATGTTGCATGCTTCAGTTTTAATGATTTCCTTTGTTGGCAACTCCTCATTTTCTTTCCTCTGGGGATTGTGTTGTATTTACATTCTGACTATCACCAGAAGGTTCAAGCGTCGAATTGAGTGATCCTGGGCAATGTACAGTGGAAGCTTCGCACCACCCGAGTGTCCCTGAAGAGCTCTGACACTAAGATGTGTGACTGTCATGGGTTGGTGGGAACCAGGCTCGCCCAGGGTCAGCCTTACCAGTTCTCAGTGTGACCTGTGTGTGCACCTAGAATCAGGAATCCCAACTGACGAACACTGAAACAGAGACCCCTCTTGCATGTGCCAAAAATCAAAAACCCCTAGCATGTTTCAGAAATCAGAGTTCCCTGTGCTTGCACCAAGAGTCTTATGTCAGAGTCTCTGTTGCTTCATTAGAGTTAGGGACCTTGAATGGGAATCACTGGCTATTAGTGTGAATACAGTGGGAATCATGGATCCCTGGGGCATGTGGAGTCATGGATCCCTGGTGCATGTGATAAGAAACAGAGTCAAGTCACTAGTGCTCAGTGTTACCTCCTGCCCAGAGAATTGGGGTCCCGGTCAGCTTGGGGGACAGGGTTGCATAGTATCACAGTGTCCGCAGGAGGTCGACTTCTGCGCTGTGGAAAACAGACTTCTGTGTATGCTTTCCCAGGATCAAAGTCAGGTGGCACTGCCGCCCCGTGTGGGCTTTAGGTTTGGTCACCCCATTGCATTGCTGGGAACAGATTCCCAGTGTCCACGAACTCCCAGGCTCAAAATCCTGTAGAGGCACTGCCCTCAATCCTGCAGGGAGAGAGATAGGCTCTGTGACTCACAAAAATCTGCAGCCGGGATGTCTGTATTCTTGGTGTCTGTGGGTCTGCAGCTGTGGTCACAGGTCTCTGTCCCAAGTGGCTACAGGGTTCTGTTTTGCAAATGAGACCAGAATGGGTGGTGCTGAGGCCAGGATTCTAGGCACAAGCATCTCAGTTTCTCAAGATGGCATGTTCATAGTGCCCATGCTGGCTGCCGCAGAGTGTATGAGATGGGAGAGGGCTCTACCATCTAACTGCCTAGTATGACAGCCCTTTGAAAGACCTGCAGCATCTATTTATTGCAAGCCCCAAACTCATACACACACACCACACATGTCCACACACTCCTCTATCACTCCCTAACTCTCTCACAATCTTTCCCTCCTACCTTCCAGCTAGTTACCATCTCCCTTCTCCCAGATACTCTTTTTGAAAGAAGAGTTATGTCTTTTTCTCCCCATTTTTTTTATTAAGGTATTATATGTGTACATATCTCACTATTGTCCTCTACCCCACTTCCATACATATCCTCACCCCCACCCCCCATGTCTTGCATCCACTGGTTATACCTATATGCATGCATACAAGTCCTTCAGTTGATCTCTTAACTCTTCCACCTCTACCTAACTTTCCTGATATAATTTGACAGTCTGTTTGATGCTTTAATGCCTCTGTATCTATCTTTTTTCATTATAATATTCTTTATTATCCACAAATGAGTGAGAGATCATGTGGTATTTTTATTTCATTGACTGGCTTATTTCATTTAGCATAATGCTCTCCAATTCCATCCAGGTTGCTGCAAATGGTAAGAATTCCTTCTTTCTTATGGCAGCATAATAATCCATTGTGTAGATGTACCATAGTTTTTTGATCCAGTCATCTGCTGATGGGCACCTAAGCTGTTTCCAAATATGAGCTATTGTAAATTGTGCTGCTATGAACATAGGGGTTCATTTATACTTTGTGATTGGTGTTTCTTGTTATTCCTAGGAGTGGGATTACTGAGTCAAATTTGAGTTCCATTTTTAGTCTTTTGAGGAAACTCCATACTATTCTTCACAGTGGCTGTACTAGTCTGCATTCCCACCACCAGTGCACAAGGGTTCCTTTATCTCTGCATCTTTGCCAACACTTGTCTTTGGTTGATTTGTTGATGATAGCCATTATGAGCTGTGTGAGATGGTACCATTGTCGTTTTGACTTGCATCTATAGGGTAACTAGTGATTTTGAGCATGTTTCCATATTTCTCTTGGCCTTGCTTCTGTCTTCTTTTGAAAAGATTCTATTTAGGTCCATTGCCCATTTTTTAACTGGATCTATTATCTTCCTTTTATTACATTGTATAAGTTCCCTGTATATGTTGGAGGTTAAAACTTTACCAGTGATAACAATTGCAAATATGTTTTCTCATAAAGTAGGCTTTCTTGTTGTTTTCTTGATGGTTTCTTTTGCTGTGAAAAAGCTTTTTTATTTTGATGTAGTCCCATTTATTTATTTTCTCTTTAGCTTCCTCTGTCCTAGGCGCAGTATCAGTGAAGAAGTTCTTTCAGCATATGTCTGAGATTTTGCTGCCTGTGGATGCCTCTAGTATTTTTATGGTTTCTTGTCTTATGTTTATGTCCTGTATCAATTTTTAGTTTATGTTGTGTATGGTGTAAGTTGGTGGTCTAGTTTCATTGCTTTACATGTATCTGTCCAATTTTCCCAACACCATTTATTGAAGAGATTGTCTTGACTCCATTGTATGTTCATACCTCCTTTGTTAAATATCAATTGAGCATAGTGGTTTGGGTTCATATCTGGATTCTCTATTCTATTCCATTGGCCTATATGTTCTATGCCAGTGCCAGGCTGTTTTTGAACAGTGGCTTTGTAATACAGCTTGAAATCTGGTATTGAGATCTCACCTACTTTATTCTTCTTTCCCAGGATGGCTGAGCCTACTACCAAAAGCAATCTATAGTTTCAAAGCACTACCCATTAAAATACCAATGGCATATTTCATAGACCCAGAAGGAACTCTCCAAAAATTTATCTGGAATTAAAAATGTCCCCGAATAGCCATAGCAATCAAGAGTTATGTCTCAATACACTAAGGATAGGGAATATAAAACAGCTTCTTATAAACCAGGCAGAGAAATGTTTACAATTCAGCTTTGTCCACAAAGTATATGTTGGTGATAAGTGGTCAGAACGATAATATGCTGAGCTGTACTTTTTACACTTCCCAGTGCTCTTTACCCACCACCTTTCTTCTGATCTAGTTCTGCGTGCTAACCCAACTCTATCCCCAAAAGCTTCTAGTTTATATATAAATTACATGAATGGTAAAAGAAGTCATGTATTTATACAAATATCCCCAGAGCAACAATCCCTGAAAGAATTACTATTTTGTAAGACCCAGTCTTTAAAATGGGTTACAATCTAAAGTCATCAGAGACAGGAAATAGAAAAAATGAGAAATCCATGCTGAACCCAATTGGCATGGCTCAGTGTTGCCATACGAACCAGGAAGTCCCAGTGCAATTCCTTGTCAGGACCCGTATCTGGGTTATGGAATAGTCCCCAGTTGGATGGTGCAGGAGGGAGCCAGTCAATGGTGTTCTCTCATCATTGATGTTTCAATCTTTTTACCCCTCTCTGTTCCTCTATGATTCAGTCAGAAACAAAAAATACAATATCTATAACAAAGAATACACTAGAATGAATCAATAGGAGATTTGGTGAAGCAAATAATCAAATCAGTGATTTAGAAGAGAAGGTAGTGGAAAACATTTAATTAAAGCAGCAAAAAGAAAACAATTTTCAAAGTGACAATAATTTTAGGTACTTCTGGAACAATGTGAAGTATAAAACTATTCTCATCATAGGGATACCAGGAGAAAAGAGAGAGTAAGAAATTGATAACCTTTTTTTAAAAAAAATAATGATAGAAAACTTTCCTAATCTGCTGAAGGAAAAAGACATACAAGTCCAGGAAGTACTGGGAGTCCCTAACAAGATGAACCCTAAAAGGTCCACACAAAGTGCATTATCATTTAAATCACATGTGTCAAACACAAGGCCCGCGGGCCAAATCCAGCCCGCCAGACCTTGCAATGTGGCCCGCACCGCGCTGTCATCACTGCACTCTGCTGTCAGTTTATGACATTGTCAGTTTATGACTGTTCAGTAAACCATTCAGCCCGCGATTTAGGCTGGATTTTAGATTTTGGCCCCTTCTCTGATTGAGTTCGACACCCCTAATTTAAATGGTAAAGCCTAGAAACAAAGAGTGAATCCTAAGAATTGCAACAAAAAGCAGCTGCCCTAACACTACCAGTTAATTTCTTAATAGAAACTTTCAAGGCTCGAAGAGATTGGTCTGAAATATGGAACCTCATAAAAAGTAATGTTACTCTACTTAGGCAGGTTATCATTTAAAATTGAAGGAGAGATAAAGGGCTTCCCAGGCAAGAAAAATAAGGAGTTCATTACCACCAAACCAGTATTACAAGAAAATTTTAAGGAACTTCTCTAAGAATAAGTAACAATTGGGAAAAAAAAAAAGGAACATATTATTAATAATCAATTTAAATGTAAATAGATGAAATACTTCAATCCAAGGTCATAGGGTACCTGAATAGATGAGAAAAGAAGACCAATATATATGCTCTATACATGATACTCCCAACAGGGTAAAAAACCCATAGAGCCTGAAAATAAAGAGGTGGAAATATATTTCATGAAATGAAAAAAGCAAAAAAGCTAAAATAGCATATTTATATAAGGCAAAACACACTTTTTGACTGTGCAATGGCTTGGATGCCCAGTGACTCCCAGTATCCTTCAGGTCTCAGTTTTGTTCCTCAGTGTGCATTTGAACTTTGGCCAGTGTGCATTTGAAGGCCAACCTGTGGCCTTCAAGGGTGCTGTCCCTGTCTCCCTAAGGCATCTGTGTATTGTAGAAGAGGTTGCTTGTGTAGAAATTACCCTGATTATCCCTCTCCAAGTTCTCGACCACATCTATCAGCTTCTCCAGCTGCTCCCTCTGATCCACCCCAGTCTCTGGTTTCTGGAGCCCAGAGTATCTCTTCCCCAATGCCTGGACCAGAATCTGCAGGCTGTGGTTGTCCGTTTTGGCTACTTACTCATCGAAGGACTCTCCCCCTAAGTTTTCCTTGTGGGTGAAGATTACCACCATATGCCTCATGGATCATGCCCCAAAGACCTCCTTCGCCCTCCTCACTGCCACTGTGTCCTGGGCAGTAAAGCTGCCCAGCTGCATCACCTGCAGAAGCACATGGGGCCCTGGGGCTGAGAGCAAATAGCAGTCAATGATGTCCTTATACAACTCCTGGTCCTGGCCTTAACCTCAAAGATGGAGGGCATGTCAACCACCAGGATGTTCCTTCCATTCCCTGTGCCTGCGGCCAACTGGAACTTCCTTGCCACGGCCTGAGCCCCCAGCCTGAACTCAAACACAAGTTGACAGAAGATACTGTTCTCAGTGGCACTTTTTCTAAAACTAGATTTTCCCACCAGGTTGTACTTCAGTGAGGAAGATGATGGAAACTGCCTATCCTCTTCACTTCCTGAAAGAGAAAAATTGTGTGTCTTTTTAAACTAGTGTCTTCCAATTTTTCAGTCCTGGACTCTCAGGGTATCTTATTAATGCTGTGGATCTTCCTCCAAAGAAAGTGTCATATCAAAATACATACAAAGGTTTTCAACTTTGGGAGTTTCTCTGGACAAAGTAAATCTACATAGGAAGCCCACTTTGGACCCATGGCCCACAAGTAAGTTACAATGAGAAGGTTGTACCACATCCTTCATGGAGACTAGGGAAAACGTTTTTTCTAAAAGTAAATTGGTGCCTAGCTCAGTTTCATGTTAAATAAATGTGAAGTTAGAAGGAGGCAGAGGATAAGAAGTCACACATGGGAAAATATTACCACCTCTTTTCACCCACAAATTCCAAGGAACACTTGTGTATAAGTGTTCAAAATATTCACCTAAACCTTGGGAGAAGAGGAAGTATCATCTGTGGCCTTCCACCAAGGACCAGCTGAGGGTCCCTGTGTCTCTGTTCTTTGGGTGGGGAGTTTTCTGCTTGTAAATGAAACAATAGAAAAGTCATATTTAGGGTCAAAGGCAAAATCTGAGAGATGACTCAGGATGGGTGGCTGAAGGGGATTGGAATTTAAGACCATTAGTAGTATATGTGATGGAAAGATCTCCTACTTGGCTGGTTGAATTGCAGGAAGTTAACAAAAGTGGTGTTGGAGAGGGTAATATTGACCCAAGAGCTGAAATCTTCCAGGGTGGGAATCCAGGGAGGTCTAGGGTTCTATGAGCCCAAATGGATTCCAATTTTAATGCAGTATCCTAAAATATATTGCTTTATTTCTTCTACTCTCTGTTGAATCTTCCTTTTCTGCAGTTAGTTTTTTTGTTTGTTTTTGTTTTTTTGTTTTGTTTTTGTTTTTTTGTTTTGTTTGTTTGTTGTTATTTTTTGTAACATGCATGATTAGTAAATTTTTCTGGGATGTATTTCTATTTTCAGCTCAAAGTGGACACAGAAATATAAAATTTATTCACAATTTAGTTTAAAACCCTGCAACTTCTGACTTGACTTTTCATTTCCACATTTCTCATACATCCTGTGAATGGGGAACACTGCACTGAAGGGGTCAGGTGGAGGTTGAGGAGAAGGTGGTGGGGAAGTTAAAGAAAAACTGAGCACTGACTTTTTTTCCTTTACTTTAAAACCATTGGTTTCTGTCACTCACTGTGTTTGAGGTGAGGAAACAATGCCTCTTGAGGACTTCGAGCCTGTCTTATCTTTGGCCTTAGCTCCATATTTGCTCTTTAGAAGTCCTTCCATTCTCTTCTGGAATAAAAACAGGAAAATACGAAAAATAAGTGTCCACATAGAGATGGTAAGGCCTGAGGTCACCTCCAGTTCATACTACAAGAATAATTCTTCATTGAGGAGCCATTTCCACTACTAATTTTCTAACTCACATTATGCCCCCTCAAAAGTCTATACATAACTTTAAGCGAACCTGGTGAAGCTAATACAATGGTCTGTGAACACAATGTTTGGTCTATTTCTTTCTGTTTTAGCATAGGAGAAAGCAGGAAGTGTTTTAAAAACAATCCATTCCTTATGTTTCTCCAACTTGATAAGGTAAAAAATGGAAAAGGAAAAAAAAGAAAAAGGAAAAAAAAGAAAGAAAGAAAAAAAGAAAGAAAGCATTCTTTATGGAATGAGGAGGGGAATATTATCTTATTTTATGTTTTGGATTCAAAGTAGGCCAACTTTCTGGAAAAAGTACTTCCCTCTCATGTCAGTCCTTGAAGAAGTCATGTCACAGATCCAATCTTCCCCTGGAAGATATATTGTGCTTTTCATCTTGGCCACTGGATACCCATGTGACACACAGAGTTTCAGGCACCAGAAATTCTCATTATTTCAAACAAGCCAATGTCATTTATAGTAATGTGATTTTTTTCTTTGTTCTAGCAAGTTTGTCACTAGTCCCCTAAGCAGTTGGTCAAGAGAAGGGGGTGCCATATCCAAAGAGAAAGAATCAACACTGAGGACAAATTCAAGAAAAACTCACTTCCTGCTCAGTGTTTAATCAAATGTTTTTCCTGGCTGGCTCTGTGGTCCTTGTCCCCCAGTTATCACCATTCTGTATCCCAGTAGATTTAAACAGAAATTGGCACAACCATCGTCATGAATTAGCATAAATGTCTCATTCAAATGAGGCATAATATTGTGCCACTAATTTTGTTGGTAGAAAAGACAAGATGTGATGCAGAAGAAGATGGCAGTATAGGTAAACATTCCTAAATGGCTACTGGGCACAACAAGTCCAAAAAAAATACCAATATAAAACAAAAGTTTATCTCCCAAAAACCAAACAAAAGCTGGCTGAGAGGAAGCCCTACATCTAGACTGAAAGAGAAAGAGGAGAATCCAGGGCCCAAGTGCTGGAAAACTGAGATGGGGGGCGAGGCCACGATAAGGGCTGGCGGTGGATCCAGGCTGGCAGAGGGTGGTGTTTTCTTCAACCCAAAGAGAGACAAGCCCCCGATCTCTCTGAAATCTAGTTTCTGGGGAGAGGCTAGACAATCTGCCATCGGGTCAGAAAGTGAGGCTGGCATGCTTGCAGAGCTTAGATTGTTTGCTGTGCTGTGGTGTGAGATGCGAGGATGCCATCGGAGAGGCGGCAGAAGGCAGCTATTGCTCTTGGCCATGCCCTAGCCTAGTTATGCCCTGAGACTCAGCTCTGAGACTCTGCCCCTCACAACACATCCAAGCTCCAAGCAGTGGACTTTGCATATAAATTGCCCTCTCTGTTGCAGTTTAGCAAAATTGCAACCTGGGGCAAACAGATCCAAGGAGGACAGAACTGTGGTTCACAGTGTAGCTTCTGTGACAGTATTGGCCTCAGACAGTTGCTGAACTGAACCTCATTGAGACGCAGAAACCAGAGTTCTAGTGCTCAGTTTCAATCCCTCACACCCATAAGTGACACATTTTGGAGACGGTCTAAGTGAGCACCAAAGCCCCACTGAAACAAGGTGTGTCTACAGTGCAGCAGTTATTTCTTTATAGACACAGTGTATCCTCACAGACAATTGGCTTGGAGGTCAGTTCCTCCCAGTGTACCAACAGCAATCAAGGCTTAATTACACCAAGACTTTGCACTAAGCCAACGAAGGGATATCGCAAAAGCGACCACCTCAGGTGATTGGGGAAGCTGAGGTCACCAACCACACAAAGCCACTCCATCAACATAGGGAGGCAACGAAAATGAGGAAACAAAGAAGCATGACATGAATGGGAGAGATGGAGGAGAGTAAACTACTGGATGACACACAGTTCAGAATCACATTTATAAGATTACTCAAGAATCTTCTAAAAATCTTTGAGAAACTTGATGAGACCTCCCAGAAGCTTGGTGAGACCTTTATGGACCTTAATGAGAATACCCAAAAAAATGGAAAAGGATCAACCATAGATTAAGCATACAAAGTCTGAAATAAAGAATATACAGAAACTCAACTATAGATCAACATGCCCCAAGAATTAAACCAAAGATCTGGAATATAAGAAAGCAAAAATCACCCAACCAGAGAGGCAAATAGAAAGAAGATCCCAAAAGTGTGAGGATAGTGTAAGGAGCCTCCTGGATGGTTTAAAGCGTACCAAAATCCAGATTTTTGGGGTGCCAGAAGAGGAGAGTGAGCAGAATATTGAAGGCTTAATGAAAGAAACAATGACAAAAAACTTTCCCTACCTGGTGAAAGAAATAGAACTACAAGTTCAGGAAGCGCACAGGACCCCAAACAGGAGGAATCCGAATAGGAACATACCAAGACTCATCATAATTAAAATGCCAAGAGCAAAAGACAGAGAGAAAATCTTACAAGCAGCAAGAGAAAAACAACTACTTACCTACAAGGGAGTACCCATACGACTGTCAGCTGATTTCTCAACAGAAATTATGCAGGCCAAAAGGGAGTGGAAAGAAATATTCAAAATGATGAACAACAAGAACCTACAACCAAGATTATTCTACCAAGCAAAGCTATCATTCAGAATTGAAGGTCAGATAAAGAGTTTCACAGACAAGAAAAAGTTAAAGGAGTTCATCAATACCAAGCCAGGATTACCTGAAATGTTGAAGGGTATTCTTTAAGAAGAGGAAGAAGAAGAAAAAGGTAAAGGTAAAAAATTACGAACAACAAAATGTCATCAAATACATCCCTACCAACAGGCGAATCTAAAAATCAAGAGAATAAAAAAAAATCTGAAGAACAAAATGGATTGGTGAATATAATAGAATCAGGAACATAGAAAGGGATTGGACTAACAATTCATGGGGGGAAGGGGTCTGAGGGGTGCGGGAAAAGACTGGACAAAAATCTTACACCTATGGATGAAGACAGTGGCTGGGGTAAGGGCGTGGGGTGGAGTTTGGAATCAGATGGAGGGGGAGGGAGAGGAACACCTATAATAATCTGAACAATAAAGATTTATTTAAAAAAAAAAAAGAAGAAAAGACAAAATGTTACATACCTAAGATGAGGTTATATTTATTTATTCCGTTTTAAATATTATGCAGTTATGAAACAAGTTTATAAGTAAAGATATATAGGAACTTTCATAACAAAAGCCTACAATTTTCAACGAACAAATGTAAGTATTATGGCATTTTTACTGCAGCTATTCTGTTTGATTAAAAAATTAACGCATTGCACATGAATTTCATTTATGTTCTTTTCCCTCCCACTGTCATTCAGAGGCAACCAATATTCTGATGTTTTTATGTATCATCTCATGTATATTTACACTTCTACATAGACATGTATCTATAGGTAATATCTAATACTGATTTTGTATTTTAAGCTTTTACATAAATGACATTATTTGTATAAAATTGTATCCAATTATTTATTAACAAACGTTTAAGATGTTCCAAAATATATACTTCGGTAAAATAATCCCCATATTCTGCATATCTCTGTGCAACAATTAATGGATGGCTTTCATCTGACTAGATATTGTCAGTATGACTGAGAGCACTTGGCCAATTGTCATTGACAGGAGCCGTGTGTGAGAAGTCCCAAATCTGCACTTTCACTTGATGATATTCCACTGTGAGTTTTTTATCACCTTAAGGACCTACATAGTGATGTCTCCATCCATTTACATATCCATACTACTGATTACCATTGAATTTAAAAATGGTTTTCACAGTTTGTTTGCTATTCAGGTTGCCTCTGTTATATAAAAATGTTTGCACACTTTTCTATTAATTTAGTGGGATTTTTTTTTTTGTCCCTCAATAGGTAAACTTAAGGTGGGTTCTGGCAACTGGAATCTGTCAGCTAACTGCCAACTAAATTTTCTTTTCTTCCTCTGCTTTTTTTATGCTGTACATTGGGTTCCTAGAAGGACACAAACTACTGAAGGTGACTCAAACCTATATAATATCTAAAAGAGGTTAAATTAAAATAAAAACCTACAACCAAAGAAAAGCCCAGTACCAGATGGCATCACTGGTGATTTCATTAAATATTTAAGGAATTAATACCAATGCATTGCAGACACTTTAAAAAAAACCAGGAGAGGAGGAAATACTTCACCATTCATTCCATGAGGTCACTATCCTTTAACTATATTACAAAAAAACAAAAAACAAAAAAACAAAAAAACACACTACAAACCAATATCCTTTATGAATTTAGACATAAAAATACTCACCAAAATAGTAGCAAATGGAATGTGGCAACTTATAAATACAAGCAATACAAGTGCATACGTGATAAGTATGTACCATATGTAAGTATATAGCTATCTGGGATTTATATTAATTATCTGATATGTCCAAGGCCCTCAATGTATAATTTGTCAGTTGTATGTCAGTTGAGTGTCCCTCACTCCTTGGTAACTTGGTGAAATTGGTGCAAAGTATCATTACATAGCATGGAAGACTTCACAGTCCTTCACTCTGTTTCTAAGGGTTCCCCTTCCTTTCCCTCAGCCTCTCCTGTCTCCTCATTCCTGTGGCAGTGTGCACTGTTTCTACTCCAGCCTGTAATTCTGAAAGCCCCAAAGGCAGCAGTTTTACTGATTCTTAAAAAACACCAGTGTTTATGCAGAACTATTCATACCCATTTATTTCTTTATCAGTTTTAGAAACTTTATTGGAAATGCTACAGGGTACAAGAACCAGCACACAGATTTTCCCTCTCATATTGATGACTCTCTTTTCTTTATTCTTCCCCTTTTTTCCCCTATAATTTTTAAGATGCTTTTATTTGTGTATATGAAGACTCTGTTCTTTAGTGGATAAAAATCATGTCTCTTTTAGATACTCCAGCTTTGGCTTAAAAATCAACACACCAAAACACCTTACTCTTTCTGCTCCCACTTTATATTGGAAGGCAGGAATAGTCAATTTAACAAACATTTAAAATTTTTCCACATATTGGAAATACTGAATAGAGTATAGACAAATATCAAATGTGGACCAAAAAGCATTCAGGTCACTCCCATCCCTTTTAAAGGAAGATATATGTGTAGTTATTTCCAGTATCTATTTCTATTCTTGGACTTTTAAAATACTCCATCCAAATCTCCTAGCTGTAGGAAAAGGGCTGTATCCTTTTGAATTTTCCCCAACTGGCTTTCCTACCTGTTTGCTGGCTGCTGCTAGTTATTTCAGTTGTTTGATTGCTTTCAGTTTCTTTTTCATTCTTGATTCTCTTCTTTTATCTCACACTCTCAGGATGTTGGCTGAGAAAAATGGTTTGGTGCTATGCTTCCTGTTTTGCAGTTTTTGGCCTCATCGTCCTTTGTTTTCTAGGTGACTAGGTTTGAGATTGGCTTATACTTTGCCCTTGTGGTTTCACACTCTGGTGTGGCTTCTGATGCAGCTTGAGACCAGACACTTGTTTGTTGCTCAGAGCTAAAGTTCAAAAGGCCGTTTCAATATGGGTTCCTCACTGGGCACTTCACTAACAACTGCTGCATAAGTGACCAAGTCCTTTGGAAATACTTTGAAAATGTCTGCAGGGAAAAACCACCATAATGCAGAACCTTGTACCTGTTACTCACTCATATTCTGGCAGCACCTGTAACAGTTACATTCAGCTCCTCTCTCCTGGGCACCAAGAAAAGTATGTGAAACTAGAGGCCACTGTTTTGGACATATGTTGGTGATTTTTAAAACTTCACACCAATCTTTGTCTTAAATTAAGGATCACATAGCAGAAAGCAATGGAAAAATGTTACTTGAGAAGAGTTTGGGTATATGGTCAAGCATACCAAAAATGAGATCATTTTTAGTCATTACACTATAGCATTGTCTTCATTTGTTGCAAGTAGAAGAGTGTTTGTTATCCACAACAGAAACCATTGTTTGGTTGACATCTGTACTAGTAGCTATTGTTAACTCACCAGCAACTCTTTGATCATATATCTCCAAATCTGTCTTGGCCTTAGACACTTCATGGCTAAAGTTTCATGATGTTACTCAAGGCTTTCACCCTTTGGATGCTCTATTTAAGCACAAGACGTGGTTGTTAAAGTAGTTTTATTTTCTTCAGCAATTACCTAAAGGAGATGGTTGAATCACAGACAAAGCTCTGTCTCTCCAAAGCGAGTGCTTTTATACAACATCTGGTTAATTATACATCACTTTCTTTCCTTTTTTGTTTTTCCATTATCGATTAAAGTATTACATATGTGTCCTTATTGCCCCATTGACCCCACACCCCATTCATGCCCTTAACACCATAGAATCTTTGTCCATTGGTCATGCCTATATGCTTGCATACAAATCCTTTGGTTGATATCTCCCCTTACTCCCACTCTCCCCTATCTTCTCTCTGAGGTTTGACAATCTGATCAAAGCTTCCCTGTCTCTGGAACAGTTTTTCTTCATCAGTTTATGTTGTTCATTATATTCCATAAATGAGTGAGATCATGTGATATTTATATTTTTTTGAGTGGGTTATTTCGCTTAGCATGATGATCTCCGGTTCCATCCATGCTGCTGAAAAGGGTAAGAATTCCTTCTGTTTTACAGTGGGGTAGTATTCCATTGTGTAGATGGATCACAGTTTTTTAATCCACTCAACTGCTGGCGGGCACTTAGGCTCTTTCCAAATCTTAGCTATGGTGAATTGAGTTGCTATGAACATAGGGGTTCATATATCCTTTATGATTGGTGTTTCTTGTGATATATTCCTAGAATAGGGATCACTGGGTCAAATGGAATTTACATTTTTAGTTTTTGAGGAAACTCTACAGTGTTCTTATCTCCATACCAACTTATACCATACACAAAAATAAACTCAAAATGGGTAAAGGACTTAGACATAAGATGGAAACCATAAAAATACTAGAGGAATCCACAAGGAGCAAAATATCAGACTATGCCAAAGCAATTTCTTCACTGATACAGCTCTTAGAGCAATGGAAACTAAAGATAAAATACACAAATGGGACTATATACAAATAAAAATATTCTGCACAGCAAAAGAAACCATCAACAAAACAACAAGAAAGCCCAGTGCATGGCAGGACATATTTGCCAATGTTATCAATGATAAGCATTTAATTCCTAACATGTACAGGAAACTTATACAATATAACAAAAGGAAGATAAAAAAAAATAGGTACTTTTTGAAAGAATACAAAAGGAAAGCTAAGAGACATATGAAAACATACTCAAAGTTACTAATCATCTGAGAGATGCAAATCTAAACATTGATTTTTTTTTCTTTGCAGTTGGCTACTATTGTGAGGTTGGGTTGGGTTTCTGGCAAACTCATCTTGCTTCCCACTTTGTCTGTGCAACATTTAAACACTTAGCAAGATGCATTTAGTAAGAGCTGTCTAGACCTAACACTCTTGTCCTAACTAACAATGATATCCCCATAGTATGGTACAGATTTAGGCTAATAAAAGTAAGTTCACCCTTATTGAAATCCCACTTGATGGTAGTCAATGATCCTTTCAATGTGCCATTGAGTTCAGTTTGCTAAACTTTTGTGGAGTGTTTTTGCAATTACGTTTATCAGGGAGATTGGCCTGTAGTTTTTTGTTTATTTGTTTGTTTTGTTATTTTCTCTTGCAGTGCCCTTGTCTGGTTTTGATATCAGAGTTATTCTGGCCTCATAGAATGAGGTTGGAAGCTTTCCTTCCTTTGCCCTTTTGGGAGAGTTTGTGAAGGATGGGTAATAATTGTCCTTCAAATGTTTGCTACAATTCAGTTGTGAAACTCTTTGGTGTTAGCTTTTCTTTGTTGGGGTATTTTTTATATTCCTGCTTTAATCTCCTTACTCATTACTTGCCTGTTCATATTTTTTTATTTCTTTATGATTTGGTCTTGGTAAGTTTTATGCTTCTAGGAATTTTATCCATTTCCTCTAGTTTATACATTTCTTGGCACATGACTTTTTACAGTACTCTATTATGATCCTTGTATTTTGTTATATCAGTTGTAATGTCTCCTTTTTCATTTATGATTTTTTTTTAATTTGAGCCTTCTTTATTCAGAAATTTTAGTCTAATTAAATGTTTGTACATTTTGATTATCTTTTCAAAATATAGATGCTAGGTTTTTGTTTGTTTGCTTTGATTTTTAAAAAATCTTTTCTAGCTGAAACCGGTTTGGCTCAGTGGATAGAGCGTCGGCCTGCAGACTAAAAGGTCCCAGGTTCGATTCTGGTCAAGGGCATGTACCTTGGTTGAGGCCACATCCTCAGTAGGGGGTGTGCAAGAGGCAGCTGATCTATGATTCTCTCTTCATCGATGTTTCCTAACTCTCTATCCCTCTCTCTTCCTCTCTGTAAAAAATCAATAAAATATGTTTAAATAAATATATTTTCTATTGTTTTTCTGATTTTTTTCCTTCCTCTGCAGACTTTGGGTTTTCTTTTTTTTTTCTTTCTTGCTTTTTTTTTGTTTTTTCTGAGTTCTCAATGTAAGGTTAAGTTGTTTATTTGAGATCTTTCTTCTTTCTTAATGTTGCATATAACATTACACCCTTCCTCTGAGAATTGATTCTGCTGAATTTCACATTTTTGTATGTGTGTTTCCATTTTTATCCCCAAATATTTTTATTTCCTTTATGATTTCTTTCTTGCATCCATTGGTTGTTGAGTGTAATATTTAATTTTCATGTTTTTTCTTTTTGTGAGTTTTCCCATTTTTCTCCTGTTAGTGACTTCTATAGTTGAATAATATTGTAGTCAGAAAAGATATTTAGTGTTTTTTAAATATTTATAAATTTACTACTCTCTCTCTCTCTCTCTCTCTCTCTCTCTCTATATATATATATATATATATACACATACATATATATATGTAGTAGCAAATTTAAAAATATATATGCTAATACACACATATATATATATATATGTGCTAACACACACACACACACACACACACACACACACACATACACACATATATACATATATATATAAAACGTCCACTCTCTGAACTACAGGCTACTCAGGACTGATTCAGACATTCGTCAGATTGGTCAGGTGTGTAGAAATAGAAACAGTTGACAACTGGCACCTCAACAAAGGATTGAGTCACATAAAATAATGAAGAGGTAGATAAACAGAAAATATTTTTATCAATTAAAAATCTCTGCAAAAGCCAACTGATACTTGAGAGCAAAATAATAATATATGGTTGAGTTCATATTTTCTGTAAATGTATTTATACTAATAATAGACAAACATAAATTTACCATACCTCCATGATGCCCACAACCAATCAGGAGTGGGTATGCAAATTAACCCAACAAAGATAACGGGCCTGTGGGCAGCAAGCATGTGCGCAGGCACCAAGTGGCCAGGGCTGGGTTGGGTAGGGCACCTACACACCCGCCAGGAGGGCTACCAAAGGCGACAAAGCCAAGGGCCCTGCTCTGAGCCTATGGGCAACACGTGCAGGTGCGGAGAAGCTGGTGGGCAGTGTGCTGAGAAGCAGAGCAGACAGTGGACTGGGCGGGATGTCTGCCCACCTTCCTGGAGAGTGCTGCCCAAGGCAAGGAAACCAGGGGCAGTGTGCACAGAGAGGCTGGTGGGCCGGGGAGATCAAAATGTCTGCCTTCATCGCCTTGGGCAGTGCCCTCCTGGGGGGTGGGCAGTTGCAGAGCAGTAGGTTGGCAGCCCGCTTTGGGTCAGTGGGCAAAGCTTGCAGGCATCCTGCCCTGCCCAGGCTGCTCCAGGCATGTGGGCAGCAGGCACAGAAAGCTGCTGGGTGGGGGAGGTGGGCCAGTGGAGCGGTGGTAGCAGCTGTGAGTGCACCATGTGGAGCGTGCTTGCTGAGCTGAAGTAGCTCCTGCAGGTCATCAGCAGAGAGGAGTGGCTGCGCAAATCCCACATCCTGGCCCAGAAGGTGTGATCTCAGGGACAGCCACTGTGGCGGGCCAGTTTGAAGTCCTCCTGGCTGTGCCACAGGGTTTACGGATCTGCACAGCTGCGAACCTTCAGTGCATGCATCCTCTCCTCACCCCTCTGGCATCAAACATTCCCCAGCATGCTGTCACCCACGTGTGCCTGCAACAGTCTCAGATCATGGTGGTAGCAAGTTCCCGCTGCCTTCTCCCCTTTCCCCCCACCCCTCTGCAGCACCTCCATCAACCCCAGCATGCCTATGTCCACAACAGGATGTGTGCATGTCCCCTCCAGCACACTCACATTCTTTGGAGAATGTCTGGCTGTTCTGGGTGCTGAGGGTCAGTGCCTGTAAGATGACAGTGAGAGGGCAGAGTGCAGCCACGAGATCACCTCTGTGGGGCTAATGCAGGTGCTGAGGCAGGAACAGATAGGGACAGTCACACCTGGTGGGCCTGGGCAGCCCTCACTGAGATGCCTTCAGTTCAACATCAGGAACCCAGAGGAGGCATGGAGTTCTGTCCTCTCAGTGAAATGGTGGGATAGTCAGGGCGACTGCAAAATGTGCACTTTGGGTGCCGGCACCCCCGAGCGAAGGCTGCCCATACTGAACATTGCTCGCTTGGACCCTACTGCACTCTTGCCAAATAGTGGGTGACAGGAGGTGCTTTTTCAAGTTAATGAGGAAAGTATTGATTCTCCCTCTGCCTGTGAAGGTGGAAAGTGGAGTGGGAAGGCATGTGGGGAATGAGTGAGCTTCCCCACCTGGAGGCTCCAAGTCTGCTGTTGATTCCTTTCACTGCTGAACAGAGATATACAGGGTGTCCCCCCTAAATGTATACACACTTTGAATACCTACTAATTCTAATGGGTTTAAGCATAAAAAGAAAGAAACAATAATGGAGCTGTCATCTGTTAAAAGTGTGGGCACAAACTGACAGTCAGACATTTCCTGAGAGGTTCCAGATTGTAGAAGGTGCAGGCCGGACTGAAGGGTCCCCCTCCACCCCACTGTACATGAATTTCATGCACTGGGCTTCTAGTAATGTATAACAGGAATGCAGAAGGTGGGAAGAGACCTTACAGCATATGTGATGTGATATAACATTTACTGAAGATAGAATATGTAAGTTACGGGTGCATATTGCAAACTGTGGAGTAACCAACAAGAAAATCAAATAAAATATAGAATAACACAAGAGTTGAAATAAGACAGAATTTTAAAAATTCTCAAAAAAGCAGAAAAAGGTAAAAAAAAAAATAATAGATGGGACAAACTGAAACAAATAGCAAGAGAATGGATTTAAACACAACCTTATCAATAATCATATTAGATGTAAATTATCCTAATGCTCTAATTAGATAGTCAGATTCGATTTTGAAAAAGCAAGACCAAGCTGAATGCTGTCTAAAGGAAATTTCACTTTAAAAATTAGAACAGAGAGAGGTTATAGAAAATAATTAAAAATTATATACGGAAAGGGATACACCATGCACAGATTAGGCACATAAAATCTTCAGGGGGCTGTATTAATATCAGATAAAGCAGACTTCAGAATGATACCAATTTTACACCCTGGATAAGGAAAGACATTTCATAATGATAAATAGGTTACTTCTTCAATCCTATCTAATAAAAGAATAACATGCAAATTAACCATCACTCCATTACACCACAAGCCACCACCCACCAGCCAATCAGGGGAAATATGCAAATTATCACAACCAAGATGGCTACAGCCACAAAGAGAGAATGAGGGAGACTTAGGTTTCTTCAGTGATGGAGGAAGCCAAGCTTTCTGCACACCCTGGCCAGCCAGGTCTTCACTCCAGGCTACAAAATTTCAGTTATAGAAAATAAATAAATCCTAATAAAAATGGCAGCAGCCAGGGAGCTGGAAAGAGCAATAGGCTAGGGTTGCCCCTGATTATGGAGGATGCAAAGCTTCTCCAGCCCTGGCCTGTCTTGGCCTCTGCTTAAGGCTACAAAGTGTCAATTATAGAAGCTAAATAAAACCCAGATACCAGGGCCTCCCCTTGGGTGGCTGGGAAGCGTGGCCATCCTGCAAATGACCACAGGCTCCTCATCCTGGCTGCCCCATGCCACAAGGCACCTCACCCTTATCTGGGACACTTTTCAGGGTAAACCAGCCGGCCCCTACCCTTGCAACAGGCCTCTATCCTATTTAATCCTATGTAATAAAAGAATAATATGCAAATTGACCATCACTCTAACCAACAAGATGACTACCCCTATGTGGTCAAAGATTCTGGCCCCATGGGGACATAAGACAGCCACCACAAGATGGCTAGCAGGGGAGGAGGGCATTTGGGAAAGTCGAGGCCTGCAAGGGAGGGCAGTTGGGGTTGATTAATCCTGCAGGGGAGAGCGGTAAGGACTGACCAGGCCACAGAGAAGGCAAGTTGGGGCTGATCAGGCCTGCATAAAGGGGCAGTTAGGGGGAACCAGGCCTGCAGGGGAGAGCAGTTGGGAGGGACCAGACCTGCAGGGTAGGGCAGTTAGGGGCAATCAGGCTGTCAGGGGAACTGTTAGGCATCAATCAGGCTGGCAGGGCAGTGGTTAGGTGGTAATCAGGCTGGCATCCAGAGGTGGTTTGTCAAAATCAGGCAGGCAGGCTGGGGAGCAGTTGGGAGCCAGCAGTCCTGGATTATGAAAGGGATGTCCCATTGCCCATTTAGACCTGATCTTGGTGAGGAGGGCAGTTGGGGCCATCAGGCCAGCAGGGGAGCAGTTAAGTGTTGATCAATTCAGTAGGCAGGCAAGTGGTTAGAAGCCAGAGGTCCCAGCTTATGAGAGGGATGTCTGACTGCCAGTTTAGGACCCATCCCTGGGATTGGGCCTAGATGGGCAATCAGACTTCCTTGAGGGATCCCAGATTGGATAGGGTGCAGGCTGGGCTGAAGGACACCTCCTCATGCATGAATTTCTTGCAATGGGCCTCTAGTAAGAAAATAATACTGAATTTTCATGTACGTCATAGATAACTGAGATTCAAAAAAAAAAAAACAAAAAAAACAGAACACCAGTGATCTTCAAAATTCAAGAAGTAAATGCTGACCAAAACAAATGGAGAAATATTCAAATGCACATTTATAGTTGGAGATTTCAACATTCCTCTCTCAAAATTGGAATTATCTTCCTTTTTTCATAAATTGAGCACAGACAAGGGAAGAGAAACTTGGTTTTCTAGTTCAGATATCTCCCACCCAACTCTGACTTGTGGTTTTATTGCCATATTTCCTCCAGTCTTATCTGAAGAGGTTCCTGAGGGTCAGAGGAACTCTAAGACTTAGATTTGCTTCCTTATCTCTGGGCAGTGTGTGGCTTGGTGTGTGCCATCTACTCTTGTATGCCCCTGTTTCCTCATTTGTCAGAAATAGAAAGCAGTCTCTCCAGTTTAAAGATCTCCTGAAACTACTATGAGTGAACTGAGGAGGAGACTGTACACAGAGGTGCTGTTGACAGTATTCTGTGAGGATGATCATCAACTTGGCTGGAAACATATCTTCCCTGACCAAGCTGCTGCTCTCAGAACCTCTATGAAGAGGCAAAATTACACCAGCAAGCTCACAGAGCCAGCTTGCCATAACTAATGGGCAAGGGCTGTCCAAGGGTGAGCAGATGCTGTTGTCCCTTCTGAGCAAGGTCACTTGTCCTCTTAGTGTAAAGGGGATGAGAGAGTCTTGGGATCAGGAGATGGACTTGAGGTGGGGAACATTATCCACTCTTTTCAACAAAGGAGATTTGCTTCATCAATGGGTAGCAAAAACAGGGGGAAATGACCATTTATCCCTTACATTCCATCCTTCAGTGATAGTATGGTGTTTGTATTCCATGCTCAAAAAACTCCATATTCAGAGGTAGAATTTGACCTTGTAGGACCATCATCAAGGTCTTTTTTAGCTGCTGAGGGCCATTTGGGGATTCATGACACTGCTGATAAAGCAGTACAGGTGATGTTTCTGCTACCTTTCCATTACTGAGTTCCAGCTCAATTCCATTGTGGTTCCATAACTTATCCCATATGATTCCAATTCTCTTAAATGTTGTGAGATTTCTTTATGGTTTAACATTTAGCCTGTCTTGGTATATGTTCCATGTGCACCAGAAAAAAATGTCCTCAGCAAATATCAACTTCTAAACTTCAATAAATCCACTCATTGAGGGTGTTATGGAATTCTTCTAGTCCTGGTTCTATGTAGCTGTTCTGTCAATTGTTGAGGGTGTGGTGAAGTTTCTAACTCTAATTGTGAATTTGTCTGTTTTTCCTTTCAATTGTCAGTTTCTGCTTCACATTTTTCACATTTCTGTTGTTTGGGAAAACACATTTAGGATTGCTCTGTCTTTTAGGTGGAGTCATCTATTCAACATTATATAATGTTCCTCTCTGTTTCTGGTAATTTTCTTTGTTCTGTGGTCTAATTTATTTGCTATCAATACAGCCATTCCTTCTTCCTTCTACATGAGTGATACTTGCATCACTGATCTTTTCCATCCTATAATTTTCAGCCTGTTTCTACCATATGGTTGGGTCATGAGTTTTAATCTACTCTGCCAATCTCTGCTTTTAATTGATGTGTAGACAGCAAAAATACTCTCTTCCCTAGTTGCCTGGATTACGTCTGACTTGGGGTGTGCATGTCCCCTGGAAATCCTGGGTGTCCCTTCCTAGATTTCTACCAGCTCAATCAATGTTCATTGGTGACTCTCTGAGCTCCATTCCTCTTAACCAAAGAGCAATAATCAAGTATTTCATCACACTAGACATTTGCTATTCTTTTTTTTCTCATTTATTTTCATCAGTGACTATTTCCTTCCTCAGCAAAGTGACAGTGGTAGAGTTTTCTTGCAAAAGAATATTGACAAATGGACAAGGCTGAAATCGAGATTCCTATCAGTGCCTCTGCTGGGATCTGTGCACAGTCCTTGAACCACAATGCCCTTTGGCAGCAGAAGAAATATCAAGTTTCGGCATTTGGCACTGGTGGTTTCATTTTTGTTCCTAATGGGTTCCAGGGCTTGTGGGCCTTTTGCATCACTATTCACTGAACTGTTGTAGATTATTTTCCATTTTTACTTGTTTCTTTAGTGATGTAAGGGTATCAATGACCTGGAAATCTGTGTCTGTGAAGGCACCAGGTGGAGGATACTGTGAAGAAGTGTCTTGAAATTACTCAGCAGCATTGGAGGTGGGCTTGAGTTTGTGTATGAAGGTAGAGACACTAGGGACAGAGATGTGTGGGTGGCCAGACAATCCAAAGTCTTAGTGGCTCCTAGAGACTCAAGTCTCTGGTTAAAGTTTTCTTGGACTTGTAGAAGCCCCTGCATTCAAGCTGCAAAGGGGTCTGATTAGAGATCAGGGAGGAGAAGCCCCTTCCTGAGACAGATGGGCAGTTCAGTGTCTTATATTTTTATGGGCACTTACTTCAATGTGTACATGTGGTGGGAGAGGAGGTGTGTACTGTGCAATGCACTTGGTTGCATGGTTTTTGCAAAAGGAGTTAGGAATGACAGAGCAGTGTCTTTGTTCAATGGGCATATAAGGTATATATATAAATGAACATCTATAAATATTTTTTTCCAATAACACAATGTGAATGTCCAGGGCATTTGTTCGTGCAATTCAGATTCAATTGAAACAAACAGGCATGGACGGAGGCTTTGGGTTGATTCTGGCCTTTGGTCCCCTGAGGCGACCAGGAATGATTCCAGGATCTGGGACAGCAGCCTGAGGTCTGTGGGAAATAGGCAAGAGCAACACTTGTTGGGCTCTAGTAAGAAGAGCTCAGGGGGCCAGGACCATGGGCAGGTTTAGAACACAAGGAAAGCCTGTGGGCCCTGGAGGCACAGATACCAGGAAAGGATGTGATTGTCAGGTGATGGGTCCAAGTCTTACTTAGATAAACTCTGTCACTCAGGACGGATCTCAGCTATGGTCTCTGGCTTCAAGCTGGCAACACAGGACCAGGAAGCCCAGGAGCACAGCTGTGTGCAGTTTCCCTGCTACCATCCATATGCGTAGCCTCCACAGGACCCTCAACCTCATCACCCCACGCACAGCCTGCCAGCCTCTCTGCCACCCCTGTCAGCTGCTCTTCAGGGCTCCGGAATGCCATTGTCTGCACTCTATGACTTCCATGTACCACCTTTACCACCTGCGACTCCCCACCTTGCAGATTCTGGTCATTGAAGTGGCTGTGAGTCTGGAGGTGAAGCGCCTGTGGCCCAGGATGCTGTTCCAGGTGACGTTCTTCACAGCCCCTGTCTTCCCCACTAGAATGAGCCTCAGCATGGCCTGCATGGTGTCTTTGGAACCTGGAGGACAAGTAATCTGTGAGCTTCCAAAGCTGAAAGCAATGTATCCTGGTAATCTGGATCTGAAAGCCCTTGGAGGAAGATCTACAGTGTTTCAACACTTCTTTACCAACCAAAGCCTTACTAATCTCAGAAGGATCTTCACCATTTATCCCTGTCACTCCAGCTACACCATGTTCACCTGTAGATGCTCAACATCTGGATGGCATTTATCTAGTATAGTCCCCTTCATCATTCCAGACATAACCTCACCTCCGTTATCCCTGGTGGTCTATACAATGCAGACTTGTCCCTATTTGAGGCTTCAGTGGCATCTGCCATACTTCTCCCAGATACCATTCTAGGGAAGATGGGCAGGAGAGGTCAGTAAACCGAGTGTGAAGAGTTGTCTGGAGAACCAGACACTCTGGGGTTGACTCACAGTCCCGCCATTGGCTTGCTGTGCCACCTTGGAAGTTGCTTAATCTAAACATGAAAATTTATCCAAAAATGGGACTAAGGGTATTGAGTTGTTTATTCTGGGGTTGTTTAGAGGATTCACTGAGATCCCCTCCTTCCTTCTTTCTTTTATCCCTCTCTCTCTCCTCCACACTCCCCCACCCCCTTAAACATGCTGCCTGTTAATAAGACATCCTTTTAACCCTCCATTTTGGTTCTCTAACATTCTAGATGGTGGGTAAAACTCCATCCTGTATGTGTTCTGATATCTTCTTCATCCTCTTCCAAGGAGATCAGACTGGATGTATTATCCTCATTTTATACTTGGGGAATAGAATCGTTTGCTAATCAAGTTCAAATCTCCCAGCTGGGCAGGGGCACTGACCTAGTTAAATGCACATTCAGGGCTCTTACTGTTTCACTCCGGACACTTTTGTGGTCGTCTTCTGAGTCCAGAGTTTGCCCATTCCTCTCACAGAGCTCACACCAGGGGCAAGTATGCACATATTCTTATCACAGGCATTTTCTTCATCTCTTCGGTCCTTCCATTCTTACCCGAAAGAGTCCCAAACACAATTTCATTCATTCATTTATTAAATAGATTTAATTACCTATACTGTATTGGGCCAAATCCAAAAACTATTGACATCACACAGACACAGCTGTGCTTCCACATTCCACAGATGTCAGAATAGAGGAAAGAACATTGGAAGAGCCTGGGCTGGATTTGGAATGATACTGTGAGAGGGTCTGGGGACTTTGCTTTGTATTTTCAGGGATTTCAAATGCAAAGGGCAGACAGGAGATTGTAACACTTATGGTAGTATGAAAGTTTTAGATATTAAATTTTGGAGGTAATTCTATGTTAGTGACCAAAGCTGTGGATACTATGTTTTCCCAGGAGATTCAGCAGCAGGGGAGACTTTGAAAAACCATGAGAACTAGAACATTTGGCAGGGCCAAGGGAAACACTTGGGGTGGTTGTCCCTGGATACAAACAAGAAGAGAACTGGATTTTTGGCTTTGGAAATTGTAGAAGAAACCTATATCCCCGGTTATTTGCAGCCTCTGACTCTGCCTTGGGAGTCAAGTCACAGTATTTAATGCAATCAAACATTCTGTGCTCACCAAGTCCCTGTGTACAGGGCAGTCTGTTCTCCATCTGCCTCTCCAACCTCAGGACAAGAAAGACCCCCATTCACATGTTCCCCAGACAGCAGTTGTCAGGCCTTTGGTAGCTGCCTTGTTCCCTCAGGCCTCTGACTGTTCCAGCCTCCCCCACACTCTGTCTCAGTCCTGCCTGTGCTTCAGTTTCCACTTCTATTTCCACCTCTTCATGTTGTCCTGGTTACCACAGGTGACTGTTCTCTGTAGTTGGCACAGCACAATGAGCAGCCAAAGAAGAGGCAGGCTGAATACCTTGTCTCTGGCCAAAGGACTTAGATGATGGGCTGGCCTGGTCCTCAATCCAAAGGCATTCATATTTCTTGAGAAACTAACCCCACACCCAAAACCTTCATACTGTTCACCCTCATGGAAATCAATACCCTTCCATGATTGGCACCAGAGCAGAAATGGAAAAAGAGCCACAGATGCAAAGGCTGAGAATTTTGCTAATGCAAGGAGTCCTGGCCAAAGGTGGAGATGAGAAGGTTCAGGGAACTGACAGTACTCTGGGTAAACTGGGATTTAGGGGGTTCCTAGACAGGTCCAGAGTGCTGAAATATGGGGTTACAAACACATGCTGTCATAGAGGAATGGAAAACATGTGAGATCTCAGATGTTAAACCTCCAAGGGACTGAGTCTATTCACCTAATCCAGGGCTTCCTGGACCTCCTTTCTCTGCGAATTATCTAGGAGATTCTGTCAAATGTGTGTTTCTTAAATATTTTGCTTCACATACCTGTACTCTTGGAATAGAAGCACCTCCACATCCCGGCCAATGACTATGATGCACTCAGTGCCTGATCTCAGTGTCTGAATCAGAATTCCTAGTCCAGCCACGTATCATGCAGAGGAGAGAAGGGAGTTCAGAGGGCACAGCCACGTACACAGTCCTGAGCAGCTTTTGTTGGAAAGCATGAGTTCTAGGGCAAGTGTTAAGACCATGGTCATGACCTTTGCAGTCTCTTGCAAGTTGCTTTCTGGACACTTGGAGGAGAGCGGAGTGCTTTAGGCGATTCAGCCTAGATAAACACAGGATTTTCAATTTAATGTGTTCTGAATTTAGACTCAGTAATATGTCCTCAGAAATCTCTTTGCCTTACTGGATATGCACATGGGGCATCTTTGTTGCCTTCTAAAGCATGTTTTGATTCTTGGAGGAGGGTGAGCAGACCCCTTCCTTCCTTGTTAGGGAGTACGTTAGGAGAGGGCTTAGCCCAAGCAAGAGAATGTGCCTCTAGGCTGGAGGAGATATTTGCCACTGCTTCTGAAGCTTCTGTGTGTGCAAGCATCCTTTCACACCTGAGAGTGGAGAGTTACTCTTTCTAGATCACATGCCCCTTCCTGATATCTACTAGAATAGAGGTGCTCACTCAGTGAGCTTCTTGCAGGCACTGCATTCTTCCAGGTCCTCAAAGATCCTGCTCGGTGGCCTGCTCTCTTTGCCTGCTGGCAGTTAGCTTTCCTGCAGAACCAGTGACAGGCTCCCAGGCTGGCTCAGAAGGCCCTGACTTACTTCTGTCCTCTAGATGTGAGTGCAGCAGGCTCTTCCTCCCAGCTCATGGGGAAGTGTCCTGATTCTCAGAACTCAGAGGCAGGAAGCTCAGGGAGAGGGGGCCCAAGGGCACAACTTAAAAAGACAGGAACATTCACCACTGAGGCAGTGGGATGGGCAGTTTCCACTGGGAAACACAGCTTTGGACTGTAGTGATGTTCTCAGAAGCTCTCTGTGACACTAGCACTTGTCCCCTTAGGGGCTATAACGTCAGAGGTGAAGAGAATATTAGGTTTCTGGGGCCTATTTTCACTTCTAACCTTGATGACAAATCTTAACTCCTTTTGTCTTTACTATTTTCCTACAAAATGGCCTCTTGGGAGCCTCCTTCCCGTAACAGTAACACCTAGGTGGTCCTGTTGCCAGGAATCATCTGCAAAGTCTTCTGGTTCTCAAAGGAAATGGCAGAATTTTCACTATTAAAAATGGGAGAACAGGGAGAGGATGAAAACTGTCATTCAGGGCTTACTCAAGCCATCTCTGTAGATCTCTCCCACCAGGCCTGTAGGGGAAAGCGGTTGGAGGGGGTGGACCAGGCTTGCAGGGGAGGGCATTTGGGAGGGACCAGGCATGCAAAGAAGATAGTTAAGATTCTAACTCTTATTACTAAAATTTGGTACATTTTAAGAAATTAGCATTTCTTCAATTGCTATATTACCTCAGGGCAGTTTCAGAGACATTAGTTAAAATTCACCATATATGGTTGTTCCACCTGCAGGGCCCCTCACAATCCTGTCTGAAAATGGAAACCTGGTCAGTAGTTTTAGATTCAATGTTGGTTACTTTGCTAGATCCCCTCATCTTCCTTCCTGCTGAGTGCATGGATTTTGTATAATTTAGTGTTCCATTTTCGTTGTTCTTTAGTGAAGTAGAATGAACTATAGCTAAATGGGGCCTGGTGACAGCTCCCTTGCTTTCCAGATTGCATTGTTTATCTGGTGTCCATGCAGATCCTTTATACTTGCAGAGGATAGGAGAAATGCTGGTGCCTCCTTATATTTCCAAATAGTTATTTGTGATCTTTCACAGCTCATAAATAAGTTCCCTAATTCTAATTTAAAAGATACTTTCAAGTGATATTTCTTCAAGAAATATTCCAAAACAATGAGGCTGCAACAACTGTTTATTCACGAGTTAAACTTGGAGAATATAATTGTTTGAATTTGAAAGATGGCAACATTCATGAGCACTGGTTCAATTCAGAGTAGAATTTATTTTGTTTGGCTCAGGACAGAGTCAAAGTGCTAAGTGTTGTGCCTGCTCTGGAGGAGGAACAGGTGAGGGTTTGGAGACTCACAGGACAACTCCTCCATTTCATCCTCAGGCCAGCACCACCCAAGGAAGGGTCCAAAGTGACCCTGAACAGAGTTCAGGGTGATCTTTGTGGTGAAGTTTTTTCTTGGCCCAGCCTTCTCCTCTCACCCCTCTGAACACTTCAGCAGATACAGATAAGGGGACATGGGCCCTGTAACCTAGCCTTCGTAGCCTGTGCTGGGACCAAAACTTTAAGTGATGAGTTAAACAGACAAGGAGGTAGTGAGGACTGGAAAGTGCTGCGGTGATGGCAGTATGAGTGCTTTCCTGTGCACAAATGAGTTTTCAATAGATCATCCTGTAGCTCATTTATTGGAAATAGAGTGAATTATAAGAAACAATAAAAAATTTGTGCTGTGATACACTTGGGTAAGCATTAAAATTGCACCTTTTTCCTTGGTAAAGAGGTAATTACAGTTTTTATCAATACTAATAAAGCATTTAAGGACATATGTTTATGGGAAAACTAAAGTGAAGCAAAAAAAATAAATAAATAAAAGTCAAATTAAACCCAAAAGGAAGAAATGCAGATAACAGCAGAAATTGTGCAAACCAAAATGAAAATCCCAGAAAGGAGGCAAATGACTGAAAGTTAACAGATGGATCCAGCAGCCTCTGAATTCTTTCTGTTCTATTCTTCTGCCCTTAAGGTCATGTAAGGGATAAGAGTTCAGGTTTGTCCAATGAAAGAAAGGGTTATGAAGTAAAGTGACTAAAAAGTGTTGGCAGATGAGTAATGAAGGGAGTGGAGAGTGTGCTGAGAGAGGCAGAGAACTGTGGGAGAAGCACACTTGCTTCCCTGCTTCCTGCCTTCTTGGCTGTTGGTGCCACATGGTAATGGCGCTGGAATCTGTCACTGTCTGTAACTACACAGGACTCAAAGCATGGGAGCCTAGGCCTGCAGTGATATAGCTCCTTCACACAGACCCTCAAGCCAAGAGTCCCAGGACTGGTCCCAACTATGTGCTCTTCCATGAGGACCCCTGTTCATTGGCACAAACAACATCTGAGAGGAAGTGTTGGTAAGTAGCCACAGTGAGAGGAAGGGTGGGTAAGAAAGGCTCAGGATTCAAACCAGTAGGAGAGTCTGAGGACTTGTTCTCATGGGGCAAAGCCCAGAAATTGGTGTATAGTGTAATTCCTTGGAGGCATCAGACTTAGAGGATATGACTTAATGGATATGACTTAATCTGTCTTCTCTGTAAAGATTTCAGGCCTCTGAGAGGTTATCATTTTGTCCAAAACCATAGATGCTGCTAGTGGCAGACCCAGAACATTACAGCTTTCCTGACTGCATTTCATGTGTTAATGGCAGACAGTAGTGCTGATGTGCTAATGTGACAATCTGCTCTGTAGCTCATGGATCAAAACCAGTGTCACTGATGTTAACAGATGGAAAGAAAGTGTCAGATACATTAGCATTGTGTCCTGCCAGCCGAGCAAGGTGGCTCCTGTGTATCTAAATGCATGGATATTATTTTGTTTTACTTTGCAAAGACTGAGGTCCTGCTATGTTTTTTAGATGAAACTATTTATAATTTTTCAAATTAAAATTTATTGTGGTGACATTGGTTATTAATAATATGCATATGTCTAGTGTGAAATCCTATCATACATTATTTGTACATTATATGGTTGTACCCACCACCAAAATTCTGGTCTCTTTCATTTCCATAGATTTGACTCCATTTACCCCTTAAAAATCCCCAGCCTCCTTTCTGCTAGTAACCATCATACTGTTGTCTTTGTCTCTGACTTTTTGTGAAACTACTTATTCTTTGGTGTGACTTTGTTGTTCTGCTGGAATGTGAGTTTGGGACTTGCCACTGGGCCTGGAGTATGCTCTCAGGCAGAGGTGGTCTCAGAACCTGCTGTGCTCACACCAGGTTGGTAGTCTGCCCACTCCCTTAAGAGTCCAGGAACCTTTCATTAGCACTTTCTCTCTCAAAAAGAAAGAATGTGGGGTTTGTTTTGGTGCTGCATATTTACTAAATTCTTCAATAAAGGGCTGAGTTCAGACACTGTAAAAGTAAGGAGAATGGGGTGGTTATAGGGCTTGGGAGCCCTGGACAGTGAGGCTTTGCTGAGAGACAGGGTCAGGCAGAGTTTAAAGGCCTTTCTGAGAAAGCCAGCACTTCCCTCATTAGCAGCCTCTGTGGCCCACCTGGGCCAGATGTGCGGGTGGTGGTGGGAAGGACTACTGTAGTAAACACAAGCTCATGCAGAAGGGGAAATCTCTGGGATGCTGAGCTAATGCAACATGAAGAGGGAAGGAGAAAGGTGTTGTGTGAGATTCCTAGGGTTGAGGTAGCACAGAACCCCTAATTATGTAGCTTAAAGCCACAGAAACTTATGGTCCCATAGTTCTAGGGATCCATCATCAAAAGATTGGCAGAACCATTGTCTCTCTGAAGGTGCTGGGGAGGATCCTTGCTAGTTCCGAACTCCTTGTGGCTGCTGGCAACCCTTGGAGGTCCTTGGCTTATGGATGCATTGTTCTCATTTCTTGGCTGTTGCATTTTATAAGGAGAACCCAGGCTGTACCTTCCAAACTGTCTTTGAAAACTCAATTGCATTGCTTTCAAGCTCTTCTTTGCACCTAGTAGGAGAACATAACTCAGTGACTTCTCTCCCACTTCGTAACAAGTGTCACCTTTCTTCCATTGTCCAATACCACAGTCCTCAATTTGAACTGAGATCTCACCTTTAATATTCAAATTCCCAGCAACAGAATCCGCAAGGATATCTAGACAATTCCTATCAAGTGCCCTAGAATGCTCCCAGTATCTGTGCATTTCCCAATTCCCCAACCACAATCATATTTTAAGCACTTTTAAATTTCTTTTTTGAATATGGTATTACATATGTGTCCTTATTAAGCATTTCTTTTATAGCAGAATCCCACTTCCTGGTATATGCACTGACCCTATGAAGTCAATACTCCTTTTTAAATGTCACTAAAGGGAGTTACAGAGTGGTTAACTTATCCACCTGTGGTAGCCTGAAAATTACACCCTCCCTAAATCCAGGATAACCATGTCCTAATCCAGAACATATAAATGTTATCTTATCGCAGAAGTGATAAAGTTATTGATTTTGAGATGGGAGATTGTCTTGAGTTATCTGAGTGGGTCCTACATGTAATCACAAAGCCCCTCAGAAGAGTGAGGCAAGATCAAAGGAGGGAGAAGGCAATGTGATGATGGCAGCAGAGATTGGAGTGATGTGATCACAAAACAAGGGATGCTGGAAGAAGCAAGCAATAGATTCTCTCCTGGAAATACTCTCAGCCACAAGGATACATTCATTTTATCTGCATAAGACTAATTTCAGGCTCCTGACCTCTAGAAAACTAAGAAAATTAATTTGCATTGTCTCAGAAAACTAATTTTTTTGTAATTTGTTATGGCAGCAATAGGCAACTGATATACCAAATTGTTTATTATGGAAGTGTCAGGACCGCTCAAGAAACCATTCCTTTTACCTTCTGTTATTATTTTTGCAAAGTTGTAATAATTTTGAGCCTTGAACTTCACAAGGCAGACTCTGATAGAAATTTGATAGAAGATAAAGAAATGTATTTTATAAACCCAATCTTAAAATCATCCATATACTTACACATTGACATGTATTTTCATGATGTAAAACATAAAGGGGGAAAGGAATAATAGGAAAATGTAAAATAGGAAGCCATGTCTTTCTCTACATTCATCTATTTCCTTCTACATGGAAGGATCAGCATCCTGGGAGGTGGGGAGAGCATCATGAAGTTGTAGGTGGGGACCAGCAGCAGAGAGACAGGTGGCTCACAGCAGAGCTGGATGTGAAAAGAAACTCCTAAGGATGAGAAACATGGCCAACTGAACAGCACAGGAGAGACATGAGGCAAATTTCCTTCTATCAAAAGTCTCCTAGAGGGAGGTCACTTCTAAGAGAGGGTACAGGGGTGGGAGCTGTGTTCCAGATGCTCCTCCGTGGCCAAGGACCTCAGGGCTAACCTCAGGGCTATCACCATTCAAGACTGTATCCTATTCTCTATAGCATCTATGGATTCTATTTCATCTACGTCCCTCTTTCCTTTTGGGGACCTAGGAGTGTGCCTGGAGAAGCAATGAATTTTCCAAGAAATCATAAAAGGCAGCTTTTGCGAGAACAAGTTTCATTCAGGGAATATGGAGAATGAAGTGAAATTGGGCAGTGAAGGAGATATTTTGAGCAGGAGATTCAGTTCTGGCTCTGCTCTGGACTCATAAATATGCAGCCTCTAAAGGTGAGCTTCCTCTATGTGTGACTTGTAGGGTTGCTCAAGAACCTGTGCTTAGAGTGTATAATTTTTAATCATGATTTAAAACAATGGGCTTGGTATTTTCCTTTTGTGCCAGACCTTATGAATTACATAGCTGGCCCTGATCTGTGACTTTATTGTAAATAGAAAAACTATTAATTGGTTTGATTCAAGGTTACCGAAGTCATCAATACCAATAATTGGTCCAATAATATGGCCACTTACACCATCATTTCCAAATATATCTGCTTCCCTCCATGGGTAACAGCCTTATTGTCACTTCTGTCACATTTGGCCCTTTTAGTACCTAAACTCAAGTTTAAGCATTGACTAACTACTTTCTCAATCTAGTGAAGGAAAATGTGTAATCAAAATTTAACCTATTTGTGGTGATGCAACAGACAACTAGAACATGTTGTCAACCATGAGAGATTCAACAGCCTGCCTCTCACCTGAAAACAATTTTGAGATTCTTTGTGATCCATCCACTGGTAAATCTAGGATAAACTACCTCTGTCTGGGCCTGGAGAAGGAGAAGTTAGGAAGGGTGGGAGGGAAGGTTGCATTTACTCCTTGGGTGCATCTTTATATGTCATACAATGTATGCTTTTAATCATACAAGAACCATATTTTTAAAATAATAATAACGGAGAGATTGTGATCATTGGAAGACATTTCCCAGGCCTCTCCTTCCTCTTTTCCACTTAGCTCCCAATGATTTATGCCCCTTTGGTTTGTACCTGAGTTTTGATAATTTCTAAATGAGTAGCTTGAGACCTTCCTGAGAGAACAGACTCAAAACCCATATAGTGCCATCACTAATAAGACCCCAGGATACACCAAGACCCATGTCCAACTTTCTTCCTCCAGAATGACCCCACAGTCTCCCACTGCACCAGGGAAGGTAGCAGACACTGTGCCTGGCTTTTTGGGGAAATATTTATGTCATTTAATAAGGGTCTTTGGATCCACTACTATAATCCAAAACACCAAATATAGCTTTGGTAATTTTGGTACAAGAGCAAGCACACGAAGGAAAAGGTTTCAACTTGGAAAGATGGAAGCACCCACCAAATTAGGAGAAATATTACTGTCTCTTTAAAAGCAAACAGTTCCTCCACTGGCTCCACCCAATCTATGCTTTCTGCCTCCGTGGTTTCAGTGGGTGTGAACAATTTTTCTTCACAATTAAAACAAAAGCACCAGCTTGCAGAGTGTCTTTGGAGAAAATCTGAGAACTCATCAACTGGTTGAAAAGGTGAGTCTGGTTGCAAGCAGACTCAGTGCTTCTCAGCACTAGAGTTATTTGGGCAGTAGGTCAATGGAGTGTACATGGTGTGAGTTCTGGTCGCAGGAAGGATCAGATTCTGTGCCAGAAGTACAGCAGGGGTGTGCTGTCAGAGGGTAGTGAAGGAAGGTAGGGAGGGGGTCAGGAGCTTTATTAGTACAACTAGAGGTCTTGTGCATGAAAATTCCTGCAAGAGTAGGCCTTCCTTCCCCGGGCTGCCAGCGCCAGCTTCCCTCCAGCACCATGGACCATGGCTTCCATCCTCTGGCAGCCTACATGCCTCTGAGACATGGGCTCACTTCCCTTGGGCCCCAGCTTTGTCTGGAAGGACCTCTGGTCTAATTAGTATATAACCCTTTTAGTATTATAGATGTTACAAGTCTCATATTGAACAGGACACATTTGTGCTAACTGGTGCACATTCAATCCATTTGCTGCTGTGAAAAACACTGAGGGCTGCCTGGCAAGCCTTCCTTTTACCTGGCCAGGAAATGAGTGTCCCCAAGGCAGGGCTTTAAATCTTGAAGGCAATATAGAGACTGACCTGTCTAACTCCCTCTTTTTACCCAAAAAGAAGCAGGATCCTGGAGAGTTTGGTGACTCTAGGGGGTTGCCCATGCCACTAAGGGCAGAGGAAATCTGGACTGCAGTTGCTGAATCCTTTCCATCATTCAGCAGAGAGAAACTCTAATCTGAGTAGTGTGACATGTGAGATGAGGAGGGGGTGTCATTGATAAAGATTTGGCTATTCTGCAAGAAAAATGTATATGAAACCCTCCGCTTATTGGTGTAGTTACAGGTTTCCTAAAGTGTTCTGTTCTGGAAAGAATATGGACTCTCCTCCCTGCCCTCTCTTGATCTAGCTCTGATTTGATGTAATTTTAGAATCCAGAGAAGACACTGAAGGAGGCCATTGTGTGCAGTGGTTAGGAGGGAAGGTGGTCAGACAGACTTTGAATTTGATGCCTGCTCTGCCCAATACCTGTTAGCACTGTGACCTTGGGCAAGTGTTTCAGCATTTTCAAGCCACATCATGTCTTTATTTAAAAAGTTAGAATAATAAAATTATTATTATTATAGGGGCTATTATAGGGGAATAGGTGAGATAATGTATAAAAAATTATCAGAGTGCTTGATTTAGAATGTCAACAGTGGTTATATTACATACATATCAAATTTTTATTGTTGAAAAATGTTAATTTACTCAAAGATAAATGGACATTAGAAGGAAATTTCATGTAGCTAGACCTAGCTTCCACAATTATTAAGTGATGCCAATGTTGTTTCATCTATAACATAGTGTATAGATTTTATATACTCATCATTCCCCAGCCACACCACATTATTTTGAAGCAAATATCATTGTTTCATTTTATCAGTAAATATTTGAAGTCATTTAAAAATATGATCATAATCAGACTTCAAAAAGTAAATAGAATTTTTTTACAAAGTTAACAGTTGTCTTCACATTTCCCTGGTTGTCTCATAACTTAAAAGACTGTTTGAAGTTGGATCCTATTAAGATTCATAAATTGCAATTGTTTGGTTTCTCTTTTATTTAATTTAATATATAGCTTTCTCATCTTCTCTGTTTCTTCCTGGAAAATTTCTTTGTGTAAGAAGGAGGAAGTCTTTTTCCCAAAAGAACCAGGCAGTTTACATTTTGTTGATTAACATTCTCACAGTGTCATTTCACCCACTCTTCTAGTTCCATTGTTTCTGGTGAAATTATTTAAGGAGAGGCTTGATCTGACTCAGGTTTGACTATTTGGTAGAAATACATTATAGATTCAGCTGTAAACTTTCGTCAGAAGGCACATAATGTCATTTTCTTTGACATTAATGGACATTAACGATGGCCTATATTTCATTGAGGATCAGAAGTGATTGTTAGGTCACCAAAGGAGGAACGCATGAGGCCATAGTGGTGAGGGATTATGAATTTATTCAATCATCCCCACACCAGGTGGCTGAGCATGGATGGTTCCAGCCCCCAGTGAGGGGGAAAGAATGAAATGTGGTCACCACAGGTAAAATGTGGTCTCAGCAAAGGGAATGTCCATAGTGAAATAGTTTGAAAAGCCAGTTCCCAGGGGAAGAGTATTGATTTATTCCTCAATTCCTCAATCAAAACTAATAGTGATGATATAAAATTCTATAATTCTTACCTTATTAGATGGAAACATCTTATAAAAAAGTTCCCTCCAACCATTCTCTCATTTCCACAAAGTACAGTAGTATCTGAAGGATAAGATAAATGCTCAATTCTTCCCCCCCCCCTTTTTTTTGTTAATGTTCATAACAAGAAGATGCTTTCTTAGCACCCTTCCAAGGGAGTGATTGCCTGTTTTAAGTAGAAGACAGTGTTATGAAAGCATGCAATTTAAAATACCTGATATATTTTGATTCATTTGAGTTATTATCAATGCTCACATTGCCCCATCAATATCCAGCTACACTCTCTTGAGGTTGGATCTTAAGTCCTTTCCATAAGATCCCAGTGATTTTTGAGAGCATCTTTGCTTTCTTGTTGACAAGAGAGTGAAGGCTCAACTGAAGCATTTTCTGCCTATTCCTAGAATCAGGAATTATTAATAAAACTCTAATTTTGGTGGGAAATAGCATTTGAAAACCACACTCTAGGCACTAAGGGTGGTCATTGCACCAGGCTCATTATTATCTCTATTACTTTTCAAAGATTTTCAAAACTGCACACACACACACACACACACGCACACACACACACAAACCCACAAATAGGATTTTTGAAAACAATTTTATTTTTTAAACTTAAGTTAATAACACTAAAGATGAACAATAACATTATTGCTTTTTTAAGTGTCTTAGACCAATTCATCCATCCACAATATACAATTAGAGTTTGACATTTCATTTCGATTTTAGAATTTTAAAATATATATATTTTTGTGTAATTATGTACAAGATCAAATCCATGAAATCTTAGTGTAACCAGTTTCCTGTTTCTGTCCTTGTTCCCTCCACCCTGCTTCTCCCATTCCCATTTAAGTAAAGTTTTTGGTTTAGTTTTTAGAGTATACTGCTATTGCCTTTTCATTTATATGAAAAATATATGTATTATATTTTATATATGTAGTGCACATTCTGTCTTATCATAGAAATGGTAGATAAACTCTACATTATTTTCTCATTATTTTCTTCATGTTCCCCCCCCCCCCACTTAATGATGTATCCTGGAGATCTCTATATGATTGTACAGAGAGACACATTTCACAGTTGGATAGTCCTACACTGTGTGACTATATCTTAGGTAATACACTAGTCCCCACTGATAGGCATTTGATAGGTTTTTGGTCTTTTGCTAATACAAATAATGATGCAATAAATAGCATGATGAGTCATTTTTCTGTATTTTTCTCAGTGTAGTTAAGGAATAAATATTAAAATGGAAAATTGACAATGAATGAGAAAATGCATATGTACATTGGCAGCATAGTGCTGACTTCCCTTCTGTAGGGTTTGGACTGTTTTTCCATTCTCACCAGCCATGCAGGAGAGGACCAGTTTCCATCATACCTTTGCCAACAGATTATGCTAGCAAATGTTGAATTTTTGCCAAACATGGAGGTGTTAAATATTATCTCACTTCAGAAATAGAGGTGTAATTTAATTAATATTTTATTCATTTTATTTTTTTGTTTTGATTTCTTTTTTTCTGAATGTATGTTAATACTTTTGATTTATTCAAAGTACATTTAAATTAATTTTTCTCTGAATGTTTATTCCCATCTCTTCCTCCATTTCCTATCAAGTTACTGGTATTTTGTTTCTGTACCTTTGATTTTCTGTGTATAGCAGGAACATTTATCCCCTTGATTGTAAGCTGAAAAATATTACTGCCCCTAATTTGACATTTTTGCTTTAATTTTTCAAAAGTGTTTTTATCCCACATTATCCGTGATTTTTTTTATGTTATCACATTTATTCATCCTTTTCTTTACTCTATTTCAAGTCTCAGAAATATTTTCTTACCTCTAGGTTACAAATACAGTAAGTTATCCACATATTTTTTCTTTTATTTATAAGCTTTTTTCTCTTTTTTACATTTAAACTTCTAATCTGCTTGCAATTTGACTGGCAGGAAGCAATGGATGCAATTTTTTATTTATTTTTCTGTATGGTTATACAGTTATCCCAAAGTTGCTTTATTACAACATCGTTAGCTTCCTTGATGTGGTATTCTGTCTTATGGAATCTAACTGTAACACAGTGTAATTGAATTTAATATAAATGAATAAGAAATGATTAATTTGGTCTGTTTCTGAATTTTCTGTTTTTGGTTCACAGGTCTCTCTACTGGTACAACAATATCACACTTCTGTAATCACAGAAATTACAATGCTTGACCCCTGGCAGAGTTAGCCCTCCTTGTTCTTTTTCTTCATTGTGCTGAATAACTTTCTTTTTTTCTTCATCCAAATGAACTTTATAATTTACCATTTAACTTTATAACCCACTATTTTTTACAGGCTTAAAACAATGGTGATGACAAAAATTTTAACATTATAGTTATACTATCTAAGAAAAGAGTAATGTGGAAATTAACCACCACTCTGCCACACCCACAAGCCATGCCCACCAGCTATGCCTGCCAGCCAATGAGGAGCAAATATGCAAATGAACCCAACAAAGATGGCTATGGTCACAGAGAGCAGGAGGGAGGTTTGTGTTTCCCTGGCAATGGAGGAAGCCAAGCTTTCCACCTGCTCTTGCCTTCCTAGGCCTCCACTCACGTCTACAAAGTTTCAATGATAGAAGATACACAACTCCAAACAGAAATGGTGGCCTTGGAGCTCAAAAGAGCAGGAGGGTTGGGTTGCCACCAATAATGGAGGAAGCCAAGCTTCCTGCATGTCTTGGCTGGCCCAGGCCTCCACTTAAGGCTACAAAGTTCAACTATAGCAGATACCTAAGTCCCAACAGAAATGGCTGCCACTATAGAGTGAGCAGAAAGCTTGGCTCTGCTCCACGCTACAAAGTTTCAATTGTAGAAGATAAATAAACCCCAGATACCAGGACCTCCACTTGGTTTGCCAGGGGTCATGGCTGGCCTGAAAACCACCACAGGCCCCTGGCCCACGCCACCCCACACCCCAAGAAACCCCATCCAGATCCAGGACACCCTTCAGGCAAACCAGCAGGCCCCCACCTGTGCACCAGGCATCTATCCTATCTAATAAAATAGTAATATGCAGATTGACCATCACTCCAACACAGAAGATGGCTGCCCCATGTGGTCAAAAATGGTTGCCACCATGTGGAAACAAGATGGCCACCAAAAGATGGCCAGCAGAGTAGGGCAATTGGGAGGGACCAGACCTGCAAAGGAGGGCAGTTGTGGGCAATCAGGCCAGCAGGGGAGGGCATTTCGGAGGGACCAGGCCTGAGAGGAAGGGAAGTTCGGGGTGATATAGCCTGCAGGGGAGGGAAGTTAGGGTTGATCAGGCTTGCTGAGGAGGGCAGTAGGGGGTGACTGGACCTGCAGGGAAGGGCAGTTGGGAGGGACCCAGGCCTGCAGGGGAGAGCAGTTGGGGGGAACAAGTCTGTAGGAGAGGGCAGTTAGGGGCAAATAGGCTGACAGGGGAGCAGTTAGGCATCAATAAGTCTGGCAGAAGAGTGGTTAGGGGGTGATCAGGCTGATAGGCAGACACAGTTATGGGCAATCAGGAAGGTAAGAAGGTGAGCAGTTGGGAGCCAGCAGTCCTTGATTGTGAGAGGGTAGTAGGCCATCCATTAAAAGGTCCCAGATTGGAGAGGGTGCAGGCTGGCCTGAGGGATATCCCCTTCCCCCCTTACACAAATTTCATGCACCGGGCCTCTAGTCCTATATAATCAAGGCCTAATATGTAAATCAACTAAACAGTGGAACTATCAGTGGAATGACTGACTGATATGACATGTACTGACCACCAGGAGGCAGACGCTCAATGCAGGAGATGTCAATTGTTCGTCACTGTGCTCCCACAAGGGGAGTACCCCTCAGCCAGAAGCTGGACTCTTGGCTGGTGAGCATAGCAGAGGTGGCAGGAGCCTCTCTTGCCTCCGTAGTAGTGCTAAGGAACAACACATCAAATGATAAGGAGCAGTGAGCAGGTGGGCGAACATCCCCCAAGGGCCCCCTGATTGCGAAAGGGTGCAGGCTGGGCTGAGAGACTCCTCACTCAGTGCACAAATTTTGTGTGCCAGGTCTCCACTATAAATAATGTTAGAGAAATGTATACTTTTTCTTCATCCGAAAACTTTTTAACTCATTATTTTTAACTTTATAATCCACTCTTTCTCATCTAGGGGAAAAAGTTATGATAAAAAATTTAAATTTATACTTATATAAGATCATGTTAGATAATTATCTATAATTCAAATGTATAAAATGCTTTAAACATGGGTCAGATTTTAATTCAGTCAAATGTCTTGCTTGACTACACTAGGTAATTTTCTACTTGATCTATTAATAAGATGTGTTGTAACAATAATTGTTTTATGAATATTTCCAAATGAAATAGGTTCATAGCTTGATTTATTGGACAAATGTCTATTAGCCTTTAGAATCAGCATCACGCTTGATTCATAACAGAATTGAAAGATTTCCCTCTTCTTTTATATGATTAGGAATATTTCATTTAATATTGAGATGATCCATGTTGTAGAGTGAATTCTCCTGTGAATTCTCCTGTGAAAGCACCTGGACATGGTACTCTTTTGTGGGAAAAGTCTGCTTTATTATTTCCTCCAGATGAGTAATAGGTGATTACAAATTTTCATGGAGGAAAAGAACAAAGAAAATAGGTTTGAGAATGGTCCCCACTTACCTAAGTATCCTTTTCCCTTCTCATTCCCTTCGTTGAGGTCCTGTTGGTACCTGTACCCCAGAGTCTCTTGAAGGAAGATGGCTGCCAGTGAGGACAACACTCTGAGGATTGTTCTGGTGGGGAAAACCGGAAGTGGAAAAAGTGCAACAGGAAACAGCATCCTTGGCATAAAAACATTTGAATCTAAAATTTCTGCTCATGCTGTTACCAAGAAATGCCGTACAGTTGTGCGACACTGGAAGGGGAGGGAACTTCTTGTAGTAGACACCCCAGGGCTCTTTGACACCAAGGAGACACTGAAGACTACCTGTGAGCATATCAGCGAGTGTGTCCTCTACTCCTACCCTGGGCCCCACGCTATCATCCTAGTTCTACGACTAGACCGCTACACTGAAGAGGAGCAGAAAACAGTTGCATTGATCAAGAACCTCTTTGGGGAGAAAGCCATGAAGCACATGATTGTCTTGTTCACTCGCAAAGATGAATTGGGTGATCTCACACTGCATGAGTTTATAGAAGAATCAGAGGTAAACCTGCAAAGCATCATCAAGGAGTGTGGGAACCGCTGCTGTGCCTTCTATAACAAAAGCACAGATGAGGCTGAGAAGGAAGCTCAACTGCAGGAGCTGGTGAAGCTGATAGAAGAAGTGGTACAGGAGAATGGAGGGGCTCACTTTTCTGATGCCATCTACAAGAATATAGGGGAAAAGTTGCAACGTCAGGAAGAGGCCTTGAAGAAAATCTATGCTGATCAATTACAGAAAGAAAATAAACTAATTGAAGAGAAATATGTTAAGGGGGAAATATCAGAGCAAGAAATGGAGGAGATGGAAAAAAAAAGATTGGAGGACTATAATGAAAAAATTAAAAATATTAAGGAAGAAGCGGGAAGAAATATACTTAAAGATGTTGTTAATTGGATTTGGAAATCATTTTCAAAAGTATGGAATATGTTTGGAAAATAATGTAAATTTTATTTCTTTATTTAGTATGATTTGTTAATGTGGTTAATCATATTTTACAAAGATGACTACAGCAATGTATTCTATCCCACCCATTCTTCTTGTTATCTTAGTTTATTTTTCCTTCTGTTGAATTATAGGGTTTATCCCATAACTTGATATTCAATGGCCTTTGTGACTGCTTTGACAACTAGTGTGTGGTTGTGACTTCAAAAGTGAGATAGGAAAAATGCCTCTCTGTTCCCTAGGGTTTGTGGGCTTGGCACTTGGCAGCCATGTGGTGTGGAAACCCCGGTTGCCCATTGAGAGGCCATGTGAAGGGGATTTGAAGTCACTGGCCCACTCCCCTGGCTGGTCTTTCATCTACCAGCAGAACCAACTTGACAGCCAGGCAAGTGAGGCAACATGGAAGCAGATTCTCCAGATGCCAACTGAGCCACCTCAGACTAAGCAACAAAGAGCAAATATAGGCCACCCCCACTGCATCCTGCCCACATTGCAGATTCATGAGAAAAATAAAGTTTGTTGATTTAAACTACTAGACTTGGGGATGGTTTGTTATTCTGTGATAGTAGCCACCAGCATCTTCCCTGTCACTCACCTCCAATACCCACAATGCTAACAAATGGAAGAAGTTACAGAATTGGCATAATCAGGCAATAATATTTTTTTATTAAGAGTTCACAGACTCAATTTAGAAAAATTCAAATCAGAAATCCTTCATGTTTCAAGTGTTAGCATGCACATTTTTCAGTCCATGTCTGCATGTACATTGTTAATGACGCAGTTGGTTTCTCCAGCAAGATGATTCTGTGGTCCATGTGAGGCAAGAGAATAAGAAGCTAGGAAAATTCCTGGATGAATGGAATAAAAAAACTGAGATGAGTAGATGGGCAGCTTATAGCTAGTTTGTTAATCACAAAATCTCAACCAGGGGCTGGGAGCAACTGGTTTATACATCTCCTCCCTAACCAGAGAATACATAGCTTTAATCAGACTGGTCTGGGAAGTAGAGCACAAAGACCCAATTCATGCCATTTGTGCCAGCTAATCCCAAAGGCAGATGAAGTCAGGGGAAAATATCAAAAACCACATCAAAGCCAGGCACAATTAGGACAAAATACAGCAGTGAAACAGACAAAAGAATAATCCAAAACTCCCCTATACACTTACCTTGATGCATCAGCATATTAAAAATGCACCTAGAAAGGATAAAATGTCCTCAAGACAAAAACTCGCTCTTGCACAAGCCCATGCCCTATACCAGTCATGAACTTTTTATTTCTCCCTAAACTCTGCATCTCCATGAGGGACTTGCAACCAGGGGAGCAGTGGGCAGTGGCACCCAACCTCAGCTCCTGATCCTGTCTCCAAGGCCCCCTTTGCCCTGACTTCCCACAGAGCTGAAGCAGTCCCACCTTGGCTCACTTCTTTCCTATAATATTTCTAGAACCAACAGCTCTCTGCTGTTGCTTCTTCTATCCTAAATCCTTCTTTTATTTCATTGTTCCCAGCTTTAATGAGCATCCTCTTTCCTGCACCACGTCAAGAACTCACACACTATGGGCCAGTATGTGTCTGGTAACACGTGGATGTTTCTAAGTTCCTAAATTCTCAATGTTCTCTCTTCTTTTTTAGATACCTTCCAAAATGTCCCTGACTATAACTTAAAAATATCTAATGTGCTAAATATTTTTCATTTGCATCTGTAGGTCCAGGCTTTGCCCTCCTTCAACCTGGCTCTTTGTCCCAGGAGGCTGATCTATGTGGATCATATTATTACCAAACTCAAGGGCTTCTCCACTTGGGGTGTCCTATTCCAGAAGGAGACATGGTTGTCACAGGGTAGTTTTATTTACTTGTAGCAAGTTAAGGAGACAGGGGATTCATATCAAAAGCTCTGTCTTTCCAGAGGGAAAGGCTTAGCCATTCTTTACACTATTTAGTCAACTATACCTTTCTCTCTCTCTCTCTCTCTCTCTCTCTCTCTCTCTCTCTCTCTCTCTCTCTCTCCCCTCTCTCTCTCTCTCTCTCTCTCTCTCTCTCTCTCTCTCTCTCTCTCTCTCTCTCTCTCTCTCTTCCTCTCTCTCTTCCTCTCTCTCTTCCTCTCCTATTTATTTTCATTTTCTGCTGGCTACATTTTTCCTATTGAGTTCTTGTCAAGCTCATATTGTTTCCAGCAGTTCTCATAAATTTAATGTGTAACCAGAGTAGCATTTAGTAAGAATGGGCCATACATTTTGACCCTTCTCCTATCTAACAACATTAGTGGGATCTCTGGCTCTCTGACTGATGCTTAACTTCTGCCAATGGGAAGTCCAAGCAGGAGATTTCTTCTGCATAGAAAAGCGAGGTCTGGTGTTTGTTCTCTTGTCTCTCTCCCTGCAAGTTAATCTCAGACCAGCTGCAATGCTAAATTGAAGGTCACACCTTCTCTAAGGTGTGGGTTCCAGGCCTCGCCCCCTTAGGGTTAGCCTGTAATTTCCTCACTGTGGCAAGCAGTCTACTTTGTCACCTGCATCCCTGAGTCTGGGGCTTGTAGGAAACCATGCACTTGACACTTTCCCAATTACCTAGAGTGGAACATCTCTGCTGCTAGAATCCTAACAGAGAAGTCTTAATGATAATCACTCTTTTGTCTTTCAGAAATGCCCTGATCTTTATTATTGTTTTTTGTAAAAATTTCCTCTAATGTTTCTGACACCAGAATATCTCTCTTGATAACTTTGTCATTGCTCAAGCAGAATGTTTTGCATTCATACCTGATTATTCTGTCAATGTACCATGTTTGCTAAATCACATGGAATACCAGTCAATACCCTGAGTGATCTGCCCCCTAGACCAGTACACTTTCTAAGTCCCTAGATGGAGTCATAAGTTTCTGGGTAGAAAAAGATGCCCCTGATTTTAGAAACTGATGTCCTAGCTTGCATTTTCTCTCACATGTGATTGTATTGTTGCTATGACATCTGAGAGAGCAGCCATCAAATGAGCCACATGCATGCTAGTGAAGCCCCTTGCTGACCTCTTGGAGCACACAGCAGAAGGGGTGGGGGCATATTAAATTGTAGGAGCTGGTAACCAGGAATGGAGTGTTGGTGATAAATGGGGCAATGCTCTCAAATCTGGGCTGTTCTTACTAAATGCTAAAATGCAGCACAGCATTCTGCAGAGAAACTCTAACAGGGATGAACTTGATCTGACCCATGACTGATAACTTTATCCAGTTATAATGAAGAAATAAACATGTAATTTACCAAACTGAATATATAAGCCTCCCTAGGAGAGGCAGAGCTTTGGAAATTACTCCCCTGTCTCCGTTACTGGTCTCAAAGGAAAATATAACTTTTCCCCCATTAAGACTGTGTTCCTTTGAACCCAATATGTTCTGCTACACTGTACAAGGTCATGGAGAAGATGTGACCTCCAGTTGACCCAAAGTATGGACCAAGGCAATTGGAGGCTCACACCAGCTGTCTTTGGAAGGTACATTCAGCTTGCCTTTTCCCTTCCCAGGAGTTGCCTCAAGGACACAGCCTGAAGCTAGGCATGTGTTGCTGAGACCAGCTGGATGTTGTACATGACTAGGCCCAGCTAAGGGCTCTATATCAACTTTTCAGATCTGGCAGGCAGCTGCTGAGAATATTTGTCTTTGGGCCACTCAATGCAAGCCTTGTAAGTAAGTTCTCTGGCTTATTGAACTGCTACCTAATTACCTGGAGTGGTCTACCTCTTTCTTAGGTCTCTCCCTGCCCTCCATATGTGAGTTGCTTTCAGATTATTCCTGGGAGATTTTTAACCAACATATGCTTTGATTGATTGATTATTTATTTATTTTTGGGATGAGTACAGTAACTCAATTTTATTGTCTTAAACTTATTTTTTCTTTGTATTAAATTTGTTGAGGTAACGCTGGTTAACAAAATTGCACAGGTTTCAGGTGCATAATTCTGTACACTCTATTGGATTGTTTACCACACCAAGTCAGATCTCCTTTCATCATATATCCCCCATTCTCCACCTCCCTCAACACACCTAGTCACCTCACTGTTGCCCTTGTTCATTATTTTTTTCTTATTTTTCTTTTTTATTCATTTCCCCTAGCTCCCTATGCTCATGACACCTACTCTCTATCTATGAGTCTGTCTCTCAAAAACATATGCTTTTAGAAGAGCAGACTCATCTATGTTTTTATTTATTTATTTTTAAATTTTCTTTATTGATTAAGGTCTTACATATATGTCCTATTCCCCCATTATCCCTCCATCCTCCCTCCCCCCTCATGCCCTCACTCCCCTGTTTTCTCTGTCCATTGGTTAGGCCCATACTTGCATTTATTTTATGAGTATTTTTCTGTTACACAAACAGAAATACAGATACATATATTTAGTTTCTAAAAAGTATACTTTTTCCTTTATTTTTTTAATGTTTGAAGATTACAAATAGTAGTACATATGTCTCCTTTTTTCTCCCCATTGACCTCCCCCCAACCTCCCCTACCCCCTGCCTGTATATGCCCTCACCTACCTCCCCATCCCCACCCCCCTGCTCAGTGTCTTGTATCCACTGGTTCTGTTTATATGCATGCATACAAGTCCTTCAGTTGATCTCTTACAGCCCCTCCACCACCCACAACCTCCCCTGCCTTCCTGCTGCAGTTTGACAGTCTGTTCAATGCTTCTTTACCTCTGTATCTACTTTTCCCCCATTTCTTTCTTTTAAAAAATCTTGCCTCTGCAGACTAGAAATAAACATATAATAACAAAAAATGTTTGAGTCCCAATTTCAATATCCAACACTTCTGAGTCCCTGTTTTAATGTCTCCTTATGTGTATGTGTCAGCCATGGTATCTGGATGGTGGGTACATGGTGGCAATGCACATCTGACCCTTTCTGGTTTGGTCCTGAGCAACCTGCATTGACACACAGCTGCTGACTGCTAGCCTGGCCAGGCGTCTTCAGCATCTTCCATCTGTGGACTGTTTCTCCTCTTGTCTTTGTGGTTGGAGCAGACCTGTCAATTTCCCTCTTTTGCAGGAATCCACATGGTCTTGGAGTATTTTCTGAAAATATATAAACATATTCTCGACCAAAAGTTAATAAAGGAATATTTTCTATATAATTGATTTGGGATCCTTTTTATTTTTGCCCACATGATTTTCCTTTGTCTTATTTATACACCATATGTGTTTTTCATGGGTGTCTTGCTGTTAGCACTACAAATGAAAACTAATTTTGTAAAGTAAAAATTTTCTAGATGTAATTTACTTATAGGATATTTTTCCTTACATGATATCACCCTACTATCTCCCCATTTTTTTTGATTAATGGAGGCTTTTGTAAATTTTGTAATGCAGCCTTGATAGCTTTAAATTTTATTTTTTTTACACAAAAATATGACTGCTTTAGGTTCATTGCATGTTCAGGAATTTTACCATGAGATGATCTACAAATAGAAATTTTAGTTACTACTTTAGGGACAGCTTTTTGTCCAGTACAATTAAATTTTCTTGAATATACACTTATTTCAATTAGTCTATTTAAATTAGTCTGAAAACTTGATTGGTATTTTATTGTCAAATTTAATACTCTACCAACAATCTTAGTTGCTATGTTTTTAGTTGCGGGCTTTTTGGGGCTCTTGCTTAACCAGGAAGTGGAACTGACCAGGAAGTGAGACCGGACTTTTTCCTTATGGCTCCTGGCATCTCCTCCCTCTTTGTTTTAATGAGGGTGGGCCGTAATTGGGGGAGTAGTGACCTGGTTCCTCCCGTGGGTTTCCCAAGCCCACCAGTATTAATAGCGGCTCTTGGTATCCTTTGGGGAGGAGAGGCAGAACCGATTAGATTGATACCAACCGGAGGTCCTAGTCCACTGCTGGTCAAGGGGATCAGGATTGAAAGCAGGGTCAGGATAATTTTTGCCATGATCTGTAGAAGGAAAGGGAGGGAGTCTTTCTCAGGGGAATAGTTCCCTGGAAGAGAGGTTGTTATTTAGGGGAATTAATGGGTTTGATCAGGCATTCTGGTAGCCATCGCGGTCCTTCCTCCTGTGTGTCATAGACACATGCGGACCCCCGTCCCCGGATAAGGACCAGGTCTGGACCGTGCCATTTTGAGGTCAATGGATCTTTCCACATAACTTTTGCATATTGATTTTTTGTTTCCTGGTGCCAAAATCAGTCGGCAGCCGAGTTTCCTTCTTTGTCTAGTTGTAAGAAATTTAATGTAAATAACACATGATTTAAAAGGTTACGGGGGAAGCCTCTAGAAGTCTAGAGGGATAAATATTTGTTTTCAGTTTGTTTATGGTGTTTTTTAGGGTTTGATGAGCTCGTTCTACTATTCCCTGTCCTTGGGGGTTATAAGGGATGCCAGTGGTGTGCTTAATGTGGAATTGATGGCAGAAATTTTGGAATGCCTGAGAGGTATATCCAGGTACATTGTCAGTTTTGATTTTTTGAGGCTTCCCCATAACTGTAAGACATTGGAGGGCATGAGCTATAATATTTTTAGAGGCTTCTCTGCTATGGAGGGTGGCGAAAATAAACCCACTGTAGGTGTCAATGGTGACATGGGCATATTTGAGGTTACCAAACTCAGGGATGTGGGTGACGTCCATCTGCCAAATTTCGTTGGAGAGGATACCTCTGGGATTAACTCCCAGGTGAGGGAGGGGTAAGAGAGTGACACATCCAGGGCAGCTTTTAACGATGTGTCGGGCTTGCTCTCTAGTAATTTTGAACAGAAGGCGGAGGGTGTTAGCATTGAGGTGGTGGATATTGTGGGCCTGTTGAGCCTGGGAAAGGGGATCTAAAGAAAGAGAGTATACAAGTCGGGTGTTTCTGTCTACTGCGGCATTGCCTTGAGAAAGGGGGCCAGGAAGGTTTGAGTGGGCTCTTAGGTGTCCAATGAAGAAGGGGGCTAGTCTATTTGTAATTAGTGTTTGTAATTGCTGAAAAAGGGGGACTGCATTCGTGGTGGGTTTAATGTAAGGGACAGTTTCTAGTAGAGGAATGGAGGACGCTAGATAGGAGCTATCAGTATAAAGGTTTAAAGGGGTGGCGGGTAATTTTGAAAAGACTTGTAGAACAGCAAACAGTTCAACAAGCTGTGCAGATTTGAAAGGGGATTTAATAGTGAATTCTTGACTATGAATGGTGTATGCTGCCATGCCAGTGGAGGATCCATCTGTGAATACTAGGGATGCTTGCTTAAGGGAGTTTTTAGATGTGATCTTTGGAAATATAAAAGGGTGTATTTGCGCGAATTGGAGTAATTTGTTAGGAGGGTAATGATTATCTATTATTCCCTGGAATGAGGAGAAGGAAATAACCCAATCATCATCTTGCTGGAGGAGCCAGTTAATTTGTTCATTTGTATAAGGAAGTATAATATGATCGGGGTCTCGACCAAAATATTGACGGCTCCGTTCCCTGCCTAATCGGAGAATTTTGGTTATTAAGGATGGATATGGAACGAGGACTTGGGATGGGGATGAGGGTAAGTGGACCCAGAGTAGGGGGTTGTCTTGCCATAGAACCCCTGTGGGTGTGTGAGCAGTGGCACAAATGATGAGCGAGAAGGGTTTATAGTAAGATAGGAAGGAAATTTGTTGTTGTTGGATGGCAACCTCGACCTTGGAGAGAGTAGATTTTGCTTCTGGGGAGAGTTTGTGGGGAGAGAGGGGATCAGGGTCACCTTGTACGATATCAAAGAGGGGTTTTAAATCTCCCGTTGTTAGTTTTAAGTAGGGTCTAAGCCAGTTGATATCTCCTAAGAATTTCTGAAAATCATTGAGGGTTTGTAATTGATCAGTTCTTAATTGAATTTTTTGAGTGGTAATGCTGTTTTGATTTAGTTCAAAACCAAGATAGTAATAAGGGTCTTTAAGCTGTATTTTGTTAGGAGCTATTTGAAGCCCCAAAGAGGAAAGGCGGGCAGCCAGTTCTTGGCTGCATTTGAGGACTTCAGGGCATGAAGCTCCTGCTAGGAGAATGTCATCCATGTAATGTATAATGTAGATGGAAGGCCAGCAAGGTCTGAGAGGGTCTATAGCTTGGGCCACAAATTTCTGACATAAGGTGGGGCTATTTGCCATGCCTTGAGGGAGTACTTTCCATTGGTACCGGGGCATAGGTCCTTTAAAATTAGTAACGGGGAGACTGAATGCAAAACGTTCCCTGTCTTGGAGGTGTAGAGGGATGGTGAAGAAACAGTCCTTGAGGTCAATGATGATTTTGTAGTAATTGGCGGGAATGGCAAGAGGGGAGGGAAGGCCTGGTTTGAGGGCTCCCATCGTGAACATGGTTTTGTTGATTTCCCTGAGGTCCTGAAGAAGTCTCCATGTTCCTGTTTTCTTTTTAATTATGAATATGGGAGTATTCCAAGGGGAGGTGGTGGGTTCTAAATGTCCAGCAGCCAATTGTTCCTGTACTAACTCAGGGCAGCTGTAAGTTTTTCGTTATTTAGAGGCCATTGATCTACCCAAACGGGGGAGTCGGATTTCCATTTTATCTTGTCCGCGTGGGGTACAGGAAAGTCAATGGCCGTTAAGGAAAATGTTCACTCCCTAGGCCTAAATGATTGTTTCTTGGTGTTATTGATAATGGGGCTTTTATTCCCTGTTTGTTTCTTCCTAGTCCTTGTCCTGGTAAAAATCCTTGGTTGAGCATCTGTTGAGTAATAACTTCATTGGGGCTACACATGATAAGCTTTAGCTGGGATAGGATATCTCGTCCCCAGAGGTTGACAGGTAAGCTGGGGACAATATAAGGTTGTACCTGCCTGGAATTGCCTTTGCTATCCTTCCAAGTTAATATTTTTGAACTTTGTTTAGGGTTGGTAGATTGTCCTATTCCCTTGAGGTGAGTTACGGAGGCCTCAGAAGGCCAACTGGGTGGCCAGTGGTGATCTGAAATTACTGTGGCATCGGCCCCCGTATCTACCAAGCCTTCAAAGGTTTTTCCGTCTAATTGTAGAGTTAATAGAGTCTCTCTGGAGTAATTTGTTGTATCCAATAAGTATTGGACGACCCAAGGGCGGCCTCTTGCCTGGGGCATTGGGAGTGACTCTTATTGGTAGAGTTTAGAGGAAGTAAGATGAGTTGAGCTACTCTCTTTTTTTGGGGGGATGGATATGGGTCCTGATGGGGCCGAGGCTAGAAGAGTGATTTGGCCAGTATAATCATTGTCAGTGATTCCAGGGGTGATGTGGAGACCGGCCAATGCAGAGCTCCCTCACCCTAGTATTAAACCGAATGTATCGGAGGGTAGAGGTCCAAATGTTTCCGTGGGGAGAAGTTGGATGCCTTGTTCAGGAATTAATATTGAATCGGTGGCGGTACAGAGGTCCACTCCTGCACTGCCAGGGGTAGCCCGGAAAAGGGAGCTGATGCCTGAGTGTGGAGAATCTGTTGGGGAGATGGTGCCTGTGGGACGAACCTGAGAGCCCCCTGGTTCTGTCCCTGGTTCCAGGCCGAGGGCAGGCCCCTCTGGAAGTTTCCCTGTTTCAGTGCTAAGGATTTGCCTTCTATGTCTGTTTTAGAGAAACATTCCTTGGCCCAGTGAAGACCGCGTTTACAGCGAGGACAAGGGGCTCTACCGGGGTGCTCGAGGAGGAGTAATGTCGCTAGAGGGGAGGGCGGGGGGGGGGGGGGGGGGGGCGGGGTTTAAAGGCCGGAATCTGTGATTCCTTTGTGGGACATTCGCGAGCAAAATGTCCAGGCTGTTTACAGTTGTAACAAGTTTTCTGCTGTTTCTCCGGGGTAAAGGTTTTTAGAGCTGCTCCTATAGCTAAACCGAGCGTATGGGAAGTGCCAATTCCAGAGCATAATTTAATATAATCGGAAAGGCTTCCACAACGATGCGGTCTTATTGTTTCTTGGCATGTAGGATTGGCATTTTCATAGGCAAGATGTTTGATAAATGTGCTTTCTGTCTCGCCCTCTCCAATTAGCCATTCCGCCGCATCCGTTAAGTGGCTGATGAAGTCACTATACGGCTCATCTGGGCCTTGTCGGACTTTAGCTAAGGAGGTTGTGGCCGAGCCTTTAGGAGGGAGTCGGCGCCAAGCCTTTAGGCCAGCATTTTGAATTTGGGCTAATAATTCAGGGGGAAAGGCTGCCTGTGCCTCATTGGTGTCATATGGACTTCGGCCGAGTAATTTATCTCTCGTCCACGAGCGCGAGGTTTTACTTTCACTATTGCGCTGGGCGGTTTCTCTGCAATTTTCTGCAAAGTCTGTTCTCCAAAGAACATACTCGCCCCCTGAGAGCGTTGCTCGAGCCAGGGAGATCCAATCGTTAGGAGTTAGCCATCGGTCACTTAAACTCTCAAGTATAGTCAAGGTATAGGGAGCAGTGGGTCCATAATTGCTTACCGCAGCCTTTAGGTCTTTTAAATGTCTAAGGTTTAAGCGGGGATATTTTTGGTTTTTTGGCTGAGGTTGGGGGTCGGGGCTTTCTGTCTCAGATTCATTGTCTGTAGGATCCTGATCAGGATTTTGGGAATCTGGGGGAGTTTCATCTTCATCGCGGGAATTGTCTTCCTCCTTTTCTATTTCTTTTTCAGGGCCTCGACTGCGGGTGACCGGGAAGGCAAGGAAAGGGGGCTTGTTTTTAGTCGATAGGGCTTGAGATGGAGTTTTGGTTTTAGTTCTGTTGGGGGGTGATTTTGTTGAGGGGGGATTATCTGGCTGGGTAGGATTTAAGGTGAAAAGTTCAGTGTCGAGGGCCTGTATTTCTTTAATAAGTTGGACATGTTCTCGCTTTTGCTGTAGAAGTTCTTTTAAAGATGAAACTTCTCGAGTAAGGGCTATTTTAGCTTGTCTGATGGGTCAGATGAACGGGAGTTAACATCTCGAGTAAGATCAGGGTGTGGTAAGGGTTTGGGATTATACCGAAGGGGCCTATAAAAGGCCGGTGCTGCTAAGCGCCAGGGATCATCATGGTAGTGGGCGGCTTGTTCCTCTATGGTTTCCTCCTCCTCGGGGGTTAAATGGTCAGGAGGGTTTTTCTTAAGGGTAAATGAGGGATAAATATTAGGTATCTTTGGTGCCTCTTCTATTTTTTCTTGGGGCTGAGTTTTTGGGTCTTTTTCCTCCTCAGAAGTCTCTGTAGAGTCTCCTGGGACATCTAGAATAACTGAAGGACACGCTGAGGGGGGACGGGAGTTTTCTCTGAGGACTGCTTCTCCTGTTTTAATGATATCTTTGATGTCAGGGTCTTGGGAGTGGATTTTAAGTATATCATGAATTAGATTCCAATAGGAAAAGGCAGTAACGGGGACCTTCTCAGGACCAAAGGTCCGATAAAAATCTTGTAGGTCATCCCCTACCCGTTCCCAGCGTTTTTGATTAATAGTTCCTTCTAGGGGGAACCAAGGGCAGGTATCATGAACAAAATCAAAAAATTTTCTAAGATCTTTTCTCTTAACCCTTATTCCTCGCATTCTGAGGGAAATCTTGAGACCATCAAGGAACATTTCATGACAACTTAAAGAATTCCCCATTATTGGTCGATTGGATGGCTCTCTAAGTAATTCCTTTCCCACGAAAGCCTCCGGGACGTATAAACCCCGTACCAGGTCAGCCTGAGGTTTCCCATCAAACCAGGAAATCAGGCGGAATCACTCTCTTTTCGACTCTACCCTCTACTTCCTTGCTTGCATGAAACAGTTGGTAGGTATAAGCTGCCTACACGGACCCTCACAGACAGGAAGACCCCATTGTGCCCTCAGGCGTGGCCCTCGGGAGTAGGAATTCCTTTTGTTGAGTCTGTGAGGTGAACGACCTTTGGTTCAAAGCAAGCTCAAGGTTTTAAGAGTAGATCTAATTGGAGAGGATTCTCGCCAAGAAAACAGGGAGATGGTACTAACTCAAGTGATTCGGAGTTCTCACAGCCGAAGACTGGTACCTTTCACTCTTCCCAAAATCGGCAAGTGAGTGCTTATTAGTGGGCAGGAAGGAACCGACCAAGAGAGCCAATAATAACAATCGAGTAAAAAGGGGTGAAATGTTCTGAACTCTTGTTTGAAAAAATCGTCTACCTACCTTTACTCTGATCTGTCTCACGGCAGGCGGGACAGTGGCGATCTAGTGCTGAGTCTTCACTCGCGGGGACTCTGGGGGGTGCCTGGCCAGGGCTTCTCCGGTAGACGTTCTCGTCTGGGGTCCCTGACCCGCGGGGCAACAAGGACACGTGGAAACCACCTAAGAGAATGAAGCAAACAAGGAATGGGAAGAACGGAGGCAAGACAAGGTTCTGATCAAGCCTCAAAATTTTATTCAAGAACAACGGTTTATAAGCTCTCAGGCTGGGAGGGGAGGGGTAGGAAAGGGGGGGTTGTCACAAGGTGATTGGCTGGGCGATGGGTACCTGTTCTTAGCTGGTTGGCTATTCCAATGTGGGAGGGATAACAGTTTGTGCGCGCTCGGGCTTGCATGTGGGCTTTTTGGGGCTCTTGCTCAACCAGGAAGTGGAACTGACCAGGAAGTGAGACCAGACTTTTTCCTTATGGCTCCCTGCACATTTCTGCCAACAATACAGAAATGGTTGTTGGGGCTTTGGTGGCAAGGTAATTGGGATGGGAGGGCTACAGGACATTTGAAAATGGACAGAGTCATCACTTTGATTATGGCAGTGTTTCCCAAACTTTTGACATATGTGTACCCCTTCTATAATTTTTGTAACGCTGAGTACCACTCTTACTCATGAGAACGTAGAATTGGGCCCAGCTAAGCACTGTGCTGTGCATATCCCCACCAAACTCCAGTGCAACTCATACCCCCACCAAATTCTTCCCGTACGCCTGGGGGTATGCATACCACACTTTGGGAAACACTGGATTATGGTGATGGTTTCACTGATACAGTATATGCAGTATACTAATATGTCCAAAACACTTATTCAAATATTTTTTTTAATTGGGTTATTTGTCTTTCATTAATGGATTGCAAGAGTTCTTTATACCTTCTTTTCTTTGGCAGGTTTTTATCAAATACAAGAGGCCCAGTGCACAAAATTCTTGCCTGGGGGAAAGGGTTCCTCTGCCTGGCCCTTGCCCTCTCTCAGTCTGAGACTGTGAGAGAGGGTGGGCTGGGCTGGGAGACCCCCAAGTACATGACTTTTCATGCACTGGGCCTCTAATTGGTTAATAAAAGCACAAAGGTTTTAACTGTACAATTCTATAATACATGATCTGAATATTATATTGTATGTTCATCAGCCAAAGTCAAATCTTCTGTCATCACCATATATTTGAACACCTTTACCCTTTATCATCTTTTCCCAGTCCACTTCTTCTTTGGTAGCCACCATACTGCTGTCTGTGTGTATGAAGTTTTTGCTGTGTGTGTGTTCCTCCTTTTTTCTTTAGTTGCATTCTCTTTTATATCCTACATACATGTGAAATTATATAGCTGTTGCCCTTTTCTATCTGACTTATTTCACCTACCATGAAACTCTAAAGATCCATCCATTTTGTAGCCAATGTCAATATTTCATCTTTGTTATTATTGAGTAGTATTCCATTGTATATACGTACTACATCTTTAGCAAACACGCATCAGAGAGCACTTAGGTTGCTTCCATATCTTGGCTTCCATGAATAATGCTGCCATGAACATATATATGTTTTCAAAATGTGGGGGTAGATAACAAGAAAAGGAATTGCTAGGTCTCATGGTAGTTCTCTTCTTAATTTTTGAGGAACCTCCATACTGTTTTTCCATAGTGGCTGTGCCAGTTTAAATTCCCACCTGCTGTGGATTAGGGTTCCCTTTTCTCCACAATCTCCAGTACTTGTTATTATTTTTCTTGTTGATAATGGCCATTCTATTAGGTGTGAGGTAGTATCTTATTGAGGTTTTGATTTGCATTTCCCTCAAGCTAGTAAAGTTGAAAATATTTTCAAATATCTGCTGGCTATTTGAATGTCTTCTTGGGAGAAGTGTTTGTTCTGGCCTTGGCCCATTTTAGAAATTGGATTGTTTGATTCTTTTTATTGTTGGGTTGTATATCTTCTGTACATATTTTGGATATTAACTCATTATCCGAGGTGTTGTTGCAGATATCTCAGTTTTTTGTTTGTTTTTCTGCTTTGTGATGTGCTTTTTGGTTATTGCAGAAGCTATTTTAGTTTGCTTTAATCTCATTAATTTATTTCCCTTGCTTTGCAGATCAAACTTATAAAATCATCTCTAAAACAAGGATATAAGTTTTGTCCTATGTTTTCTTCTACATGTTTATTGTTTAAGGTCTCATAGTTAGACCTTTGATTATTTTTGAGTTAATTGTTATTTATGGTGATAAATAGCACTCTAGTCTAGTTTCAGTTTTTTGCATGTGCCTTTCTAGTTTTCCTAGTACCATTTATTGAAGAGGCTTTCTTTTTTCCCACAATATGCGTTTAGCTCCTTTGTTGATTATTATTTGTCCATATACAGTATGTGTGGGTTTCTTTCAGAGGCATTGATTCCCTTCCATTGGTCAGTGTGTCTGCATTACTACCAATATACTATTTTGATTATTGTTACTTCTCCATATAATTTGAAGTCAGGGAGCATGATACCTCTGATTTTATTCCTTTTTTCTCAGTATTGCTTTGGCTATTTGGGGTTTTATTGTGTGTTTCCTCACAAGTTCGATGACTTTTCATTGTACTTCTTTTAAAAATGTCATTGGAGTTTGATAGGAATTTCAATAAATCTGTATATTGCTTTGGGTAATATGAACATTGAAAATGACAAGATTTTGTTTTCTTATGGCTAACTAATTCTCTCTCTCTCTCTCTCTCTCTCTCTCTCTCTCTCTCTCTTTCTCTTCTCTCTTTCTCTCAGACTGGACAAAAATTGTACATCTATGGATGAAGACAGTGAGAAGGAGGTAATGTAGAGGGTGGGGTGGTAACGCGTGTGGAGGGGAGGCATGGGGGGGGGAGGAGAAACAATTGTAATAATCTGAACAATAAAGATTTATTAAATTTAAAAATAAAGACAACAACCTGGGCCTATGACCTGAAAAGAATTGAACTGTGACTTCCTGGTTGATAGGTTAATGCTCAACCAGCTGGGCTACTTAGCTTCTTACTGGGAAGAAGAAAAGTTCCATTTTGTTTTTTTGGTTTTGTTTTGTTTTTCATTGTTTAAAGTATTACAAATAGTAGTACATATGTCTCCTTCCCCACACCTTCCCTCCTTGAGCTTCCCCAGCCTCTCCTATCCTTGGCATATTCCTTCACCTGCCCCCCACAAGTGTCTTGTATCCATTGGTTATGTTTATATGCATGCATACAAGACCTTCAGTTGATCTCTTACAGCATCCCAATCCCAGCCCCAACCTTCCCTGCCTTCCCACTGTAGTTTGGAATTCTGTTAAATACTTCTTTACCTCTATACCTATTTTTTCCCCAATTCTTTTCTTGAAAATATCTTGCAACTGCAGACTAGAAATAAACATATAAGAACAATTTCAATGTTCAACAATTTGGAGTCCCTGTTTCAATGTAAAACAGTTCCTTATGTGTACATAACAGCAATGATATCTGGATAATGGACAGATAGGGGCAATGCAGGTCTGACCCTCTCTGGTTTGGTCCTGGGCAACCTGAATCAATGCACAGCTGCTGACTGCTAGTGTGGCAGGGAGTTGCCAGCATCTTCCATATCTGGACTGTATCTCTTCTTGTCTTCCATGTTGGAGCAAAACTGAAAACTCCTCTCTATTGCAAGAATCCACATGGTCTTAGAGTAGCTTTAATACATATTATAAACCAAAAGTTAAAGCAATTTTTTTATAAAATTGACTTGGGATCCTTTTTATTTTTACCCAAATGATTTTCCTATAGCTTATTGTGACACTATGTGTCATTTTCCTGGGTGTCTTGCTGTTAGCATTATAAATGAAAATTAATTTTCTACAGTGAAGATTTTCTAGATGTAATTTACTACCTTACATGATATTACCCTACTATCCCTCCTTTTTTTAATTAATGGAGGCTTTTATAAATTTTGTAATGCAGTCTTGATAATTTTAATTTTAATATTTTACACAAAAATAAGACTACCTTAGTTTCATTTCATGTTAAGCAATTTTACTGTGAGATGCACTATAATAGATATTTTAGTTAATACTTTAGGAAAAGCTTTTTATCCAGTACACTTAAGTTTTCTTGGATGTTCACTTATTTCAATCAGCCAATTTAAATTAACTTGAAAACTTGATTACTATTTTTACTGTCAAATTTAATACTCTAAGGACAACCTTAGTTTACCCTGTAAATATTAGTGGAAAGGATTATTCGCATTCTTGAGTAGGCCCTGAGCATTCCTGCTGCTAGGTTGGATTTAGATATAGGGAAGCTACTGTCAGCCAAGTCTCTGTCTGTTACCAAGGTCTCAATCTGAGCTGTGCCAAGTCTCTGTCTGTTGCCTGGGTGCCAATCTGAGCTGGGCGTGGGAAGTGAAGCAACCATGGGGGCAGGAGACCTCCCTAAAAAGGGGTGAGGATTCAGAACCCTGCAAGGTTGGGGGGGTGAGGGTCTGTTGACCCCTAAGTTCTCTCCTGATGGCCCCTCTACAACTGTGCTTGTCTTAGGTTGTTCCTCCCCTGAGGAATCTTACTTGTCTCTGTCTAACCAGCCATCCTATGGGGCTAAGCAGGCTAATGTGAGTTCTGTCTCCTTGGTAGCCTATGACCCCGTGTCCTCGACTCCCAGTGCCTGCCTTAGGATCCCCTTGCCTGCTAGCAAGGCCCAGGCACTGATCTCATATTAAGGGAGACCCAGGTTTCTTCTCCAGAGAGGGCGCAGCTTACCCTACTGGGTGAGAGACAGATCCATGGTACCAGCCACCATGGTGCTTCAACCTCGGCATGAACTGAAAGCTCAGGCAACAGCTGTGGGCAACTGAACCAGAAGAAGAGGGTCACTCTTTGCCAAAGGGACAAGAAGGGCCAATATAGAATGCTCAGGAGCCTTCCCAGGGGGCCCTCTACACAGTGGAAGGGATTAAATCCTTTCATGTAGTTTTAAAATGGCTGCCAGACATTCAAAGAATTGGTTTGGAAGTTTGTTTGGAATAATTGTACATTATGCTGTTGTAATTCCAAAATATCTAGAGATGAGTTACCTTTTTCCCCAAACACCAAAAAGATGATTTTTTATTGATACCCAAGGTTGCAAGATATTATTATAGGTAATGAGGAGAACCCAATTCTGGGAAAAATTATAATGACATTGTAGAATAATATCATGTAAGGATATTCTTTGCTCTAGGCCATTGCAATTCCATTTCAAACTGGATGTCAATTTCTTTTTGTATAGACCAGTTCTTTGTTACATTTTCTGTACCTCTCCCAGGAGGAAGTAGTGATGGTCTCTTCCTTTGGTGTCCACACAAACCGGATACTTTTCTTTAATTTCACACACAAAGGAGCAATGTTCTTGTTTTTTATTTGTTTGTTTTTTGTAGCATTCAAAATTAATAAATCTTTCTGGGAGATATTTCCATTTTCTGCTCAAAGTGGACAAGGAAAGGTAAACTTTATTCACAATTCAGTTCAAAACCCTGCAACTTCTGACTTGAAGATTTATTTCCAAATTTCCCAAACATCATGGGCATGGAGAGCATTGCACTGAAGGGGTCAGGTGGAGGTGGAGATGAAGATGGTAGGGAACTTAAAGAAAAAATGAGCACTGACTTTTTATTCTTCTGTTTAAAATCACTGGGTCTCTGTCACTGTGTTTAAGGTGAGGAAATGATGCCTCTTAAGGACTTGGAGTCTTTCTTACCTTTGGCCTCACCTCCATATCTGCTCATGGAAGTCAAATGTTTTTCCTGGCTGGCTCTGTGGCCCTTCTCTTCCAGTGATCACCATACTGTATACCAGTACATTTAAACAGAAATTGGCACAATCATTAGCATCAGTTAGCATAAATGTCTCATTCAAATGAGGCATAATATTTGTTGTTCGACAAGACAAGATGTTACATACCTAGGATGAGGTTATATTTACTTATTCAGTTTTAAATATTATGCAGTTATGAAACAAGTTTGTAAGTGAACTTATGAAAGAAAAATTCACAATTTGCAATGAACAAATGTAAGTATTTTGGCATATTTACTGCAGCTATTCTGTTTGATTAAAAAATTAACACATTACACATTGATTTCACTTATGTTTTTTGATTCCCCAGGCTTATTTTCCCTCCCACTGTCATTCAGAGGCAACCAATATTCTGACATTTTTATGTATCATCTCATGCGTATTTACACTTCTACATACACATGTATCTATAGGTAATGTCTAATACTGTTTTTGCATTTTAAACTTTTACATAAATGACATTATTTGTTTAACATTTTATCCTATTGTTTATTAACAAACTTTTAAACTATTCCAATATATATGCTTCCTACAAAATAATCCACAAATACTGCATATTTCTGTTCAATGATTATTGGATGGCTTTCATCTAACTTTCGAGTCATATTGTCAATATGACTGGAAACCAATAAGCTATTTCTCCCTGACACAAGCCAGATGTGAGAAGTCCCTAAATCTTCACTTGCACTTGGTGATATTTCACTATTAATTTTTTTTATCACCTTAAGGACATACATAGTGATGTATTCATCCATTTACATGTCCATTTTACTGATGACCATTGAATTTAAAAATTGTTTTCATAATTTGTTTGCTATTCAGGTTGCTTCTGTTATATAGAAATATTTGCACACTTTTCTATTAATTTCGTGGGATTTGTTTTTCTTCCTTAGATAAACCATCTATTTTCATATTTTCCTTTTTTCCTTTCTTCCTCCTCCAACCCTTTCACACCTCCTTTGCTTAAGCCTAGAGGAAAGCATTTCTTCACACCCTCTTCCATAGACTATCCTTGACCCTGAGAATTTATACTCTGGCTCTTGCTAACCCTGCTCAAATTCTATGGTATTTTTCTATTCTAGATGACCTTTTGTGAGGAAACTGAGCAACAAATGACCTGCCCAAGGTCACACAATTGCCATGCAGCTAAGACTGAAAAGCAGCTCCTTTTGCCAGCGAATTGTTCTAGGTTCCACAGGAGGAAAAGTTAATGTAAATAAGTCCACAGCCCCGGGGACCCTACACATACAATGTGGCTGTCCCATGGTCAGGACAAAAACTGAGGCTGACAAGCTGGAAGCCTGCCCTGAAACCAACACAGACAATTGTCCTGTAAAATATTGGGTGTATGCTTTTCCAAAATAGCTTATTCAAATAGAAAACTGCAGGGGCAGGAGTTGCTCCAAATTGAATCATTTCAGGTTAAACACTATCTGTTGTTTATCTGTGTGACCCATATGGACCAGGGTGCCTGACACAGAGAGTCAATCAAACTAAGGTTGCATTAGCCAAGATGCAGGGCAGTAGTTCTGGACTGTCTACTGAATGTGTCAGGCAACAAGGGAGACATGTATCCACAGGGGAATGGGATTTTAGACAGAAATGATCAAATAACAAAGTGTCCTGTCTTGAGAGAGTGACAATGTATATTAAAGAAGATGCTAAAATGAGTCACAAAGTATTAACATGACTCACTAATCAGTTGGTCTCAGTGGTTAGAGCATTGTCCCAGGGACTGAAGGGTCCTGGATTCAGTTCAGATAAAGGGCACCTACCTCAATTGCAGGCTCAATCCCCTGTACCAGGAGCGGTGTGTACAGGAAGCAACCCAATCAATATGTATCTCTCCCACCAATGTTTCTCTCTATTTACCTCACCCCCTCCTTTCCAATTGCTCTAAAAATCAATGGAATAATACTTGGGGTGGGGATTAACAAAAACCAACCAACCTAACAAACAAAACAAAACAAACAAAAAACAAGCAAACAAACAAACAAAAACAGGACTGTAAAGCTTAAGAAAAGACTGGGGGAAGCCTGCCGAATTGGAAGGAATGTAGTGTTTGTCAATCTTGGGATCAGACCAAAGCGGGAGGCCAGAGAATGGAGGCATATTCCTCATCTAAAAGGAAAATGGTACTCATTTCCTCCAAATTAAAGGATGGTAGGCAGTGTGCAAGCAGAGGTTATAACAGCATTGGCAGGACAATAGGCAGGGGGTTGAAGGAAATGAACATCATGTACCTTTTGATTTTAAAATTACATGAGCCTGATTTTCTGTACCAAACCATGAGAAAGCAGGCTCTCTCATGCTGTTATAGAAAAATCAAACTATTTTTATTGGCATTGTTTATAAATGTCTCCTTTACTTATCTGCCCCAGTCCCCATATTTCCTGTTTTTAGAGTGTCCTATTTTCTAGTTTATTTTTTAGAATTTCTGATATTTCTTTTACAGAAAGTTCAGCAGACAAAAGGGTTGTTTCAGGAGCCCTGAAGATGAGTCTGTTTGTCATACAGCCACGTCCTACCTCTTGTCAGAGGAAAGGTGTGAGCTATTTAGGGGAAATTATGTGGTTTGCATAGGGACAAAGTCCTAAGATAATGTATACTCAGGGGTCTAGGACTTGGGGAACACATGGCTCAGTGGAGGTGTCACTTAAGAAGTTAAGATGATAAACTGAGAAGATTGTCCCTGTTTAATGAGGAGCCTGGGTAGGTTCAACTTGCCCATCTGTATAATGGGATGAGAAAATTCATTCAGTTTCACGAAACCCTGTGAATCCCCATGAAGATCCATTGGGATAAGCAGTCATCAATTTGCTAGAAAGCCAGGAACACTTTGGAATGTACTGGGGTGTGGGCACAGGGTGAATGTTTCCCACATCTCTTCCCTCACTGTCAAAACTGCTGTTGCTCTTAGCATGACCATCATCCCCTTTCACTGATGGGAAAGCCCAGAAGTTGAGTAACTAGAAGTTGAAATCACACCAGCAATGATTGGCTGTCAGTAGGCTCTCACACTTCCAAGGCACTGGGATCCTCCCCAGTACCCCCTTACTTGGCTTGGACCTGTGGGAGCTGTGTTCTGTGGCCTCACTAATGTGCTTTCAGTTCTCAGGAAGGTGCATGGGGCAGACACATAGGAAGCCAGGCCTTTACAGTTACACAGGAGCTCCCTGGAGGCCGAATGTTCCAGGGCAAGACTGCTGGGAAGGAAGAAGAAAGGGGATTGCTGCCCCTCCCCCTCCCCCAAGTCCTCACAAGAGGGACAGGCCCTTGGAGTGGGAGCTAAACAATATCTAGAGACCAGAGGGCTGTTGCTGTGTGCTGTGTCCCATGTGTGTTTCATGTCAGAGCCTGCCAGCTGCCAGGCCATTTTCCATTCCTCCCAGTGCTGGTTTGTCAAGACCACAGCAGGCACACTGTCCAATATGTTAAAAAAACAAAACAAACAAAAAAAACCACCCTATCTAATGAAGAAGGAATATGGAGAATATGCAGGGGAGGGCAGAAATTACAGGGATCAGCCTAAACAGGTAGTCAGACATCTTCTGAGGGGTCCCAGATTTGAGAGGGTGAAGGTTGGGCTGAAGGACACCACCCCCCCCCCCCCCCCGCCTCCAGTGCACTAATTTCATGCACTGGGCCTCTAGTATGGAAATAAAGAACATTATAACTTGATAAACAAAACGATAGATACAGAAGCAGAGAAGCATCTAACAGACTGACAAATTATAGCAGGAAGGCTGGAAAGAGGCGTGGGAGGTAAGAGATCAACCAAAGAACATGTATGCATGTATATAAGCATAACCAATGGATGCAAGACACTGGGGTGTGAGGGCATGTATGGGAGGGGGAGGGGCAATGGGGAGATATGGACACATATGTAACACCTTAATCAATAAAAAAATGGGAAAAATGGATAAACAGGTGAGTAAAGAAGCACTTTATATAAACCCCTGTTTGACTGGTGAAAATGTCCAGATGGACCAGTAAGAAAATAAGTTCCAAATCTGATTTTTGTCATAGTTTATAAAGTTTAGGAAGTTTCTTAACTCAGTACATTATTTTCCTCTTTAAATAAAAAGAAATTAATGAGAATTATTTCTCATAATTCATGAGGTTATTTTCATCATAAAATATTAAGAACCATCTATTCCCCCAATGCCAGCCCCTCCCTGTGCCCCTCAGGTCATCAATGGAATCTCTCCCAAGCTTGAAGCTCCTGAGTGGACCCAGCATAGCTGCTGAGGATGTGGAAATCAGGAATTAACAGTGGAATTTTTTGCAGCCATGCTTCACCGAGGCCCTCACTGCTGCAGCCAGCATGCCCCTCAGTTTCCCTATCCTTGGTCCCCCATTGCAGCCCACCCAACCGGTTAGCCCATCTTGGGCCTTCCTGGGCTTCTAACCGCTTGTGGCATCAAAGTGCAGTGTAGAGGTGGGTCCTATGCATGGCTAAGATAAGGAAATGCCTTTCTTTAAACTCTTCACCCACATTCAGAATATAAATAAGGAAAGCCTTATTTATTGACTTTATTTGGTTGGTTGGTTGGTTTGGTTGGTTGGTTGATTGGTATGTTGGTTGGTTGGTTGGTTGGTTAATTGGTTGGTTAGTTCTTACACAACCTGAGGATGTCATCTGATTTTCCAATGGTGTGGCCTTGAAAAACTTTCATGAGCTGGCTCATCCTCTGTCAAACCCGATGGTATAGCCTCCAGACTCACCTCTGTGGTTGGTATGTTGGTTGGTTGGTTGGTTGGTTGGTTGTTATGTTGGTTGTTTGTTTGGTTGGTTGGTATGTTGGTTGGTTTGTTTGTTGGTATGTTGGTTGGTTGGCTGGTTGATTGGCTGGTTAGTAATTCGGTTGGTTGGTTGGTTGGTTGGTTGGTTGGTAAGTTGGTTGGTTAGTTCTTACACATCCTGAGGATGTCATCTGGTTTTCCAGTGGTGTTGCCTTGAAGAACTTTCATGGGCTGGCTTGTCCTCTGTCAAACCCGATGGCACAGCCACCAGTCTCACCTCCGTGGTCTGCAGCTTCTGCCAAAGCACTAGCTACTCCCTGGCTTCTCTGAGAGCAAACAGGAGCTTTTTGTTTTGTTTTGTTTTTGTAAGAGCCATAATGCAAGCCAGAAAATGGAATGTAGGACATAAATGGAAGTTGTCAGTCTGCAACCCCAGGAGAGCCCTCACCAGAACCTAACTATGCAGCAACCTGATCCTAGACTTCCAATCTGCAGAGGTGGAAGACACATTTCTATTGTTTATAAGACACCTCGACCATGGCATTTCCTTTCTATCTTTTCTTTTCAGCTGCCCCAATGGAAGAAGACAGTGTCTAGATTTCTTAAAAGAGAAAAAAAAAAAAATCTGCCAAGACCGGTTTGGCTCAATGGATAGAGCGTCGGCTTGGGGACTGAAGGGTCCCGGGTTCAATTCCGGTCAAGGGCATGTACCTTGGTTGCGGGTCTATCCCCAGCGGGTGGTGTGCAAGAGGCAGCTGATGGATGACTCTCTCTCATCGATGTTTCTAACTCTCTATCTCTCTCTCTTACTCTCTGTACAAAATCAATAAAAATATATTTAAAAAAAAAAAAAAGCTCAAAAGAAAATGGTTGTTTTCTCTTTACCATGAATCCATATTCTACTAAAAAACAACCAGTAATTTCTCTTTTTCAAGAGAGGAAAGATGCATGGAGACTATTGAAACACTTTAAAACACTTTGAAGTAAGACAAACTAATTTAAAAACTGTGTGCCTCTAGTCCAAAGGGAGACTTGAAACCTTAAAAAGTGAACTTTGGGCCTTTGAAAAGTTGATAGGATTCAGTTTTCTGTGTCATTAAAACTCTGTCTGAGCCGAAACCAGTTTGCTCAATGGATAGAGCTTCGGTCTGCGGACATGTACATTGGTTGGGAACACATCCCCACTAGGGGGTGTGCAAGAGGCAGCTGGTCGATGTTTCTCTCTCATCATTGTTTCTAGCTCTCTATCCCTCTCCCTTCCTCTCTGTAAAAATTCAATAAAATATATTTTTAAAAAATAAAAATAAATAAAACTCTGTCTGAAGCCACAGGATTCCTATGGTAGGAAGTGTTAGTTTCTGCTCAGCTCCAGGTTCCTTTCTTGCCAGGGTTAGACCTGCACTGTGAGTCCTAGCCTGAGTAGAAGCCTGGCAAGTAGAAGGCAGAACAGGACCAAGGCATTCAGCACCGTGATTTCCCCAGTCCGCCCACTGCCATCCAATTGTGCAACCAGATTAGCATCCCAGGCTTTCTCTGTCCACCACTTGGTCCTCCAATCTCTGCCTACCAGGCACAGCCACTGCATGGGGCAGAGGATGTGTCAGACCTCACTGTAGATTTTAGATTTGAAAAGGAAAAAGAAGTAGCTGGTTGGACAAAGAGATCCCCAGATCTGACAAAGCCTGTGCCTATGCAGTAGAGAGTTCTGGGGCAAAGACTGACCCATAACTACGTCCTGCTGGGACAGACACTGGGAGCTCTGCTGAGCTGGGCCTGGGAAGGGCATGGCTTTTGCTCTGGCAACAGGAAGCTGTCAGTTAACTGCTGACTAAATTTTCTTTTCTTTTTTTTTGCATTTTTATGCTGTACATTCGATTCCAAGAAGGATATTAACTACTGTAAGTGACTCAAGACAAAATAAATCTAAAGAGGTTAAATTAAAATAAAAACCTACAACCAAAGAAAAGCCCAGTACCAGGTGGCTTCATTGGTTAATTCATTAAACATTTAAGGAACTAACACCAATACATTGCAAATACTTTCAAACACCAGGAGAAAAGGAAGTACTTCACCATTCATTCCATGAGGGAAATGTCCTTCAAAGATACTGTAAGAAAAAACAAACTGTGGACCAATAGCCTTTATGAATCCTATATAATAAAAGGGTAATATGCAAATAGACTAAATGGCAGAACAAAGAACAACCAATCAAAACATATTATGCTAGTGATATGGTAAGGCAGCTCAACTGCTTGCTCTGATGTGCACTGACCACCAGAGGGCAGACAGTCAACTGGTGGACCAGTTGCTATGATGTGCACTGGCCACCAGAAGGCAGATGCTCTGACCATTATGATAGCTTGCTGCTGGGGTCTGGCTGATCAGGACTGAGCAAGATAGGCCAGACACAACCTAAAGCCCTCCCACAGTCCCTCCCCAGTCCAATCATACACCAGTGGGGCCCTCAGCCTGCCCTACACCCTCTGGCAATCCATGACCCCTTGGAGGATGCCAGAGAGCTGGTTTCAGCCCAATCCTGCAGGCCACTCCCCTTGGGAGAGCGCCAGACCTAGGGCTCATGGCTGGCAAGAGCCACTGCAGCAGCATGAGCCTCTCCCAATCAGGACTGATTGGGCACGAGCCTGTGACAGGCACAGTAGGGCCAGGATGAACATGAGTGGCATGTAGGAGCTATAGGCAGCGTGGGTCTGCAAGTTCCGGTCCAATCCCTGCAGGCTACCCAGAGGGAACCCACCCATGGACAAATTGATGCACTGGGCCGTTAGTATAAACATAAAAATCCTAATCAAAATACTAGCAACTTAAATGTGGCAACTTATAAATACAAGTACATATGTGAGAAGTATGTACCATATGTAAGTATAGCTATCTGGGATTTATACTATAGTTTATTAATTGAATTACATCCCAATATCTGATATGTCCAAGGCCCTCAATGTATAATTTGTCAGTCATATGTCAGTTGAGTGTCCCCCATTGGCAGGTCTTTGAACCTCCAAGGCAATTTAGAAACTGCTCCCTTTTTACTGAAAAGAAGCAGGATCTCAGAGTGGTATGACTCTAGGGGTTCACCAATCACTAAGGGCAGAGGAAATCTGGACTGCAGTATGCTGAATCCTTTCCATCACATAGCAGAGAGAAACTGTGAGACAAATAGTGTAAAATGTGAGGTGAGGAGGGGATGTCATGGTGAGAGGGTTGGCTATTCTGGAGGAACAATGTATTATGTGACACCCTCCTATTAACTTCTCTAGTTATAGGCTTCCTGCCAGTTCTCCATTCTAGGAAGAGTATGGACTCCCTTCCCTGGCCTCCCTTGATCTAATTCTTATTCAATGGGAGTTTAGAATCCTGAGTCTGAGAAGAAATTTTAGAAAATTACCAGTTGCATTCAGATTTTCCTAATTGTCTCATAATTTTAAAAATTGTTTGAAGTCAAAACCAAACAAGATTCATAAATCACAATAGTTTTATTTCTCTTAAATTTATCTTAGTATGTAGGTCTCCAACTTTCCCTGATACTTTCTGAGAAATTTCTCTGATGAGAAGGGGAAGTCTTTTACCAACAGAACCAGGCAATGTGCATTTTGTTGATTACATCCTCATGGTGTCATTTCTCCTGCTCTTCTAGTTCTGGTGTTTTGTATAAATTTCTTTTAAAGGATACACTTGATCAGATTTAGGTTTGACTGTTTTTTGGTGGGAATACTTCATAGGTGCAGCTGTCAACTTCCATCAGAAGGCACATAATATTTGATTGTCTCTCTTCTTGAGACATTAATGATTGCTTAGTTTCATTAAGGGTCAGAAATGATGATATTCAAATTCTATTATTTTTTTCTTCATTAATGAGGTGGAAAAAAATCATATAAAAAGAAAAGTTCCCTCAACCATCCTATTATTTCTATGAGGTCTAGTTATATAACAAAGACAAGATAAATGCTTGATTATTTTTCCTTTTTGGTCAATGTTCAGAACAATGAAATGTTTTCCTTGCAGACTCTCAATGGGGTTATGGACTACTTTTAAGAAAAAGGCATTGCTATGAACTCATGAATTTCAACATATTTGATACATTTTGATTCACTGGAATTATTATTGATGTTCAAATTATTGCATCTTTGTCCAGTTTGATTCTCTTGAAGTTGACTCATAAGTCCTTTTGATAAACTCCTAGAGATTTTTTTATAGCATTCTGCCTTTCTAGTTGACTCAAATATTTCCTGCCTACTCCTAAAATCAGTACTTTCTCCATAGAGCCCTAATTGTTTGATGGGAAATGAATGGTGTTTGAAAACTACACTCTGGGCACTAAGGGTGCTCTTTGTCACGGGGCTCATTATTAACTCTATACCTTTTCAATGGACTTCAAAAGTACACACACACACACACACACACACACACAAAATAATAATAATAAAATAAAAAACAAATAGTATTTTTTTGGGGGGGGGATTTAATTCAAGGTTTTTTGTTTGTTTGTTTTGTTTTGTTTTTTGGCCTTAGCACAATCCCTTTAGATATTGACAAAGAAATAATTGCATTTTCAAGTTACTTGGACCAATTACTTATGAGATTCATCCACCACATAAAATACAATTAGTTTGTTTCATTTGCTTTTGATTCCAATATCTTAAAACATAAATTTTATTGTATAACTATGTAAACTACCTACATGATTTCAGGATCAAAGCTATGATATTTTAGTGTTATGAAGACATCCAATTTCCAGCTTCTGTCCCTGTCCCCTTCACCCTGCTTCTCCCATTCTCACGTAAATGAATGTTTGTTGGTTTAGTTTTTAGAGTATCCTGCTATTACCTTTTCATATACATGGGGGGAAAATTATATGTAGTTCTTTTCCTCCTTGTTAAAGAAATGCTAAGTAAACTCTACATTATTTTCTTCACTTTGTTTTTTGTTTTGCTTTGATTCACTTAATGATACATCCTGGACATCTCTCAGTGCTGGTATAGAGAGACACATCTCACTCCTTTTCACAGTTCTCTAGTACTTTACTGTGTGAATATATCTTAGTTTATTCCTAGTAAGGAATAGGATTTGGGTTTTTTGCTTTTGCAAATCATGATGCAATAAATAGCTTTATACATCTTTTTTTTTCTGTACTTCTGTCAGTGTAGTTTAGGAAGAAACCTAAAATTGGAGATTGACAATCAAAGGGAAAATGTGTACTTTTGTAGCACAGTGCTGACTTCTCCTCTGTAGAGTTTGGACTGTTTTCCATTCTCGCCAGCCATGCAGGAGTGGTCCTGCTTTTGCCATCCCTTTACCTACAGATTAGGCCAGAAAATGTTTGAATTGTTGCCAAACCTGGAGGTGAGAAATAGTACCTGACCTCAGAAATAGAGGTGTCATTTTAATTTATTTTACTTTTTGTGTTTTGATTTATTTTTCCTATTATGAGTATATGTTAATGTGTTTTGATATATTCAAGACACATTTGAATTTCTTTTTCTCTGGGTATTTATTCCTATCCCTTGGTCCATTTTCTATTGAGTTTTTGGTTTTTCATTTCTGTTCTTCTTAAATTTCTTTGTATAACAGGAATACTCGACCCTTTGATGTAAGTTGAAAAATGTTTCTTTCCCTAGTTTGATGTGTGTGCTTTAATTTGTTTATGATGTTTTTTGTCCTACATAATGTGTGAGATTTTCATGTAATCATACTTATTAATCCTTTTCCTTATTTGTTTTTTCAAATCTTAAAAATACTTTCCCTACCCCAATTTTACAAAAAAAGTATTCATGTTTTTTTCTATTATTTATATGGATTAGTTTTTTTACATTCTAATTTATTTGGAATTTGAATGGCATGAAGCAATAGAAGTAGTTTTATTTTTTTCTAAATGGTTACACAGTTATCCCAGAGTTGCTTTATCTTCCCCCATTGATGTAAGATGCTGCCTTACTGAATATAACTGTAACATAATGGAATGGAATGGAAAATAAATGAATAGAGTATGATTATTTTGGTCTATTTCTGGATTTTCTTCTTTCCTTTTACTGTTCTCTCTATAAATGAACCAACATTACACTGCTTTAATCATAGAAACTATGATGCTTGACTCCTCCCTTCTTATTGTGTTTCCTAATAATTCCAGATAACTTTTTTCTTCATTCAAAAACACATTATTATCCATTATTTGAAGTTTATAATATACTACTTAACTTTATAATGCACTGCTTATCACCTGCATGAAAAAGGATGCTGACAAAAAAATTAACTCTAGTTATATAAAATCATAATAGAAAAATATCTATTTTTTCTTCATCAAAATACTTTATAAACCACTATTTATTACTTATAGGGGAAAAAGGTTATAAAAAAAAACCCAAATTTCTACTTATATAAACTCATGTTAGAGAAATATCAATTAATTCCAACTTTATGAAATGCTTTAAACATGAGTCAGTTTGAATTCCATCAAATGTCTTTTCTTCAACTAGATAATTTTCTTCATCTATTATTGGAATGTATTATAACAACTAATTTCCCATATTGAGCTATCCTAGTATTTCTGAAATAAATTATGCAATCATGGTGTATTACATTTTTAGTGTCAAATAATTTATTTAGAATTTTTGTATTAATATTTCAAAATGAGATACATCTTAGCTTTACTTATTGGTGACCTCATTGGTAGCCTTTGGAATCAATATAATACTTTATTCATATAAGAATTGAAAGATTTCCCTCCATTTTATATGATCAGGAAAAGCTCGCATCGCATTGAGATGATCAGATCGTTAAAGTTTTAAGTGAGTTCCCCAGTGAAAGCATCTGAACCTTGTACTCTTTTGTGGGGAGACTCTAATCTATTATTTTTCCCATAATAATTCAACTGTGTCATCTCTCTGTTCTTCCTGGCATCAATATGAGTAATAGATCATTACAAATTTTTATGGAGAAAAAGAACAAAGAAAAGAGGTTTAGGAATTGCCCCCATTTAGCTAAGTTAACCCTTCTTCACTCTCCTTTCCTTCCTTAAGGTCTTGTGGAAGCCTTAGACCCAGAACCTCTTGAAACAAACATGTCTGACCATCAGGACAACACTCTGAGGATTGTTCTGGTGGGGAAAACTGGAGGTGGGAAAATGCATCAGGAAACAGCATCCTTGGGAGAAAAGCATTTAAATCTAAAATTGCTCCTCATGCTGTTACCAAGAGGTGTCAGAAAGAAGAGCAACAATGGAAAGGGAGGAAGCTTATTGTTGTGGACACCTCAGGGTTTTTTGACACCAAGGAGACACTTAAGAAAACCTGTGAGGAAATCGGCCAGTATGTTCTAGCCTCCTACCCTGGGCCTCATGCCATCATCTTGGTACTACAGCTGGGCTGCTACAGAGAAGAGGATCAGAAAACATTTGCATTGATCAAGACCCTCTTTGGGAAGCCAGCCATGAAGCACATGATCATCTCGTTCACTGGCAAAGATGATTTGGGTGATCAGACACTGCATGACTTTAAAAAGAAGCAGATATAAACCTGAAAAGCATCAGCAAGGAATGTGGGAACCGCTACTGTGCCTTCAATAACAAGCAAAGTGATGAGGCTGAGAAGGAAAATCAAAAGCAGGAGCTGGCGGAGCTGATAGAGGAAATGGTATGGAAGAATGGAGGGGCTCACTTTTCTGATGCCATCTACAAGGACGTAGGGAGAAAGTTGCAACATCAGGAAGAGGCCTTGAAGATAACCTATGATGATGAATTACAGAAGGGAATTAAACTACTTGAAGAAGAATGTGCTCAGGGAAAAATAAGCCAGGAAGAAAAAGAGAAAGAAATATAAGCCCTAAAGGTGAAGCATGAAGAACAATTTAACAGAACATGCGGGAAGGAATATATTTGCATATGTTGTACAATGGATTTGGGATAAGTTTTCATATATAGGGCATAGGTTTTTTAAATAGTGTAAATTTTATTTTTTATTTTTAATTTACCATGATTTGTTACTATGGTAGATTGTATTTTCAAAAGATGGATATAACAGTATCTTCTATCCACCTATTCTTAGAATCTGAGCTTGCTTTTCCTTTTGTTGAGTTATAGGGGTCTGTGCCACTGCCTTGGAATTCCATGGACTTTGTGACTGCTTTGGCAAATAGTGGATGGCTGTGGCTTCTAAAGTTAGACAGGGAGGATGCCTCCTTGCTCTCTGGAGTATGTGCCCTTGGCACTTGGCCAACATGTGGTGAGGAAGCCCGAGTTGTCCATCAAATCCACATGAAGAGGACATGAAATTACCGGCTCACTCCCCTGGCTGGTCTTTCATCCGCCAGCAGAACCAATTGCCAGCCATACAAGAGAGGCAAGATGGAAGTAGAGTCCCCAGCTGACAACTGAGCCATCTCAGATGAAGCAGCAAAGAGCAAAGATGGACCATCCCACTGCATTTCTGCCCATGTTTCAAGAGAAAAATAAATGATTGTTGTTGCTTTAAATCCCTAGGTTTCAGGACGGTTTGTTATGCAGTGACAGCTAACCAAAAGCATTCTCCCAGCTCATTCCTCACCAGTCCCCACAACACCAACTAACTGAAGAAGTTAAAAAAAATTGGGATAATAATGGAATAATATATTATGGAGATTTCACAGGCTCAGTATAGGACAATTCAAATAAGAAATCCTTCATATAGCAGTGTTAGCACCACTGGTGATGCACATTATTTTAGTCCACTTCTATGAGCTCCTTGTTAGTGAAGCAGCAGGCTTCTCCAGAAAAATGGTTCTGTGATTCACGTGAGGCAGGAGAGTAAGAAGCTAAGAAATTTCCTGGGCAAGTGGGATGGGGAAACTGAGACGAGAAAATTACACAAGGCCAGCCCGTTTAGCTGGCTTGCAACCAGCTTCTGAATCACAAAATTTATCTTCACCAACTAAGGGCACATGAAAGCAAGTGGTTTATACTCTCCTCTCTAATCAGAGGGTACCTAGCTTTAAACACTCTGGTTTGGGAAGTAGAGCACAAAGACCCAATTAAAGCCATTTGTGCCAGCTAAATGCCAAGGGAAGATGAAGATGGGGAGCAAGGAGGAGATTAAAGCCAGAAAAACCTAAGATAAAAGTAAAGCAGAACAAAGAATAATTTCACACTCTCCTGTACACTCATTTTGATTAAAAATGCACCTGGAAAGCTGATGGAAAACAAACAAAACAAACAAACAAACAAACAAACAAACAAACAAACAAAAAGGGATAGAAATCCCTCAGGACAAAAACTACTTTAGGGCAGACCCATGCCCATTTTTAGGCATGAACTTTTTATTTCTTCCTAAACTCTAAGGGTCCCCATGAGAGACTGCAGTCAGCAGAGCAGTGGGCAGTGATAGCTGGACCCGGGCTCAACCTCTGATCCTGTCTCCAAGGCCCCATTTTCCCTGATTTCCCAGTGAGCTGAAGGAGCTCTGCCTAGGCTCAGTTCTTTCCTATACAAGCCAAAGCAGCCTTGCCTAGGTGCTCTGCTGTGGCTTCTTCTACCCTAAACCTTTCCTTTATTTCACTGTCCCCAGCTTTAATAAACATACTCTCAAAATCACGTAGACTTGTGTTTTGAAATCTTTCCTGCACCAAATCAAGAACCCATACACTATAGGGTAAAAAAAGAAGAGGACATCTGTCATACTCTCAACAATAAATATTACTTTAAAAATAAAAATAAAAGGAAAAGAACCCACACACTACAGGCCAGCCTGAGGACAACCCACTCTGAGCCCAATCCTGTCTGGTAGCACATGTACATCTGGAAATTATGAAATTTTCTTACTGTTTCTCTCTTTTCTTTTTAAGGTACCTAACTTAAAATGTCTAATAAAACATTAACTTAAAGTCTCTTCTCTTCCAAATAGTTTTCCTTTGCCTCTGCAGATACATCCTTTGCTCTTCACTATACCTCTTTGCCCCAGGAGGCTGACCTATGTGAATCACATTGTTATCCAATCCAAAGATTCTCCACTTTGGGTGTTGTATTCAAGAAGGAGACATGGTTGTCCCAAGGCAGTTTTATTTACTTATAACAAATTAAGGAAACATGGGATTAATGTAAAAAGATCTATTGCCTCAAAGGGAGTCTTGGCCATACCTGTGGCCACAGAGAGAGCAGGAGGCTTGGGTTTCCACAGTAATGGAGGGAGCCAAGCTTTCTGCACACCTGGCTGGCCTAGGTCTCCACTCTAGGCTACAAAGTTTCAATTATAGAAGATAAATAAATCCCAGATACCAGGCCTCCACTTGGGTCAGTGGGGATCATGGCTGGCCTGCAAATCACCACAGGTACCTCACCCAGGCCACCCCATATCCCAAGGGAACCCTCACCCTGATTTGGGACATGTTTCAGGGCAAACCAGCTAGCCCCCACCTGTACACCAGGCCTTTATCCTATCTAATAAAAGGGTAATATGCAAATTGACCATCACTCCAACACACAAGATGGCTGGCTGCCCCCATGTGGACACTTGTGGGATCCCTTGAACATCTATCACTAAGACTCATGCATGGTGACCGGCTTTCACAATTTCATATGCCACCACCTCATTCTACAATGTGCTCTTAGAGGTCAGCAAGGGTCTTCAAAAGCATGGAAATGGCTCTTTTGTTGGTTACTCTCTCATATGTCACAGCAACAATACAATTCCAAGTGAAAACATGGGTTAAGACATCAATTCCCAAAATCAGGAATAACATTTTTCCACTCAGAACACCATGAGCCAAACTACTGACTTTGCAACACTCCTGAGTTGGTGGTCTAAATCATTCAGGGAGTTGACTGGTATTCTCATGTGATTTTGAAAAGATAATACATTAGTGGACTCATCAGGTATGAATACATAACATTCTGCTTTGGCAATGACACAGATTTCAGCTGTCAGGTGAGATAGTCTGGTGTCAGAAAACACTAGAGGGGATTTAAAAAAGAAACATTAATAATGGTCAGTGTATGACTGAAAGAGAATAAAGATGGTGGGTATTGTTAAGAATTATCAATCAGGATTCTAGCAGCAGAGATGGTCCATGTTCAAGAGTCTCTAGTCTGGGCAGTTCTTACTAGATGTTAAAATGTGGCACAGTATTTTACGGAGGAACTCTAATGGAATGAGCTTGATCTGAACGACTACTGATGAGATTAGCCAGCTACAAAGAAGAAATCAACATGTAATTAATCAAACCATGTATGGAAGCAATGGCTAAGCCTCACTTAGGAGAAACAGAGCTTTGAAAAATATTCGCCTGCCTTCTTTACTTGTTACAACTGAAAATAGAACTTTATCTCCCACTAAGACTGTGTTCCTTTGAACCCATTGTGTTCTGTTATACTGAGGAAGGTCATGGAGAAGATGTGACTTCTGATTGACCTGAAGTCTGAACCAAGTAGGCCTTCAGCTTGCCTTTTCCCCTCCAGGAGCTGCCTCAAGGACACAGCCTTGAGATAGTAATGTGTTGTTGAGACCATCTGGATGGTGTATCTGACTCAGCCCAGCTACATAATTTTTTCAATTCTGGCAGGCAAGTGTAGAGAATATTTGTCTCTGAGCCACCCAAGACAAGGTTTGTAAGTCAGTTTCCTGGCTTATTAAACTGTCACCTGCCCATCTGCCATGGCCTGCTTCTCTCTTGAGTCTCTCTCTCCCTCTATATAGGGGCCAGTTTCAGATTATTATTCCCAGGAGGTTCGGAACCAACATGAGCTTTTAAAACAGCAGTCTCATATGTGTTTTTAAGCAAATATAAAAAATGAAGTATCTAAGGCAATTGTCCTCATGTACTTCCTTCCTGTTAAAAAGCATCTTAATTTTCTAAAATTCTTTCTAAATCAGGATTTAGAATCAACGAATTGCCATGTTGCAGAAAATCGTCATCCTCTCCTCCTCCATAGAGAGCTGAGATCTCAGCTCTACGTCTGGGTCCCAGCCACTCACATACGTGTGCACATCAAGGAAAGATGGCAGAGCATATCTGCGCTGAGCACACAAGTGGTTGTTGGATAGGGCGTGGGGGCCAAATGTAGGTGGGGTGGGCAGGGATTACTAAAGGACATGAGGAAACCAATAGACCAATTGTCTTGGTTGGGTGATAGTTTCACTGGTGAATACATACGTAAAAATACAGTAAGTTCTCTGCTCTAATTATATGCAGCATATTATGTGTCAAGATGCTTATTCATATCTTTTTTTTCCATTTAAAATTGGGGTGTTTTTTATGAATGGATTGTTAGAGTTCTTTATACATTCTGTTATTTTTTAAATTCACCATTGTTTAAAGTGTTACATATGTCTCTGTTTTCCCCCATTGATCTCTCCCTGGTTGTTCCCATCCTCGACCCCCTAGTACATACCCTCACCCCCCTACTGTCTGTGTCCGTAGGTTATGATTATATGCAGCATACTAGTCCTTTTGGGGGGTGAAAGATATACATTCTGTTCTTTGTCAGATCTTTATCAATAATATTTAAAAGTTCTTTATCAGATGTGTGATTTGCAAAATTTTCTCCCAGTTCATAGCTTGATCTTATTTCTGTCATTTCCTTGTTGACCCAAATATACTTTGCTGATTATTTTTAATTCTATTTCTCTAATATGCACCCTTTTTTCTTCCAAAATAATAATTTTTATTTCATTTAATTTATTGGGGTGACATTGATCAATTAAAAAAAAGGTTTCAAATATACAGTCCTATCATATAACATCTATATATTGTATTGTATGTTCACCACCCCAGTCAAGTCTTCTTCCATCACTGTATATATCTTACCATTTTCTATCTGTTCCTGAACTCCCTTTTTCTCTGGTAACTACCATACTGTTATATGTCTATGAGTATCCATTTGCTTGTGAAATGGGACATATGGGTGTGAGGACACCTGTCAGGACTTGAGCCAAATAAAGCAGAGATGGGGTTAAATTATATATGAGCTTTTATTCCAATAATGCTGGTAATATAGGGAGAGCACTTGGTCACCCTGGAAATTCTGCTCTGAGAAACTCCCCCTTTCAATTAGCTGACTATATACACAAAAGGGAGAAGATAGTTTCATGCAGCTGCGAGCTGCAAATGTAGTATGGAAAGAGGAGTATAGAGTCTGCAGTTCAGACTTCGGGAGTTCAAAGTCCAATAACAAGGTGATTAATCTTCTATAATGTTACAAACAGCTTAGCCCATTCCTGGGACTGGAGAATGGTCAGTGTTCCGGAAGAGTCAGGAGAGTCAGGGTCCGAGCAACCAAACCAAAGTGTGCCGTGTCCTTGGTCTGATCTCACAATGTATTTCTATTCTGAGTCATGGACCCATGGAGGCATCTTATCTTTTTATAGCCTTGTTTCATCCTTCAGATTCCCAGTGTCTGTAAGAAAACTTCTTTTCTAGAGTTAGTAAGGTGAATAATTGTTAGATAACTGTGGCTCTATTATTTTTAATGACACTTTGTTCTTTTATTTTTAATTTTTAAAATAAATCTTTATTGCTCAGATTATTACAGTTGTTCCTCCTACCGCCCCCCCATAGCTCCCTTTCACCCAGTTCCCTCTGCCCTTACCCCATTTTCCTCATCCATAGGTGTATGATTTTAATCCAGTCTCTTCCAGCACCCCCACACCTTTTTCCCCCTGATAATTATCAATCCACTCCCTTTTTTGCCCCTGATTCTATTATATTCATCAGTTTATTCTGTTCCTCAGATTTTTAATTCACTTGATTTTTAGATTCACATGTTGATATATATGTATTTGTTGATCATAATTTTTATCTTTTTTCTTCTTCTTTCTCTTCTTAAAGAATACCTTTCAGCATTTCATATAATACTGGTTTGGTGATGATGAACTCCTTTAACTTTTTCTTATCTGTAAAGCTCTTTATCTGCCCTTCAATTCTGAATGATAACTTTGCTGGGTAGAGTAATCCTGGTAGTAGGTTCTTGCTATTCATCACTTTGAATATTTCTTGCCACTCCCATCTGGCCTGCATAGTTTCTGTTGAGAAATCAGCCGATAGTCTTATGGGTGCTCCCTTATAGGTAAACAACTGCTTTTCTTTTGCTGCTTGTAAAACTCTCTCTTTGTCTTTTACTCTTGGCATTTTAACTATGATATGTCTTGGTGTGGTCCTCTTTGGACTCCTCTTGTTTGGGATTCCGTGGCTTCCTGGACTTGTAAGTCTATTTCTTTCACCAGGTGGGGGAAGTTTTCTGACATTATTTCTTCAACTAGGTTTTCAGTATCTTGCACTCTCGCTTCTTCAGGCACCCCCATAATTCTGTTGTTGGTACACTTGAAGTTTTCCCTGAGGCTCCTTACACTATCTTCAACTTTCTGGATTCTCTTTTCTTCTTGCTTCTCTGGAAGAGCATCCTTTGCCTCCTTGTATTCCAAATCTTTGACTTGATTCTTATGTTCCTACAGTCAGCAATTGGGTCTCTGTATAATATTTTTTATTTCAGTCAGTGTATGTTTAATTTCTAGTTGGTCCTCTTTCATACTCTAGAGGGTCTCATTAAATTCATCAGCCTTTTTTAGGAAATTCTTGAAAAACCTTATTAACCATGGTTTTGAACTTCATATCCAGTCCTTTGTTCTCCTCCATCTCTTTCATTTGAGATCTATTTCCTTATCTCGGCATTTTTGCTGCTTCACAGAGTTGGTAGGATGGCTTTCTGTGTTTGGTGTCCTATATGGCCCAGTGGGTCAGCCTCCCCAATTACCTGAGGTAGACACTCTTGGTGCTCCCCTTTGTGGACTGTGTGTACAGCCTTGTTGTAGTTAAGTCTTGATTGTTGTTATCACTGGGAGGAATTGACCTTCTGGCCAACTGGATGTGAATATCAGCTGTGTCTACTCTGGGATACCTTTTGTATTTGAGACAGTCTTATAGGATCAGACTTGCAAAATTGCAAAAGCCTCTGTGCACAGCTTGGATGGGCAGAATCTAAGGCAGGGGTCTGCAACCTTTAAGACATAAAGAGCCACTTGGACCCGTTTCCGAAGGAAAAAAAAAACCTGGGAGCCGCAAAACCATTGCGACATTTAAAACAAATATAACACTGCATATATTGTTTCTTACCTTAATGCTATATACCGGATCGTGCAGTTAGCTGTCAATCTGAAGAAAAAAAGGACTTTTTCACTTAACAATGTAAAATATATTTTTGCAAATTAATAGCTAATTAAAATATTTAATTTACCTAGTTAATGGGATTTTTGCTCCTGAACCTCAGTGCATAGTGTCTGCACATCAGGGCTGTAAGACGTTTCCTTCATTTTCACACAGGCTTGCAAGTTGTCATCTGTGAGGCGTGATCGATGTTTGTTTCTAATATAGTTCATGTTGGAGAAGACCTGCTCACATACATATGTGGAGCCGAAGATCGACAGGACTCCAAATGCATACTTTTTCTATGTTTATATAAGTGTTGGGGATGGCATTCCATGTTTCGAATACAAGTTTGTCCTTTTGGGGAAGGTTTTCAATATCACTCCATTTAAGATTCTGAGCCAGAATGGCCTTCTGACTGGCAACATCCTCAAGAGTAGCGGTCAAGCATTTGAACTTGGACACCCATATATCTTTGTTGGCTATATCGGCCAGTTCCATCTCAAGATCAGGTTGACTTACACCTGCAAATGCAGTCATATTCAATAGGGATGGATCGATCGCCAGGGGAGTGACAGGAAAGGATAATGTGGTTTTTTCCTCTCTGCACTCACAGAATCATTTCCCAAACAAACTTTGCATTGTGGTGATTACAGACTTCAAATATTCCAAATTTATCGTATCATGACTTTGTTTGAACTCTCAAAGAGGGAAAGTGAGACAGTGTACCTCTCTGTAAATCTTTGACAAACACTGTCAACTTGCGCTTGAATGCCAAAATCTCCTCCAGCATGTGCAGGGCTGTGCCTCCTTTCCCCTGAAGGGTTGTATTTAGTGTGTTTAGATGTGCTGTCATGTCTACCATAAAATGTAATTTTTCCAGCCACTCTGGTTGTTCCAGCTCAGCAAAGGTGAGCTCTTTGCTAGCCAGGAAAGTTTTTACTTCTTCCAAACATGCGACAAAGCGTTTTAGCACCTCGCCTCTGGATAGCCACCAGACCTTGTTGTGGAGCACGAGGTCAGAATATATGCTTTCCACCTCATCCAATAGCAAACGGAACTGGCAGTGGTTTAAACCCTTTGCCATTATCTTATTAACAATCTGAATGACCACATCCATCACTTTTTAGATTATCCACATTTGTAGATACGGCATTAGTTCATTTTCCATTGATTTTTAGTGAGAGTGGAAGGAGGCTGGGCCAGGACAGGGACGCTGTGGTTGCCTAGCGAAGCTAAGTCTCCCACAACCTGCCACACAGAGCACTGGGAGCCCCGGAGGCAGAGGCAGGCGGAGGTAAGTGATACAGCTCCCCGCCTGCCCCCTGCTATAGGCCCTGCTATTGTCGGCCCTGCTGGGAGCCTCGGCAATGCTTCAAAAGAGCCGCATGTGGCTCTGGAGCCTCAGGTTGCGGACACCTGGTAAGGGCTGAGCTGACAGTCTTGGCTTCCAGTCAGTCCTGGCCTTGTGCATGTGCCTCAGACCCCTGCCTTCTGTGGCTCCCCTGAGTTTCCACCTGATAGTCCAGATTCCTTGTGCAAGAGTGTGGGTGCCCCAGGGGCTCGCCCGGAATTGTGTTGGTTCTCTGTAGTCTGGAGCTTCTGACTCCTTCTGCTGTGGAGAGGCTATGGCAACTTCCATGGACAGACCTCTCTGCATACTGTGGCTCCCGGCTCCCCCAAGTCTCCCAGTCTCTGAGTCTGCAGGTGCCTATCTCTACAGTCCAAATTCCACCAGTGTGAGCCTGAGTCCATGGGGTTTTGGCTGAGGTTGGGGTTCAGTGCAGTTGGAAAGGGTGCAGTGGAGTTGAGGGCTTCCTTTCCCCTCCCACCAGCCAGGCACTGGGCCGCCCTTCCTCTCTCTGTGCAAGCTTCTCCCTACCTCAGCACTCTGTGGCTCCTCTGATCCGTGAGGCTCTCTCTTTCTTTATAGTTGTACATTTCCCACTCCACCAGCTTTCCTGTGGTTTTGGATGATGTCCTTTCTGTCTTTTAGTTATTGTTTTGAAATTGTTGTGTGAGGCGGCAGCTTAGGAGCTTACCTAGGCAACCATCTAGGTTTCTCCTGTGGCTCTATTATTATTGCATGGCCTTTCCCACTATCATTTGTTTGTGTTGTTTGTTCCTCTGTTGCTTTCTGATTATATCCCACATAAAAATGAAATCATATGGTTCTTGTCTTTTCCATCCAACTTATTTCACTTGATGGTCTCAGGATCCATCCTTGTTGTTCCAAATGCAATATTCCATCCTATTTATTGCTGACTATGTCCAACTGCTGTATGTATTACATCTTCTTATTCAAATTATCCATCAAAGGGCACTTAGGTTGTTTCCATGTCTTAGCCACCATGAATAAAGATGCAATAAACATAGAAGTACATATATCTTCACAAAGAAGTGTTTTCAGATGTGTTGGGTAGATACCAGAAGAGGAATTGCTGGGTCATATGATAATTCCATTGTTTATTTTTGGAGGAGCCTCCATACTGTTTTCCATATGGCTGTATTAGTTTACATTCCCACCAGCAGTTGATGAGGGTTTATTTTTCTCCTCAACCTCAATACTTGTTACTACTTGTCCTTTTTATGATAGCCATTCTAACAGGTGTGATGTGGTATCTCTTTGTGGTTTTGATTCGCATTACCATCATAGCTAGTAAAGTTGACCATCTTTTCATGTATCTGTTAGCTATTTGCCTGTCTTTTGGGAGAAGTGTCTAATCAGGTCATCTGCCCTTTTTTTTTAATTGGATCTTTTGCTTTTTATTACTATTTCTGTAAAACTTGATGTATATTTACTTTTTTTTCAGTTATACTTTAAAAAATACCTTTATTGTTGAGGCATTTATATTACAGATGTTTCACTTTTTACCTTCATTGGAGCCTACAACAGCTTCTGCTCCCTCTCCAGATCTTCACAGCACTCTTGTCTATGGGTTATGAATACATGCATTAAGTTCTTTGGTTAATCTATTCCCACCCCACCCCACTGCCTCTGAAATGTGCCGATCTGTTACTACTTCAATGTCTCTGTATCTATTTTGTTTGTCAGTTTATTTTGCTCATTAGATTCTACATATAAGTGAGGTATGTGATACTTGTCTTTCTCTTACTGGATTGTTCCACTTAGCATAATATTCTCCAGGTCACTCTTGCTGCCTCAAAGGGTAAAAGATCCTTCTTTTTTCACAGCTGCATAGTATTCTATCGAGTAAATGTACCGCATTTTTATTTTATTTTATTTTATTCACTGTTCAAGGTTTATTTGGCATTTTAGTTGGTATGATACTTATTTGGCATTTTAGTTGGCTGTATTACTTATATGTAGATTTTTCTTTTTACATTATATGGCAATGTACATATAATCTGATATGTACAGTACACAAATTAAGATCCTTTAGAACAGTTATGTACAAAACATGCAATATTGGATTTATATTGGATCCCAGGATGTGATTGATTGGAGAAAAAGAAACCACAAGTTATGTAACACACAGTGAACACAGATATATTCTGAAGGGCAACTGAAGTGTGAGCAACATTGGCAGTGGTGCCTTTGAGGAGGTGAAACTATTTCACACTAACCAGTTTAGGATTACAGAAGATAAGGACCTTCCAGCATCAGGTTGCAGATGCAGATTACTATCTCTATCTTTAGGAAACTGATGTTCTCAGTCACAGATCAGGTAAAAAGAACAATATGCAATCTCAAACTAAAATCCTGCTATAGCTTAGATAGTGATGTGGTATGACATTAGAAGACTTTTAAAATGCAGCTCTTTCTGAATCCCCCACAGTGTATGTGCATTCTTCTTTAAAAAGTTAGCAACATCGATGAGAGAGAATCAGGTGTCAGAGTCAACTTCACAACATCTGAGATTCCACTCTGTCCCAAGATGCAAGGAATAATAAGGAAGACATCGTCTTTTATTTCATAGAGACCCTTAATCATGGTGGAAATTGGATGCACCCGCCTAAGATTCTTCATCATACTTTCTGCTAAATCTGCCACAGATAGGCCAATGGCCCAGGATGTATAGCCTTTCAGTCTGATTACCTATAAACACTGTCAACCACCTGCTTGTGAACTTGTTTCCACTGTTCCTCATCTGCATCAGTGCCTAAATCAGGGTGAAGATTCTTTAGGGGGACACCAGCAACATTCACTCCCCTCCATACAGGCACACCAGAGTCTCCATGCTCCCCAAGGACCCACCTATGACTGCTTAATGGGTGAACTCCCAGCCTCTCCCCCATCAGATATCGGAACCGGGCTGAATCCAGATTGCAACCACTTCCAATAACATGGTTTTTTGGAAAGCCGCTTAACTTCCAAGCCACATAGGTCAAAATATCCACTGGGTTGGAAACAACAAGCAATTTGCAGTTGGGACTGTATTTTACAACATTAGGAATAATGAATTTAAAGATGTTCATGATATGCTGGACCAAATTAAGGTGGCTTTCTCCCTCTTGTTGATGAGCCCCAGTTGTGATAATAACCAGCTTGGAGTTTGCAGTCATACTATAGTCTTTGCCAGAGACAATTTTTGTTGTTCTAAGGAAAAGGCTGCTATGTTGGAGATCCATCATCTCTCCCTTTAATTTGTCTTCCATGACATCAACAAGAGCAAGATCATCTGCCAAGTCCTTCATTAAGATACTGATGGCACAAGCCATGCCAACAGGACCAACCTCAACTTATTCTGGGGGCTCTGTTCTTCCTTAATAAGATTCACAATCAGCTGATCCTTGAGTGTTGCAATTTTGGATTTGGAACCAAAAGGAACAGGGAATGCACTGGGAGGGTGGGTTGGGTGTTGGTGGCTCGTGCTTCAGTGGCTTACGATGTAGAATCCGGACTTGGCAGCTGCAGCTCTGGTACCTGTACCACATCTTTTTAATCTAGTCATCTACTGATGGGCTATTTCTAGATCTTAGCTAATGTAAATAATGCTTCTATGAACATAGGAGTGCATATATTCTTTCTGATTGGAGTTTCTGCTTTCTTAGGTTATATTCCTGGATGTGGGATCACTGGGTCAAATGGCAGTACCATTTTTAATTTTTTGAGGAAAACCCATAATGTTTTCCATAGTGGCCACACCAGTCTTTATTTCCACTAGCAGTGTACTGGGGTTCCCTTTTCTCTACATTCTCACCAGCATTTGTCATTTGTTGATAGCAGTCATTTTGACGGATATGAGGTAATACCTAATGTCATTTTAATTTGCATCTCTCTGATGATTAGAGACTTCAAGCATTTTTCATGTGTCTCTTGGCCATCTTTACACCACTTTGGAGAGTCTTTTGTGTCCTTTGCCCATTTTCTAATTGAATTGTTGGCCTTCCTATTTATAAGTTGTATGAGTTCCTTATATATTTTGGAAATTAAACTCTTACCAGATGAATCATCAGTCCACCTATGGTGCCTCAAAATTGTGTGAGTCCCAACCCCAGCCATCCCCACCCTCACTGGGAAAAATCCAGACCTGGCCCATCCCACCCTGGTCAAACCCTGCTGAATGGGGGGCGGGGCATGCAACTTCAGGTCTCCTGGCCCAGTGCCAGTGTAGGGCACAGCCTCAGGTCACCCATTAAGCCCCGCTGGATGGGGAGGACAGCCTAAGGGCTCCCAGAGCACCTTCAGGTACACAGGCCCAGTGCCAGGGCAGAGGGCATGACCTGAGGTCCCTTGTCCCAGCACCAGGGTAGAGGGCACAGCCTGAGATCCCCTGTCAAACCCCCCTTTGTGGCAGGTATGGCTTGAGGTTCTCCATCAAAGCCTGTTAGGCAGGGAGCACAGCATGAGGTCACCCAACACAGCACAGGGAAGGGGTGTGGCTTGATGTCCCCCAGTCTGGGTCAGGGCAGGGTACATGCCTTGATAGCCCCCACCAAACCCTGCTGGGCAGGGGATGCAGCCTTCAGTCTCCTGGCTCAGTGCTGGGAGGGTGGCACAGCCTCAGGTCCTCCATCAAGTCCTGCTGGGTGGGGGGGGGGGGGGTGGCCTGAGATCCTCCAACAAGCCTCACTGGGCAGGGGGCACTGACTGCAGTACCCAAACCCAATGCCAGGTAGGGGCAGGGCCTGAGGTCCCCAAGCTCAGACTAGGGCAGAGGATATGCCTTGAGGTCCTCCCATCAAGCCCCGCCTGGTTGGGAGCCAAGCCTGAGGTTCCCCAGCCTAGTACCTAGCTTGGGGGCATGCCTGAGGTTCTCTGCCAGGTGGGGGGCACAGCCTTAGGTCCCTGCTGATTGCTTATTACAGCTCATTACGGAAACTCAGCCTCTTCTATGGGTGCTGACAGCTTTGTGATGGTATGATAGTCAATTTGCATATTCCTTCTTTATTAGATAGGATGGTGTTATTTCTTACACAAATAAATATAATTTTTTAACATTTTTATTGACCTTTAGGAAGGTAGAGGAAGAGAGAAAAATATCAATTGGCTGTTTCATGCATGCCACCATAGGGGATCTAGCCCACAACCCAGGCATGTGTCCTGTGAGGAATGACACCAGCAAGCTCCCAATTCATGAGACAAAGCCCAACCAACTGAACCACACTGTCCAGGGCAATATATCCTATGTTTTATAATTTATAAATTTACACTTTTTTGTTTATTTTCAGTCCCTTCAAGAAATACTGGAAGATTCAGAACAAGAAACATTATCTGCTATAATTGGCTGATGTGTCCAAGTGCTTAGAACAGTGCTTTACACATAATAGGCTCTCAATAAATATTGAATGAAAAGTATATTTCATTTGCTATTTTGTTCTTATTGGTTTAGAATTTATTTGCCTATACTTCTGTTTCCAACTGTTCTCTGCTTTTGTGTTTAAATTTTTTTTTGCAATCCACTAAATAAAAAGTGTGTGTGTGTTTTAACTGAAACCATTAGTGCATTTATCCTAATTATAATTTCTGATCTATTTGGATGTATTATATATATAAAATTTTATTTTTTTGCTTTCTACTTGTCCAAACTGTTTCATACTTTTTTTCCTTCTTTTTTGTTAAATTTGGATTATTTGGCTAAATTTTCAGTCTATATTTCTCGTTACTACTTTGGAAATTATATACACTTTTCCTAATATTTTAGTAGTCATCTAGTGATTGTAACGTATATTCTTAATTTATCAAAATCTAAAGGATATATATATATATATATATATATATATATATATATATATATATATTTATCTTCCTCTATACAACAAATTTAACATTTTAATTCCACTCTCATTCTCTATCCCTATCCATATATTATTGTGCATTTCTACAATATTTAATTTTTTTCCTTTTAAAATCATATTTAAATACTATTTTCTATTATTTTTTACAGTAAAAGTTAGTTTAGATTTAATCCTTTTTAACCTTTGATTTACTACCTAGTATAATTTTCTACTTGTCCCAAGTACATTCTTTAGAAATTCCTTTAATGAGGTAATGCTGGTGGCAGGAAGTCTTTGTTGTCTGCAATGTGCTTGTTTTGCCTTTATTTCTGACAGCTATTTTCCTGAGTATAGAGGTTTCAGTTTACTCTTTGTTTCTCTCAGCACAATGCAAATCTGTTCAGCTTGCTTTCTGGCTTTCTTGGTTACTAATAAAAAATCAGTGCAGCTCCAACATCTCCTTCTTGAAGTTCATCTGCCTAATTTTCTGGCTGCATTTAAGATCTCTTTGCTTTGATGCCCTGCTCTTACTTGTTAAAGTGAGGGTTCCTTCTTAATTATCTCCTTTAGATTTGTTAGATTTTTTTGAATGTATGTATTGGTGTGTTTCAGTTCAGAAAATAACTCCATCATTATTCCTTTAAATATTTTCTCTATGGTCTTCTCTCTTTTTGTGCGTAAGCATCTTTTGCCTGTTTAATTGGATTCTGGCCTTTTCTTCTCAAACCTGTCCTCCACTCAACAGTAAGAAGTCAGTGACATTATTGAGATGGTAGACTTTGGTTTTTATGGTAAAAATTCCCTTGAGACTCCTTTAGAATTGGCCCTGGCCTTTGACTCTCCTGTCAGTGTGGCTTCAAGGAGCAAAGTTTGTCTTCCACATGTTGGTAAAGTACCTACCCTCAGAGTGACAGCCAGCTGCTACACTTCACCTATGCCTCTGATTTTCCACTTTCACTTTGAGGCTGAAAAATTTCATTTTATTGCCTTCTCGTGAATATATATATATATATATATATATATATATATATATATATAGTATTCATTTTATTTTTCAATATTTTTAGCTGTCTTCAGTGGGATGGTTAATAACCTAGATACATGAAAGAGTATATTTGTATTTGTTTGTCCCTGTTTTTGTTTCCTGAGTTAATGGCTCCCTTTGGGGTAATATTCTTCTGTTATCTTTGGCTCTTCTCTTCCTCTTTAAAATGTCAGTTCTCCCTGGATCACCTTTCATATTAAGATTAAATTGTTAGAGGAGCTACCTGGGGCAAGGAGTGAGGGTTGTGACTGCAGGCTTTCCCTGAGGAGACAGGGCAGGAGAGCTGTTGTGCCAGAATACAGACGTTTTTTCTTTGGAGATGCTCTACTCCTTAAAGAGGACCCCTCTTCAAGTGTAGGCTCTGAATTGGAGGGAAGAGAGGGCATCATAGACTCAGCTGTCTCATATTCACATCTTCAAGTCATTCCTTCTGTCAGCCCAGGTGTCCCACTGCATTGGAGATGAAATTTCTGGAGCCCAGTCTACTGGGTGTTACAGTCAACACTGTGGCCACCTCAGCTCCAGAGAGATCATATGACTGTGAATGGTGTGTCCCAGTTCATCCTTCACCCCTGTCTGCCTGGCAGAAACAGGTTGAAACCTCTTGTCAATGATGCTGACACTCCCAAATATGGGAAGAGATTCTGAGAAATGGGCTAACAACAATGGTAGAGCATTCCGGGGGACTATGGTGGGATGTGTGTGAAAACCATCCTTTAGTCTCTTTATCATTCCATTTCCCATAAAGTAGTATAGATATCTTTATATACATTTGAAGGTAAAACATAGGTTAGAAAAAAGTCTCAACTTGTGAAGAAAAAACAGGAAATGTTTACAACATGGGAAGTTGTAGAGAACAAAAGTTCAAAGCCTTTGAGGTTTTGAGCTCCAAGAGGTACAGAAATACCTCTGGTGGAATAGCTCATTTGGTTAGAGAGACATCTTTCTACCCAAGGTTGCGGATTTGATCTCAGATCAGGGCACATATGGAAGCAACCAATGAATGCATAAATAAGTGGAAAAACAAATATGCTTCTTTCTCTAAAAGAAAAAAATTAATACATTTAAAATATAGGTGCAGAAATAGACAGGAAATGATACAAACTCATATTGTAAAAGGGCACCAACAGGAGGTAGTGTGACAATTGTTTGCCCATTTTACAATCAAACTGCCACAACTGAATATCCTAGTTATATCCAATTGTACCTAAGTGGCTTCAATGTCGCAGCTTTATTAAATTTTAATTTACATAAAATATCAAATTCAGTGCATTCTTTAGTAGATTCAATAACCAACCAGATCTAAAATAGCATGGTTGACATGTACACATAAAGAACTATTTGACATTGAAATTGGGACTCAAAAGAACTGTTGGCCCAGAAAGGAACTCACTATAGACTGATTCATTTGCCTCTCAGCATAACCATTATGGCTTGTTGCAGTTTAGGTTCTTACAAGGGTATTTTTTGGATCACATGATCTCACATATCTAGAGGAAATAATGAACAGCATACTGATTAACAAAAACAGACTCAGAGAAGGAGAGGCAGCGATTGGACTTTCCAACCTCAGAGGGAAAGTAGGGGAGGGTGTGGGTAAGAGGAAGAGATCAACCAAGGGACTTGTGTGCATGCATATGGGCCTAGCCAGTGGCCATGGACAACAGGGGGGTAGGTGCATATATAGGGAGAGGTTTGGGATGGGAATGAGGTATAAGGACAATTATGTCATACTATAATCAATAAAAATAAATTTAAAAAATAAAAAAGAAAAGAATAAAAAATAATAATAATCAATCTTGTGAACGAATTTCCCACAAGTCTTGGTACTTGTATATATTTTGATATGTGTATTCATTTTATATTTTACTAGTGTTTATTTCTTATTTTTATTACTATTAATGTGCACAAAATGCATGCACATTAATAGGGAATTAATTAGAGGAAATATTTTATATTGCTATTTGCCCTTTCTCTATACTAGAAGTGTCAGAGATGAAAGAAAATTAATAAAATATATATGAAAATCCCCCTCCTGTCAGAGTCTGGGGCACGCTGTAGGACCTAGAGTCAAGTCCTCGCCCACCACCCACACGTGCTTCAAAAATGCAGGAGTCCCAGACCTGGCTGGCCCCACCCTCATTGGGTTAGACCAAGACCCAGCCGGCCCCACCACCATCAATCCCTTCTGAGTGTGGGGAGCAGTTTCAGGTTCCCCTTGAAGCCTTGACAAATGGAGGGCACAGCCTCAGGTCCCCCAGCCTGGCACCCGGAGTGGAGGGGGGCACAGCTTGAAGTCCCCGTCAAATCCTACTGTGTGGGGGACACAGCCTGAGGTCCTCAGCCTGGCACTGGGGTGAGGGGGAGCATATCATGAGGTCTCCTGGGCCAGTGCCAGGGTGGGGAGCATTGCCTGAGGTCCCTGTCAAACCGAGCCAGGTGGGAGGTGCAGCCTGAGGTCCCCCATCAAGCCCCACCAGGCGGGATCCATGGCCTGAGGTCCCTGTCAAGCCCTACTGGATGGGAGGCATTACATGAGGTTCCCTGTCAAACCCTGCTGGTTGTGGGGCAAGGTGTGAGTTCCCTGTTAAGACCCATGGGGCAGGGAACACAACCTGAGGTCCCTCGGTCCCTCACACTGGCCAGGAGCCATGCAGCCTCAGTTCCCTACTGTTGGGCTGTGACATTACAGTGTCCCGGCTAATTTGCATATTCCTCTCTTAACATACTAGAGGCCCAGTACATAAAATTCATGCATAGGGGTAGGAGAGTATCCCTCAGCCCAGCCTGAACTCTCTCCAACCAGGGATCCCTCAAGGTGTATCCAACTGCCCTCCCACAATCCAGAACTGCTGGCTCCCTACTGCTTACCTGCCTGCCTTCCTGATTGCCCCTAACTGCTTCTGCCTGCCAGCCTGATCACCCCCTGACCACTCCCATGACAACCTGAATAATGTCTAACTGCTTCCCTGCCAGCTTGTTGCCCCCAACTTCCCTTCACTGCTGGCCTGGTCACCCCTAACTGCCCTCCCCTGCAGGGTTGATAGCCTCCAACTGCCCTCTCTTGCAGGCCTGGTTGCTCCCAACTGCCCTCCCCTACTGGCCATCTTGTGTCCACATGGGGGCAGGATCTTTGACCACATGGGGGCAGCCATCTTATGTGTTAGAGTGATGGTCAATCTGCATATTACTCTTTAATTAGATAGGATTTTATTTTAATTTTTACCTTTTGATCCCTTTCAACCATTTCTCCCACCCACACCTCTGACAACCACAAAAACATTATCTGGATCTTTGAGCTTGGTTTGTTGTTGTTGTTGTTAATCCTCACCTGAATATATTCCTCCATTGATTTATAGAGAGAATAGAAGTGGGTAGAAACACACAGAGAGAAGCATCAATGTGAGAGGAACCATTGTTTGTTACCTCGCACACATGCCCCAACCAGCACCAGGAATACAACCTGCAACCAAGGTATATGCATTTGACTGGTTCAAACAGGACCCACCAATTCATGGTCCAACACATCAACCACTGAGTTAAACCAGCTATGCCTGAGTTTGCTTCCTTATTTTTATTTTTTATTTGTTTTACATTTCATATATAAGTGAGATCATATAGTATTTGTATTTCTCTGTTTGACATTTCACTTAGCAAATGCCCTCAGATCCATCCATATCATTCCAAATGGTAAGTTTTTATGTTCTTTGTTTGTTTGTTTGTTTGTTTTTTATGGTAGAACAATATAGGGGAGATCAGACCTGCAGGGGAGGGCAATTGGTGAAAATCAGGCCTACAGAAGAGGGCAGTTGGAGGGAACTAGGCCTGTAGGGGAGGGTATTTGGCTGGCAGTTAAGGCAGTTAGGGGTTATAGGGAAAGCAGGGGAGGGAAGTTGAGCGGGACCAGGACTGCAGGGAAGGGCAGTTGTGGGCAATCAGACCTGCAGGGGAGGACAGTTAGGGGTGACTTGGCTTGCATGGGAGGGCTGTTAGGGGCAATTGGGTGGGCAGGGGAGCAATTAGGCATGGATCAGGCTGGCAGGCAGGTGATCCCAGATTAGAGAGGGTGCAGGCTGGGCTAAGGGACATCCCCTCACCCCCCATGTATGAATTTCATGCATAGAGCCTCTATTGTCTTTATATAGGAGTTTTATTGTCAGGTTTATGTTTTTTCAAGTCTTTAATTCATTGTGATTAATTTTTGTATCTGGTGTAAAACAGTGGTCAACTTCTATTTTTTTCCGTGTGAGTGTCCAGTTTTCTCAACTTCTGTTATTGAAGAGCTTGTTGTTTTCCCATTGTATATTCTTGTCTCCTTTATCATAAATTAATTGGCCATATATGAGCAGGTTTGTGTCTGGGCTATTTTGTTTCAATGATCTATATGTATCTGTCTCTATGCCAGTATAATACTGTTTAAAATATTATTGTTTTGTAATAAAGTTTAAAATCAGGTGGAATGATGCCTCTAGCTTTTTTCTATTTCAAGATTGCTTTGGTAACTTGGAGTCTTTTGTGTTTCCATACAAGTGTGACAATTATTTGCTCTTTTTCTGGGGAAAAATGAGCAAATAATCCTCACTATAGTTTTTTCTTTACTATAATTTCATATTATTGTAATGTAAAAGAAGCAGTCATTTATACTCTATGAGTTTTACTTAGCATTTCTGTTAAAATTCATCCATGCTGGACATGTACTTTATTTTGTTCTCTTTCTTTGCTGACTAGAATTTCATAGTATGTGTATTGGTATCCTAGCACCGCTATAACAAACTGCCATAAATTGCGTGACAACTGAAACTTATTATCTCACAGTTCTGGAGTTTAGAAGTCTGAAGTCAAGGTGTCTTCTTGGCCATGCAATCACTGTGCACTCTGGGAGAGAATCCATTCTTAACTTTTTTTTTTTTTTTAGCTTATGGTGTTACCAGTAATCCTTGGTGCTCATTAACTTTGTATTACTCACTCAGGTCTCTGCCTCCATTATCACATGAGATTCTTTTCTTGTAAGGACACCAATCAAATTAGACTAAGGAACAACCCAGCTCCAGCATGACCCCATCTGAACAAGTTATACCTCCAAAGAGCGTATCTAGATAAAAGCCTAAGCGACCATCGCAACTGAACAGGCTGTGTGGGGTGACAAGGCCTGCAGAGGGGTTAGTGAGGGGCAACCAAACGACCAAGCAGCAGGCTGCATGGGGTGACCAGGCCATATGGGGCATTTGGGGGTGACCTGGCCAGAAGGGAGAAGGGGGCAGTTTGTAGGAATCTCTTTCACGGCCTGCGTAGAAAGAGTTCCAATTCAGGGTTCAGGTTCTTGAGAAGGGCCACACACAAATAAAGAGACTTGAGACTTGAAGAAATTCAACTTGGCGATATGGGGGGCCAGGCGGTAGTCCAACTCTAGTGGAGAACTACTCCTGCTCTGACCCTGCCATCCCCTTTTATTGAGGCTTTGGGGAAAACATCTCAGGCAACATAAACAGAAATTTACATGTAGCCCTTAGGCAAGAAATAACAGAAACTTACACAGGACAAAAAAGGTGGAGGCTGCTTCAGCTAACAATGTCTCAATTAAGGTTGTTGACCAGCCTTCCTGGTTTCCTGCCAACATCTCTTTTTTAGTGAAACTGAGTTATTTTCCAGCAGCAGTTGGATGTAACTAGGCTATGGGGGGGAGGGCGGGGGGAGTTGGGGGTGATCATGCCAGCAGAAGGGGGCAGTTAGGGGCGATTAAGCAGGCAGGCAGGGGAGCATTAGGAGTCAGTGGTCCCAGATGAGAAGAATATGTGACTGCCAATTTAGGGCTGACATCCTCTGAGAGGACCCAGATTAAAGAGAGTGCAGGCTGGGCTAAGGGGACCCCTCCCATGCCTCTAATTTTTAAATAAGAACACATTCTGAGGTTTCATGTTTTAAAACTTTAAAATCACTTTTTAGGGGGCACAATTTTACCCACAACAGTATGGATATACCAGAATTTGTTTAATTCACCAATTGAAGAATAGTTGGGTGCTTCCTGTGTGAACTATTATGAATATTATAATTCATAACTATTATAAATACTATAATTCACATACAAGTCTATTTATTTTTCTTAAGAAAATCCCAGAATTGGGATTTTCTTGTTTGCTTGTTTTATTTTATGAGATACTATCTATTCCTCACCCCCAACCCAAAGGTGGTAGATTTATTTATTTATTTTTTGTTAAAATCTTTATTGTTGAGGTATTACAAATGTTTCCCTTTTTTGCCTCCATTTTTCCCCATTCTACCTGGTTCCTGCCCTACCCGAGGTCTTCACAATTCTTTTGTCTGTGTCCATATGTGCATGCAAGATATTAAATTAACCTCTTCTTATTCCACCTCCTCCCTTCCCTCTGAGATTTCTCAGTCTAGTGCATGTTTCCAAGCTTCTGATTCTATTTTATTTATCAGTTTATTTTATTCATTAGATTTATTGTTCATTTATTTTATTCATAGATTCAATTAATAGATATTGCCATTTTAATGTTCATATTTTTATATTTTTATTCTTCTTCATACCCTTCAACAAATCATGTAATACTGGTTTACTGGTGATGAACTCCTTTAGATTATTTTGTTGCTGTTGTTGTTTGTGAAGCTCTGTGTCTAACCCTCAATTCTAAATGATAGCTTTCTGAGTAATTTTGGTTGTAGGTCCTTCCTATTCATCACTTTGAATATTTCTTGCCACTCTCTTCTGGCCTGCCAAAGTTTCTGTTGAGAAGTCAGATGACAATCTTTTTGGTGCTCCCTTGTAGGTAACTAACTGTTTTTCTTTTGCTGCTTTTAAGATTCTATCTTTATCTTTCATCTTTGGCATTTTAATTATTATGTATTTTTGTCTGGGCCTGTTTGGGACTCTCTGTGCTTCCTGGACTTGTAAGTCTATTTCTCTTATCAGGTAGGGGTAGTATTTTGTCATTATCTTCCAATAGGTTTTAAATATCTTGCTTTGTCTTTTCCTTCTGGCACTCCCATAATGTGATGTTGTCTGAAGTTGTAACTGTGGTTCCTTACACTATTGTTTTCTCTCTCTCTCTCTCTCTCTCTCTCTCTCTCTCTCTCTCTCTCTCTCTCTCTCTCTCTTATGATTGGGTGTTTTTTGCTTCTTCATATTCCAAATTATTTATTTCATTCTTAGAATCCTTTACTCTACTGTCAAATCCCTGTAAATTTTGCTTTATAACAGTTAGTGCATGCTTAATTTCTGACTTGTCCTTTTTCATGTCTATGACATTCTTACTAAGATCCTTGAAAGTGTCACTAAGTCTCTTGAAGTTCTCATGAAGATCTTTGAGTAACCTTATAACCATGGTTTTAAACTCTGTATTCAGTAGTTTGCTTGCTTCCATTTCTTTCACTTGTGACGTGTTTCTTTGTCTCTACATTTTGACTGTTTCCCTTTGTTTATTTATTTTAGTACGTAGAGCTTCTATGTCTCTTGAAATTTGTACTGTGGCCTTGTGAAGGAGGTATACTGTGGGGCCCAGTGGCTCAACCTCCACAGCCTCTTGAACTTGATACTCTAGGTATGCAGCTGTGTAGGCTGTGTGTACAGTCTTAAGTTGAACCTTGAATGCTGTTGGTATAACTGGGAGTAATTGATCTCCAGGCCAATTGGCTTGAGGACCAGCTGTGAATACAGTGGAAGAGAAGCTGTGCAGGAGACACCCCTATGAAATGAAATTTGCTTCATTGGGGCTGTAGTGCTCACTGAGTCTGCCCCTTGTGTATGTCACTTGTGGATGTGTCAAGCTGTAATCTGGTATGGTCTCAGGTTGTCCACCAGGTACACTGGCTCTGTGGCCACCCAACCGGAACTACAGAGAAGACTATAGATGGCTGCTACCTGTATTGGACTTGTGAAGTGCCCAGACAAGGCCCAGCTGTGAAGTAAAGCAGTAAAGCAGTCTGGTACTAGTGCTGATTCTTAGGCCTTTTTTTTTTTTTTTTTTTTTTTTTTTTGAAGGTTTAGGACATGCTGATGCCTAAAGTTGCTGCTTGTTTCAATTATTTTAGTAAAGTCCGAAGCCTGAGGGATGGAGTCTGAGTAAGGTTGTGCACTGGCCCTGTAAGAGCAACACCTGGGTCTCCAGCAGTCTCCACATCACTCAGCTGCAATCCCTGTTGGATTTTACAGCCCAAAATGATGGGTACTTCTCTTCCTAGCTTTGAAACCCTAGGCTGAGTGTCTGGTTTGGGACTGGGACCCGTTGCTGCTCATGTGGGTGTGGGGGAAGGAGGGAGGCTCTGCAGTGGTGATACCTCTTTAGATTAAAAAAGGGGCCCACATGTTTGTCGGACCAGCCCACTTCCACCTCTTCTATCAGTCTCAATGTGCTTTCTTCTTTACTTCTCTGGTCGAAGGACTTCCATTCAGTAAGCATTCAAGCAGTTCTGAATGGTGGTTGTTTTGTATTTTAGTTGTAATTTTTATGTGTTTGTGGGAGGTGGCAAGTATCTGAATTTACTTATGTCACCATCTTGGTAGCTTTTTCTATGCCTGTTTGCAATCTATGAGAGCACATCCTTGCCAACATTGATCTTGTCAGTGTTTATAACTTTAGTACTTTTAATGGGTGTGTAGCGGTAGCCTGTTATTGCTTTCCTGTGCATTTCACCAAAATTAGAAAAGTTGAGCATTTATTAATGTGCTTATTCATCACTTACATGTCTTCTTTTCATTAAAATATTTTGCTCATTACACAAATATCTTGCTATTTCAACACAATTTCTTGAAACAACTGTCTCTTCTCAGTTATATCGCTTTGGCACCTTTATTGAAAAGTCACTTGATGATTCAAATATAGATGTGTTTTGGGATCCTGTATTCTATTCCATTGATCTCTGCATTGTTCTTACACCCCTATAACATTATCTAGATTAATATGCCTTTATAGTAAATCTTGATATCAAGTACTGTAAGTCCTCCATAATGCTTTTCCTTTTAAAAAAAAAATTGTTCTGGTTATTCCATGTCTTCTGCCTTTTCTTGCAAGTTTAAAATTTTGCTCAATAATTTCTTTCAAAAATTCAGTTAGGATTTTGTTTGAGATTATAGTACCCACCAGACACCATACTTAGTTTTCATAGATCAATTCTTAGAATTCATAGATCAATTAGGGAAGAATTGCCACTTTAAATATTGAATCTTTCAATCCACAAACATTACATTTACTTAGATGTTGGTTTCCTATCACAATTTTCAATGTATACTTATGTACATCCTTTCTTAAACTTAACTTTTTTATTTTAAATTGTATTATTTAAAAAATGTAATGTTGATATTGATCTTGTATCCTGCAATTGTGTAAATTCTCTTAGCTACTGTTTTTTTTATAGTCATTAACATTTTTCTATACACATCATCATGTCATCTGCAAATAAAGAGTTTTACTTTGTTCTATCTATTGTCCTACTGCAATGGCTTGAGTCTCTGGGATAATATTGAAGAGAAGTAGTGAGAACTGACATTCTTGCCTGATGCCTAATATTAAATCTAAAACCATTAACCTGTTGCTGTTAATTATGATGGTAGAAATCATTTATTTCCCCCCTTAGGTGTCCTGAATCAGATGGAGGAAGTTCCTTTTTTTCTTAGTTTGCTAAGAGGTTTTAATTATGATTTGTTCTTATATTTTATCAAATTCTTTTTCTGGAATGGTTGAAATAATTATATATTTTTTGCAATCTGTTGATGGTTAGTAATGCTTATTATCAAACTAGAGGCCCAGTGCATGGATTTATGCACCAGTGGGCTCCCTCAATGTGGCCTGTAGGAATTGGGCCAAAACAGGCAGTCCAATGCTTCCTGCTGCTCCTCCCTGCCATTCCCACTTATCCCAGCCCCTCTGCACCTGCCATGGGCTCACTCCCTGTCAGTCCCAATCAGGAGAAGCTCATGCTGCCTCAGCTGCACTCACCATCTGTGAGCCCTGCCTCTGTCACTCATGGGTCAGCTCAGCAGCGCTCCCACTATGGGAGTGCACTGACCAGCATGGGCAGCTCTTGCATTGAGCATCTGCCAACTGGTGGTCAGTGCACATCATAGTGTCTGGTTGTTCAGTAGTTCAGTCATTCAATTGTTTGGCCCCTTAGGATTTTACATGTATAGATGTTAAACAAACTTTGGACAGATAAGATTAATCCAACTCAGTGATAATATAGTAGTTTTGTGTGCAGTGTTGGGTTTCATTTGCTAATATCTTAAAAAATATTTTTGTGTCTATTTTCATTAAGGATATTGGGCTATAGTTCTCTTTTCTTGTAATATCTGCATCTGGTTTGACTCTGTGGTATGTCTGACCTTATAAAAAAAAAATGAGATATTCTTCATTCTCTTCTATTTTCTGGGTTTGTGTTAGATTGGTACCATATGTACATTTTTTTTAGTCTGTGAAATATACCCTTGTTTTAAAAGTCCAAGTCATTTTTCAACACTGCTCCTTTATTCAGTACTATATAAGTAGATTTTGGGTTAAAAAAGAAATATTTGTTTTTCAATTCACTGTTTTTGTTTTTTTATCAATACTCTTCAGATTGTCTGAGTTCCAAGAATAGATATAAACTCTAAATATCTTTGATATTTTTCTATTATAGTTAATATTCATATTATTTTATATTAGTTTCAGGTATATAGTATATTAGTTAGACAGTGATATAATTTATAAAGTGATACCCCCAATAATTCAAGTACCAACTGGCCACCATATTTAGTTTTTACACTAAGTATTGTGAAACAGCTTTTATCCTCTCATCTATTAATTATGTTCCTTATGCTGTACTATTTAAAACTTGTGAATGATTTTGTGTTTGTATGTGGTTTAAATTCTTTTCTCACTTTTTCTAATACAAGTTATATTCACTATTATTTTGTATTGATTTTAGCTGTACAGCATATTGGTTAGGCAATCAATTTACAATGTATTCTCCCTGATATTTCCTGTACCCACCTAGCACCATACATAGTTATTCCACTATCATTGACTATATTTCCTATGCTGTACTTTACATTTTGTGAATATTTTGTAACTACCAATTTGTACTTCTTAAATCCTTCAGCTTTTTCAGCTAGTCCCCCAATCCTCATCTCCCTCTGGCAACATTTGATCTGCATTGAACCCACAAGTCTGTTTCTGTGGGTTTTTGTTTTTTTCATTTATATTAGTCGTTAGTGAAATAATGTGGTATTTGTCTTTCACTAATTAACTTATTTTACTTAGCATAATACCCTCAAGGTCCATTCATGATGCTTCAAATGATAACATTTAGTTCATTATGGACAAGTATTATTCCACTGTATATATGTATCAAGCTTTTATCTACTCATCTATTGATAGGCACTTGGGTTGCTTCCATATCTTGGCTACTGTAAATAATGCTGCAATGAGCATAGTGGTGAATATGTTCTTTTGCATTAGTGTTTTGTATTTCTTCACATATATACCCAGAAATAGAATCAATGGGTCATAAGGCAGTTTCATTTTCAATTTTTTTGAGGACCATATGAACTATTTTCCATAGAGGTTGGACTAATCTACATTCACAAAGTACATTCACACCAACAGTTGATGAGAGTTCTCTTTTCTTCACATTCTCACCAACACTTGCTTTTTATTGATTTATTAATGACTAGAGAACCATTGAACAAAATTCATACATGGGTAGGGACTCAGTGGCTACCGGCTGCCGGCCAGGGCCTTCTTTGTTCCACATTACACCCTGTGATCAAGGCATGTCATAGCAAGCAATGGAACTCCCTGTTGGCGAAACACCCAAGGGAACACTTGGCATAGTAGCCTTTTATTTATATATATAGACTAGGGGCCCAGTGCATGAAATTCGTACACTGTAAATGGGTCGCTCAACCCAGCCTGCCCTTTCTCACATACTGGGAGCCCTCGGTGGATGTCCTACTGATTGCTTAAGCCTGCTCCCTATTGGGAGCAGACCTAAGCCACAGTCTGGCCTCCTTTTACTTGAGGCAACTGGGCTAATCAAGGGAAGGCTCCAGCCCATCATCCCACTGCTACAGCCACTGCCAGTCACCAAAGCCACCAAGGTATTTTTCTAATACAAGTTACATTCTCTAGTCCCTTCACCATGAAAAAATGGCAACTTTCTTTAAACATTTTAAAAATGTGTCTTTCATAGGATATGACATTTCTTTATTTTTCTTTTTATTCTCACCTGAGGATATGTTTCCATTGATATTTTCCCCTTCCCTCCAATCCCAAACTCAGCCTCTTCCCACCAAAAGCCTCCGCCCCAGGCTTTAGTCTTGGGAAGGGGTTCCTCACCTCCCCACACCTCCAATCACAGGCTCAATGTATGTGTGCAAATTAACAACCATCTTTGTTGGGTTAATTTGCATACTCACTCTGATTGGCTTTGGGTGTAACAAAGGTACCGTCACTTTACATGTTTCTCTATTATTAGGTAATACTAGAGGCCTGGTGCACAAAATTTGTGCACAAGTGGGGGCCTTCTGCACCTTCTTGCAATGGTGGACCCCTAAGAGGATATCCTACTAGCAATCAAAATCCCTCTCACAATCTGGGACCAGTGGCTTCTAACCTTTCGCCTGCCTGCCTGCCTGTTCACCCCTAACCACTTTGCCTGCCTGCTTCAGATGCCAGCACTAGCCACACTCTGTGCCAGGCCCGATTGCTTGGCACCATCCGCAGGTGCAAGCGGTAGCTGCCAGCCCCAATCACCCCTCATGACTTCTCTACCTCCCCCTGCTCCTGAGGTGAGATCAGGGCCAGTAGCCTCCTTTTACATCCCCTGCCGGCAACAGCCCCACTCACACCTGCTGCTGGCACTGGCCCAAATTGCTGCACACTTTCAGTGGGTGAGAGCGGGGCTGCTGGCAGACAGGGGACCAGGGCTGCAGGAGGAGGGGCTGGGCCAGGATACGGAGAATAGGCTGAGACCCACTCCTGTGCCTACTGCAGACTCACAGCCCACCGTTCCCTTCAATATGCACAAATTTGTGCACTGGGCCCCTAGTGAAAAATAAAAATAGAATGAAGAAAATATAATTTGAAAAAATTAAATAAAAACAAAAAATAAATAAATGTTTAATAAAAGATAAAAAAATAAAATTTAAAAGTGAAAAGTCATTAATTTCAGCCAAGTTTTAAGGCCCATGAGGGCTGTTTTAAGAGCATACTCTTCTGTTGTATCTGCTACTTCTCAGTTTCCTGTTATGTAGTCAGTACCATGCTGGTGTTCCAAGAGATCCACCACTACTCTGTGTGTATCTCCATAGTCTTAACTGCAAGCAGGCAGGACCAATCTGCTCCGTTAGCCTGTCTTTCTCCTGTCAATCTTAATCTTTCAATCACTTGTTTCTGACAGGTAGGGAGGTTGCTGCATTGCTTTCTGGGATTGAACAGCCTCCCTTGAACCCAGTCCCTGTGCGCTCTTCAGAGATATTCAAATTTTTTGTGTCCTTTGTACTACTCAGGATGTAGTTTTGTAGGCTCTATTGGCTTTTTTTGAGACTGCTGAGAGGAACTGGTTTTTCAGGAGAAAAATGGCTGCTTAGGTCCATAGAGTCAGGAATGTCCCAGAGCCAGACTCCCTGTCATCTCCCTGACCCACTCTCCTCCATAATCTCTCCTCAGACTCCACAACTCCATACCTTCACCTGCACCGCAGTCATTGGTGAGTGTTTGTATTTGAAAGGTCCTATGAATTTGGTTTAGTGAATAAATGCAAAGACTAAACAGAGTCAAACCAACCACACATCTGCTAGTTTTTCTTCCCCCAGCAATGCATGGCTTGGGCAGTTCTTCAGGATGCCCCTCTGGACTCAGCCTCTTGTGGCTGTGGACTTAGATCTAGAATTCACTTCCTCCAGCAGCTCTGTGGACTTCCTTTCCACAGATAGATGTTATGCTGTCACTAAGGGATGTGGACTTGGTGCCATGCAGCTTCCTTCTGACTCCCTTAGCTCCATGGTATCACGGCTTTCTCCAGCCCAAATCCCCAATCCTTCTGTTCTCCAGGCATCCTCTGCCCTTCCAGGCTGTGAGCTGTCTCATCAGCTTTCACCAATTCCAAATGGATGTTATTTGATTTAAATGTTCCTTCTATCTGCTCTGGAATAAGGCTCTGGACACTGCCTATTCTGTTTCCTTTTTTTTTTTTCTTCTGAAGTATTCTTTTTCCATTGATCTTCTGTAGAGAGTGGAAGGGAGGAAGGGAGGTAGATAGATGATAGATAGAGAGGGAGAGGGAGAGGGAGAGGGAGCGGGAAAGGGAGAGGGAGAGGGAAAGGGAGAGGGAGAGGAAGAGGGATAAGAAGAAGAAGAAGAAGAAGAAGAAGAAGAAGAAGAAGAAGAAGAAGAAGAAGAAGAAGAAGCAGCGAAAGAAAGAAAGAAAGAAAAAAAGAAAGAAAGAAAGAAGAAAGAAAGAAAGAAAGAAAGAAAGAAAGAAAGAAAGAAAGAAAGAAAGAAAGAGAGAGAGAGAGAGAGAGAGAGAGAGGGAGGGAGGGAGGGAGGGAGGGAGGGAAGGAGGGAGGGGGGGGGAGGGAGGGAGGGAGGAAGGAAGGAAGGAAGGAAGGAAGGAAGGAAGGAAGGAAGGAAATAAGACAAACAATAAACAGGAGAGAAAAACATGGATCGGTTGCTTCACTCACATCCCTCCACTGGAGCCAGGGATTAAACCTGCAACACACGTATGTGCCCTTGAACATGAATCACACTCACTAACCTTTGCTGTGTGGGCCAATGGCAGAGTTCTATGCCATTTTTATATTTGCTATTTCTTTGTTGAAGTTCTCACTAATTCCTTGAGCACCTTTATAACCATTGTTTTGAACTTTGTATCTGGTGCCTGGCTTGCCTCCATTTCATTTTTTTTTTTTCTGGTTATTTCTCCTGTTCTTTTGTTTGGGGCATGTTTCTTTGTTTCCTGGCTTTGACTTCCCCTCTGTATTTGAGTCTATGTATTAGGTAAATCTTTGTCTCCCAGTCTTGGTATGGTGAACTTATGTATTAGATGTGTTCTGGGATTTAGTGGCAGAGTCTTCCTGAGCACCTGAGATAGATCTTCCCTATGTAGAATATGTGAGCCTGCCTTGTAGTGGAGTCTTGCTTGGGTGTGGTTGATCCTCAGGCTCGTTGGGAATCAACCACAATCACAGTGTATGAGCTATTGTGATGGAGCTAACTTTGGAAAGCAGAATTTGCTCCAGTAATATCTGCTGTCTCCCAAGTTCTCCTTTTAGGTGTGTTAATTGTGGAGCTAATTGGGCCATGCTCTTATGTGGTCTGAACCCATAGGTGTGTTGCTTCTGGAGTCTATTGGAAGGCAATCTGATGTAGGACCTGCCTGTGACTAACCCTAAGCTACCTGTTTGTAGCTGCAAAGAGATTCACAGTCTGTGGCTGCTCTTTTGGGCCTGGATGTGTGTGAAAGGGGCCAAGCTGTACACCAAGGCTAGCTTCTACCAGCAGTAAGCACAGAGGCAGATCAACAAAAGGCAAAAGGTTGTTTTGTATCAGGGGTAATGAATCTGCCAAGGACCATGTGCATATTTATAACATCAATCATGGGCCATACAAAATTATCAACTTATAAATTAGTCTGCTATTTTTTGGTGAAATATCTAATTAACTCACCCCTAATGCCATGGAAGGATTAGACCAAATGATTCCATGGGCCTTACATGGCCCATGGGCAGATATTCCTCAGCCATGTTTTAATGATAAAGTGGGCCTGTCTCTTACAAGAGCAAGTTGGAGCAGCTCCTTCCCTAACTTCCTCTTCCCTCCTTCCCTTCAATGTCCTTGCTTAACTTTGCCTTCAAAGTTAGAAAAGGGAGGAAGACATAGGTTTTCCAGGTAAAGGAATAAGGGTGTTTGTGTGTGTGTTGTGGGGAAAGGGAGGAAAATGTTGGATTTGTGGCAGAAGGAACCTTTCCCTGGATTTATATCATAAACCTTCCAGCAAACTTGCGCTCAGCATATGCTTCCCATTGCTTTCTGTTTTCTGCCTCTGCTAATTTTAGGCTGTAATTCATTATAAAAGCTTAGCTCTTCAAATTAGTTCCTCTTTCAGAGACTTCTGTTTGCTGAGGTTGGGCAGCAGACCCTGAGCGATGGAAGAATGATGACTCAGATACACATTTCTGTGAAAGAGAGGGCTAAGACCTGTCAGTATGGCCAACATCAACAAATCAACAAACGACAAGTGTTGGTGAGGTTGTGGAGAAAAAGGAACCCTTGTGTACTGCTGGTGGGAATGCAGACTGGTGCAACCACTGTGGAGAACAGTGTGGAGTTTCCTCAAAAAACTGAAAATGGAACTCCCATTTGACCCAGTAATCCCACTCCTAGGAATATATCCCAAGAAACTAGAAACACCAATCAGAAAGGATATATGCACCCTTATGTTCATAGCAGCACAATCTACAATAGCTAGAATTTGGAACAGCCTAGGTGCCCATCAGCAGATGATTGGATCAAAGAACTGTGGTACATCTACACAATGGAATACTATGCTGCCATAAAATAGAAGGAATTCTCATCATTTGGCAGCAACCTGGATGGAATTGGAGAACATCATGCTGAGTGAAATAAGACAGTCAATGAAAGAGAAATACCACATGACCTCACTCATTTATGGATAATAAAGAACATTATAAACTGATGAACCAAAAGATAGATATAGAGACAGTAAAGCAACAAGCAGACTGTCAAATTACAGCTGGGAGGGTAGGGAGATCTGGGGGAGATAATAGATCAACTGAAGGACTTGTATACATGCATATAAGTACAACCAATGGACACAAAACTCTGGGGAGGGAGGGGTATGTATGGGAGGGGGGGGCAATGTTAAAATATGTACACAGATAATAATTTAATAAAAAATAATGTAAAAAAAAGAAAGAAAGAAGGAAAGAAAGAAAGAAAGAAAGAAAGAAAGAAAGAAGAAAGAAAGAAAGAAAGAAAGAAAGAAAGAAAGAAAGAAAGAAAGGAAGGAAGGAAGGAAAAAAGAAAGAAAGAAAGAAAGAAAGAGGGCTAAAAACTGTAGAGAGAAGCCTGAGAAGGCACATGGACATTCTTTTCATTCTTATCAGCTGAGCCCAAGGGCACTGGCAGAATCCTGTTATCAGTACTGATTTCTTATCTTTATCCATGTGCTTGGAATGAGGAATAAATAGGACCTTGACTTACCCAGATCTTGATATACTAAATCTTGTACCAAAAATGAGTAGCTTACCAAGATCTTGATGAATAGGATCTGGGCACACCCGAAACTCCTTTTGACCTTAAAAATCTCCTTTGGAAACCAATAAACATGTTGTCTGTGGTGAGAGTGACTGTTTTTTCATCAGAGAGATGGCACCCACCTAGCGCTCAGCTTTATGAATCTATTTCTGCCTCTTGTCTCTTTCTCTGATTTCTTCATCCCCAGCTCCTCCACTCAGGAACCTGTTGTTTTTCCGTGCAGGATGGGGAAAACAGAAAAGATACCCACCACAAAGGACTGCTTGACTATAGGGACCAAACAGCCCCTTTCACCTGCCTCCTTAGATTTTTATTGTAACAACAACTTGAGCTAAAATTAACTCTTAGATACTATCAGTAAGATAAGCATACTTGAAAAGACACATGCCTCTGCAGTGTCCTTTAAGCAAGGACATCTGAAGACTAAGCATAAAGATTCCAATAAACATCCAAGGCTAAGACTTTTCAACTAAGTCCCATACTTCCTCATAGCTGGTCAGAGAATATTTGTACAAGTACCAGCAATTCCTTTCACCACCTATAGGATTTCTAAATTAATTTTAAGCTTTCCAGGATAGAGTAGCATGAGCAGACAGAATTAGCTCTGAGGGCAGCTGGTGGGTGAAGAGTACTAGGAAGTATAATAAACATAGCTCTGTGTATCCCTCCTTTGAATCCCATCACCAACATAGACTTTGTGACAGAAGCTGATATGTATAAATTCTGTGAATTCTCTTCCCAGTTTACAGGAAGTTGTTTTCCATTCCCTATTCTTTTTTTAAATATATTTTATTGATTTTTTACAAATAGGAAGAGAGAGGGATAGAGAGCTAGAAACACTGATAAAAGAGAATCATCGATCAGCTGCCTCTTGCACACCCCCTACTGGGGATGTGCCCGCAACCAAGTTACATGCCCTTGATCAGAATCGAACCTGAGACCTTTCAGTCTGCAGGCCAAGTCTCTATCCACTGAGCCAAACTAATTTCGGCTATTCCCTATTCTTAAGAGAAAAGACATAACTCTTTTTTAGAAAGGAGTTTGCCTTTCTCATAGTATTTCAAGTATATTTTATTTCTCATATATTTTATGGCTTGTGATGAGATGAACCTGTCCTTAACAATTAACATTTTCAGCCTGTTGCAGGCATACTTTGCTCCAATGTGAGTTTCTCAAACAGATTTCCCTATTGCTAAATGTTTTTAGGTAGCAAGGATAAAAGGTATTTAAAATGTAATAATATATTTGTATGACTCTAAACATTGATAAATAAGGAGAGTATAATATTTTTCAGAGATGTATGCTGGACATAAAGATCTGAAAGGAAGTAAGAATCAGGAATATTTTTGATGAATTTATTTGTTTAACAAATAGTTATTGAGAACCCCTCTATGTACAGTATTGTGTTTGTTCCAGGTAATAAGAGAAATGCAAGACACAGTTGGTCCTATCATCATCACAAAGCTCAGAACCTAAAGGGGCATAGGAAAAAAAAAAAAAAAGCAAACCGCTTCTTTTATAGTACGTGTTCTGTAGGAACCCTTGGGAATGCGATTAGAGCAAATGGCAAGTTGTTTTTGGTGATGTTGTTTGGGGAAGAATCATTGAAGGGAATAAAAAAATAAAATTTAGTTTTAAAGTAGGACTTGATTATAGAGGAGAAAAAGAATTGGAGATGAAATGATTGGTTAGGAGTTTTAATCATGGCAAACAAATAAAAGTGGCTTGGCTTATCATGAAGTGGGGAAAATGGATCATTTTGCATGTTTTGGAGGTAGAATCTATAGGAGTTGATGGTAGACTGATGAGCAAGTGAGGAAAGAGGAGATGCAGATAACTCTAAGATTCTGTAGCAGCCACTGGCTGGATGGTGATGGCATCTACCTAAATGGGAGTAGAATCATTTACATAGTCTGGAGTTTGGGGTTGGGAGATGGTCAAAGGCTCTATTTTTGTAAAGTTCTGTTTGAGATGCCCATGAATTTGCCCAATGGAGAAGTTGAATGGGATATAAAATTTCAAAATTCTGAGGAGGGTCTGGGCTATGAGGACATACAGATGGTATTCAAAGCAATAATTTACTGAATGGATGGGGCAGGGCACCCAGAACCAGAGCTGAGAAAGCACATAAAATATGTTTGTGTAGAGAAGAAGCAACAAGTGAAAATGAAACTGACAATGGGGAGGTGAGAAGTGTTGGGAAATAGGGAAAGTTAAGTGAAGTAGCAAGTTTATGGAAAATAAAATTAAAAAAAACTGTTGGCTGCATGAGGTTATGGTTTTCAGTTACTCTCCATTTCCCTAAAATGAATTCTGTTTCTTATCTACAGAAATTTAAACCACAATGGCAGCTCAATTGGACATTACTCCTTCCAACTTCAGTGAACCCAGGACCGGCCATGGTGAGAGGGTGCTTGGGTTCCCTAGGCCAGATGGGATGGAGGGAACCTGGCAGTGAGATCTCCTGTCCTCTTTGCTAGTCCCCATCTGAGCAAAAACAAACAAAATATTTCCAACCTTATTTTATAATTTCTCTTAATTGACTCAGCTCTTGCTTTCTCACAGTCTTCTGCACTGTCTCCTCATGAACTGGATAAACTCTAGAGCAGTGGTTCTCAACCTTTCTAATGCCGCAGCTCTTTAATTCAGTTCATCATGTTATGGTGACCCCAAACCATAAAATTATTATGGTGACCCCAAACCATAACCTTTGGGTTGAGACTCCTTTAACAGGGGTCACCTAAGACCATCAAAAAACACAGATATTTACATTATGATTCATAACAGTAGTAAAATTACAGTTATGAAGTAGCAACAAAAATAGTTTTATTGTTAGGGGTCACCACAACATGATGAATTGTACAAAAGGGCCATAGCATTAGAAAGGTTGAGAACACTGCTCTAAAGGAAGAGAGGTTAAAGTATCCTGATTGATCCCAGGCTGATGAGGTTTCTTATTCCCTAAATCCTATGATATGGACACATCAGAAGGGCCAGAGGTAGCCTCTCTAGCTGTTTTCTATCACTCTCTTCACCCTGAGAGAGGACTGGGAAAGAGGAACATGAGAGGAATTTATTTATTCAGGTCTCTTAATTCTTGTGGGGAGCTGCCCTGAATGCAGGGATCCTATATGCCTGAATGCAGGCATGGGTGTAGGAAACAGCTCTCCATTTGACCCCCTTTCCATTAACCTAAGTGGAAAGTTATTACTACGCCTAGGAATACTGCTAACTGCAGATGTCTTTGCTTTAGGGTAAAACAATTGATAGGAGCCTGCTGACGCAGAAGGAGCTGCGAGTTAAGAGGAAGATAGGTGGTTGTAAAAGGTCAGGTGGTTGTAAAAGGTCAGGTGCTGAAGGAACTTATCTGTACAGGAACTCATTTTGGTAGCATGATTGCCTGAAATAAATATTTCCTCCTTCAGAATTATATTTAAAGGTTGGAAAAATAAAATTCGCGGCAGCAGACCTCGGGTCTGAGCCCTCCCGACTCCATCTGTTCTTGTCTGTCTTTTTCTTATCCTCACCCCCTCATTCAGGTACTGTTCATTGCCAGCAGGTTCCGGCAAATTCCCAGGCTTCTGGAGGTCTCGCTACCAACAAATTCAATAGACTGGCTAACTAAGTTGCTCACACATCCTCTTTTTACTCCCTTATCTACAGAAATCAACAATATCAGTAGAACTTTTGTTGATTTGGCACCACACTACACCACACCACAATTTAGTTCCCTAACACCTCAACTATTTCTTTGGCAATCAATTTGGTATATAGCTGGGCAGTCCTTGGATTTACAAAACTGGGCTCATCTCAGCCAGACATGCTTATGCACCAGAGTAAGCTGGTGATTAAGTACACAACTGGATAATCATTCTAGCTAATAAAAGAGTAATATGCAAATTGCCTGTCACTCCAACACTCAAGATGTCTGCCCCTATGTGGTCAAAGATAGCTGCACCCCTGTGGGCACAAGATGCCTAACACAAGATGGCCTCCAGGGAAGGACAGTTGGGGCCAATCAGGCCAGCAGGGGAGGGCAGTTAGGGGTGACCAGGCCAACAGAGGATGGCAGTGGGGGGTGACTAGGTCGGCTTAGGAGGGAAGTTGGTGTGACCAGGCCAGCAGGGGAAGGCAGAGAGGAGGGACCAGGCATGCAGGGAAGGACTTTTGGGGGGAACCCAGTTTTGCAGCAAAGGGTAGTTGGAGATGACTGGGCCAGCAGGGGAGGACAGTTGGGGGCATTCAGGCCAGCAGGGAAGGGCAGTTAGGGGTGACCAAGCCAGGAGAGGAGGGCAGTTTGGGGTGACCAGGCCTGCAGAGCAGGGCAGTTGAGGATCATCAGGCCAGCAGAGGAGAGCAGTGGGGTAAGCAGGTCGGCAGAGGATGGTGGTTGGCAGACACCAGGCCGCAAGGGATGACAGTAGTAGGGGACCAGGCCTATAGATAAGGACAGTTGGGAGGACCAGGCCTGCATGGGAGGGCAGTTGTGAGATATCAGGCCTTATGAGGAGGGCAGCTGGGGGAGACCAGGCCAGCAAGGGAGGGCAGTTGGGGGTGATCAGACTGGCAAGGAGTCCCAAAGAGGTTGCAGGCTGGACTGAGGCACAAACACCCCCTTGGATGAATTTTGTGCACCGGGCTTCTAGTTCTTTAGATAAAATTTATTGATGTAACATTGGTTAATAACTTTATATAAGTTTCAGGTATAAAATTTTATAATATGTCATTTGTGTATTACTTTCTCTACTCACCACCCAAAATTTTGTCTCCTTCCATTACCATATATTTTACTTACTCTCTTTACCTCTTTAACATCTTCCCTCCCCTCATTCCTTCTGGTAACCACCATATTGTTGCTTGAAACTATGAGTTTCTTTGTTCCCTTATTGTTTTCTATATTATATTCTATATGTGAGTGAAATAATTTAGTTCTTGTACTTTGTTCATCTGACTTATTTTGCTTAGCATAATACTTTCAAGATCCAGCAACTGAGAACTTTTGAAATGGATAGCTCCATGGCCATATCTGGTAGTTAGAAGACTCTTGGGCAGGCTAGGATGATAGGCATAACCAGTCTTTTTGTCCTTCATCATCAATCTGTTGCAGGGTTCTGAAGAACAAGAGACAGGGAGCCACAGTGCATCAGCAAGTTTAGAGTCTACTAGCATCATGAGTTTACTGCTCTATTATTTAGAGCAAGTCACAGGGACCACCCAGATGCAAGGGGTGAAGAAACAGACTCAGAGCCTTGTGGGAGGCCCTGGAGATCAACATGATAAAGAAGCAGCTGTACAGAAATTAGATTATTTCATGGTTATATTTCAGTCTATCACACAAACTGCCAGCATTGACAAATGGTTGCAGTGTTGGAACTGGCCTTTGATTACTTTTCATTTTATCTCCCATGATTTTCCTACTTGTCTCTGAATGACCAACTAATGGCATCCAGATAGCCTTCGGTTGGAGTCTTACACTGTGGTGCTAACTAAATAATACTTTGAACTCCCATCTGCATTTTATCTTCATCTTAACCATCATATAGCTACGGCTCTCAGGTTCTGGAAATATACTTCTATCACCCCAGAATTCTGGTTATCAAAAGCAGGATACTCTGCCTTAGGAATGGTTTTTCTAATCTCTCTTTGTTTGATTTATATATATTTTTTAAAATCACTCCAATGTACAGAATAGAAAAAGAGAGAATAATGGAAATAAAGACATAGTTTAGGGGGTTGCTGACTCATGGAAGGTGATGGTAGTTTGGGCTAGTGTGATGGTCTTCAAAATGGAGAGAAGTGGTCGGATTTGTGGATGGAGCCAGGAGAACTTGCCAATGGGTTAGGTCTGGAAAATAAGAGGAATAGAGGAATCTAGGGAGATTCCTAGTTTAGTTTGAGAAACTGGGTAAATGGTGATGATATCTCTGAAAAACAAAATGAAGTTTACAATTATGTCAGCGATATTGTCACTTTGGTGATGGATGCATCAACTCAAAGCAGAGACAGGTGGTTGTAAAACAGGATTCCTCCTATAGGAATCAGTCTTATTCAGAGGCTATACTGACAGACTCTTCCTGTAGGGAGAAACAGGTTCTCAGATGTGCTTGTCACTTGACCTCTATGGTCCTGGTCTATGCTCAACAAATCCTGATAACTTCAACTTTATAAACACATGAAAGAGATAAGCAGGTAATTACTGACTAGAAAGATGGAAAGAGATATGAAGATGATTTAACATAGTGATCTCTAAACATCATTCAGGTGATAGGCTATGCTATTCTGTTATTAACTTCCAGGTAACCTAAGAAACAGACATGTTTAACCAAGTGAAATTAAAAAAGTGTATACCAATACTACTCTGTATGAGTTGTTATTACTATTATTTATGTATCAATGGATTTTAGAGTAACTCCAGAGAACTGTCACTACTTTCTGGTTAGAAGTCTTATAAATATTAATTTAAGATAGGAAACTTCATTAGATTTCCTCATTAAGGGAATAATTTAAAAGTATGGTATTCTATTCTCCTTTGCTTCGGAATCCCTGAGAGATGGCTGCATACGTAAAATATAAAGAAATACTTTGCCTTTCTCCAAATGTGCCATTTTTCCCCTGCAAGGGTGGGATGGCTTGACTCACCCACCTACCTGGCTTCTTGATGGGAAAAATAAATGTCCCATTTTAGATATAAATTGGGGGAAGGAGACCTTCCATTGTGATGTCCCAAAGTCAGATTTTGTGTTACTTTCTACATTTTACCTTATGAGGAACAGTTACTACCAGCAGCTCAGAATTCTCCAAAGGTCAGAGAGAAAAGCCCAAGAGACTCCTTAGAAGTTATGAGCATTCCCCAAATAATGTCGGTGGTCTTGATCTGGCATTTGGAAGGGTTCTGGAAACCTAGAGAAAGGGTTGTGCATAAATTAATAATGAGTCCAGAGACAAAACATAATTTTGAAAGGCATTTGTGGGGAAAAAGGGGAGGCAGAGGAGCTTGGCTGAAGAAACCAAGTTCTCCTTGTCTTAGAAGAACTTGTCCTATGGCAAGGTGGAGATGTATACATACATCAAATGGTAGGGTTTCATTCAGAATCCATTGTCAGAATTGGAGAGTTACCTCCAGCTGTTCAGGTGTTTAGCCAGGAGTAGGGAATAACATGTAGATTAAGATGCCCTTAGAAGTCTGGCAGTAAACAATCAATTTAATGCATCCTTTTCAGATTTGTGGAAATGCTTTTAGCCATTCCCAACAGGCTATAACATATGTGACTCAGCCCTTGTTGAGTCTCCAAGTTCCATCAATCTTTGATAAAACTCTTGCAGTTATGACATACTGGAACTGGCTTCTGGCATCCAAGTCCTGCAGTAGGGAGGTGAGGCCCATGGGTTCTACAGACCACCTATGTGTGAAGAGGTGGCTCACTGACAGGACACTAGTGGACAATAGAGAAAAACCAGTGGGTGAGGCACTTGCAGTGGGAAATGTTGGAAGTCAATCTTAATGCTATGGTTTTGTTTCCTGATGTCCTAGGGTTTGGAAACCACAATCCCAGAGATTCACAACTGCTACTTGTCTTAGTGGGTAAGACTGGAGCAGGAAAAAGTGCCACCGGGAAGAACATCCTTGGAAAGAAAGCATTTTATTCAGAAATGGCAGCAAAATCCATCACCAAGGTCTGTCAGAAAGACAGCAGCACATGGAATGGGAGAGAAATTGTTGTTGTGGATACACATGGCATTTTCGACACCAAGGTATAGGATGCTGACACACAAAGGGAGATTGCTAATTGCATCCTTTTGAACACCCCTGGGCCTCACGCTGTGATCCTGGTGGTCCCACTGGGCCGGTACTCAAAGGAAGAACAAAGGGATGTGGAGAAGATGCTACCAATGTTTGGACCCAAAGCTAGGAGATACATTTTTATCTTATTCACCCAGAAAGATGAATTGGAAGGCATGGAGTTCCATGATTACTTAAAGGAAGCTCAACAAGGCATTCAAGATTTGATGGAGCAGTTCAAGGATCATCACTGTGAATTTAACAATAAGGAGACGGGCTGAACAGATGGCTCAGAGGACACAGCTGCTGGGATTGGTCTAGTTCATAGTGATGGGGAACAAGGGGGGATGCTATACTGCTATGATGTACCAAAAATCTGAGATGGAGATTCAGAAACAAATTCAAATGATACAGGAACAATTTAGAGCAGAGCTGGAAAGAGAGAAGAGGCAGTTAATTGCGGAGTATGAAGAGAAAATCAGAAAGCTGGAGGATAAACTGGAGCAAGAAAAGAGAAAGGTAGAAATGGAGATGGAATTGGCAGAAAGGGAGAGTTGCTGTGTTTTAAGGCAGCAAAATGCCAGAGGTGAAGCGGAAAGTCAGAAAAAGATGCTTGACATAATATTGAGAGCATTGGAGTTTACTTCGCTTTTTTCTCATTTCTGTTCAAGGAAGATTAAGCTTAATGAAAATCTGTCTATGTTTCCTGCATATTTTCAAGTGTTCCTTCCCCATATTTTCATTCCTCAAAATCTGTTTCTATCTCTCACACTCTCAGGACTGGGTGACAACGTTTCTTGTTGTCAATTAGTATATATTTTATTTATTCTACAGGGAGAGACACATTCTCAATTTGCAAAGTAGAAATTGTGGATAACCCCTATCTACTGAGCTCTTTCTCAGAAATAGAGAAGGGGAATGAATGAGAAAAAAAGATGGTGACTCCAAGCTTTTTGCATTTATTGCTAGTAACCATTTCTCCTCTAAATTCTTTCTAGATTGGTGCACAATCTCCACCTGTGGCTTCTACTTCATACTTTTACCTTTGGAATGACAATGATCATTTTATCTAGTTGTTAGGTAAATCAAGGATTTACATTAGGTAATGGATAGCTAGAGATGCTTATAGAATTCTATCTAAATGACCATAAATTTATTGAATTACATTCTTATGGAAAGACTGAAATTGTTTCTTATCATCTGCCCACTGAAGAGAAAAGATTTGTCTGAAAAACAGATTTCTCAGAATTCAACTAAGTGAAATGTCAGGAAGAGTGAAAGTCAGATTCAACAGCTAAGAAAATAATGTTCAGTACATCCAGATGTTTCTCTTGATAGTCTTTGAGCAACATGCATGTAGCCACTTTACTGAATAACTGGTTCTGTTCTTTTCTTGTGACACCCACTGTTGCCAACACACTGCCATCACTCCACACATTGATTCCTTACTGCTAGTTGGGTCATCCCCACAATTTCCCCCACCCTTTCAATTGTTTGTTCATTGTTACTACAATAAAACTTTTCTATTCTCTCGTATTTGCGCAAAAGTGGAATTTTTTATCTTGGAAAATACCCCTAATACTTCTTGTAAAAACACTGAGATGAATTTCACTTTTTGGTAATGCCAAGATGATTTTTGGAGTTTGGCTTGGTCTACGGTCTACCCCTAAGACCTTTCTTGTTTCTCTTGAAAATGTGAACCATGTTCTTAACCCCTCTTCCCAGAAAAGACCACATTCTCCTTAGATTCATTCATTATTTCCTGAAAGAAATTATGTGTAACCGAGGTTTCTGAAAACTATGTGGGCTGTCTGGTAAAATAATAACAATAATAATAATAACCTTTAGATTTCAAAATGGCAGCATTAAGTAGAAGATACACTGACATTCTCCCAGGATCAAACGGAAGTACAACTAAAAAACACAGAAACAACATCCTGAATAATCAACTATTCACTAGCTGGAGACTATGTTGATAACCAAGGATGGAAAGTGGAGACTCCATCAAGCCTGATAGAAAGTGTGAAATCATGAGAAGGCTGGCGTGGCTCCCACAGACTGAAACTGAAGATACTTCAGCTGTGAGGGTTCCTCAGCTGAGAACTCTGTAGTCTAAATCCCAAGCTGGGCCCCTCACCCACAGCACCAGAACTGAGAAAGGTGCCCACATAACAACAGGTTGTGTAAAGCAGTGGGTTTTCTCTCTGTCAGGGAAAGGCAGCTGGAAATTCAGGTATCCTATTATAGGACCAACATGCAAAATTTTATGTGAAGCCACTCACCGTGGGCTCTGCCAAGGGGAGGGTTGAGTTGACTATAGCCTTGTGAACAGAATCCAGGTTTGGGATAAGAGCTCATAAGGCAGCTGTCATGGTTTCCTGTGCTGAGTCATTCCCTCATACTGCAGAGGACATCTTTCTCAGGTAGACATTTACCATCCAGGCAGCTTTTTCCTAATGTGGGGGGAGAGGGGGCAAGCAATTGCCCTACCCTGTTGGAAAACCTCTCCCCCAACCCTGGAGTCAATAGCCTGAAACTAATCAAGATTGAATAATGATCAAAAGAACAAAAATGGAGGCAGAGTACATGGATGCTACATGTACATGCTCGCAGGAACAAACTGGAATTTCAACTAAAATATAGGAAAACTTATGACATCTGAGGACTGAAAGTAGAGACCATATAGAGACTGGTAGGAGGGGTGTAGGCTTGAAAGGGCTGGCGAAGCACCCACAGACAGCAACTGAAGTCCAGAAAGATATGTCAGCTATGGGGAGTTGTCAATGAAAACTTGGGGATCTAAACCCCAAGCTGGTCTCCCCAGCAGAGAGCACTACAACTGAGAGGATACTCACATAACATCTGGCTGTGAAAAGCAGCAGGGTTGCTGTCTGCCAGGGGTGACTACTGAAAATTCAGACACCCTCTTAAATGGCCAATGCGCAGAATTCCCTGTGGGGCCACCAACCCTGTGGTCTGGCAGAGGGAGGGCAGAGTGGGCTGAAACTGTTTGATCTGAAGCCATGATTGGTGGTTGGGGGTTATAGTTCACATGTTAGACATCCCCAGTTTTCTGTGCTGAGTCATTCCCTTACACAGCAGAGGAAATCTTTCTGACACATACATTTGCCTTGCCTGGGGGAAGACAGTTGAGCCACTCTATTGGAAAATACCTTTCCCTGAAGCCATTTATGAGATTAAAAATAGCCATTAGCCTCCAGGCAAAAGCCTCTGTTACACCCAGTTGCAAAACATTCTCACCACACCGTAGGACAATTTCTTGGGGCCATTCAAGTTGGAATCCTATCATCTGTAGGCAGAGGTGGTCCCTGGAGGCTTTGAGACTTTGCCTGATCTAGTGTTTGACAATGTCCTACACTAGAGATTGAGGGGCATAGAGGATCTACCTAATTCATAGTGACAAATGCAGACAGCCAAATGAGGAGACATAGAAACAACCCCCAAATGAAAGAACAAGAGACGTTTCTAGAAGAGGAGATAAATGAAGCAGAGATAAGAAATTTATCTGAGGTAATGGCTCCTTGTGCCACTTGTAGTCCAGGTGGTTAAGCATGGTGAGCACAAACAGCTGTGCAGGGCTCACACACAGCACTAACGCCTTCCTATGGAACATCTTCATTCTGAGCAGTGACAAGGGCCAGCAACAGCTGGACACTAGGACCTCAATAGAAGCAAAGTGCATGCTGCGTGGCCAGGAGCAACTGGGGAGACATGCCTGGGGACAGTGCTCCCAGCTGTCTGAGGCTCATCATTGGCACACTTGGGTTCCATGGCATGGTGGAAGCAGCCCAGCCATCCCCTGAGAATGGGATGCAGTGGGCTGGCTTTGGGCATGAGGACTGGGGCTGTGACTACTAGGTAGACATGAGCAGCTGGTCCTCAGAACCCAAGACTGACTCTCCCATGGAAGTAGCTCCCAGAAAGACCTGTGAAGCCTTTTTGGAGTGCTGCACAGTTTATGAGGCTTGGCAAGCAAAGATTCCTACAGATCAGGAGACCCTGACCACTTCTTTGGTCTGAGGCTGCCAAGCAGACTCAAATTTTAAAAATAAATAAATAAATAAATAAATAAATAAATAATAATTTAAAAAAGAGAGAGAGACAAAATAGTGGCAAAATAGACTGATGTGTCCTGCAGCAGATAGTGTTATGCCAGACTTCGTGATCCCCAAGGGCCACCAGGGAGCCGAGTCAGATGCAATAAACAAAAGAGCCTCTTCCATTCTACAATGGGCTCTGTCCCACTCATGCCAGCAGCATGGTGGAAGAGAGAGCAAACTTCGCCAAGCCCTGGGGTTTTACTCTGGTCGCTGGTGATGTCACTGCTTTGGCTGTCCCTGATTGGTTGAGTGAGGGCTAGGGTTCAGTTACAAATGGAGGATAACTCCGCCCTGCACCACAGTGGAGTCAGGAGTTTGTCCTCGCCCCGCCCTACCCTCTCATTCCCTCCTTGTCTAATGTGCCTGAGTCAAATCATTGACTTAGTCTACTTCCTTTCAGCATAAACAACAATTACAGTTACTAAGACCCTTAGTACCACAGTTCCCATCAATATTGTCCTCGCTGAAGTCCAGTTTCCCTCCTGCAGGCATCAGTTCTCCTCCTGGCCTGTAGTTGCCAGGATCCAGGCCATGCAGGAGCTGGGAGTCATGTAGTCAGGTCTGGGTGCCATCTACTTCAACAGCAGTGGGCATGCTCAGGATAACAGTGTAGCGTCCCTTTGAGTCCTTGGGCAGTGAATTTCTTTACCCACACTGAGTTCCCGGGCTACAGGAAATGTGGTGGGCACTGGCAGTGCATCTGGAACAAGCAAACTGCAGAGCCTGTAAGGACTTGAGCAAGGGAATGGTTACCATACATGATCCACACCCCCCCCCCCGAAAAAAAGAGGGAACTTGTCCCAGTAAGGGGCACACCTGACCCATAAGAGGGCGAAGGACAGGGAGTTGGTCCAATTTTCACCGATTCTAGGACACATTTAGTTAAACCCCTTTTCCAGAGTCTCACTTTTTCCTGTCCTAAGGCTAGAGCTATACTTTGAGATACCTTGGCTACAAAGGTGGGGCTGTTATCTGATACTGGCAGCCCAAATCTAGGTATAATCTCCTGGAGTAATCTCTTGACTACTATAGAGGCAGTTTCTGTCTTAGTGGGGTATACTTCAACCTAATCTGAAGTGTCTACAAAAACTAGACCTTGATGCTGGTGATTTAATCTCTGAAATCCACCTACCAATGCTCTCCTGGGGAAGTTCCCTGGGACCCGAATTCCCAGGGGGACCCCCTTACCTTTCCTAGCATTTACCTGTGCTCAGACAGTGCTTCTAGCAACTCTGCCTCACAGAAGCTCAGAAGTCTTGGTGACACTTAAGTGGGTAACCTGATGTCACTGGGCAACTCTGACCTAGAGCCTCCGGGACCAACAGTCTTATCATCTGGAGGGCCCACCAATCATCTGGTCTTTCAGTGGCTTGCTTCTGTTCAGCTAATTCCTTCTGGCTGCAGTTGGTAACCCTCTTTTCTCTGTGGATGGCACATTGTCTCCATCAAAGGGCCTGGATTAAGGCCAAAAGTTCTGGAACTGTGCCCAAATGCTGTGGTCCAGAGTGACTACCACTGCCCCTGCATATCAGGTCCCATCCTGAACATAACTGCTCCCATCTGTGAACAGTACCTTATCGTCTGTTACCTCTGAGCAGCCATGAATGGGTTCCTCCATCATCATCTGGAAGCAGGCTGACAGAGTTGATGGCCAGAGTCTTATGAATCCGGACACCGGGCTGGTCCAGGAGAAAAGCTTGGCCCATCCAGGTTAGCTCCTGGCTCAGAGTCTACTTATCTGCCTCCTTCACCAGCAATGCTGTGGTGGCCACTGCCTAGTAGCACGTTGGCCACCCTGCTGCCACAGGATCCAGTCTCTTAGACAGATAGGCAACAGGTGTCTTCCAGGGACCTAGAGTCTGAGTGAGAACCCCTTTGGCAATGCCTCTTACCTCATTCACTTAAAGGTGGAAGGGCTTCACGAATTCTGGCAAGGCTAGGGCAGGTGCTGAGACGAGAGCCTTCTTTAGCTCCTCAAAGGCCCATTGTCCAGTTCAGCAGCTGTGTTCCCTCAGTACATGTTCCTTTTGAGGTCCACAGTCCTTCTTTGATGTCCAAGGAGGCTCCCTGCTTTCTACAATAAACATACTGATTCCTTCCTATTAGTTGCTGGCCTTTTATAATTTAAAATTAACTTCTAAACTTTCTTTCTATAGTCTTCAAAAATACATAACCATGCCTCAAATTTTAAAGAAAAGGCAAGGGAGGAGGAAGGAGGTCCAGTTTCCTGTTCCCAGGTCTCCAGCTGATTGAAATTTAAAATGCCACATTTTTTTCTACAGATATAGATTTATCTGCATTTCTAAGCCCCCTTCCCTACTACCCCCCTGCCCCCGCAGAACATCGGTGAAAATTGTCCAAGAAGTTGCGGGGGGTTAAATCATACAAATAATTGTTTTCACATTGTTTTAACACAATTCTAAATAAATTATAAACCTTTGTGATGAAGTCAACTTAAATCTATAAACTAGACAGACATAACTGAAATCAAAAATGGCTTCCAATGTTTACAAAATACAAGATGCAGGTACAAGGCCAAATTCAAGCTTACAATGTGATTACAAATGACAGCAATGGCATATAAAGCAAAACAAAACAAATAAAATATAAAAGTTTCATATATTACATTAAAACATTACTTCAGAAAAACTGACTTAAAAAAATACTGCATCACTGACTTAAAATCATTTTTTAAGTGTAAGCATCACATACTTTCTCATCTGACAAATGAGAATAAATCAATCCTTGAGATCTTTCATCATTACTGCTTATTTTTAACACATGTAATATAGTTCAGTCTGCCATATTCTAGGCATTTAGTTACTGCAATTAACTTTTCCTAATTTAATTTATACTTTTAACTCTTAAAGCTGGCAAGTCAAATATAAACAAAGGACTGAATAATCTCTTTGCAGGAGAGCAAATAGTCTTGCCCTCTCCGGCCTCCCCTAGACCTCTCCACACCAGAGGCAGTTTACTAAGATTTAAGACAATGTCAGAAAAAATGAATTTTGTTCATAGGTCAATCATGAATAAGCTATATGGCTCTGCTTAGCTGATACCAAAGACAAAGGAAGATTAAACATCTTAAGCATGGCCATCTGGGCAGCTTCACCACGGAATCACCTGCTACTCCCTGCAGATCACAGGAGTAGCATTCAAATGCAAATGAACACATTCTTTAGCTGAAGACTCCCAGCCTTACCATCTAGTTCCTGCCTCAGGGTGGGAAATTTCAAAAGCTGCTTACAATGACTTGGGAAACCAGTTTTAATTTATCTCCCAGTTAATCACCATTTTTAAAACTCATTCTGTACACAGAAAAGAGTTTAAGCACAGCCCCAAACTATGCGCACTCGTTTTGAACCAGCCTTTTCCCTTTACATGAGCACAGAAACTCGCCCTTGAGCCCTCTTCTCCCGGACCTGATGCCGCCATGCCAACCCAGGCCCCGGAGCGAGGCTGCTGCTGCAGCCCCAGCTGCGCTGCTCAGGCAGCCCCTGAGGAGGAAGCACAGGTCCCCCCAGCAGCTTCCCGGCTTCGCCTCCCCTTCTTCAGGCATCCAGCAAAATTAACCCAGGTGCCTGCTCCCCAAGCGAGGCCACCACTACCCAGCTGCACTCCAACATGCAGACTGAGCCCTGCAGAAGCTCCCCCTCTGACCCAACGCCACCAGGGGGCCCCGCACCACCACGCTGGCCACACTTCACTGGCTCTATCCTGGGGCGCCATGTCACCCACTGATACCAAACTCAGACCTGGGAAAGGCTCCAGGTGAGGCAACAGCTCACGCCGCTCACCTTATCCTGGGAGAGGCTTCCATCCCTCTCCTCATATAAGGGTCCCTCTAGGAGAGGATTCCATGTCTCTCCTGACTGAGGGGCCCTCCAGGGAGGTCAGAACATCTTCTGAATCCTCCTGCCCATGGCCTTAATGGTGCGTCCATCAGACGTATTCGGGCACCAATTCCACGAGGGGTTTTACATCCCTCCAGAGCACTCACACAAGGACACAGACAAACACAAACCTACCGCAGTCAGTCAGGCTCTCTGGATCAGGGTCCCTCATGGTCCTGTGGTCCCGGGCGAGCCCCCATCTGCTATGCCCAGACTTCATGATCCCCAAGGACCACCAGGGAGCCGAGTCCGATGCAATAAACAAAAGAGCCTCTTCCATGCTAGCGTGGGCTCTGTCCCACTCATGCCGGCAGCATGGCGGAACCGAGAGTGAACTTCACCAAGCCCTGGGGTTTTACTCCGGTCGGTGGTGATGTCACTGCTTCAGCTGATTGCTTGGGTGAGGGCTAGGGTTCAGTTACAAATGGAGGACAACTCTTCCCTTCCCCACAGTGGAGTCAGGAGTTTGTCTCACCCCGCCCTGCCCTCTCAATAGAACAAGCAACTAAATCAAATAACAACCCCCCTGAATTGGTGAAGTAGACACAGCTGGTGAGACAATATATAGCCGGGAAGGGCAGAGGACACCTGGAGAACTGTAAAATCAGGGATCTGGGCTGGAAAGAACTGTGAGACCTTTCAGCCCAGAGGTTCAGAGGGAAACTACATGGCAAAAAGGCCAAGTCCTTGGGGACAGACAGAGCATAGAATCTGACTGTGGAAAGGAGGTCCACAGGAATGATGGCAGGGGGTTCTAGATCTGCATCCACAACCACGAAAGGCTGCTCAGGCCACACCATGCTAGGAGGAGAGGGGTTTGAAGTGGTGCAGTTCTTTCCTCTCATTTTTGGTCTTTGCTTTTGTTCACTGAGCTTAGTTCATAGGACCAATCAAGTTCAGACACTCACCCATGGCTGAGGTGCAGGCGGAAGTGCAGATTTGTGGAGTCTAGGAGATGAGAGGAGAGGGGAGAGATGGCTCTGAGTCTGGCACTGAGTTATACCTTACTTGTGGGACTTAGGCAGCCATTTGTTCCTAAAGAGAAAGCCCCTCCCTGCAGTCTCCAGGCAACCAATACAGCCACACTCAGATTACACCCTGAGTGCACAAAAGATACAAACAAAAAAAAAATCTGAAAGGTCCCTGAGAGTCCACAAGGACTGGCCTAAAAAGAGGCCTTCAGTCCCAGCAACAGAAACTAAGAAGCTGCAGATGGTACAGAAGAGTGGAATCTTAATTGGCAGAAAGAACAACACTTCATTTTTTTGTTTTTCTTTTCTTTTATTTATTTATTATTTTGTTATCTCTTTTTTTTTACTTTCCTTTTTTTCGTTCGTTTCTTTATTTTCTATATATTTTCACATTATCTTTTCATCATTCTAATTTTGTATTTTTATTTTATTTTATAATTAATTTTTTAAATTTATTATTATTATTTTCTTCTCTTTCTCTTTCTTATCCACTCATCCTTTTCTACTTCCTCTATACTGAACTGAGGTCTTCCACATATTCATCCAATTCTTAATCTTACTTTCTGTATATAAGATTCTTACCCCAACCTCTTTCCTGGGTATTTTGTGTTTGGTTTATATTTTTGTTCTCTGGTGTTTCTTTTCATATACATTATTCTTTTTCTTTTTCTTTATTTTTCTTATTTTTCTTTTCTCTCATACTATTCTTTTTTCTTTTTGATACCACGTGTGCTCTCTTTTCTCTCCCCTAATTGTCTTTTCTCTGGTGGTCACTTATATTGGAGTTATCAGTGTTGTGAGTACATTTGTGTTTGTTCATTTTTTGTCACATCTTCATGAGTTGCATTTCGTCCTGTTTGGTCAATGTGGTAGACAGTGAGCCACATAACCAGACACTCAGAGAGGAGACACCAACCACGAATGGGTCAATAACACTCCAGACCCAACTACCAAGGCAGAAAGAAGGTTGCAGTGAAGGAGAGAGCATGAATGAGTGATGGAGCAAGAGAGGAATGTGTAGACATGGTGGGGGGTATGAATGTGTGTGTGAGTGAGGCATAGTTAGATCCTACAGGACCTCAGGGGCAGTCAACCAGGCTCACCTAACCAGACAGCCTCTGCTATCATTGCAAACAGTCTTGGAGTGGTCGGCTCTTCAGCAGAGACATTGCCTTTTTGAAGGGGAGAGCTGCTGTGACTGAGAGCCCAGACTCACCTATACCCAGGGCACCCTCAGATAACACTCAGGGCTCGGAAGCCACCCCCACTAGGGACCTGCTGCCTCAGCTGCCATCCATGATCACCAAGACTCCAGCCACCCTGGGCATGGTCTCCTATGAGTTCTGAAGCATGCTCCCTTCTGACCAGCCCAACACTTTAGCCAAAGGCACTATGACCATGTTAGTAGCTGCCATGTGAGCAGCCCACTCCCATCCGAGGAGCAGCAGCCCCACTAGCAGACCATTGCAGGCCACCGAGCAGCAGCCTCACATGGCTTGCCCTCCATCCAAGGAACAGCACCTGTGTGAGTGCCCCACCTCCCATCTGAGGAACAGCAGTCTTGCATGCAGCCCACCCCTGAATGAGGAGAAGCAGCCTTTTGAGCAGTCTTCCCTCTTTCAAAGAGCAGCAGCTGTGCAAGCACCCCACACCTGTCAGAGGAGGAGCAATCCCATGCATCCCACCCCCATCTGAAGAGCAGAAGCTTCATGCAGCCCACAACGGTCTGAGGAATAGTAGCCACATGAGCAGCTAACCCCCATCCAAGGAGCATCAGCTCATGAGTATCCAACCCCTGTCCAAGGAGTAGAAGTCACACAAGCAGCCCGCCCATGTCCAAGAAGCAGCAGCCCCACACAACTTGCCCCTGCTTGAGCAGCAGCAGAGGCACATAGCCTTCACACATCTGAGGAGCAACAACCACGTTACCAGCCAACCTCCGTCTGAAAATCAGCAGCCCCAGGAGCAGCCCACCGCTATCCAAGGAGCAGCAGCTATGCAAGTGCTCCCCAACTGTCAGAGGAGCAGCAGCTTTTCACAAAGCTCACCCCCCTCCAAGGAGCAGCATCCACCCCCATCTGAGGAGCAACACCTACGTGAACAGCCTGCCCCCACCAGCCAGAGGAGCCACCATTGCTGTGAACAGCACCCACCAGAGGAGCTGCCACCAAGTGAAGAGCAGCTGCTGCCATGACTGTCTGAGGAGCAGCCACTGTCAGAGGAGCCACTGCTGCTGAAGGAGCAGCCCTTGCACCACTTGAAATCTAGATCCTTCAGTGAAAGGAAAAAAATGGAGAGACAAAGAAACCCCCAAATGAAAGAAAAGGAAGAATCCCCAGAAAAGTATCTACATGAATCAGAGGCATGCAATATGCCAGAAAAAGAATTCAGAACAAGGGTCATACGGTTCAAACCAGATGGGTGAAAAATCAACAACTTATGTATGAATCAGGAAGAAATAAAGAGTGATATAGCTGTAATAATAATAATAAAAAAAACAGGGAAATTTTCAGCAGTATACTAGGAGAAGCAAAGAACCCAATAAGTGAATTAGAAAACAGGAAGGCAAAACACACCCAAACTGAAATGCAATTGAAGGAACAAAAAAACAAAAACAAAAACAAAAACAAAAACAAAAAAACAAGAAAAGATGGGAGGATAATTTAAGGGAGCTTTGGAACAACAAGAAATTAAACATCATATAAATAATAGGGGTGCCAGAATGACAGGAAGGGGAACAATGATTAGAAAACCTATTTGAAGAAATAATGTCAGAAAGCTTTCTTGATGTAGGGGGAAAAAAAGTCACACAAGCACACAGAGTCCAAAACAAGATGAACCCAAAAAGACCCACACCAAGACACAGTAATTACAATGACAAATGTTCAGGACAAAGAGAGAATCTTAAAGGCTGCAAGAGAGAGAAAGAAATTTATGTACAAGGGATCTCCCATTAGATTATCAACTGACTTCTCAACAGAAACACATCAGACTATAAAGGAATAGAAGGAAATTTACAAAGTGATGCAAAGCAAGGAACTGAATCCAGGAATACTCTATGTAGCAAGGCTATCATTCAAAATTGAAGGAGAAATAAGGAACTTCACAGAAAAAAAAGACAAAAGAAAAAACAAAAAAAAACACAACTAAGTGAATTTATCACTACCAAGCCAGCAATGTAAGAAATGCTAATGGGACTGTTTTAAAAAGAAATAGAAAGGAAAGTAGGAATACAGGCTCAAAACATAAAAATAGCTACAAATAAGTAACTATTGATAAGAACTTTAAATGTAAAGGAACTAATTACTCCAATCAAAAGACAATGAGTGGCTGAATGGATAAAAAAAACATGACCCATGTATATGATGTCTACAAGAGACCCACCTCAAAGCAAGAGACTCACACAGACTGAAAGTGAAGGGATGGAAAAATATCATTCGGGCAAATGGAAATGAAAAATATGCTGGGGTAGCAATACTCATATCTGACAAAATAAACCTCTAAGGGCCATAAGAAGGAATAAGGAAGGTTACTTCATAATACTACAGAGAGCAATACAATAAGAGGATATAACCCTGATAAACATATTGCATCCAATGCAGGAGAACCCAAATACATTTTAAAACCTCCTGGAAGATATCAAGGGAGAGATCAACAACAATACAGCCATAGTAGGGGACTTTAATATACCACTCACATCACTGGATAAATCCTCTAGACAAAAAATCAGCAAAGAAACAGCAATCCTAAATGACTCACTAGATCAGATGGACTTAATTGACATCTTCAAAACGTTTCACCCAAAAATCACCAAATATATGTTCTCCTCAAGTGCACATGGGTCATTTTCAAAAATAGACCATATATTGGGTCACACGCAAAGTCTACCCAAATTCAAGAAGATTGAAATCATACCAAGCATCTTCTCAGACCACAATGGCATAATATTAAAAATAAACTACAATAAAAACAATCAAAAAAATTAAACACTTGGAATCTGAATAGCATGCTATTAAACAATGATTGGGTTACCAATGAGATAAAAGAAGAAATTAAAAACATCCTGGAAATGAATGACAATAAAAACACAGCAATCCAAAATCTATGAGACAGAATGAAATCAATCCTGAGAGGGAAGTTTATAGCTCTACATGTCTCCCTAAAAAAAGAAGAAAGAAAGAATGAATGAAAAAGGAAGGAAGGAAGGAAAGAAGGATGGTAAGAAGGAAGGAAGGAAGAAAGGAAGGAAGGAAGGAAGGAAGGAAGGAAGGAAGGAAGGAAGGAAGGAAGGAAGGAAGAAGAAAGAAGAAAAGAATTATAATAAATCATCAAACACTACAACTCAAAGAATTAGAAAGAGAGCAATCAGAAAATCCCAGAGTGAGCAGAGGAGATAATAAAGATCAGGGCAGAAATGAATGACATAGAGACAAAAAAAAAAAATCAGTGAAACCAAGAGCTAGTTCTTTGAAAGGATAAACAAGATTGATGAACCTCTAGCCAGGCTCACAAAGAAGCAAAGAGAGAGGACCCAAATAAACAACATCAGAAATTAAAGTGGTAAAATAACAACAGGCCCCACAGAAATACAAAGGATTGTTTAAAAATACCATCAAAGGACAAAATCTAGAGGAAATGGACATATTCCTAGAAAAATATAACCTTCCAAAACTCAATAAGGAAGAATCTAAATAGCTCAGTAGGCTGATAAATGTGAAGGAAATTGAAACACTCATCAAAAAGATCCCAGCAAACAAAAGCCCAGGACCAGATGGCTTCACAGAGAAGTTTTACCAAACATTCAAGGAAGAACCAATACCGTTCCTCCTCAGACTATTCCAAAATATTCAAGAGGACGAAACGCTTCCAAGCTTGTTCTATGAAGACAGCATTACCCTAAGACCAAACCAGATAAAGACAATACAATGAAAGAGAATTACAGGCCAATATCCCTCATGAACATAGATGCCAAAATCCTCAACAAAATTTTAGAAAATCAGATCCAGCATTAAATCAGAAAGATCATACACCATGACCAAGTAGGATTTATCCAGGGATGCAAGGATGGTATAATATTCTCAAATCAATAAACATGATACATCACATAAACAAATTGAGAGATAAAAATCACATAGTCATATCAATTGATGCAGAAAAACTTTTGACAAAATCCAACATGTTTTCTTGGTAAAATTCCTCAGCAAAATGGAAATAGAGGAATAATACCTCAATATAATAAAAGCCTTATATGACAAACCTACAGTCAACATCATACTCAATGGGCAAAAACTAAAACCATTTCCCCTAAGAACAGGAACAAGATAGGGATGCCTACTTTCATCACTGCTGTTTGACATAGTTCTGGAAGTGCTAGCCATATTAATTATACCAGAAGATAAAATAAAAGGTATCCAAATTGGAAAAGAAGACATAAAACTATCATTATTCACAGATGACATAATAGGTACACAGAAAACTCCAAAGACTACCTAAAAAACTATTAATAAATTAATTTGGCAAAATTACAGGATACACAATTAACATACACTAGTCTATCACCTTTCTATACACCAATAATGAACTCACAGAAAGAGAAATGAAAAAACAAATAACCCCATTTACCGTTGCACCAAAAAATAAAGATACCTAGTAATAAACTTAACCAATGAGGCAAAAGACCTGTACTCAGAAAACTAAAGCATGTTAAAAAAAAAAAGAGATAGAGGAACATATATGCAAATGGAAGAATATACTGTGGTCATGGATTGATAGAGTCAATCATTAAAATGTTCTTACTACACAAGACAATCTACAGATTCAGTACAATCTGTATTAAAATATTAACAGCATATTTCACAGGTCTAGAACAAGCTCTCCAAAAATTCACATGGAATAATAATAATAATAAAAAGACCTGAATAGCTGCAGCAATTTTGAGAAAGAAAAACAAAGTTTTTATACTACAAAGCCATTGTAATCAAAACAGCCTTGTACTGGCATAAGGACAGGCATATAGACCAATGGAAAGAAGAGAGAACCCAGAAATCATCCCAAGTCATTACACTCAATTAATATTTGACAAAGGAGGCAAGAGCATACAGTGGTGTTAGGACAGTCTCTTCAATTAGTGGTGTTGATAAAATTGGACAGATTCGCTTTGAAAAAAATGAAACTAGACCACCAACTTATACTATATACAAGAAAATACTCAAAATAGATAAAAGACAAATATAAGTCATGAAACTATAAAAATCCTAGGAAAGAAAGAAAAAAAAAAAACAGGCAGCAAATTCTTCAGGTGGTAGGCTATGCTATTGTACTATTAACTTTCCAGTATCTTAGGAAGTAGAAATATCTAAACAAGTGAAACTAAAAAAGTGTAACTCCACTAATGCTACTCTGTATTTCCCAATAGACAAAAATCACCAGATTCCCTATGTTCATAAAATGGAAAAAAGTGAATTATGTTAGCAAAGAACATTAGTAACCAAAGTTACATTACAGACACACAGACAAAAAGTCTCTTAAAATTCAAACCCTGAGTTTCTGGCTGTTGATGTCTTAAAGTTGCTGCAATCCTTGCCACATTTTCAGCCTGCCCACAAACAGCTGGGCCCCCTGCAAAGTGGGACGTGCCCCATCTTTAAACAGATTGATTCAAACAATAAAGACATAAAACATTAACAGAAATACATCAACAGAAATATTCTTATATACAATATTTACAAGCGTGTAAAATTGTGAGCAATAAATAAACATGCATAGAGGGAAATTTTAAAGCTTTCTAGCCTTATGTTAGAAAAGAAGAATTTTTAATACTTTATCTTGTAGGTCATGTTCTGGTAAAGATTCTGGATATTATCTTCTCCTAAAGAATGTTGAATTTTATCATTTAAGCAGACAGTCAAATTATGGCACATCCCTTTGACCTTGGAAAGGGTGGATTTGAATGTCATTAGCCAATTTACCTCTTCATTTAGGCAAACCCCTTAACCCTGATGTGCTCTTTATTCCTAAAATATGACCCTTTGGGGTTTCAGTGGAACCACTCCAATTCTGTCTTTGCTGCTGACATCTCCAACCTGCTCTTTCTGCCTTCCAGGACAATTTTCCCTGAACCCTTTGGAGGTTAAAGTCCCTGAATCAGCCAAAAGTTGGAGGAGCAATTTATGTGCATAATTTCTGAAGCACCACCCCCTCTGTAGCTCTGTTCTTCTGGGAGGTTTGCCATCAAGTTTCTACCTGCTCCACTCTCCAACTGCCTTCTCCCCAGTCACTGTGCATTTCTGCCTTAGTGTTATTCCTATATCAAAAGACAGGAAGACCACATGAATGTGGTAGTATTGTGGTCTTTTTTTATCTTGGTCACAGGATATTGATGAAGTCTTGAGTCCCCTAGCGCAGTGGTCAGCAAACTCATTGGTCTACAGAGCCAAATATCAACAGCACAACCATTGAAATTTCTTTTGAGAGTCAAATTTTAAAACATTAAACTATATAGGTAGGTACATTGCTATTAATTTTATTAGGGTACTGCTAAACTGGCCTTTACTAAAAACTCAAGGGGCCGAAGAGTGGGATGTGGCTCACAAGCCACTGTTTGCCAACCACTGCCCAGGGTCTGTTTGTATTTCATCACTTCCCTGTGCCTACAAACAGTGCTTTAAAATTATTATTTTGTTATTGTATATTTTCTCCATAGTTCATCAATGTTGTTCCAAGCTAAGTGGGAGGGAAAAACCTTCCTGGAGACCTTTAGCAGCTGATGTGATCCACCAAGGAGGAAACAAGTTTGGCTCTTCAAACTACACAGGTCTCTGTTTCTCATGCTTTACTCCAGTGTTGAGATATTTTTTTAAAATAACAAATTCTAAAGTCCACTATTTTCACAGCATGAGCCAAGCCAATCCTCTCTCCCCAGCCAGCCTTGCCCATACCATGTCTTTCTTAGTGATACACGGACTGTGGAGTGTCCAGACAGGTCTACACCTGCCTGTCCCATTCTCAGAGCCCCCTGAGTGACAGCAGTGGAGCAGCATCTGTCCTGCCTACTGAAATGTTGTGGGCAGCATCTTCCTTGATTTTTAGTAATAAAGGGGAGAAAACACCATGTTTGATATGTGTTGAGTGAATTACCATTTAGAATCACTGAATGGGTGTCACTTGATGAAAAAGTGCTTGTATTTTCTATTATGAAAAGAATTCAGCTAATAGTTAAAACAACAACATTTACTGAAGAAATTTATCTTGCTCTCCTAATGGAAATGCACATGGTTTTAACTTTTACTCCAAAGCTCTGAAGTTGTGAGTCTGCTCACATAGAAACAAGATGACCTTGGTTCGTGTGTCCTTGAAATATTTGCTATGTACCCCAACCATAATACAGAGATGTGACACAAGTCCAACCAGTTCTTTTCTGAAACTTAAACAATTGATTTAAATTCTCACATAGAAGAATAAATACCTGAGAATAACAAAGAAAGTACACAAATGAAGAAAGCAAAGCCACTGTAATCAAATCAATATTTTATTCATAAGGAGAGAAAGAAGAAGACAGGAACAAAACTGAAAATACTGCCACAGGTCTTGGTCTTGGGGAGTACAAAGACTTAATAGTGCTTTGGTCCATGGTAAGTGGAGTGCTGATGTAATCAACGGATCATGAATGAAGACTGCCTTAGGTATGAACCAAAAGAAGTCTTCCTTCTGCCTTGAGACACTTTCCTGAAACTTTCAGCACAACAAATGCTCTGGCTTTCTTAGGTGTACCCTGTATCTGGGTCAGGGGGTGCCTTGGCCTCCAGATTGGGAGACCAGGATCCGAGAGCCTTTGACAGTAGAGATATCACTGACCATCAGGTAAGCATCTAGACAGACCTGGAGCTGCATCTCCAATTTCTGAGTGTCCCCCAGCATTGTCACCCCCACCTCCACTTTCCACCCCTCCCTGAAGAAGGGACTTGGACCTCTGCCACATGGCTTGACAAAGGTAAAGAAGGGTCTGTAGTTAGGTATTTTCCTGTTCCCTCCTATCCCATTTCCATCATTTGGCCAGACTCCACAGAGAAGTTGAGGTTCATCTGAGATGAGCTGGGCTCTTTGTAACATTACATGGCACTGCTTTTTCAGAGGCCAGGCCAGGACCAACACCAATGTCTTCTGAACCTGGTCCATCTCATTTCCCAAGGCCCCTGTCTGCTGGAGCAGCCCTCCACAAAGACCCTTGTGACACAGACTCCTCCCATCACCAGGCAGGCTACTCCCTACAATGTTCACATCACTCAACTACCACCTTTGCAGGTTCCCTTTCTTCTCTGCCTTTTTCTATTTAACACCCACACATCCTTACTGGGAACCCCACTACACACCCATACACTGGCCTCATGTATGCCTCTCCCCACTGTTAAGGAGAAGGGACGAGGTTGAAAGTAAGGCTGAAAATCATCTTTGTTTTCCACAATCAGAAGGCAAACATATGAGAGGGGACCCTAATTAGAACAACGCTAATATACATCAGCTTTAGGGAAGTGCTCCTCCTCTGCCCAAGCCCCTTGGTACATCCTGAGGACTCCATGTCCTTAGCCAAGTCTAAGGGCCACCTGACTGACCAGGCCTGGTTCCTTGGATAACCCACCCCACTTTGCTCCTCATTCCTACCAGAAAGTTCCCATAGGTCTCATTTGTTGTGATTCAATGCCATCTTTCAGAGGTGAATAAAAAGATTCCTCCTTTCTGATTCTCTCTTTCTACCTGCTTTCCCCCTTGAGCCAAGCAGCTGTCCTTCTCATGTCTCAGAGCCATTGCTATGTCCTGGTCCACCACACACAGTAGGTAACTTAAAAAATCACTATGCCTGCCCTTTTGTGGGCAAGGACATAATCCAGAAGGTGTGAAGTCACCTGACCAATATCCCACACTGATTGACTATCATCATTAAGGAGTGACCCCAGTGACCAGGATGTTGGGGGGAGGGTGGAAAGAGGGGGCACGTTACATGGAGGAAGAATGAGAACAATATACCCTCAGGAACTCTAGTTCTAGCAGGGTAAAGATAATAACTTCAAGAAATGCAATGCTAATGTAATGAGAGGCTCCATATGAGAAAGTTGCTGGAGGCAGAGAATAGAGAGGAGGGAGGGTCCAGGTGCACTGAAAGATGAAATGAAGGACCTGGATGGAGCTGAATACTCAGGAACCCACACCCTCTTACCATCTGGAGACTGGCATGGTCAGTGACCCATGGGATGGAGAGGACAAGTGACTGCCTGGAAACTGGGCACAGGGCTGAAAGGAGCTCATAAGAAACAGCTGTCCCTCAGTGGAGTCCAGCATATGCTTAGATAGGTGCTGATTTCAGAAGACATTTGTGAGTTTCCTCAGATGCCTTCTGGATTCTGCGCAGTTCCTCCAGCTGGGACTCCCCACTGGGCCCTTCCCCAGAGCCTTGCCCCTGGATGATCTTCCTTCCTTGCACTTCTGTGTGCAGAAGGTTTTGCTGGGAGTATTGGTAAGCCTTGTTGCTGTAATGATGGCCTTCATTTTCCCACAGAACCCCCTCGATTTTGTGCATGAGCTCCTTCAGCTGGGCCTCCTGCTCTGCCCCCTCCGCCCTATTATTGAAGCCACAGTGGCGCCTGGCACAGAACACATCCAGCAGGGCAAGCTCCCGGTTGTCAGTCTCTCTCAGATACTCATCCAGAGAGCCACCACCCAGGTCTTCCTTCCGGGTGAACACCAGGATGGTATAGGCCAGGATTCCAACTCCAAAGACCTCCTGAAGGCGCCTGACCACCAACTGGTCCTCTTTTGTGAACCTGCCCAGCTCTATCACCAGGAGCACCGCGTGTGGCCCTGGGGAGGAGAAAACGATGGCTTCCCAGGAGCTCCTACCTGCCACTTCCTGTGGACCTCCAGGGGACAAAATATCGGGAGTGTCAATCACCTCAAGTTCCTTCCCAGCCCAGTCTCGGCTCCCCATCCAGAAGGTCTCGGTCACTGGTCTAGCACTGAGCTTAGACTGGAACACTTTTCGACCAAGGATGCTGTTTCCTATTGCACTTTTTCCACTTCCGGTTTTCCCCACCAGGATGAGCCTCAGCCTCTTTGGGTCTTGTTCTTTCTCCTTCAGATCTAGAAGCATCAAAAGAAAACAGAGGTATTGGGGTTAGAGACTTACCCTGGTCTGCTCCATGACCTCAGGGCAGACTGTCCTCTGAGGAAGTACAAATTAACATCTGCCCCTGAGCCCTGCCCTGGGCTCACATTCCATTCCTTTTTTTTTTTTTTTTTTTTTTTTTTTTTAATTTTTTATTGTGGTAATATATACACAACCTAAAATGACTGTTTTCACTATTTTTAGGTGTACAACTCAGTGACATTGAATACCTTCACATTTTTGTGCAATCATCACTCTTATGCATCTCAAGACTTAGAGATGTAAACTAATATTTAAAAATATAATGTTAAAAGCACCCCAAACAGAAACTCTGTGGCAATGAAACAATAACTTCTCATGCCTTCCTTCCCCAAACACCTGCTAATCACCATTCTACTTTCTGTCTCAGTGAACTTTACTATTCTAGGGACCTAGAATTTGAAGTTCCTACAAATTTGATCTTTTGTGTCTGATTTATTTCACTTGACATAGTGTTTTTAAGGTTCACTCATACTGTAGCATGTGTCAGAATTTTCTTCTTTTTCAAGGTTGAAAAACATTCTATTATATGGATGGACCACATTTTGTTTATTCTTATATATGAACGTGAGTTGTTCCCAATACCCACTATTGTGAATAATTCTGCTATGAACATATGTGTACACATGACTATTTAAGTTCCTGCTTTGTCTTCTTTGGGGCATATTCCCAGAAGTGAAACTGCTGGATCATATGGTAGAATACCACATTTTATGTTCAGTTTTTGAAACTTCTTTTCAGGGTCACCTGTTCTCACCATATGGAAACCAGTCCATGAATATGGCATCCTGAGCTTTCCTAGGTATCCCTGGGTGGTGAGAAAAGAAGTGTTTGGGTCTGTGTCTACATCTTGTCCCTGAAGTGACTGGGGAGGAGAAAACGATGGCCACATCACCTCTTTCAGCTGTCCTAACAAGAAATATGGGGTGTATTGGATCTTTCAACCAGATCCTTGGTTCAATGGCACAGAAGCACACTGGGGTCTTTGTCTATATGCATTCTTTGTCTATATGCTTGAAATTTGGACCAAATATTTCCACCCAGCTGAATATAGGAACTATGGGTCAAGAGAAGACTTAGAGATGGCAACTACTATTTAAAATATAATATTAAAATTTTAGAAATGACTGGGGATGAAAGACAGAAATATAATTTCATCTCCTGGCCTTTGAGATCACATACCCAGAGCACATAAAGATGTCCCAAATGGCAGCTCTGATTTCCAAGTCAGTTCCACATTGAAGACATTGATGTGTCAGGATGACAGAGTCCTAACTTTACCTCATAGAGACAGGATTAGCAACCTTGGCTGGTGGACACACCAACCAATTCTGACTGTTGACTTTGGCTCTCTCCAGCTTCCCCCTCTTGGCTTTGAAAGGAATGAGTGAATGGGTGGGAGTTTCAAAGAAGCAAGGAAAGTGGAATGTTCATTCCTGTCCTCCCAGCCAAATTGAAGCTGGGTGAAAGCAATACCAACTCCACTCTGGGCAAGCCTGGAGCCAGTGCACTCAAATGCTAGAGAGGATTTTAAAAGCAATATTTAACTTTGTCATGAGAAAGAAAAAAGCATGTGTTGGCATGTTTATTAATATGGCTTGCTTCCACTGGCTTAGGACATTGAAATCTATATAGAGTAAAAATCATTTGTGTTCTAATACATGATGAAACATAAATAATTTATCCTGGCCAGGAAAATGGATGGATTGCGAGCACTCCTAAACTCTGTCTCCCTGACTTAAATGATGAAGTTGAGCCCATGACTGTTAAGTACCTGACCCTAATGCAAGAGCTTTTGTGGGGAAAACCCCTTGAGAAGGGCCAGCCCAGTTCAAGGCAGCTTCTCAGTCACATGGTGCTTTGCAGTCTTTCTGACCCTCAGTGCTCCCACATCTGAACCATCAAGCACCCACATAGGGTCTGTGGGATTGCAAGCCCCCACCAAGGTGAGTACAGGTATCCTTAGGTAATTCCTGAGTATTCTCTCTCCCTCTCTCTCTCTCTCTCTCTCTCTCTCTCTCTCTCTCTCTCTCTCTCTTTCTCTCTCTCTCTCTCTCTCTCCCCTCACCTTTCTCCCACTGTGTCTGTTGGTGGCCTTGCCCCCTTATTAGGTGGATTTAAGCAAGGCCCCTCCCAAGGCCCCACCTAAGGTGCAAAACATCACAGTCCATGTCCACACCTGCTTCAGGTTCAGATATACTAGGAAGTCATTTTACCTCCAGACACATCTTGTTTAGGATGCTGGGCCAGCGCTCCTGAGGGATTGTCTAGGTGAATCAGCTCGAATTTTTCTTCCTCCTCCACCTAGAGAAAATAGTATGTTGGATTTTTCAATTAGTTCAGGAGGCACCTGACTTTTTCTTGTTAGAAGGAAATTTTTTACATTGCTTTGTGGGGAGGGTATGGATTTAGTGAGGAGAGGGGAGGAAGGTCTTGGGACACTCTCTATCTCCTTTAGGGACCATGTTTCTCTCTCTCTCTCTCTCTCTCTCTCTCTCTCTCTCTCTCTCTCTCTCTCTCTCTCTCTCTCTCTCTCTCTCTCCTTTGATGTCTCTATTGTGAGTTTAAGCAATTTTATGGAGAAGATGCAGATGGCCTGCAGCCTGAGGAACAGATGGCGTTTGGATGGACAGAAGGTCCTGGAGTTGTCATGTGAGGGAGAAAAGAGCAGAGACACAGAAGCAGGTCTGACAGTGTCCTGGGAGCAGTCGGAGGATGTGTGGCCAGAGTGTTCAGGGTGGGAGCAGGACACTGTGATGAGGGGCTGGCTGGGGTGTGGTGGAGTCCTGGTGCCAGGATGATCCCTGAGGAAGGCCTGACAGTGAGGATGGCAGAGGGCTGAGAGGTGGGTGGCCAGGTGCTGTGCTAGAAGGCCAATAGCCTCAGCACAGGAACTTCATGGCTCTGGGACAATCTGCTAAAGCCAGGAGACCTCAGGACCACCCTCCAAGGTCATACTGCCTGAGCCTCAGTGTCCCCTAAGTGTGAATGCTGGACCTGAAATAGATGTCCTGTCATCCCTATAACATTCCAGCACATGTTATGACTGGAAGAAATCTAATAAAGCACTGTAGGCACTGGAACAGAAAGACAATATTGCTTATATTTTTTAACCAATGAAAAATTAATTATTATATTAGTCCTAGCCTTTGCAAAGAGGGCTGTGTCACCTGCCAAAAACTCCCATCCTCCTTCAGGTGAGAGGGAAGTGCACCCTGTTGCCATCCGCACCTCCTCACCTCAGGGACTAACATTGTTCCCTATTCCAGAAGTCCATCCTGGTGTGTGAGTTTGGGAAGGAAAGTGCCAGGACACGCAGGACACTGGAGACATTCACAGTCAGGGACTGTCTCCAGATCAAGACTCCGGAGGCCCCTAGATCCAGCCCTGAACAATGCTTCACACCTTTGCCATACTCAGTGGTTTTGTCTCCAACATAAAACTCTGAGCAGATACGTCAGCCTGCTATGTTTCTCCAGAAGAAAGTGAGTTTCACAGAAGCATCGATCCCATATAAGCAGAGAGTTTGTCCAGGGCACAAGGTGAACAAAGTTCTCCTTTATAATCACAGCCCTTTCTACTATACCACAAACACACACATTCACAACACACACACACACACACACACACACACACACACACACACCACTCACACCACTCACACAATACAACCACAACCACAACACACAGATATACACAAACACACATATACAACATATGCATACACACAAACATAGCACATACAGAAACATGGCATATGCCACTCACACATACACTCAAACACAGTACACATACACCCACAGACATAGAAACACAAATATGCACAACAAACATGCATACACACAAACATACACATAGAAACATGACACACACCATCTACACATATACACTCAAACACAACACACACAAACACTACATATACCACTCAATAATACATTCAAACACACATATACTCACAAACATTCAAACACACAATTACATATTTATCCAACACATATGCATGCACACAAACACAATACTTAAAAAAACACTACACACACCAGCCACATAAAGAGGGTGGGCCAAAGTAGGTTTACAGTTATGAGTACACTAAACAGTTTATTCTTGTATTACTTATTAATTATTGTATTATTTTCCATATGAACAATTGTAAATCTACTTTTGCACCACCTTGTATAATCTCAAACACAGTGTACACATATTATTCTCACAAATACATAAATACGCACAAGCTTAACACAATACACACAACTCACATACGTACACTCACAAATACTATGCAAACATACGTAACAAAATATATACAACTATAACACACAAATACACACAACACACAGATACACTCAGAGACTTACCATGTGCTCCTGTGAGTTCTTGGCTTTTCCTTTTGGGGTCGACACATTGTAGGTGTCTGGAGGCCTTGACTGGAGGAAATCGAATAAAGCACTATAGGCACTGGAACAAAAAGACAACATTGCTTATATTTTTTCTGCAAAATGTGACCTAAAGCTCAGCCGAGAACTCGGCTCCAGAAAAGCGGATGTCTGCTATGGGTGGAGAAACAGGAAGTGGGAGGGAGCTCACCAGGCCTTCCTGAGTGAGAACCTATGCTGTGTGCACTCTGCAGCCTTAGTGCTATAAACAGGAAGAACAAGAGCACGAGACTGTTTTATTTTTATCCTGACCAGCACAACCAGAATTTAGAGGCTGAACAAGAGGCAGCAGACCCTTCAGAAAATTTTATGCCAAAGCAACAATTTTCAACCTTTTTCATCTCATTGTACACATAAACAAATTACAAATAAATTTATGTTTTGCCAATCTGACAAAGAAAAAGGTGTCATTTTGATTCATTCACAGCAGATGGCTATTGTTGTGTTAACTGTTGTCATATTTTTTTATTTGACCATCTAAGGCAGCAGTTCTCAACTTGTGGGTCCCGACCCCTTTGGTCGCCTAAGACCATCGGAAAACATATTTACATAACTATTCATAAAGTAGCAAAATTACAGTTATGAAGTAGCAATGAAAATAGTTTTATAGTTGGGGTCACCACAACATAAGGAACTGTATTTAACGGTCGCAGCATTAGGAAGGTTGAGAACCACTGGTCTAAGGCAGTGGTCAGCAAACTCATTAGTCAACAGAGTCAAATATCAACAGTACAACGATTGAAATTTCTTTTGAGAGCCAAATTTTTTAAACTTAAACTATATAGGTAGGTAGACTGCTATTAACTTAATTAGGGTACTCCTAAGCTGGCCTTTGCTAAAAACTCAAGGGGCCTAAGAGCCACATGTGGCTCGTTTGCCAAGAACTGGTCTAAAGGAATGCACTCAGGCCCCCTGACTAAATAGCTAGCTGTTATATGTTTTAAAAGTTCTTGTGGCACGCCAGTTAAAAATTGCTGTGCTGGAAGAATTATTTATTTATTTTTACTAATCTCCCTTCTTTGAGAACAGCCCAATTCCTGCAACTATCCTATGCCTTCACCATTCCAACAGAAATTCATTGTCTTTTTGCTTCCCCTAACTCATTCTTCCTTTAAATATTTTCTCTCAGGAAAAGGCCTTGGACTTGCACTAAAGCATTGGCTTTCCTGAGTCTTGAACTGAATGTTTTCAGGTGAAAACTGCACCACTGGCTCTCCTGGGCCTCTGGTGTGCAGACTAGAATTTGCGACTATTAACTCCATATTCAGATGGGCCAATTTCTTATAATAAATCATGTGAGCCAATTTTTTATAATAAATATTCTTTATAATAAAGAAATCTCTTCATATATGTGTACACACACACACACACACACACACACACACACATCCTGTGTTTAACATTTCCAAAATCTGTGTCATATCTGAGTGCCTCTAATATTTGCTTTGTGTCTTCAGACTGTGTGTGTTTTTTCCTGCCTATTACTAGGCCTTGTAGTGTTGAAAACTGGATGGGATACATCTGATATTAGGAACTAAAGTGAATAGGTCTGTAGAGTTTTGTTCTCACCTATAGTCTGTGGGTTTCCCTAAGGACCCCCTCTTTTAGAGCTTTGAAAACTTTACTAATTTTTTTTTTTTAGTTACAGTTGACAATCAATATCATATTAGTTTTAGGTGTACAGCAAAGTGATCCCACCTGGAACCATACAAACATATTACAATATCATTGACTATATTCTCTGTGCTGTGCTTTTCATCCCTGTGACTACTTTGTAGCTGCCAGTTTATACTTCGTAAAGGACTCCTTCTTAAATACAGTCTGTCCCTCATAGTTCCTGCAGCTTCAATTACTGTTGCCATCCCAGAGCCCTGTCAATGCGATGGTCAGGCGTGAGGGAGGGGCAGCTTAGTCTTGACTTAAATCACACCCTCTTAGAGGGTGTATGTCCTGGGGCTGTGATCATCACAGTTTGTTATTTTTTTCCTTTCCCTTCCCCTTGCCCCTTCTAGGTGGCACAGCCAAATATGATTACTTCCTGGATTTTCCTCCTCGTTTTATTATAGAGTCTTTTTTTCTCCCCTGTGCCTTGGTCTTGAAGGACCCCCTCGGTTATTTAAATGCTTCATCTTGTCTTTTTTGCTCTGGAACAGCTGGGAAGAGATGGAATCAAAGTGTTCCTCAGGGAATGTATTCTATCATAAAAGGATTCTGATAAAGATTTTGAAGGTTTAATGAAGTTTGGAGGTTTAAAATGTTCACCATTAACACTATTTGAAATGATTTTTTCTGCAGGAAACACAATCATGTGTTGCATAACAACATTTCAGTTGATGAGAAACAGCACATACAATGGTGGTCCCACAGGGTTACACTGGAGGTGAAAAAGTTTTATCACATAATGATGTCATAGCTATTGTGACATCGTAGCTGTTGTGATGTTATAACTGTTGTAACATTGTAGTGCACGCGTTACTGACGTGTTTCTGGTGTGAACAAACTCACCGCACTGCATATGAAAGAACAGTGTACCATACATATACTGTAACTTCCCTATGTTTAATACATAAGTAGTTATGTCCTACATAATAAAGAGGTAATATGCAATTGACCATCACTCCAACACACAAGATAGCCACTCCCATGTGGTCAAAAAGGCCTGCCACAAGATGGCCGGCAGGGGAGGGCAGTTGTGGGTGATCAAGCCAGCAAGGGAGAGTAGTTGGGAGGGACCAGGCCTGCAAAGAGGGCAGGTGGGAGCTGTCAGGCCTGCAGGGAGCACAGCTAGGGATAACCAGGCCAGAAGGGGGGACAGTTGGGGAGGACCCAGGCCTGCAGGGAGGGCAGTTAAGGGCAATCTGGCCAGCAGGGCAGCAGTTAGGTGTTGATCCAGCTGGCAGGGGAGTGGATAGGGGGTGATCAGGCTGGCAGGCAGAATTGGTTAGGGGCAATCAGGCAGGCAGGCAGATGAGTGGTTTGGAGCCAGCAGTCTTGGATTGTGAGAGGGATGTCCCAGACTGAGGAACATACCTCCTTTACCCGCCACTTCCCATGCATGAATTTTGTGCATCAGGCCTCTAGTTGTGTTACAATTGCCTACAGAATTCAGTACAGTAACCTGCTGTACAGGCTTGTAGCCCAGAAGTAATAGGCTATACCATATAGCCTAAGGGTGTAGTTAGTAGGCTGACCATCTAGGTTTGTATAAGTACATGCTATGATGTTTACACAATGAGAAAATAACCTAAAGATGCATTTCTCAAAATAGATGTCTGACTGTATATAATAAAACCATTAAAGACAATGAAATTGAATTCATATGAAACATAAAGATGTATGAAAAATTATCATCACCAATGAAATCAAGAGAATTAACTGATAAGTTTTCTGATAAGAAATGTGATGGGTATAATATTAAATGAAAACCATAAAAGTTAACTAACATACAAACAATAGCCAATTAGATACAACTTGTGGGGTTTTTTTTAAGTAACAAAAATAAAAAGCCTAAGAATGAACCTACAATTGTGAAAAAAAAAACAAAAAAACACTATATAGAGAAAACTTTAAGAAACTTCTGAGGATATGGAGCAGAACTCTCACATAATGTTTTTGAAAGTGTACATAGGCAGGATCACTTTGGGTAACACTGTGTAGTATCTAGGAATCGGTGCTCTTTATAATAGGACACAGTTAGAAGCTGGGTTTATTAACCAAGACTTTGGACTGTCATGGTTAAGAGAAGCACGCCTAGACTCTGAATGTCACTAGAAAGCTTTAACAAATTAGAAGTCAATAAAAACCCCTTCTATAAACACCCTGGAGCCTTGCTTATTTACATGGTTCATGACAGTCTTTTCAGCTATGGACTTAAAGGTTGCTTTCCTGGGAGATGGCAAAGAAAGGACCTCAAGGCATTTTTGGGAACTTGAGGAATTCACCCAAATCTATAGGTGTTGTAGGAAAAGCCTGATGGAAACTGTGGCTTTCCTTCTTTGCCCTGAGAGGCTAATTAAAGCTTAACCTGGAGATTTCTATGAGATTCCAGCAAAGCAGATTTTAAAAAGCCTACATTAATCAATTGCTATTCTTGTATTCATGAAAATAATCAGGCCAAATTGAAACTAGAACTTAATGCAGTAAATAGATTAGTCTTAATTTGACTCAAAATGAGTGATTTTAGGGAGAGAAATTCTGTTTTTATGGCACACATTAGACTCTAGTTCAGTTGGTTGTCTTACTAAACCTTTTCCTGAGCTTTACAATTTCTAAGGGAAGGCTCAAGGCATACTTAATTTTAATATGAATACTTGCTGTAATGCTCTCTTTCATTGGACCATTTGTCAAAATTCTTGCCATTCTGGCTTTCGCCCCAATAATATTAAGATTCATAATACAATTTTTCTCCACCAGGTTATGAGACCTACTTGTACTCCAGACATACCATCCCTTGCTGACACTAGACACCGTTGTAACCTCCTTCTGTTTCCAGACTTCATCTCCCTCTGATCAAGAGCAATGATCTCTTGGCTCTGAAGGAAAATGTCATTCCTCTTCAGCAAGAAGCAGCTACAGGAGGGACCCTTATGCCACTATTCCCTAAAATAATTCAGAGCCAAGATTCCTTGATGGGGGGGGGGGATGTAGTAGACAGTTGGATAGGCATGAACAGAGCAGGAATGATGGACATAGAGCAAAACGTCCCCTAGGCAGAGAGCCCTGGGTGCCTAGCAATGGGAAAAACCACAAGCCCTTGCATGACCACTCCCTTAAGCACTAACCCCTGGAGATGACACCTAAACCTAAGCTGTGTTTCAGCTCCAGGCCCAGCAAAGCAGCAAAACCAGACAAGTGAGCCATGGCTGATGTTAGAACCAGCTGCATTGACTAATGACCCTCTGCCAGGTACCAACAACCAGATGAGATCAGGACCCTGAGGAGACACGCCTGGAAAGCTGATGAAGATTCTATTGAGATCCTCCCCTGAAGCCTCAGATAAAAGCCCTCAGGATGGAGGACCCACTATGACTCTCTCCACAGAGCACACCATGCCTATTCCCTTTCCCATTCCCTTCTTTCGTCTCTCAAGGCTCATCTCTAGGCTCTGAGGTCCTACTTTTGCCTCTATGAGGATGTGCCTTTTGTCTGTGTAACTTGTATCCTGAGCCCATTTCTCCTACGGCTCACTTCATTTCTTCTACTTATATGTCTCCCTAAATAAACTTTTTCCTTATAATTTCAGTCTTGGTTTTGAATTCTTTCTAAGACAGAGCTCAAGTTGCTGAACTGGGGTCTAAACCTAGTGCCATTTTCACTACTAAAACTATGACATCCCCAATCTGATTTTCAAAATGTGCTCTCAACAATTTGAAGCATGTTTATATATAGTTTATATATATATATATATATATATATATATATATATATATATATATATATATATATATTTGTTGATCATAATTTTTTCTTTTGTCTTCTTCTTCTCTTCTTAGTAATACCTTTCAGCATTTCATGTATATCAACAAGTGAATCTAAAAAGAAAGTGAATTAAAAATCTGAGGAACAGAATAAATTGGTGAATATAATATTGTAGAATCAGGGGCAAAGAAAGGAAGTGGATTAATAATTATCAGGGGGAAAGGGATGTGGGGGTGCAAGAAGAGACTGGATTAAAATCGTACACCTATGGATGAGGACAATGGCAGGAGGGAGGTAAGGGGAGAGGGTGGGGCAGGAACCGAGTGGAAGGGAGCTATGGGGGGGGGGGGGGGGAGGAGAAACAATTGTAATAATCTGAGCAATAAAGATTTTTTTTAAAATAAATAAATAAATAAATAAATAAATAATTTGACTCTCAAAAGAAAAAAAAAATGAAGCATATATTTTTAGAGAGATTTAATGAGTTTTCCTTTGATTCTGACCTTTTCATCTTTGCCCCCATCCTAATACAAGATGGCCGCCCCCAAATGGTCAAAAATGGTTGCAACAAAAAGGCCTACAGAGGAAGGCAGTTGTGGGCAATGAGGTCAGCAGTTAGGGGTGCTAGGCCAGCAAAGAAAGGGCAGTTTTGATGACCAGGCTGGCAGAGGAGGACAATTGTGGGAGACCAGGCTTATAGAGAAGGATAGGAGAAGGATAGGTGCAAGGGAGCATAGTTGTGGGTAACCAGGCCTGCAGGAGAGGGCAATTGGGGTGAACCAGGCCTGCAGGGGAGGGCAGCTGTGGGCAACCAGGTATGAAGGAGAAGGCAGTTGGAGAGGACCAAGCCTGCAAGGGAGAGTAGCTGGTGAGGGGGCCAGGAGTACCAAGCCTTCAGGGGAGGGCAGTTGGGAAGGACCAGGCCTGTAAGAAAGGGCAATTGTGGGCAACCAGGTATGCAGGGGAGGGAAGTTGGAGAGGACCAGGACAGCAAGGGAGGGCATATAGGAAGAACCATGCCTGTGGGAGAGGGCAGTTGGGAAGCACCAGTCTGGCAGGGGAGGGCACTTGGGGGAAACCAGGCCTGCAGGGGAGGGCAGTTGAGGGGAGCTAGGACTGCAGAGAAGGGCAGTGGGTGGGGGTGAACAGGCCATCAGGGGAGGACAGGGGTGATCAGTCCTGCTGGGATGGGGTACTTAGGGGGAACCAAGCCTCCAGGCAAGGGCAATTAGGGGTGACCAGGCTGGCAAGGGAGGGCAGTTTGTGTTGACTGGGCCAGCAGGGGAGGGTAGTAAGGGGAAATCTGGCCAACAGGGCAGCAGTTAGGCATTGAACAGGCTGGCAGGCAGAAGAGATTAGGGGCAATCAGGCAGGCAGGCAGGCAGGACAGCACTTTGGAGCTAGCAGTCCTGGATTGTGAGAGGGATGTCCCAGATTGGAGAGGGTGCAGTCTGGGCTGAGGGACTCCCCCCAACTCCATGCATGAATTTGATGCACCAGACTTCTATTCTTCTTTATAAAACAGCTGCAAATCCACAATTCTATCTAGTAAAGTGTTCTTTCAGGCTGTGGCTGAGAGGACTTCTTCCTCCTGAGTTCAAGGTTAGGCCCTCTGACCTCACTTACGTAAATCCGGTGGTTTGATCCTATAAATCAATTTCTTATTTAATGATCAGTATAAAACCGCACCTATAAGAAGAGCTTCCTTGATTTGCAAATATACCAAATAAAACTATTAAAATTGACCAACAGAATGTAGTAGCCTAAGCCCATATTGTGTTCCCATCTCGCTTTGCAAGGTAATTGTTCTATGCTCACTGCTCCAGCCTTAAATGTGCGGTCAGCTGACAAATAGAGGAACGACAGCCCTTTACCCGGTTGCCCACACATAAGGTTCCAGTCCTTATGAGCCCCATAGGCTGCTCTGTCTGATGGCAGAGAGGGGGCAGCCAGCACCTGCGGCTGGGGAGCCCATCAAAGTCATGTCCTTAGAGTTGGTCTTCCAGGCCCTCTGTGGACCAGCAGTGTCTGTCTGTCCCTAGAGCAGGAACATTCTAGAAGCAGAGCCTGAAGAAGGGCTGTGGGGGGTATGGTTAGGCAGGTGCTCCTGGGATGAGTGCTGAGGAGGTTTTGGGGAGGGGGTGCCCCACGGGAACTTTCCTGTGTCACAGGGGCTGTTTCTGATGAGGGAAGGGGGTCCGTCACTGCCTCTATAGCCTCTTCCTCCACATATTGCTTATTTGAACAAGTGGCAAACGAAATGGGAGGTGCCTGGCAGCTGGCAAGTTCTGACAGTAAGGGAACACACAGCAAGGGGCAGCTCCCTGGTCTCCAGATACTGTTTACAGCAGTTTTCCCACCCATCCAGAGGACTTGTCCCCATCTACAGGGGCCACGGGATGCTCAACAACCCCCTTCTCCTTGGTTCTGGAAGGCTAAATGTCCTGAAACACTGGACCGGCAGAGGGCTCCTGTGTAACAGCTTCCACCTGGCTTCCCATGGGCCCACAGGCGTCTTCCTGAGGCCTCAGAGCAACTTCCTGGGTCCGCACTCGCAATTCCCCCCAGGTAAGGGGACTCCAGGAGTCTGAGAGGCCATGGCCCAATCACAGCCACTCACTGCCGGGTGATCTTACACAGGCTACCCTACTTCTGGGCTCACCCATCACTGAAACAGGACAGTGATGGTGGTGCTGAGGGTCACAGCGAGTGGGTAGTGAGGGAAACAGTGAGAATCACTTGCCCTGAGCCCCCAGGGCTAAACAAAGTGTACTACACAGATTTTAAAATAAATGAATTTAAATGCCCATAACCAGCATCACTGTTAATGATAAGATTTTTAGATTCCCTAAAAGGAAAATAAACGCACATTATCTCACTTTTTGTAAGATAACAACCAGCCCAGCCAGAGTGGCTCCATTGGTTGACCATGTACTAATAACAGGTCGCTGGATTTCCATTGATATTGCTCTCTTTCCCTGTCCTTTCCTCTCTCTCTCTCTCTCTCTCTCTCTCTCTCTCTCTCTCTCTCTCTCTCTCTCCAATAAAAACATATATAAAAATAAAATAAATAAAAGGTAACAACCAATGTTATTAAACAAACAAACAAAAAAAGCAATAAGAGGTACATATTTGGAAATATGGGAATCAAGTATCATTATTTGCAACCATGTCTATGATCAACCTAAAATTTCCAAGATAATCAAAAGGAAATAAAACACTATTTTATAGAAATGCTAAAATAAGTAAATTGGATGGTTTTAAAATTAATGTATTAAAAAAATGTATTCCTTCATACAAAATAAAAACTCTTTAGAAAACTCCTTTTCAAGGAAAAATTCTGATTTGGAATGGCAACACAAAAAGTTAGATTCTCAGGAATAAACTTGGCAAGAAATGTACGTACTCTACATGGAGAAAGACCAAATCTTTAATAATAAAAGCATAATATGCTAATTAGAACAGATGTCCTTCCAGACATAGCCAGGGCTGCGAGTGAAGCCCGAGTCCCAGGTGCCAGAAGGAAGCCTGGTGAGGCAGCAGAGGGAAGGAAGGCTTCTAGGATTCTAATAAAGGACATAGAAACTGCCAGACATTCTCCCTAAATGGTCTAATATTTTACAGTCATCAGCAATGTTTTGGTTGTTCCCCAGCCTCACTTGCTGTTTTTTTATTTTCCCTCCAGCTCTATTGAGGTATAATTGGCAAACAAAATTATTTATTTAGAGTGCATAATGCAATAGTTTGATGTACATGTATTTTATGATTATTAACATCATGTTAATTGGCACTCCCATCAACTCACATAATTATCTTATTTGTATGTGTGAGAACTCTTTAGACCTGCTGTCTTAGCAAATTTCAAGTACACACCACAGTATTTGACTGTAGTCTCCATGCTGTTGCAACATGAATTTTTGATACTAGCCATTCGAACAGAACTTTTTTTTATAAACCAAAAGTATTTTTTGGTATTCAGAAAAACATTGTTTTAAATATCCTGTATTTAAAGCAAAATTGAATGGGTGCTTCATAAATTTTATATATAATGTAAGAAATTGATGAGCTTTGGGTTTGATGTATATTGCATTATTTTAGTTTTACATATGAAAGTTAGGAAATAGTTCCCTGTTAGTTCTTGGACAGATGGTTGTAGTTTTAGAAATAGAGTACTGACATTAAGCAGGAGTTGGCCATATTGTTTTGTACTTTAAGCACACTTAAAGAGGCTGCCCAGTGAAGAACCAAGGAAGAATTCAAAACAGGGTGATAACAGTGTGTAACAAAAGTTGTGTTCACCCATGTCCACGGTTCCCCTGATGTCCCAGGCCCCCTGACTGTGAGGTCAGAGCCCCATGATTATACCTTATAAGGTTCTCCCTCCTCCCAACTGGTGGGCAGAGTTATGACATTACTGGCACCTGTCACAGAGACACCTCCAAGACATTGAGCCATCAATCAGCACCTGCCAAAGTGTCCTGGAGCCCACCCCTTCCTGTTCTGCCCTGGGTCCAACCCTCTCCTGTTCCTCCCTTAAAAAGACCCCCAGACCAGCCACGTGCTGCTGATCCTCCAAGTCCAGGTGGCAGCCCGGCTGGGTCCATCTCCCCTCCCAACTCCTTTAATTCTGATTTCTCTACATCCATAATGAGTCCCGCTCATTACTGGGAAATAAACTTTACTTTAAAACTCCTTGGTGGTCAGTTTCCTGCGCCTCAAACCTTACATACCTCATGGATGGCTGGGGACAGAGAGCAACAAGCCTCACTACTAGTCTGGGAATTCAAAGGCAGTGTTCCTTGCTTTGATGATTGTCACGTAAGCAAGGAAAGCGAACATTTGAAGAATTTTAACTTATTTCTGTGAATTGATCATCCTGAATGCAGACACTGCACATTATTATTGGAGATACTACCTACATCGTTGTCCCTGAGAGGTGTGTTTCCTGAAATGACAGAGCTGGATGGGAAAGAAAAGCAGGGGTGCCAGGGACTCCACCAGTGAGTGAGCTCACAGTGCTAGGTGGTTAGTGTCTGTTACTCTCCATCTGACTCTAACAGCTTTCCTCAGGCTTCCCCATCTGTCCCTGTCTCCCTCTGTACTATCCCCTCAAACAGATGTCCCCTGACCCATGCTGTCTCTCCTCCTCCAAGTGGCTGCCTTTGCAACAATCACTGCTACCAGGTGTGAATGAGGTTGAATTCTTTCTCAGGCATTTAGGAGGCTTGTGAGTGTGAAGACAAAGCCCCAGGGGCAAGGAATAAAATGGAACAACTTCCCTGGGGTCTCTGCCTTTCTTTCCAGTTAAAATTGTTTTCTCTATTGACAAGAAAGGACAGTTGGGCCACATGATAGCAAATAACTCCTGCTTACATTTCCCATTTGAACTGTTCATTCTGCTTCTGTGGCGTGAGAATTTCAGACAGACAGGTGGGGCACTTCTGCAGTGGAGAAGCTCCGCAGAAATGACATAGAAGGCAGAAGCAGGTTTTTGTTTTGTTTTCCTTTACTCTTGGAGCTGAACTGCCAATGCACAAGTTTGAACGGGGAGCCATCTGTGTCTTTTATCAGTCAGTCAGGTAAGCCCACATTTGGGTAAAGTCCTGCAGTTTCCAAGCTGAGTTTGGAAAAAAAAAATTTTTTTAACAACAAATTCATCCTATTTTAAGGAAAATGGTTTAGAATGACTACCTTTGGTTGAAGGGAAGCCAATTTACAGGACCTGTAAGCTTCATGTAACTTAGTTTACACATTACTGGCAAAGAGGGATTCCTTAGCACAAAGCCAATATATTGTGCGCACTGAGAAGAGTTTGGGCATTAATGTGTAGCTGAGTTTTCTGTGCCTCGTCACTTTGGATATGCTGCCAGATTCAAACAAGATACTCCCTGGGGGACTTCAGGCAAATGACCTGATTTCTCTATAAAATACTGAGTAATTCTCTTTCCATTCACCCTGTCAGCTTTGTATAAACAAATGAAGCATGGCTGTAGAACGTGCTCTAGGAATATAAGGGTCTTTCATGATTCGGAACTAAAACTAACAGGTTGTTGTTGCTGTTTTATTGGTCTCCTGTCTCTCTGTCCCTCAGGAGCTGCAATGGACCAAAATGAATGCAGCTACTTGGGTAAGAAAGTGAATTCCAGTACATGTGCCTGTTCTTCCATATTCTGTGCCTACTTCCTGTAAAAATTATGCTGTCCTCTCTAAGCAGAATATAAGCTACTTGAGGCCTGATGCAAGATTCATGCAAGAATGGGCCTTCCTTCCTCTGGCTGCCCGCACAGCCTTTGCTTGGCCCAGAGCCACCTTTCTGCCTTTGTGCCAGGGCCGCCTTTCCACCTTCCCGAGCTGTCCAGAGGCCCTGAGTGGCTGGGTAGTGCAGAATGCCTGCATTGTTGCTATGGCGACAATGCAAGTGTCCTGCCCCGGACAATCTTCACCTGTGTGTGCAAATTAACCCACCATCTTTGTTGGGTTAATTTGCATACTCACTCCTGATTGGCTGGTGGGCGTTGTGAAGGTACGATAAATTTTCATCTTTCTCTTTTATTAGTGTAGATGAGCTGTTTATTCATTAGAGCGGGGGTGGGCCATATAAGGCTCTCAAAATTATGTGGTCTGGTTCTGCCAAGGCATTAGGGGTGAGTTAATTAAATGTTTGACCAAATATAGCAGGCTAATTTTTAAGTTGGTAATTTTGTATGGCCTGATAATGATGCTTAAATATCCAAATGGCCCTGGGCAGAGAAAAGGTTCCCCACTCCTGCATTAGAAAATCCTTTTACACTGCTCATCCCCTATTTCCGTGGTCCAGCCATTTCAGTGGTGGTCATGACCACACCTCTGCCCAGTGGAGAGCAGAGGAGCTTTCTCTGGCTTTGGAACAGAGTGAGAGTCAGGGTACTTAACCCCCCTGGAGGTTGGACCCACAGTTTGGCACCACTTCTCTGATCCTCAGTCTTTCAAAGGGGCCAGAACAGAGAGATTCAGGCAAGACTTGCATGACAAAATGTGTTTCTGAATCCATCTTGCACCCCCCTCCTCTAGTATATTTGTCTAAGATCCAACATGGCAATATGGTATAGTCCTAGAAAACCTATAGAGGGGATAAATGGCGATAGAAAAAAATTAAATTTATAACAATGAAAATAAAAATTCTCATGATTAATTTATTTTATTTGATAAGGAGTTAGTTAGCTTCTATTTCACAAATGCAATATATTGTGAGAGTATATTTTCCCACAATGTGAGACTAACTGATCATTAAAAATATTTCATTGTCATGATCAGTACAATAATAACACCATAAACTTGCCCTCAACAAGACCATATATGAAGAACCAACCCAACAGAGAATTAGAGCTGAGAATCATCCTGGTCGGCAAAACAGGAACCAGTAAAAGTGCCACAGGGAACAGCATCCTGGGGAAGCGAGCCTTTGTGTCCCAGCTGTGTGCCCAGACCCTCACCAAGACCTGCAGTGAAAGTCGAGGAAGCTGGGGTAAGAGAGAGATGATCATTATAAACACGCCAGATATGTTTTCTGGGAAGGATCACTCTGATCTCCTCTACACAGAAGCACACAGTGCTACTGTACCTGATGTCAGGCCCAGGACCCCAAGTGCTATTCCTGGTGACGCAGCTGGGCCGATTCACCACCCGAGACCAGCAGGTTGCAGAGGGTCAAGGAAATCTTTGGAGTGGATGCCATGAGACACACAATTGTCCTCTTCAGCCACAAGGAAGACCTTGGTGGAGAATCTTTGATGGATTACATCTAAGACTCAGAAAATAAAGCTCTTGGCAAGCTTGTGGCAGTGTGTGGGGGGAAAGCATATGGCTTTAATAACAGAGCAAAAGGGAGTAATCGGGATGACCAAGTGAAGGAGCTAATGGTCTCGATAGAGGGCCTGATGATGGAGAAAGGTGACCACTATACCAATGAGCTTTACAGCTTAGTGACAGAATCAGAATGTGGATATGAGCGGTCAGAGGAAAGATTAAAGGATTTCAAAGGGAGTCTTAAAAAGTACATGGAAATTCAGAGACCTCTCACAACCATTGCCAAAGAAAATTGTCTAAAAATAGTCCTAATTTGTATTTGGTTATCTGTCAGATTGCTAATTCTGATATTTTGTGTATTGCTCAGAATATGCAAATTTTTTTACTGCTTATTCTATTGTATTATATGTGCAATTTGTTCTGAAGCTTATTGTCCATTATCCTCAGAAAATTATTGATAATTCCCAGAACAACCATTGTTGTGGAATGCAAGACTCCTAGATGACAGTGATGGATCAGTAATTATTCATCATTGGAATTCAGTGGTGAATCACAGGGCCTCCTCTGTGTATTGCAGTGCCTGACACCAGTAAATATCTGAGATTCCGCAAAGTGTTAAATCTTAACATCGCTCAATTTATTAATAAGCCAAATTATTTAGTTACTGTTTGTTTTGACATATAATGCCAAAACCTTTTGAAAGCTGTAAACATTAAATTTCCTCTGTTTGAAAATATCTAAAGCAGATTTATGTTCCTAGAAACTCCTTTTCTTTTTTAAAATACTATGGTTGCTACTGAATGTAATAAAATAACTACTATAAGTAAGCTGTAAAGCTCCTGAGATCCCATGTCTTTAATTCTGTTCTTTCAACAATGACACCAATTATGCCCACTGTCTACACACAGATACACTCACACATCTCGCATCAGTCATAAGAATGTTGATTTCTACACACAAAACAATTAATCACATAAGACCCAGGGGAGATATTCTGAAGGCTTTGGGATGGGATGGGGGATTTTCTGCTGAAACATGAACACCTTTGGATTGAGGACCAGGCCAGCTCATCATCTAAATCCTTTGACCAGAGACAAGGTATTCAGCCCTTTTTTTAATTTGTCTCCCTTGGCTTCTCCTTGGAGAGAATTCAGTCCTGTTCTGCTGCTACTTGCCTGGCTCCAACTCAGGCAGGACCCACAGTGCAGGTCTAAGCATGCAGGTAGCCTGGCAAGAAAGGAACCTGCAGCTGAGCAGCAACTAAAACTTCCTTCCACAGGAACCCTGTGGCTTCAGAAGAGTTTCAAAGACACATAAAACTGAATACTATCAACTTTTAAAGGCCCAAACTGCACTTATTACATTATTATGTCTTCCTTTTGATTATACGAATAGTTTTTGAAATATAGTGGCAACCATACTTTGGTAAAAACTGCTGTTTGAATTTTAGCCTTGCTATCTGACTTTGACCTTCGATTACTTGCTGAGGAGTGGAAAATTACTGACCTTGCCTGGAGGGTAGAAAGTTACTCCTCCCTCCCCCTCCTGGACCTGAAGGCCAAATCAACAGTCTGGGTTAGTCAAGGCTAAAAGAACAGAACGAACCAAGAAGGGAGATTAGGCCATCTGGCCGATGCATGCAACCACAAGGTTAAGCGATATAGAAACGACCTCCACCCCCTTATTTGAAATGTGCATAAAAAGCTGGATTTGTAACTGCTTGCTGCTGTTTGTCGCCTGCTCCATCCTGGCGGCGGCAGCCCAGATTCGAATCTGTAATAAAATTTGTTATTTGACTCTGCAATTGGCTAGTTGGAGTTGTTTCCCGGGTAGGGGTCTCTTCCTCTTGGGTGGTCTCTTCTCCATTCAACAGTTTTATTTATTACTTCCATATTTTTATTTTTATTTTTGATACTATTATAGATATCTCCCACCCCCCCCCACCTCATTCCCCTCCTTCAAGCCCCTACCCACCCATGTCTTCACTACCCATTGCCTGTGTCAATACATATAAGTATATGGATTCTTTGGTTTATCGCTTTTCATCCCCAACCCCACACTGAAGTGTCAGTTTGTTCCATGCCTCCATGTTTCAGGTCTTATTTTGTTGGTCAATTCATTTTGTTCATTAGATTCCACAAATAAGTGAGATTATATAATATTTGTCTTTTTCAGTTTGGCTTATTTCACTTAACATAATATTTTCCAGGTCCATCCATGCTGTCCCAAAGGGTAAAAAAACCTTCTTTTTTATAGCTGTATAGACTGCCACAGTGTAAATGTCCCACAGCTTTTTTATCCATTCATCTACTGATTGGGGACTTAGGCTGTTTCCAAGTCTTAGCTATTGTAAATAATATTGCTCTGAACATAGGGACCCATATATTTTTTTCTGATTGGTGTTTTGGAGTTTTTAGGATATATTTCCAAAAGTGGTATTGCTAAGGGAAGAGGAAGTTCCATTTTTAATTTTCTTAAGAAGTCCCATACTGTTTTTCCATAGTGGCTTCACCAATCTGCATTCCCACGAGAAGCGAGCTACTGTTCCCATTTCTCCACATCCTTGCCAACACTGTTGTTTGTTAATTTTTTTTACTATAGCTATTCTGACAAGTGTGATTTTAATTTGCATTTCTCTGACAATTAATAACTTTGAGCATTTTTTATATGTCTCTTGGCCATTTGTATGTCCTCTTTGAAGAAATGTCTATTTAAGTCTTCTGCCCATTTTTTAATTTGTCTTTCTTTTGTTGGGTTGTATGAGTACTTTATATATTTTAGATATTAACCCCTTATCAGATAAATCACTGGCAAATATGTTCTCCCATACAGTTGTTTCCTTTCATTTTTATGGTGGTTTATTTTGCTGTGCAGAAGCTTTTTACTTTTATGTAGTCACATTTGTTTATTTTCTCCCTAATTTCCTTTATCCTAGGAGATGTATACATAAACATTTTGCTACGGGAAATGTCTGAGATTTTACTGCCTATATTCTCTGTTAAAATTTTTATGGTTTCATGCCTTACATTTTAGTCTTTTATCCATTTTGAGTTTATTATTGTGCATGGCAAACAGGAAGAGGACATAAATAATGTCCTTTCATTGTCTGAAATTAGGGACACATACAAAACAAACAAAAGGACTTATTAGATTAGATTTTAAAAATACTTTTAATCTCAATTGTCTAAGGAGTTCCAAGTGCCAGGGAATGCAGCTGGGCCTTGTGTGCTCACGTGACCATATGGGAGTAGCACCAGAGTTGAAATTCCTCTCTTCCCTCCCAAACTGATTACTCAAGAAATTTGTTTCATTACAGATTCCTCTTCTCCCTCTTATTTTTCTTCAGTTCCTCCATATAAGATTCTCCACTTGGGACTCCCACAGGAAGTGTAATGTCTCACAGTGGGCATTTGGGGTGAATCTGGGGTTCCTGGAAATGTCAATCATGGCTCCTCTTCTCCCTACTCTTTTCTCAGTGCATGTCCTATCTTCCAACCTTCCCCAAGTAGTTTTCTTTAGAGCTATAAGAAAAGTGAGATATAAGACACTGCTCAGAGAATATTGTATGTATTAAAGAATTCCTGAATCTATGAAGTAATGTTGTAAACTCAGCCTTTTCCCAGGCCTTCAGACTGCAGGACAGAACCCCAGTCCCTGCTGCCTGTTGAGCTTCTGTTGCTGCAGCTGAGCCTGGGGACATCCCCTCAGCCTCTCAAGACCTCCCTCTCCACCAGTGGCCACTCAGCCAGCCATGTGGGGTTTGGTGAAGCCCCTCCACCCCAGGAAGGACTGCATTGTGGGTGAAGGTAGAGTGAAAAAGGCAGACTGACTGGGCATCAAACAGGGACTCAGGTGGCATCCACTCTTGCCACCTTCCTGGAGTCACATTCTCTCTCTCTCTCTCTCTCTTTTTTTTAAATATATTTTATTGATTTTGTACAGAGAGGAAGGGAGAGAGATAGTTAGAAACATCGATGAGAGAGAGTCATTGATCAGCTGCCTCTTGCACACCCCCTACTGAAGATGTGCCCACAACCAAGGTACATGCCCTTGACCAGAATCGAACCCGGGACCTTTCAGTCCCCAAGCCGAAGCTCTATCCACTGATCTACACAGATCTGGGCATGGAGTCACATTCTCTATGTCATTGTTGTTCTTTCCTTCCCTCCCTCCCTCCCTCCCTTGTTCCCTCCCTCCCTCCCAGTAAGTTCTGAGGGGTGAGGCTGCAGAGGCTGTGAGGGGCAGCAGGATGGAATTCCCCTGGAGAAGGGTCCTGTGAGCAGGTCTGTGGGAAAGGGCTGGGGCTGGGATTGCCTCACCTAAACTCCCCAGGGATTGGAAGCCAGCTGAGCAGGGAGGCCAGGAGGAGCTGAGCACTGAGACCAGGCTGAGGGAGAGGGAGGTGATCTAGCTGAGCTGAGCTGCAGGAAAAAGCAGCAGAAAGGGAGTGGTTGGGCTTTAGCAAGCAGTTTCCTGGCGTCCAGCTGGGCAAAGGGGCCCCTCTGGGGTTTTCCAGGGTTGAGTGGATCACCAGGAGCCTGTGCTATGGATGTGTTCACCCCAGTGTGTGTGCAGTCTGAGTAGGTATGAGTGTGCGTGTGCGAGTGTGTGTGTGTGTGTGTGTGTGTGTGTGTGTTTTCACGCTCTGCTGTCTCCAGCCACCTGATTATCTGCTGAAGACAGAACCCCCCAAGAATGGCCCCAGCTGTTTCTGGGAAGTTGTGATGCTGAAGATCAGACCCCATCTCCTCTCCCCCTTCTGTCAGCTCTTCTCCCTCCCACTGGAAAGCATGTCCTCAAGTCCAGGCCAGCCCCTCCCAGCCCTGCTCTGTAGGGTGCCAACTCCCAGGGGACAGCAGGTGGGGGGGAGGGGGCTTGACAGCCCAGGTGGCCACTCAGTGCAGGATCTCTATCTCTCTGAGTCCCCCAGACCAATCTCTAAAGCCCCATTCTGTTTCGCAGGATGCCATTCTCTCCCCCTTCCTGATTCCCATAGGACTGGCTGGATGGGAAGGGAGCTGTGCCTGGCATGTGCCAGTGCCTCAAGCCTTTATTTTGGGTGGGGTGGTTGAAAGATTCTCCCTAGCTCCAGGGGATCCTGGTCTTTTTCTCAGTCAGTTGGGCAGTGAAAGATTGGGCGGAGGCCAAAGTGGAGGGCTCAGGATGTGGCCTGGTCCCCTCTCCCCAGCTCCAGGGGATCCTGGTCCCCTCTCCCCAGCTCCAGGAGGAGCTGGCAGCAGGGAAGAGCCCATAGCTCACAGGGTGGTGTGAGTGGGAAATCTTCATGGGGCTGGCCTGGTTTGGAGGAAGAGCAGGGGGCTAGGCTGATCTAGGAGTTGGCATGGAATGGGGTACCCAGAGGGCTCAGAGGGAGCTGGAGCTGAGGCATATTTAAGGCTGTGACATGATGCTGACACCCGGGCCTGCACAGAAGTTGTTGGAATCCGGGTTAGACTTCCTTGCGTGCGTCTGTGACAAAATTGGAAGCTCCTTGTGTGTCTGAAGAATTGTCAACCATCTGTACTTTATACTTTAAAGGAGGACAGGTTGGCGAGAGAGGACCTGCTCTCAAAAGCACATAGATACAAATGGGAAGACTTTAGGAATCCTGTGGTTGCTGCTGTTGAATAATATTACGATAGAAACAGTGATACTTAAGTAGGATGTCTGCTAGAATCACCCACAGAGGATTTCTTTTGGAACTAGGCAAGTTGATTCTAATGTGCATATGGAGAAGTAATAAAGCAAAAATGACTGGAAAAAAATAATATTGGGGGGGGGGTTGTTGTGAAATAACTCAACTAAATATTAAACTCAATAGTCATAACTAAATTTTTGGCCATGGTGCATGACTCATCAGACACACCAATGGGTATAATATCAAGATTAGAATAAACCTGAATTCCTATGACAATTTCATTTTTGTTCAGGGAGCATTTTATTTTATTTTTTAAAAATAATTGTTATTTTTCAACTATAGTTGACATGTAATATTATATTAGGTTTATAACACAGTGATTAGACATTTATATAGTTTATGAAATGATGAAAAGATAATTCTAATAGGTCTGACACCATAGAAGTTATTATAATAGAATTATTATTTTAAAATTTCAACCTTAAACATTTTTTAATTGATTATAGGAATACCAATGAGAAAGAAACATCAGTTGGCTGCCTCCTGCATGCCCCCAGGGATCAAGCCTGCAACCTGGGTATGTGCCCTAAGTGGGAATCAAACTGTAACCTCCTGGTTCATGGGCAGACCCTTAACCACTGGGCCATGCCTACCGGGCTATTACAATATTATTGACTCTATTCACTATATGACGTACTGTACATCCCTGTGACTGTTTTTATAGCTGGCAATTTGCATATCTTAATCTCTTCCAGTTTTTTGCTCATTTCCCTTGACTGTTTACCATCTGGCAACCATCAAAATGTTCTATGAATCTATGAGTTTGTTTCAGTTTTGTTTGTTTACTGGTGTTTTGGGTTTGTTTTTTTTTTAGAATCTGTATATACATGATATAGTATGGCATTTGTTTTTCTCTGTCTGACTTATTTTACTTAGCACAGTACCCTCTAGGTTAATCCATGTTGTTGTAGATGGCAAAATTTCATTATTATTTTACTAATAATGAAATTTTGCATGAAATTTGTGCACGGGGAGTGGGGGGAATAAGGAGGGACCTGTCCCCTCTGCCTGGTCTGTACCCTCTCACAATCTGGGACCCCTGGCTCCTAACAGATCACCTGCCTGCCTGCCTGATTGCCCCTAAATATTCTGCCTCACTTCCTGATCACCCCTAACAATGGGTGGCTGCCTGGGCCTGGGGCCATCCCTCCTTCCCTCCCTCCCTCCCTTGCAGCCTTGGGCGGGTTTGTGAGTGTCTGTAGACCTGGCTTTAGAAGGAAGGAAGGAGGTCTGGAACTATTTCCAGCCTATCTAATTAGCATATTACCCTTTTATGATATAGGATTGCTGAGTAATATTCCATTGTATATATGTACCATCTCTTCTTTATCCATTTGTCTATCCATGGACACTTAAATTGCTTTCATATTGTGGCTATTATAAATAATGCCCCAATGAACATAGGAATGCATATGTCTTTTCAAATTAGTGTTTTGGGTGTCTTTGGGTAAAATCCAGAAATGGAATTGTTGGATCTTTCTTTGTCTCTTATAATAGCCTTTGTTATAGACTTTGTAGGTATTACTACTCCAGCTTTTTAAAATTTCCATTTGCATAAATTTTTTTTTTCATCTGTTTACTTTAAGTTTGTGTGTGTCTTTCAATCTGAAGTGAGTATCTTGTAGGTAGCATATGTATGAGTCTTGTTTTATTAACCATTCAACCACCCTATGTCTTTTGATTAGAACATTTAATCTATTTACATTTAAAGTACTTACTGATAGGTATGTAGTTAATGCCATTTTATTATTCATATTTTTTTTAAATCTTTTTGCTTCTTCTCCTTGAAGAAGTTTCTTTAAGATTTTTTGTAATACTGGTTTGGTGCTGATTAACTCCTGAAGCTTTTTCTTGCTTGGGAAAAAGCAAGAAAAAGCTTCATCTTTTATCTCTCCTTAATTTTAAATGATAGCTTTACTGGAAGAGTAATCTTGGTTGCAATTCCTTTCTTTTCATCACTGAATATTTTGTGCCAATCCCTTATGACCTGCAAAGTTTCTGTTGAGAAATCAACAGTCTTGTGTGGATGCTCCCTTGAATGTAATTAACTGCTTTTATCCTGCTGTTTTTAAGATTCTTTGTTTGTCTTCAACCATTGGCATTTTAATGATGTGTCTTGGTGTGGGCCTCTTTGGGTTTCTCTCATTTGGCACTCTCTGCTTCCTGGATTTGTATGTCTATTTCCTTCACCAAGTTAGGAAAGTTTTCTTTTTTCTTTTTTAAAATATATTTTTATTGATTTCAGAAAGAAAAGGAGAGATAGAGATTGAAACATCAATGATGAAAGAGAATCATCAATTGGCTGCCTCCTGCATGCTCCTAACTGGGGATCAAGCCTGCAACCCAGGCATATACGAGAATCAAACCTAGGATCCTTCAGTCCATAGGCCAACACTCTATCCACTGAGCCAAACCAGCTAGGGCTAAGTTAGGAAAGTTTTTTGCCATTATTTCTTTAAATATGTTCTCAATCTCTTGCTCTCTTGTTTCCCTGTGATACGAATGTTGTTATACTTGATGTTCACAGGTCCCTTAAACCAGTGGTAGGAAAACTAATTAGTCAACAGAGCCAAATATCAACAGCACACCGATTGAAATTTCTTTTGAGAGCCAAATTTTTAAAACTTAAACTTCTTCTAATGCCACTTCTTCAAAATAGACTCACCCAGGCTGTGGTATTTTGTGTAAGGGCCACACTCAAGGGGCCAAAGAGCTGCAGGTGGCTTGTGAACCGCAGTTTATTGACGAAGGCCTTAAAGAATCCTCATTTTAAAAAATTATTATTATTATTATTATTATTATTATTATTATTAGTTTTAAGCAGATTTTATTTTTATTTTTTAATTAAATTATTATCTGTGTACATATTTAACATTGCCAGCCTCCCATACATATCCCTCCCTCCCCAGAGTTTTGTGTCCATTGATTGTACTTATATACATGTATAGAAGTCCTTAGGTTGATCTCTTATCTCCCCCAGATCTCCCTAACCTCCAAGCTGTAATTTGACAGTCTACTTGTTGCTTTACAGTCTTTATATCTGTCTTTTGGTTCATCAGTTTATAATGTTCTTTAATATCCATAAATGAGTGAGGTCATGTGGTATTTCTATTTCATTGACTGGCTTATTTCACTCAGCATGATGGTCTCTAATTCTATCCAGGTTGCTGCAAATGATGAGAATTCCTTCTTTTTTATGGCAGCATAGTATTCCATTGTGTAGATGTACCATGTTTTTTTGATCCAATCATCTGCTGATGGGCACCTAGGCTGTTTCCAAATTCTATCTATTGTAAACTATGCTGCTATGAACATAGGGGTGCATATATCCTTTCTGATTGGTGTTTCTTGTTTCTTGAGATACATTCCTAGGAGTGGGATTACTGGGTCAAATGGGGGTTCCATTTTCAGTTCTTTGAGGAAACTCCATACTGTTCTCCACAGTGGTTGCACCAATCTGCATTCCCACCAGCAGTGTACAAGGGTTCCTTTTTCTCCGCAACCACACCAACACTTGTCGTTTGTTGATTTGTTGATGTTGGCTATTCTGACAGGTGTGAGATGGTACTGCATTGTTGTTTTGATTTGCATCTCTCGGATAATTAGTGACTTTGAGCATGTTTTCATGTGCCTTTTGGTCTTCCTTCTGTCTTCTTTGGGAAGTATTCTATTTAGGTCCATTGCACATTTTTTAATTGGATCATTCATTTTCCTTTTATTTAGTTGTATAAGCTATCTATAGATGTTGGGGATTAAACCTTTATCAGTGATAATATTTGCAAATATTTTCTCCCACACAGTGGGCTTTCTTGTTGTTTTGTTGATGGTTTCTTTTGCTGTAAAAAAAGCTTTTTATTTTGATGTAGTCCAATTGTTTATTTTCTTTTTAGCTTCCATTGCCCTAGGGGCAGTATCAGTGAAGAAATTCTTTTGGCATATGTCTGAGATTTTGCTGCCTGTGGAAGCCTCTAGTATTTTTATGGTTTCCCGTCTTATGTTTAAGTCCTGTATTCATTTTGAGTTTATTTTTGTGTATGGAGTAAGTTGGTCTATTTTCATTCTTTTGCATGTATCTGTCCAATTTTCCCAACACCATTTATTGAAGAGACTGTCTTGACTCCATTGTATATCCGTGCCTCCTTTGTCAAATATTAATTGAGCATAGTGATTTGGGTTGATATCTGGGTTCTCGATTTGATTCCATTGATCTATATGTCTGTTCTTGTGCCAGTACCAGGCTGTTTTGAGAACAGTGGCTTTGTAATATAGTTTGAAGTCTGGTATTGAGATCCCTCCTACTTTACTCTTCTTTCTCAGGATTTCTGTGGCTATTCGGGGTCTTTTATTGTTCCCAATGAATTCTTGGAGAGTTCTTTCTAGGTCAGTGAAATATGCCATTGATATTTTAATGGGGAGTGCATTGAACATATACATTGCTTTAGGAAGTATGAGCATTTTGATGATGTTGATTCTACCAATCCGTGAACATGGTATATTCTTCCATCTGTTTACATCTTCCTCTATTTCTTTTTTCAGTGTCGTGTAGTTTTCCGCGTATAGGTCCTTTACTTCCTTAGTTAAATTTATTCCCGGTATCTTAATTTTTTTGGTGCGATGGTAAATGGAATTGCTTTTTTAGTCTCTGTTTCTGTAATTTCACTGTTGGTGTATAGAAATGCCATAGATTTCTTGGCGTTAATTTTGTATACTGCTACGTTTCCAAATTCATTTATTAGGTCAATTAGATTTTTAATTGAGTCCTTTTGGTTTTTTATGTACAATATCATGTCATCTGCAAATAAGAATAACTTTACTACTTCTTTTCCAATTTGGATGCCTTTCATTTTCTCTTTTTGTCTAATTGCAATGGCTAGTACTTCCAGTACTATGTCAAAGAGGAGTAGTGATAGTGGGCATCCCTGTCTTGTTCCTGTTCTTAGAGAGAATGGTTTTAGTTTTTGCCCATTGAGTATGATGTTGGCTGTGGGTTTATCATATATAGGTTTCATTATTTTGAAGTATGATCCTTGTACTCCGACCTTGTTGAGAGTTTTTATCAAGAAAGGATGTTGGATTTTATCAAATGCTTTTTCTGCATCAATTGATATGACGATATAATTTTTATCTTTCAATTTGTTTATGTGATGTATCACGTTTATTGATTTGCAGATATTGTACCATACTTGCATTCCTGGAATAAATCCTACTTGGTCATGGTGTATAATCTTTGTGATGCTCTGCTGGAGCCGATTTGCTAGAATTTTGTTGAGGATTTTGGCATCTATGTTCATGAGGGATATTGGCCTGTAATTCTCTTTCATTGAGTTGTCTTTATCTGGTTTTGGTATTAGCTTGATGCTGGCTTCATAGAAGGAGTTTGGAATGTTCCTTCCTCTTGAATTTTTTTGAACAGTCTGAGGAGAATAGGTTTTAGTTACTCCTTGAATGTTTGGTAAAATTCTCCTGTGAATCCATCTGGCCCTGGGCTTTTGTTTTCTGGAAGCTTTTTGAGGATTATTTCAATTTCTTCCCAAGTCACTGGTCTATTGAGATTTTTAGATTCTTCCTGATTGAGTTTTGGAAGTCTGTATTTTTCTAGTAATATGTCCATTTCCTCCAGGTTATTCAGTTTGTTGGAATAGAGTTGTTTGTAGTATTTTGTAACAATCCTTTGTTTTTTGGTGGGGTTTGTTGTTATTTCACTTCTTTCATTTCTGATTTTCTTTATTTGAGTCCTCTCTCTTTGCTTCTTGGTTAGCCTACCTAGAGGTTCATCTATCTTGTTTACCCTTTCAAGGAACCAGCTCTTGGTTTCATTGATCTTAAGTATTGTTTCTTTGGTCTCTATGTCGTTTATCTCCACTCTGATTTTTGTTATTTCCTTCCTACTGCTTACACTGGGATTTTGTTGTTGCTCTTTTCCTAACTCTTTCAGTTGTAGAGTTAGATAATTTGTTACCACTTTTTTCTTGTTTTTTGCAATAGGATTGTTGGGATATGAACTTCCCTTTCAAAACTGCTTTTGCTGTGTCCCATAGATTTTGGATTTTTGTGTTTTCATTGTCATTTGCTGCCAGGATGTTTTTAATTTCTTCCTTGATTTCTCTGGTATCCCAGACCTTGTTTAATAGCATGCTGTTTAATCTCCATGTGTTTGATTTTTTTGGATTATTTTTATTGTAGTTAATTTCCAGTTTTATGCCACTATGATCTGAGAAGATGCTTGATATGATTTCTATCTTCTTGAATTTGAAGAGACTTTGCCTATGTCCCAAAATGTGGTCTATCTTTGAGAATGTCCCATGTGCACTTGAGAAGAATGTATCAATATATTCTGTGGCTTTGGGGTGGAATGTTCTGAAGATGTCGATTAATTCCATCTGGTCTAGTGAATCATTTACAATTGATATTTCTTTGCTGATTTTTTGTTTAGATGATTTGTCAAAAGGTGACAGTGGAGTATTAAAATCTCCTACTCTTATTGTATTGCTATTAATCTCTCCCCTAATGTCCTCCAGCAGTTTTTTGTTTTTTGTTTTTTTTAATGTATTTGGGTGCTCCTGTGTTGGGTGCATATATGTTTACCAGGGTTATTTTTTCTTGTTGCATTGCTCCCTTTAGTATTATGAAGTGGCCTCCATTATCTCTTGTTATGTCCTTCACTTTGAGGTCTACTTTGTCAGAGATAAGTATTGCTACCCCAGCTTTTTTTTCATTTCATTCGCCTGGAAAACCTTTTTCCATCCCTTCACCCTCAGTCTGTGTGCGTATTTTTTTCTGAGTGGGTTTCTTGTAGACAACAGATATATGGGTCTTGTTTTCTTATCCAATCTGTTACCCTATGTCTTTTGATTGGAGCATTTAATCCATTTACATTTACAGTTATTATTGATAGGTATTAATTTGACCCCATTTTTATTCTATACCCTTGTGTTTCTTCTTTGCTTCCTATTTCTTTGTTTTTACAGTAGACCCTTTAGCATTTCTTGCATTGCTGGTTTGGTGGTGATAAATACCTTTAGTCTTTTTTTGTCTGTGAAGCTCCTGATTTCACCTTCAGTTTTGATTGATAGCCTTGTTGGGTACAGTATTCTTGGATTCAGACCCTTTCTTGGCATGATTTTGTATATTTCATCCCATTCCCTTCTGGCTTGATAAATTTCTGTGGAGAAATCAGTTGCTAGTCTGATGAGGGTTCCTTTATATGTAACTTTCTGTCTCTCTCTGGCTGCTTTTAAGATTCTTATTTCATCGTTGGTGTTTGCCAGTTAAATTATAATGTGCCTTGGCGTCGGTCTTCTGGGGATCATTTTGCTTGGTACTCTGCAAGCATTTTGGATTTGTGTGGGTTTTTTCTTATCTATCTCAGGAAAGTTTTCTGTCATTATTTTTTGAAATACATTTCCCATGTCTTCCTCAATTTCCTTTCCTTCTGTAACCCCTTTTACTCTAATATTGTTTTGTTTTGTTTTATCCCAAAATTCCCTTAGGCTCTCCTCCTGCTTTTTAATTTTTTATTTCTAGAAGCTGCTCTAATTGGGTATTTTTTTCCTTCTTGTCTTCTAGCTCACTGATGCGGTCCTCTGCTTCTTCTAGTCTGCTCTTGATGCTTTCTATTGAGTTCTTCATAGTAGCGATGTCATTTTTCATTTCTTCTTGAGTCATCTTCATTTCCTCTTGGTTCTTCTTCATTTCCTCTTGGGTCTTACTCATATTGTCAAATTTGGCTTCCATTCTTTTTAGCCATCTTATGATCTTTACTGTGAATTCTTGCTCTGGTAGGTTGCTCGCCTCTAACTCATTTACTTCCTTTTCTGGTGATGCCTGCTTTTCTTTCATATGCGGGCTGTTTCTTTGTATCCCCATGGTCTCTCTTTTCAGGATGTCTGGTTATGTAGATCTCTCTCTCCTGCACTGATTTAAAGGCACAAAATAAAACACAACCAGGTACAACACACAAGGCACTGAACAGAAATATATTTGGATATTATTAACCTCCAATAAAGGTGACCACTAGGGAAAGGCAAATTAGGGGATAGGAGAGAAAGAGGAAGAGTAAAAAGAGAAGAGGGTGCAAAAGAAAAAGATAGGAAAAAGATAAATATATATATATATATATATATATATATATATATATATATAAATATATATATATATTTGAAAAAAGGAGTGTCAAAATGAAATTGGGAAACAGGGAGAAGAGAGAGAGAGAGAGAGAGAGAGAGAGAGAGAGAGAGAGAGAGAGAGAGAGAGAGAGAGAGAAATAAGAGATAAAAGGGGAATAAACTATATATATGGGGAGAGAATTTCAATTGAACAACCGCTAACCCCAACAAATGCTGGCAGCAGTACCTGGAAAATAATACAATCTACAACACCCACTAATTTCCAGCAAAGGAAGGAAAACAGAAGTAAAAAAACAAAAAGCAAACAAGAACCAATCAAATAAGAAAATTCCAAGTAACAGCAACAACGAAAGAATAAGCAAAATACTCTCACTAAAAAGCATAAAAATACAATATAATCAACATTCCCCCAAACAGCATCAAAAGGACAGTGAGGAAAACAATTTTTTTTTCCTCTTCCTCCTCCAGCTTTATTGGATAGTTTAAAATTACATTTCTATTTTCTAAGACTTCAGTTGCTTTTTCCATCTGACTTTTAATTACTGATTACATCAAATGAAACACAGTTGTCTAAGTGATATAGTATACAAAAATAGCATCTTGATTTCTGTGAAAATGCATTTCTCTTCAATTCCTGAATAGCTCAAATTATGCTTACTTTAAGCATAGATGTTTACTCTGGGTTTTAGATTTACTCTTTGCAAAAAATATGTTCTAAACCTTTGCCATCACCATTTGCGTATGCAGCATCAATGCTGTTAAGTTGTTCCTATTTAAGCTTTTATTCTGATTTTCCTCCCATAGACATTAACAGGCATATTTGTCTTTTTATTTTGTTTACTCCCACTCAACTGGATGTTCTATATAGGGCCTGATACAGATGTTTCTTGATGTTACTTAATAGCTACTGAGGTCAGACAATCCAAGGCCATCATTATGCTAAAATTAAAGTTATTTATGGAAGCTCACAGACACTTCCAAAATTGGTTTTTACCTCCTACATGGGAATATATTTAACAAACCAAGAAAGGGCTTACTGGTATGATTCAATTCTTCCCATTCATCAATCCCTATTCACCAGTGGCATGGAAAGGGGGTTCTTTAACAAAGCAATATTCATAATACCTCTACCAAACTAAACATAAACTTTTTTTGTAGTTAAATGCAGAAAGTCGAATTTTTTCCACCCCTTTCCTCATTTTACATGGCAAGTAAAGCTCACTGGCCTGGGAGTAGCCTCTATCTGCCAACCTTTGGGCAGTGAAGAGGATTCAGAGAAAATAATACAACCATCAATCAGAAAAAGGAGGGGCAACAAAGGAAAATAATTAAGCTGTGGCCTCAATTGTGCAAGGTGCCCTGATTCGCCACAGCAGTAACAGTTGACTTCACTTGTCTTGCTGCAGTTGATGGCTACATGACCAGTTTCAACACACCTATAGCACTTCGCTTTGGTGCAGTCTTTTTTAATATGCCCAAATTCTCCACAAGAATAGCACTTCTGCTCATCTGCATGGTCACAGTCACGAGCCAGATGGCCTGGTTTGCCACAGTTGTAGCAGCATTGCTCTCGCTCTCTCTTGGGCTCCTTGCAGTCCTTGGCAATGTGGCCACCTCTACCGCAGTTATAGCAGGCATCCTCCTGAAGATCACAATCCTTGGCAAGGTGACCAGACTCACCACAGCGATAACAGATGTCTGGAAGAGATGAGGAAACAAACTGGAAACCTCTATCTGAGGTAAAACCACCTCTGCCACGGCTTCTCATTCCACAACCACGGCCTCCACCAGTAGGGCATTCGCGGGCCCAGTGGCCAGATCGTCCACACTTGAAGCACTCATTGGTGCTCATGGCTGCAGTTTAGATCTTCCCGCATCAGGGCAGGCCTGCGCCGCCGGAGGACGAGAGGCAGGCCGAGGTGAGCGGCTCGCCAGGCAGCGGCTGTTTATTTTCAGGAGAGTCCTTGCTGGCGCCACATGCATAAAAATACAATATAATCAACATTCCCCCAAACAGCATCAAAAGGACAGTGAGGAAAACAATTTTTTTTTTTTTTTTTTTTTTTTTTTTTTGCTAGTTAATACAGCTCAGAGAGGGGTGTGTATGCACTTGGTACAGGGGATTGGAAATTAGATATATAAGTAGGGTAGAAATTTTAGTAGGAGGGATACAGAAAGAGTAAGGAAAATCTAAAGCAGGAGAGGGTTAAGATAAACAGGATAGCAAAAGGGGTATGGTTAGAAAGAGAGTGATGGTGTAAAGGTCATGTTGAGATGGGGTTAAACAATGTTAAAGGAGAAATGAAAATAAAATGAAGAACACTAATTCAAATGTAAAATAAAGAGAAAATAAAATGGCACTTAAAAAATTAAAATAGCAGTAGTAATAATGCTTATTGAACCTAAAAATGTAATAATTAAAGTTAAAATCAAGTGAGGAAAAAAGGGAAAAAATTGTTTCTTAAGTAAAAGATGCAAAAAATGAAGATAAAATAAAATAAAATAAAGTTAAATAAAATAAAAAAATAAAATAAAATAGCAAAAAAAAGTGTGCAGTTGTGAAGGCCATTCACTTCTTCTGTTATCCTGTATGGCATGCCTGTTTCTCAGGCCAGACAGTATTGCAGTTCCCTGTGTTCTGCTGCACCTCAGGGAAGATTCCTTAGTTTCTTGGTTTTTGATCAAATAAAACTAGTAATAAACACAGACAGTTTGTACTCCAGACCCTAGGTGGCAGTGTTTCTGGATTGATGTCTCAGTCTTTTTGGCTGCTCTAGCCTTCTTTTTCTATGACACTCAATACAGTTTGTGTGTGTGTGTGTGTGTGTGTGTGTGTGTGTGTGTGTGTGTGTGTGTGTGTTTTGCCTTGCAGCTGAATCCTGGATGATTTCTCCCCACTCTGCTTCTCAGCTTCCAGAAAAGCAGTTTCCTCCTGCTGCCTTTTAGGGTCAGCCAATCTGTGTGATCTCTCCTTTGTAATCAGAAGCAAAGTGTTGCAAGGGAACCAGCCTAGGTGCACGATGGGCTAGTCTGCGTGCACTTAAAAACAGACTGCTTTCCAACTCCTATGTTCTCCCTCAGTGTCGGATCAGAATGGGTTGCTCCCTAGAGAACCCCACTATTAGCAACCTTGGGGACCCCCGTCCACTCTCTCCAAACACGCCAGACCCAACAGCGGGGGGATTTTGTGGACACAGATTTCCATGGACACTGATTCGGATTTTCGCAGTCCCAGCGTGCGCGCTCTTTTGTCTCTGCCGCCACTGTGGCCGCAGCTTCTGCGGCTGCTGCTTTCACTGTTGGGTCACAGACACCCCATGTTATCCCCAGGAAAATCCAACCTTTCTGAGGAATCCGCATGTCCGCACCGGTCAGGGCACCCACAGTTGTGGTTTTTTTCAGGTCTCAGGTAAGATCCCCAAATGCAGCACTGATGTGGATGTGAGAGGCAGCACATACAAGTGTTTACCTGGCCCTGAAAGCTGTTTTATTGAGAACAACTGTTTTAAAGGAAGAAAAATGGGTGGCACATCAACTGAATTAAAGAAAATTGGAAAACTGAAAGTCATCAGTGAAATGTTGCTTCAACAGCATGAAAGAAAGTCTTTCTTTGCATTGAATTGTTACTGGCAATGAAAAGTGGATTTATTTTGAGCATCCCAAACATAAAAAATCACTGTTGATCCAGGTCAACCGTCAACATCGACTCAAGGCCAAATCGCTTCGGAAAGAAGACAATGGTCTGTGTTTGGTGGGATCAGAGAGAAGTAGCAAACTCAATGTATCATCATTAGCTGTCATTGTTATACTTGGACAGTCTTGTTTCATCTACTCCCTCCCTTCCTGTCTTGATTATTTGAAAGCCAACCCAGCTATCATACCATTTCATGTCTCACCTTATTAGTCCATAACTTTAAAGCAGCAGGACTCTTCCTTTTATTAATATCACATCCCAAACAGTAAATACCTAATAGCAAATATCCAACAAGGTTCATAGGACATCCCTATCTCTTAAATGCTTGTCACTTTGCCTAAATGACAGTGTGAGTGGGTGGGTGGGGGGACAGATGTCTCCCTAGTTTCTGTGAAAATGCAAGTCCCCTTCTGTGAGGAAACCTCCTAAACTTGTTTTCCCTCAAGGTCACAGCCTGGGTAACCGAGGGCAGGGTATTAGACAGAAGTAAGAGGGAGGCCAGAGCCATAGAATGTCTCAAACAGAGTGCCTGCCTTGAATTCAACCTTCACGGGCTTCTAGAATTACCCACAAGAAAGAATCTCGATGCTGAGAGGCACATGGTGGGTGGAGAGATGTGTTTGCTTCTGTGCCAGTGGCTGGTTTTCACCCTGAGCCCAGCCCTGTGATGGAGACAGAGGACATGACACCCTGATTGATCACAGATGCTCTTTCTCCTGAGTCTTTTCCTTTTTTGTTCTCAAAAGGCAGTTATTACTCTCAGTCACCTCAGGCTAAAATAAAATATCGTAGACTGGGTGGTAAACAACCAATATTTATTTCTCACTCTTCTGGAAGGTCTAAGATCAAGGTGCCGGCAGATTTGGTGTGTGGGGAGAGCCTGCTTCCTGGTTGTTGTGTCCTCATCTGGTGGAGAGAAAGCTCCACCCCCTTCCTCTTCTTCTAATGACACCAATCCCATCACGTGGGAGCTCCAACCTCCTGTCCTCATCTAGCTCTATCCACCTCCCAAGGTCCCAGTTCCAGATGCCATCATATTGGGGACTAGGGTTTCAGCACATAAGTTTTGGGGGTACTAACATTCGGTCCACAGCAATTACACATTATCTTTTCAGGTGCTCTGACAGGTGGAAGAGAAAAATCTAACTCTAGGATCATCCTCACTGAGGCTTGTCTTAGTGGGAAAATCTGGCCGAGGGAAAAGTGCCACTGGGAACAGCATTCTCTGCCAGCACCCCTTGTCCCTGGCCTCCCTCGGCCCAAAGTGTCTCAGTGGGTTCCCAGCAGCTCCAGCACCATCAGTGTAGGGAGCCCCTGCTGAGCCCGTGTGCTCTCCCTTAGGCCAATGTCTGACCTCCAAATCCTTTCTCTCACACCCCATTTTCCTGCAACTTCATCATCTATCACACAGTTGCTTTTGGAAGCAGGAACCTTGCATCATTTCTCTTACATTCCTGGTGCTGAGCAGAGAAGCTAACACTCAGTATTCGTGAAATAAATGCCTGTGCAGCTGGACTGAATTAAGTCCAGGAAGGGGGAGACCTAGGCAGGTTGGACAGTTTGGGAACCGTGTTGCAGAGGTGGTCCCTGGCCAGAGAAGCAAGTTCCTGGGGGTGAACAGAGTTTGAGGAGCTTGTACATCACACTCCTGTGGGGGTTTGGAGTCAGTAATGTGCTACAGCTGGTCAGATCAAGGCGACACCTCTGTTACTAGTAGAGGTTTGGAGAATGATAGCTGGGTGGCACCATTAAGTTCCTAAGACTCATCCCAGACTAATCATTTACTATCCAGTCACAGGCTGTCTGGGACCACTGCAGGTCTCCTGTACAGGGTACTAATGAGCAGAGAAAGGGGTCAGCCAACAAAAGGAGAGGGTGAGGCAGGGGCCACCTGGGACTTCATCTGACTTTCCATTTTCACCAATTTCATGATCTCTCCCCAGATGTCACCCTAATGCCTGCCCTCTTCCCTTTGCAGCTGTGGAGGTGTCGAACAACCCTCCCTCCTCGAGTTCCCATACATGATTGTGCGGACTTTGCAGCTAAAGAAGCTGCTTCACAAGACAGCTCCACCAACAATGGGAATTTACTGTAAACGGGAATGGGACCACTTGGCCTGCCGCCAGTTTTACAGCCTCCCAGTTAAGATGGAAGGCCTTTTAGGTATTGAAAAAGTTGAAGAAATAGCTGAAACCGGTTTGGCTCAATGGATAGAGCGCTGGACTGCGGACTGTAAGGTCCTGAACCTGATGAAGGGCATGTACCTTGGTTGAGGGCACATCCCCAGTAGGGGGTGTGCAAGAAGCAGCTTATCAATGATTCTCTCTCATCGATGTTTCTAACTCTCTATCCCTCTCTCTTCCTCTCTGTAAAAAATAAATTAAAAATAAATTTTAAAAATGATTTATTTTTTAAAAAAAGTTGAAGAAATAAAAAGAAGAATAATGTTTCATCGCCACATAAGAAAGCCAAATGAAATTCAAATTTCAGTGTTCACAAAGTTTTATGGAATTCAACCTCACACATCACTTATATCTTGTCCATCCACCATTTCCTTTGTGAGTGACTTAGATCATGTAGTCTGCTGAGCCACTCTCTGACTCTGCTCTATGAAACCCCAGTTCCTTTCTTCCCCCAGCCACTGTCTCTGCTTTCCCCAAGGCCTCACCCCATCCCACCTCTGTGGCCATTTTCTCTTCTCCTCACATGTCCATGTCCCCTCCCACCTTCCTCCTCAGTCCCCTCATGCCTCCAAATTTCCCCCCAGAACATCCTCTCTCAAATGGGAATGGTGTCATCCCTTACAGCCTATGATGAAATCAGAGCACATTTCTGAATAATATAAGGAATTCTACATCCAGCTTCTAATATAATGTATATCTTTCCTCACAGTTGACTCACCTTCCTTTCTACAAAAACCTCCCAAAGATTCCAGGATTGTATCTAGCTAAGTTATTATTTACCTCCATGATTTTTAACAAAACAAAAAAAAAGTTTGGTTTTTTTTTTATTTTATTTTATTTATCTAGAAGCACTAAAAGAACATGAATGACATGTCTAATGCAAGGAAGAAAAATTAAAACTGAACTTAAGCAAAAAGCGAATAAGTTTCTCACAAGCATAGACAGAGATGGTGAGTCTGAAAAAAAAAAAAGAAGCTAATTGTAGATGTCAGCTGAAAGTGCTCAGCGTCCTTGAGTAATACACAAGTTAATTAAAATGGCAAGCAAAATCAGAATGCATATCACAAGGATAAAAGCTAACCCAGTGTTAAAAAGCATCCAGTTTTTGACTCTGAAGTGTGCCTTGGACAACCAGTGACTCCAGTTGTCACTGTTTGTGACATGTGCTTGCACCTTGGCCAGGTAGCTCCTGCGCTCTTCACGGGTGCCACCTCCCCGTCTCAGGAGCATCTGTGCATCAGCGTAGAGGTCATTTGTGTAGAAGGTGCCCTCGTGCTCTTTCTCCAGGTTCTTGATCACAGCCATCAGCTCCCCCAGCTGCTCCTTCTGCTCCTCCCCGGTGGCCCGGTTGTTGAAGCCACAGTACCTCCTCCCACACTCCTGGATTAGGCTCCTCAGCCTGTAGTTGTCCGTATTGACTACATACTCATCCAAGGATTCACCCTGTAAGTCCTCCTTGTGGGTGAAGAGGACCACCACATATCTCATGGCACCTGGCCCAAAGACCTCCTTCACCCTTTTCACTGCCTTTGTGTCCTGGTCAGTGAAGCGACCCAGATGTGTCACCAGCAGCAGCACGTGGGGCCCTGGGGCTGAGAGCAGGTAGCAGTCCCCGATGTTCTTGTACATCTGTTGGTCTGGGGACTTTTCATCAAAGATGGATGGTGTGTCAACCACCAGGATGTCCCTGCCATTCCACGTGCCTGTGGCCCTCTGGCACTTCCTGGTCATGGTCTGGGGACTCAGTTTGGACTCAAACTTAGCCTGGCAGAGGATGCTGTTTCCAGTGGCACTTTTCCCGCAGCCGGATTTGCCCACCAGGATGAGCCTCAGTGAGGACGATGATGCAAACTGGATATTTTCTACAATTCCTAAAAGAGAAAAATTGTGTCCTACTAAGATATTGCTGCAGATATTTTGATCATGGACCATCATGGTATCTCATTAAATCTGTGGACCTCCCTCCCAGGAAACTGTCAAATCTAAATACACAGCCAAATTTGCTGACAACTGGGTGAAGTTCTAGGGTCATAGAAAGTCTACATCGAAAGTCCATATTGGACCCATAGCCAAGAGTAAGAACTGCTACACTGACGAGGATGCTCCAGGACTTTAACCCTGACGAGGAAAGATACAGTTTTTCTGAAAGTATAGTGGTCCTTGTGTTTCTCCAGGGATGGTGCTTAGGCCAGTTTCATGTTAAATAAATGTGAGGTTAGGAGGAGGCAGAGGATGAGAACTCACACATGGGAAAATATTTCCACCTCTTTTTCACCCACAAATTCCAGGCATACATGTGTAAAAGTGCTCAAGACATTCATAAACCTTGGGATGAAAGGGAACCACAGATGAGATCTCTCACCAATGACCAGCTGAGGTACCTGGACCTTGGCTCTTTGAGTGGGAGTTGGATGCTTGAAATTGAGACAGCAGGAAGGTCAAAGATAATGTCAAAGGCAAAGACAGGGAGATGACTCCCTAAGGGTGGCTGAAGAGAATGGAATTTAGGACCATTAATAGTACATGTGATGGGAAGGTCACCTACTTGGTTGATTAAATTACAGAAAGTTAACAGAAATGATGCTGGGAGGGAAACATTGAGTCAAGAGCTAAAACCTTCAAGGGATGAAGGAAGATGAGAACCGATGTTCTAGAATTATTATGGGCCCAAATGGATTCCAAATTCACTGTAGGCTTCTAAAATCTATTATTTTATTTCTACTCTGTGTTGGTTCTTCCTTTTCTGCAGGGTTCTGGGATGTTTTTATAGCAAACATGATTACTAAGTCTCTCTGGAAAACTTTTCCATTTATTCAGCTCAGAGCAGACAAGGAAAGAGAAAATTTATTCACAATATAGTTCAAAATCTTGCAACTTCTGACTTGAAGTTTCATTTCCACATTTCCCACATGATGTGTCTGGAAAGCATTGTACTGGGGGATCAGGTGTGTGTGTGTGTGTGTGATGGTGGTTAGGAAGGTAAAGAAAAAAATTAGCATTATATTTTTCTTCTTCAGTTTAAAATCACTGGGTTTCTGTCACTGTGTTTGAGGTAAGGGACTGGTGCCTTTTAAGAACTTGGGGGCTTTCTTACCTTTAGCCTTAGCTCCATATTCGTGCTTTTGAAATCCTTCCATTCTCTTCTGGAATAAAAACAGGAACAGAATAAAAAGCAAGTGTCTAATACCCTTATAATTAAATACCCAGTTTTAAATAACTGAAAAGGAGCAAAGGGAAGGCCAAATATAGTCGTTTGTGCAACTTGGCCAGGAAGCTGCAGTTTAGCACATGCCCAGTAAAGTTTGGGTGACATAGGGAAGGTACTTGCTTGTCAGTCACAACTAGGAACAGGTTGGGCAGAGTAGGCATTGCCTCTGCAAGCATCAGGAGATTTGAGGTCCTTAAGCTCTGAAACAAAAGTGTAGCTCCATTGCTTCCTCCTGGAGCTTGACTCCTGGCCTGGGGACTCTCAGGGTCCTGATCTCTTGCATTTGCCATGTAGCTCACAGCAATAGGGACCCCACACAATGGACTGATGGACTAGAAATACCTTAATGCTGTGCCGGACCCAGTCCACCATAGAAAAGAAACTTTGGACACTGACTTTGCTTCTAGCTCTTCTGAATCCTCATCTGCACCTCTTCCAGGACTGGATTGAAGAATATCTGATTGAAACCCCATTTAATTCCATGCAAATAAAAATCACTCATCCTCCTGTGTGAGTCTCAGGAAATTCTTTTTGCACATCTCATCCTCCCTCTGAGGCCTCTGGAAATGCTTATTCCAGTGGTGCCCCAAGAACCTCACTCCCACAAGCAAAGGAGAAAGACAATCAATGCAATTCTCTGATAAAAGCCCACATGGGGGTTGGTAAGGCCTGAGGTCACTTCCAGTTCAGACACCTAATGCTACTTCTCTATGAGGAGCCATTTTCATTGTTAATTTCCTTACTCACATTATACTTGCAAACATCAATAAATAACTTTCAGCAAACCAGGTGATGCTAACACATTGCACTGTTCTCACAGTGCTTGGTTGCTTTTTTTGGTTTGGTTTTGTTACTTAGCTTACAGGAAAGTAGCAAATGTTTAAAAACAATCAGTTGCTTATGTCCCTCCAACTGGGAAAGGCATGAAATGAAGAAAGCATTCTTTTATGGAACAAAACATGAGTGGAACATTATTTTATTTCATTTTATTTTTTTGGAATCAAAGTAGGCCAACTTTATAGAAAATGTAGTTTCTCTCGTTGACACAGAAGGATTCATGTCCCAGATCCAACCTTCCCCTGAAAAGGTGCACTGTACTTTTCCTCTTGGCCACTGGATACTCATGTGACACAAAGAGTGCCGGGCACTGGAAGGTCTCATTACTTCAAACAAGCTAATGCGTTTTACAGCAAGGCAATTTCTTCCTCTGTTCTAGCAAGTTTGTGGTTAGCCCCCTGAGCAGTTGATAGAGAGAAAGGGGTGAAATGGTCAAAGAGAAGGAATCAACAGTGAGGACAATTTCAAGAAAAACTCCCTTCCTGCTCAGTGTATAATAAAATGTTTTTTCTGGCTGGCTCTGAGGTCCTTGTCTCCCAGTGATCTCCATTCTGTATCCAAGTAGATTTAAACAGAAATTGGCACAACCATTGGCATAAATGTTTCATTCAAATGAGGCATAATATTGTGCCACTTATCTTGGTGTTAGAAAAGGCAAGTATATCACATACAACTATACCTAAGATGTGGTTGTATTTATTTATTCAGTTTTAAATATTATGCAGTTATGAAACATTTTTAAGTGAAGAAATACACAGAATTATAAAACAAAACCTACAATTTGCAATGAACAAATATAAATATTTTGGCATTTTTACTGAAGCTATTCAGTTTGATTAAAAAGCTAACCCATTACACATAGAATTTCATTTATGTTTTTGACTCCCCGGTCTCTTTCACCCTCCCTGTGCCCTTCAAAGGCAACCAATATTCTGAGTTTTTTATGTATCATTTCATGTATGTACTGAGTTATATATATACCTGTATCTATAGGTTATGTCTAATACTGTTTTTTCATTTTAAACTTTTACATAAATGACATTATTTGTGTAACATTTTATCCAATAATATTTTTAAAAAGAAGGTCCAGATACTTTTTAAAAAATGTATTTTTATTAATTTCAGAGAGAGGAAGGGGAGAGAGAGAGAGAGAGAGAGAGAGAGAGAGAGAGAGAGAGAGAGAGAGAATCTCTGAAACACCAATGATGAGAGAATCATTGACTGGCTGCCTCTTTCATGCCCTCCACTGGGGATCAAGCCTGTAACATCGGACATGTGCCCTTGACTGAAACTGAACTCGGGACCCTTCATAATTTGATCCAAACCAGATAGTGCCAGTTACTTTTTTAATATGTTTTTATTGATGAGAGAGAGAGAGAGAGAGAGAGAGAGAGAGAGAGAGAGAGAGAGAGAGAGAGAAATTGATGTGAGAGAGAAACATTGATTGGCTTCCTCCCAAACATGCCCCAACCAAAGATTGAACCCAGGTATGTGTCCTGACTTGGAATTGAACCTTTAACCTTTTGGTGTATGGGAAAATGCTCAACAAACTGAGCCACTTTATTAACAAACTTTTGAGTTGTCTTAAAATACATGCTTGCTGCAAAACAATCCCCACTTACTACATATTTCTGTGCAACAATTGACCTGGGATAGATAGCTCCTACCTGACAAAATACTGTCAGTATGACTCAAGAGCACCGTGCAAATCCTCACTGACAGCAGCCCTGTGTGAGAAGTCCCCAAATCTGCACTTGCACTTGGCGATGTTCCACTTTTAATATTTTTTTTTATCACCCTTATAGGCATTCATAAGGATGTCTTCAACCATTTACACTTGCATTTTACTGATTACCACTGAATTAAAAAAAAGTATGTATGCTATTTCAGGTTGTTTCTGTTATATAGAAATAATGCTTGCATGTTTTTCTATCCACTTAGGATTTTTGGGGGCCTCCTTAGGAAAACCACCCATTTTCACATCATCAGATGTGAAACTTCCTTCTTTCTCTCCTCCTTTCTTTTATCCTTTCCTCCCCCTTCTACCCTCCCCCACTTAAGCCCAGAGAAGAGCCTCTCCTCACCACCCTCTCTTATACCCTGTCCTTGACTCTGGAAATTATACTCTGGCTCTTGCTAAACCTGTTCCAATTCTATGACACCTTTTCTACTTTAAATGACCTTTTGTGAGGTTTGGAAACCTCAGAAAATATGTTTGAATTCATCTCTGGCAAAGATGATCACAGTGGTGACCATGTTGATAGTGAACTTCATAGTTGTAATAACCTTCTGTGTGGCCACTTATAACTTTCTAAGTTCTTTCCTAGCCATTATTTATTCTTCTCCTAAATTATTATAGTTTTAAAATTTTGATTAAAACATTAGGAACCTGAGCAACAAATGACCCTTCCAAGGTCACACAATTTTCTTGGAACTAAAACTGAAAAGCAGCTCCTCTTGCCAGCCAATTCTCCTTGGTTCCACAGGAGGAAAGGAGATTAATCCAAATAAGTCCACAGCCTACTGGACCCCACATACAATGTGGCTCTCCCATGGTCAGGACACAAACTGAGGCTGACAGGCTGGAAGCCTGCCCTGAAACCAACAGAGACAACTGTACTGTGAAATCCTAAATGCATGCTTTTCAAAAAAAAATATTATTCAAAGAGATAACTGCCTGCAGGAACTGCTCTGAATTGAAGAATTTCAGTGTAAACCAATCTGGTGTTTCACTGACTTGATTATCAGTGTGACCCAAATGGAGCGAGGTGCCTGACACAGAAAGTCAATCAAACTCAGGTTGCATTAGCCAAGATGCAGGGCAGTAGTTCTCCTGGACTCTCTTCTGAATGTGTCAGGTGGCAGGGGAGACTTGTGTCCACAAGGGAATGGGCTTTTAGGCAGAAATGATCAAATAGCAAAGTGTACTGAGTGACAAAGGATGTTGATGGAGATGCTAAAATGAGTCACAGACAAAATATTAACAGGACTGAATAAAGCCTAAGAAAAGACTGGGGGAAGCATGGCAGACCTGCAGGATTGTGGTGCAGGCCAACCTCAGAGCAGGCAGAGGTGTCAGTGTAGGCAAGAATGGGAGGATCAGTAATGGAGGCAGATTCCTTCTCTAAAAGGAAAATTCTACTAATCTTCTCCAAAATGGGGCCAGGTATCACCAGAGAGTGGCAGGCAATGTGCAAGCTGAAGTTGTAACAGCATTGGCAGGACACTAGGAAGGTCTGGTTCAGACAGGGGGATGAAGGAAATAAATATAATGTACTTGGATTTTATAATGATTTTAAGATTACAAGAGCCTGATTTTATCATGATGACACCTTATTGTATCAAACCATGAGAAAGCAGGCTCCCTTCTGCTGTTTTAGGAAGATCAAACTATTTCTTGTCTGCCTTGTTCATAATAATCAAATTATTTCTTGTCTTTTTCACTCATCTGCCACAGTCACCATATTTCTAGGCATTACAGTCCCCTGTTTTCTAGTTTAGTTATTGCAATTTCTGGGTACTTCTCTCACATAAGGCTCAGCAGACAGTGGGATTGTCCTTGTGTCTGAACATGAGTCTGGTCTCCATGTAGCTGAGCCCTGTGTAATGTCACAGGAAAGGTAGGGGCAATTTGGGGGAGAACAGAATGGTTTCCAGAAGGACAAGGTCATGAGACAATGTCTACTCAGGGGTCTCCTGTGGAACACGTGTGCAGTGGGGCATGGTTAAGGAATTAAGAGGGATAAACTGAGAAGCATCCCCCCACCCCCCAAGCTGGGCACCTGGGGAGGCTCATCCATCAAGGAGGATGAGAATAATCCCGAAGTTGCGTGAAACCCTGTGAGACTCCAAGAAGATCCAATGGGCTAAGTGGTAGGCAGTTAGCTGGAAAGCCTGAAGCGCTGTGGAATGTGCTGGGCTGTGGGCTCAGGGCGAGTGGTTCCCAGGCCTGTTTTCCCCACTACACACCCAGTGTTGCTTCCAGCGCACCATCATAGCTTCCTTTCACCCATGGGTGAGCCCAGAAGTAGGGTAACCTGGGTGAGGTCACACCAGCAGTGAGTGGCTCTGAATAAGCTGTGGGATCTCAGACTCCCTGGGTGGTGGGACCCTCTCCCGCCATCTCTTACCTTGTGGGGCACAGCAGGCCAGTGCCTGGCGGCCTAGAGAAGGTGCTGGGCGGCCTAGGAAGTATGAGCTCTTGCAGGCAGTGGACTCGGAGGAAGCAGGCAGATGCAGCTAAACTAGAGTGCTGTGGAAGCCAACTATTCCAGGACACAGCTGCTGGGAATGAAGAAAGGAAAGGAATGTGGCCTCTGCAGACAGGAACAGGCCCTCTGGGAGGGTGAAAATTGCTATAAACAAGACCCAGCCAGCTAGAGGCTGAGAGGCCAGTGCTTGTCCCCTTAATGGGGCGCTTCCTATCAGAGCCTGCCAGCTACCAGGCACCTCCCATTTCCGTTTTATGACTTGTTCAAATAAGCAATATGTGGAGGAAGAGGCTATGCAGGCAGTTACAGGACCTCCTCCCCCATCAGAAACAGCCCTGTGACACAGGAAAGTTCCCATGTGGCACCCCCTCCCCAAAACCTCCTCAGCACTCATCTCAGGAGCACCTGCCTAACCCTACCACCCACAGCCCTTCTCTAGGCTCTGCTTCTAGAATGTTCCTGCTCTCTAGGGACAGGCACTGCTGGTCCACAGAGGGCCTGGAAGACCAACTCTAAGGACATGACTTTGATGGGCTCCCCAGCCGCAGGTGCTGGCTGCCCCTTCTATGCCATGAGACAGAGCAGCCTGTGGGGCTCATAAGGACTGGAGCCTTATGGGTCGGCAACCGGGTAAAGGGCTGTCATTCCTCTATTTGTCAGCTGACTGCACATTTAAGGCTGGAGCAGTGAGCATAGAACAATTACCTTGCAAAGCGAGATGGGAACACAATATGGGCTTAGACTCCCATATTCTGTTGGTCAATTTTAATAGTTTTATTTGGCATATTTGTAAATCAAGGAAGCTCTTCTTATAGGTGCGGTTTTATACTGATCATTAAACAAGAAATTGATTTATAGCACCAAACTACCGGATTTACGTAAGTGAGGTCAGAGGGCCTAACCTTGAACTCAGGAGGAAGAAGTCCTCTCAGCCACAGCCTGAAAGAACACTTCACTAGATGGAATGGTGGATTGCAGCTGTTTTATAATAAGATGCTGGTGCTAGAAAGTTCAGCCAATGGTCAGAAGTCCGTAACTCATTTTCCACACATATGCTGATCCCATTTTACCTGCCAGGCACTGTGATATCTAATGGGGACAAAGATGAAAAGGTCAGAATAAAAGTATCTGAAAAAGAAAATCACTAAAGAAATGTTTTTGACCACGAGGTGAAACAGTTAAACCTCTCTAAAGATATATGCTTCAAATCATTGAGAGCACATTGTGAGAATCAGATTGGGGATTTCATATGACATTTAGTTCCTCTCTTTGAAGTTTATATAAACACTTGCCATCATCATTATAACATTTTCACGGTAATAATCCTCGAGCACCCAGACTTGACTCATCTCCCCAAGTCAACTGACAAAGAACTGGGAATTTCATGCCACTCTTTGTGCGATTGCCATCCCCTGATGGCAGCTGAGAACTTTTTATCAGTAAGCAAATGCCAAAATATTGAAAAACTCAACAATTTAAACAGACAGGAACTATAGTTATCTTTGTATTATCAAGTGTACTAAAAAGACGTGAACTCTCCAGAGCTAAAGTTCTGGTACACTTAGTCCCGTAGCTTTTGATTATTTGGAGTTTTAAAAATTTTATTTTGCTAAGATGTTTCTTCACAATAGAATTTGATCTCTGAGGCCCATGTACATTTTTAGACCTAACATAGACTCTTAGTCACGTGATACCAGAGCAGGGACATTTAGCGAGATACAATTCAAAATACTCTTGGGATTCCGTTAATTCAACAGGACCATGTTCACTCTTAACTCCATCAGAAAATGTCTTAATTTAAAAAATATCAAATATTTTAAACTATGCCATTTCTTTTTGGAATTGATCAAAATAGTTTATTTTGTTTTGTATAATGATGTAACCATAGTCTCAAAGAATTAATTAATAATATTCAAGGACATATCTATCTATATAATAGAGGAATATTCAAATTAGCTGGGACACTGAAATGTCACAACCAAATATCAGGGACCTCAGGCTGCTTGGTTCTTGGCCAGGGCAAGGGACCTCATGCCATGCCCCTGCCCCATGGGGCTTGACAGGGGCTTCAGGCTGTGCGCCCCACCTGGAGGGGCTTGAAGAGGGACCTCAGGTTGTGATCCCAATCCTCAGTGGAGGAGGGTCCATCCATCCTACTACTCTAGGAATCAGACTGATAAAAATTCCAAGGTCACAGCTGACCCCATTGGTCTCTATACAGGATCTCTGTCCATTCAAGAGCAGAGTAGCATTTTGGGACACTCAAGAAGGAGTAGGCTGGGACAGTAAAAAACACCCATCATATTCCCTGCAACTGAAATAGCACCAACCCCACCTATAGCCCTGTTAGAAACAGACTCTTTAAAAAAAATATTTTATTGGTTTTTTATAGAGAGAAAGAGAGAGGGATAAAGAGTTAGAAACATCGATGAGAGAGAATCATCGATCAGCTGCCTCTTGCACCACCCGCCACTGGGTATGTGTCCACAACCAAGGTACATGCCCTTGACTGGAATTGAACCCAGGACCTTTCAATCCGCAGGCCGATGCACTATCCACTGAGCCAACTGATCTCGGCAGAAACAGACTCTTGAGTGATTAAGATTGATAGATGGTAGACGGGTAAAGAGGGCAAGACCTGTGAAGACAGACATAAGCAGTGGACTTGGAGCTTCAAGTATGGTCCTAACAGCCAAAGGACAGTGCCTGACAGTGATTAGCACCTACGTACCTACCAGGAAGCCAGAATTGGCAGACAGAACAGAAGAGTGGGTCCTATACCAGCTCCCTCGGGGCATTAAAACTTGGCTGATGTGAATGACACTTCATTTAAAAAATCTTCATTGTTTGTTTTATGTTTTGCACCTTTTTCTTTCTCTCTTCTCTTTTTCTTATCCCTTTCCTTTTTTTCATTTAAAAATATTTCTTTATTGATTAAGGTATTACATATGTGTCCTCACCCCTCCATTAGTTTCCCCCCCGCCCCCCCACAACTCATGCCCTCATCCCCGTGATGTCTATGTCCATTGCTTAGGCTTATATGCATGCATACAAGTCATTTGGTTGATCTTTCCCCCTTACCCTCATCCTCCCCTACCTTTCCTTTGAGGTTTGAAGGTCTGATAAATGTTCATCAGTTTATATAGTTCATTATATTCCATAAATGAGTGAGATATGTGGCATTTATTTTTCTCTAATTGGCTTATTTCACTTAGCATTATGTTCTCCAGTTCAATCCATGATGTTGCAAATGGTAAGAATTCCTTCTTTTTTACCACAGCATAGTATCCCATTGTATATATGTATCACAGTTCTTTTAAAAAATATATGTATTTTACTGATTTTTCACAGAGAGGAAGAGAGAGGGATAGTTAGAAACATTGATGACAGAGAAACATCGATCAGCTGCCTCCTGCACACCCCCTACTGAGGATGTGCCTGCAACCAAGGTACATGCCCTTGACCGGAATCGAACCTGGGATCTTTCAGTCCACAGGCCGACACTCTATCCACTGAGCCAAACTGGTTTCGACTGTACCACAGTTTTTGGTTTTTTTTTTTTCATTTTGTTTTGTTTTTAGCTTTAAACAACACACATTTACTAAGTCACGGTTCTGTGGGCTAGGAGTCCGGCTGGGCCCAGCTGTGTCTCACCAGGGTCTCACAGGCCCAAGTCAAGGGCTTGGCCTAGTGGACTCTCCTTGGATGCCGGGGGAAGAATTCACCTCCGTGCTTGGTCAAGGTGTCCAGGTTCCATTCCTTTTGGTCAGCGTGCTGAAATGTCCCTTTCCCTGACACCTGTCAGCCCAGGTTGCCCTCAGCGCCTGGAGGCTGTGTGACCCCCTTCCCCTTTTCCAAGCTATCGATGGAGAACCATCTTCGTGGTGCCGAATCCCTCTACACTTTGAACCTCCCTGATTCCTCCAGAGACAGGGGCACACAGGCCCAATCAGGAATGCCACTTACCGTCTCTGGGTGTCCAGGCCCAGATCTGGCTGCAGCTGAGGAGGATAAGAGAGCAGGAAACGAAGGCAGGAGTGTGAGACCCCACAGATGGGAGTCTCCTGGGGCGGGACTGGCAGCTCAGGCTTGGTGAGCCCCAAGAAAGGCAGAGGGTGGACCGATGGATGGGAAGATGGCTCCTTAGCTTTATCAGGCCTCCAAGCCTCAAGTCGGAAGTGGAAGGGCTGGGGGATAGACAGGTCCCCAGAGGGACCAAGTAGCTGAGGAAGCTAAGTCAGAGTCACCAACCACATCAGTGGTCAAGGCGAGCCTGGATCCAGAGGCTGTACATGGCGACATTGGTATAGACACCTGGCTGGTAGGGCAGAGCACAGCCCTTGCCCCAGCTCACCACACCCACCAGGACCTAGTGCCCAGACTCCAAGCAGGTCAGGGGTCCCCCAGAATCACCCTGGCAGGCATCCTTGCGGTCTGGGTGTAGACAGTGCACAGGTTCCCTAGCAACACTATTTGCTGGGCTCGGGGCATGCTGATGCCCACGTGGTACCCGCGTCCACCAAGGGCACTCTGACTCCCTGGAGAGGCCGCCACCCCGGGAGTGACACTCCTGGGCAGAGGCTGCCCCAGCCGGTGACCCAGCACGGAGCCCCGGCAGGCGGGCGGGCCCTGGAGTCGGGCAGGCACACCGGCTGGACATGGGCGCACAGGGGCGCGGGACAGTGCAGCTAGAGCAGCGCCAGGTCCCCGCAGGCCCCATGCTCGGAAAAGTCGGCCCGAGGCGCATGCATGTACCACAGTTTTTTAATCCACTCATCTGCTATGGACACTTAGGCTGTTTCCAAATCTTAGCTATTGTAAATTGTACTGCTATGAGCATAGGGGTGCATATATTTTTTCTGATTGGTGTTTCTAGCTTCTTGGGGTACATTCCTAGAAATGGATGACTGGGTCAAATGGGAGTTTCATTTTTAGTTTTTTGAGGAAACGCCATACTGTTCTCCACAGTGGCTGCACCAGTCTGCCTCCCCACCAGCAGTGCACGAGGGTTCCTTTTTCTCTGCCTCCTCACCAGCACTTGTTGTTTGTTGATTTGTTGATAGCCATTTGATAGATGTGAGATGGTACCTCTTTGTCATTTTGATTTGCATCTCTCTGATAACTAGTGACTTTGAGCATGTTTTCAAATGTCTGTTGGCATTCCTTCTGTCTTCTTTCAAAAAGTATCTAATTAGGTCCATTGCCCATTTTCTCATTGGATCATTTATCTTCTTTTTGTTAAGTTGTAGGAGTTCCCTGTAAATGTTGGATATTTAACCCTTATCAGTGATTACATTGGCAAATATGTTCTCCCATACAGTGAACTTTCTTGTTGTTTTGTTGATGCAAAAGCTTTTTATTTTGATGTAGTACCATTTGTTTATTTTCTCTTTAGTTTCCATTGCTTGAGGATCAGTATCAGTGAAGAAACTGCTTTGGCATATGTCTGAGATTTTGCAGCCTGTGAATTCCTCTAGTATTTTTATGGTTTCCTGTCTTATATATCCATTTTGAGTTTATTTTTGTATATGGTGTAAGTTGATTGTCTAATTTCATTTTTTGCATGCAAAATTGCATGTCCAATTTTCCCAACACCATTTGTTGAAAAGACTGTCTTGATTCCATTTTATGTTCATGCCTCCTTTGTCAAATATTAATTGGGCATAGTGGTTTGGATCAACATCTGGATTATCTTTTCTATTCCATTGATCTATATGTCTGTTCTTGTGTCAGTACCAGGCTGTTTTGAGAACAGTGGTTTTGTAATAAAGCTTGATATCTGGTTCTGAGATCCCCCCTACTTTATTCTTCTTTCTTAGGATTGCTTCGGCTTTCAGAGTCTTTTTAAAATTCTAGATGAATTTTTGGAAAGTTCATTCTAGGTCTGGAAATATGCTATTGGTATTTTAATGAGGATTGCATTGAATCTGTAGATTGCTTTGGGTACTTTTCTCCTGCTTACTTTTTACTATTTTCTTTCTTTCCTCCTTATTTTAAAATTGATCTTCCCTATCTATCTGCTTTATTGATTTATTATTGTTTTAGTTTCTATTGTTTTGTTCATATATCTAATTTCCCCTTTCCTGCTCTTGCTCAATTTCCCTTCTCTTTTCTTTTTTTTCTCATATATATATATATATATATATATATATATATATATATATATCTTATATAATAAAAGCCTAATATGCCAACACACAAGATGGCTGTCCCCATGTGGTCAAAGATGGCTGCCTCCATGTGGACACAAGATGACCAGCAGGAGAAGGAAGTTGGGAGGGACCAGGCCTGCAAGGGAGGGCAGTTGGGGGCAATCAAGCCTGCAGGGAAGGGCAGCTGGGGGGGCATACCTGCAAGGAAGGGCAGTTAGGGGCAATCAGTTCAGCAGAGGAGGGTAGTTAGAGGTGACCAGGCTGGAAAGAAAGTTAGGGGTGATGGGGCCAGCAGGGGTGGGAAGTTTGGGGCAACCAGGCCTGCAGGGGAGGACAGTTAGGGGTGATCAGGCTGGCAGGGGAGGGCAATTAGGGGTAACCAGGTCAGCAGGGGAGGACAGTTAAGGGCAATTGTGCCTGCAGGGGTGCAGTTAGTAGTCAATTAGGCTGGCGGGGGAGTAGCTAAGGGGTGATCAGGCTGGCAGGCAGAATTGGTTAGGGGCAATCAGACAGGCAGGCAGGCGAGTGGTTGGGGGTCAGCAGTCTTGGATTGTGAGAGGAATGTCCGACTGCCCAATTAGGCCCAATCTCACTGTATCAGGCCTAAACAGGCAGTGGGACATCCCTTGAGGTATCCCAGGTTGGAGAGAGTGCAGGCTGGGCTGAGGGAACCCCCTTCCCTCCCAAATTTCACGAACCAGGCATATAATACAATGCAATACAATACAATACAATACAATACAATACAATATAACATAACATAACATAACATAACATAACATAATATAATATAATATATATAATATAATGTTTATATAATATAAATATATTCTCTCTTCTCTTTATATTTTCTTATCATAATTTTTTAAATTGTTTCACATACTAAATTTAGGCCTATCTATTCTCTCCACTATTCTTTTCAAATTTTTTTCTTTCTTGTCTTCTCATTTCTTCTCTCCCCCTTTATTCTAAAATGTGATCCTTCCCCTACTTTTCTAATTCTTTTTTATTTTCTTCTAATTTTTTAATGTTATTTTCTTTCTTTAAGCTCTCCATGTACAGATTCTGCTCCCACTTTTTCTGGGTATTTTTTTGTTAGTTCTTTTTTGTTTGTTTTATTGTGTTTTCTCCTCAGATTTCTTTCTCCCTCCCCCAATTATTCTTGTTCTCTTTTCTAATTTCTTTTCTCTGGTGGTCACTTTTGTTGGGGCTCTAGGGGTCTTATGTACATTCATATTCTGTTCCTTCTGTGTTGTGTCTACTCTCATTGTATATTGTGCTGTATGTCAGCACTTCTACTATGGCTGGCTTGATGTGGCAGGGAGTAGGCATATAATCAGACACCCCGATAGGAGACAACCCATTAATGAGACAATAACATTCAAGACACAAACAGAGCAGGATAACCTGAATATCTCAATTAGGAGGCCTCTTTAGAAAATAGCCCAGGAGACCTGAGAGATTGAACCACTGGGTTCTGCAAAATATCTACTACATAGCCGGATCCAAAAAATCTGGGTGGCATAGCAGTTTGATCTAATACATAGAAATAAATACAAAGGATCAGCAAAAATACGGGGAAAAAGAAACAACCCCAAATTCAAGAAAATGAAGAATCATCAGAAAAAGGAACTAAATTAAATGGAGGCAAGTAATTTGTTAGAAAAAATTCAGAGTAATAGTTATAAGAATGTGCAAATGTCTGGATGAAAATTACATGCAATTCAGTGAGAATTATAAGGAGCTGAATGAGAAATACACTAACATGAGTAAGAATCAAGGGGAAAAGAAGAATGACATAGCTTTAATAAAGAACACATGGAAGGTTTAAATAGTAGACTAGAAGCTGAGGACTGAATACAGGTTTAAACTTAAATTAGAAGACAAGTGCAGCAACTAGAAAATAATTAAAAGGCAGAATGAGAGTCTAAGGGAACTTTGGGGCAACATAAAATGAAAAAGCATTTACAAAATAGGGATGCCAAAAGAAGAGGAGGCTGAACAAGGAATAGAAAACCTGTCTGAAGAAATAATGATAGAAAACTTCTCTGATTTGGAGAAGAAAAAAGTCACATAAGTCTAAGAAGCATACAATCCCAGTCAAGATTAACCCCCCAAAACCTACAGTACCAAGACACATCATAATTAAATTGGCAAACTTAAAAGACAAAGAAAGAATATTAAAGACTGCAAGAGAGAGACAGAAAATTATCTACAAGGGATGTCCTATTAAAATATCAACTGATTTATCATTAGAAACACATCAAGCCAGAAGTGAATAGCATGAAATATACCAATTAATTTAAAGCAAGGGACTTGCCCGGACTGGTTTAGTTCAGTAGATAGAGCATCAGCCTGTGGACTGAAAGGTCCCAAATTCGATTCCATTCAGGGGCATGTGCTTGGTTGTGGGTGCATCCACAGTGGGGTGTATGCAGGAGGCAGATGTTTCTAATGTTTCTCTCTCAACAATGTTTCTGGCTCTCTATTCCTCTCCTTTCCTCTCTGTAAAAAATGAATAAAATATTAACAAAAAAGGAAAAGCAAGGGATTGATTCCAAGAATACTCTATCCAGCATGGCTATGATTAAAAATTGAATGTGGGGAGAAACCAAGATGGCAACATAGGTTAGACACCTGAATGCATCCTATCACAACAATTTTGAATTTACAACTGGAAAATAGGAGGAACATAGCCCTCAATGCCGGCTGGCTGGCTGAGAGGAGGCTCTACATCTGGGAAGGGGAGAAGGGACACTGAGCCTCAGGATCTGTGAAGAAGGCCATCGAGTTAGCTGCAGGCTTACCTGCAGTGCGTGGAGAGGGGGGGCCAAGTTTGCTGCTGGCTTACTCCTGGCACACAGAGAGGGCGGACAGCTAACTCGGGGCTGGCTTTTTTGTTCGGGAGTAAAGCAGAACCACCCTAGATGGCCCCAGTCAGGGAGAGGCTGGACTATAAGGCAGTGGGCAGAGATCTCTCGGAGGTACGTGAAGCCAGCTGTCATTACTGTGGGACTCAGGAACTGGACCCTCGTAGGGAGGGGCTGATGGGAAATCAAAGCTTGTCTGCACTGCCCCGAGACTCTGCCCCATCCACACGGAACACAGAATCCCTCCCGGAGGCTGGCTTTCTCATTCAGGAGGAAAAAACAAAACAAAAAAACTCCCAACTGCACTGAGAGACAACTCTGAGTCGGGAAAAAACTGGCTGTCAGGGAGCAGACAAACTTTACCCAAGAGGTGCATGCATCTGTGACCAATCTTGCTGGACTCACTGTGAATAGGATTTTCCTAAGGCAGGACTGATGGGGAACCAAAGCTTGTCTGCACCACCCCAAGAATCTGCCCCATCCAAGCGTGGCACAGAAACCCTCCTAGTTGAGACACTGCTGATCCTCAGCCAATTGGCTTGGAGATCAATGCTTCCCAGTGATACCAACAACAAGCAAGGCTTAAGAACAAGACTGCACACATAGCCCACAAAGGGCTGCACAAAGACTGTCCACCACAGGTAACTGGGAAGGCTATGCTACTGGGCTCTACCAGGACACCTAGCATAGAAAACTATTCCATCAAATCAGGGAAGCAGCTAAAATGCAGAGAACAGGCAGGACACAAAGGAAGGAGAAAGAGGAAAGTAAAAAAATGGACATTGAGTTCTAAACTACAGATATAAAGTTTTTCAAGGATATCCTAGAAAAGGCCGATAAAACAAATGAGACCTTTGAGGATATGAAAATGGATCAACTAGAAATAAAGAATACATTGCCTGAAATAAAAAAATATTATACAGAGTCCTAAAAACAGACTGGAAGATAGCAAGAATCAAGTCAAAGATTTGGAACACAAAGAGCCAGAGAACTCCCCTCCGCAGAAGCATGAAGAGAAGAGAATTCAGAAAGTTGGAGATATTGTAAGAAACCTCTGGGACAATTTTAAGCAAACCAACATCAGAATTATGGGGTCCCAGAAAAAGAGAGAGAGCAAGATACCGAAAGCCTATTGGAAGAAATAGGGAGAGAAAACTTCTCCCACCTGGTGAAAGAAATAGACCTACAAGTCCAGGAAGCACACAGAACCCCAAACAAAAGGAATCCAAAGAGGACTACACCAAGACACATCATAATTAAAATTCCAAGAGCAGCCAAAACTGGTTTGGCTCAGTGGCTAGAACGTTGGCCTGCGGACTGAAGGGTCCCGGGTTCAATTCTGGTCAAGGGCATGTGCCTTGGTTGCGGGCACATGCCCAGTGGGGGGTGTGCAAGAGGCAGCTGATTGATGATTCTCTCTCATCAATGTTCCTAGCTCTCTGTCCCTCTCTCTTCCTCTCTGTAAAAAAATCAATAAAACTATATTTAAAATTCCCAGAGCAAAAGACAAAGAGAGAATACTAAAAGCAGCAAGAGAAAAGCAGGTGATTACCTACAAAGGAGCACCCATATGATTGTCAACTGATTTCTCAACAGAAACCATGCAGGCCAGACAGGAATGGCAAGAAATATTCAAGGTGATGAATAGCAAGAAACTATAGCCAAAAATACTCTACCCAGCAAAGTTATCACTCAGAATCAAAGGCCAGATGAAGAGCTTCACTAATAAAAAAGAAGCTTCACAAATAAAAAAAAAAGCATCACCCCAAACCAGAATTATATGAATTGCTGAAGGGGGTTATTTAGGAAGAGGAAGAAGATAAAGATAAAAATTATGAACAACAAATACATAATTATCAACAAGTGAAACTAAAAATCAAGGGAATTAAAAAATCTGATGAACAATATTAACTGGTGAATATAATAGAATCAGAGGTATGGAAGGGGAGTGGACTGATGATTCTTGGGGAAAAGAGGAGTGGGGGTGCTGGAAGAGACTGAACAAAACTGTGCATCTATGGATGAGGACAATGGGGGGTGGGGAAAGGGCAGAGGGTGGGGTGGAAACCTGGTGGAGGGGAGCAATGGAGGGGGGGAATGTGGAACATTTGTAATAATCTGAACAATAAAGATTTTTTTATTTTTTTTAATTGAATGTGAAATCAGGAACTTTGCAGACAAAAAAGGCTAAGGGAGTTTATTACCACCAAATAAGTTACTCAAGAAATGCTAAAATGATTGCTGTAAAAAGAAGAAATAAAAAGGGAAGAAAGAACACAGGTGGAAAGAATAAAAATGGCAACAAATACCTATCTAAACTAATACAAGCCTCGGTGGGTGGCTGCCACAAGATGGCCACCACAACATGGCCAGCAGGGGAGGGAGGTTGGGAGAAACCAGGCCTGCAGGGGAGGGCAGTTGGGGGCTATCAGGCTAAAAGGGGAGGGCAATTGTGGAGGCCAGTAGGGGAGGGTATTTGGGGGTGATCAGGCTGGCAGGGAAGGCAGTGAAGGCAATCAGGCCAGCAGGGGAGGGCAGTTGGGGGTGATCAGGCCAGCAGGGGAGCAGTTAGGGGCAATCAGGCAGGCAGGCAAGTGGTGCCAATGGTCCTGGATTGTGAGAGGGATATCCCACAGATGCTAAGTTTGGCCTTGTGTGTGTTTGTAGAATCAGGGACCATGCCTGCGACATGCTGAAACAAAGAACCCAATTGCATGTGCCAAAAATCAAAGTCCCCTACTGCATGTCAGGAGTCAGAGGCTCACTGTGTCCACGCTGAGAATTGATTATCAGAGTCTCTGTTGCTTGGTGAAGCCTCACACCAAGAATCAGGGTCCCTGTGTGCACATGTGCCAAGAATTGGAGTTGCTGGCTCGTAGTGTGAATGTACTGGGAATTGGATTCGAGGTGCACATAATGAAAAACAGAGTCTAGTCACTGGTGCTCATTGCTGCCGCATTGCTGCCTCTTGCGTATGTTCTGCTTGGGAGACTGGGTTGCACAGTCAAACTGTGTTGGCAGGAGGTCCACTCCTGCCCTGCGGAAAACAGCCTTCTGTGTTCACTTACCCTGAATCAAAGTCAGGTGGCACTGTCGCCCAGTGAGGATGTTGGGTCTAGTCACATGGGTGTGCACTGTGGGATACAAACTCCCAGTGTCATGTACCCAGGCTTGAATTCAGCATCCCCCCCACCCCCCCACCCCTGTTAGGCACTGAGTCTGGTCCTGGGAAACAAACTCCCCGGGTTTGCACCCCAGGCTCAACTTCAGCACTGTCTCCCTGTGTGGGCATGGGATCTGGTTGCAGAAAGAAAAAGAAAAAACAAAAACAAAAACAAAAACAAAAACAAAAATAAAACCCTCCCCAAGGTAACGTACCTAGGCTCAAATTTAGCACAACCTCCATGCCTTGCCTTGGAGTCTAGTTGCTGGAAACAAACTCCCTGAATTTGCACTTTCAGGTTCAAATTCAGTGCAGCCTCCCTGGTTGGATGCAGGGTCTGGTCATGGGAAACAAACTCCCCGGGTTTTCACCCTCAGGCTCAACTTCAGCGCTGTCTCCCCTGTGTGGGTGCAGGATCTGGATGCAGAAAACAATCTCCCCAAGGCTGCGCACCTAGGCTCAAATTCAGTACAGCCTCCCTGCCTGGGCGCAGAGCCTGGTCACAGGAAACAAACTTCCAGGGTCCACACAGCAAGGCTCAAATTCAGGTAGGGCTGCTGCTCTGTGTGTGGGCAGAAAGCCTGATTGTGTGGCTGGGTTCTGGCAGATCCTATGCCACTGCCATGGGGCCCAAGGGGAGGGGGATTGGAATTGTGACTCACAGAAATCTGCAGCCAGGGTGCCTGGAGTCTTGGTGTCCCTGGATCTGCAGCTGTGGTCTTAGGTTTTATTTTACGAGTTGCTGTAGTGTCTTGTTTTGCCACTGAGACCAGATTGGGTGGTGGCGAGGCTAGGAACCTAGTCCCAATAGGTCTGCTCTTAAAGATGGCATGGTTTCTGTGCAGCCTGTGTCCTCCCAGGAGTGTTTGCGGTGGCAGCTGTGCTCTGCCATCTAAGACTGCCCAGAAAGGCAGCCCCTTGGAAGACCTGCAGGATCTAACGATTCTTATTTCACTCACACACACAGCACACACACAGCTACACACGCCCACACACTCCTCTATTGCTCCCTCATTCTCTCACACACTCTCTCTCCTTACCTTCTTGCCAGTAACCATCTTAAAATGCCTTTCCCCAGATTCTGATGACCATTTAGGGAGTCATGATGCTACGTATAGGGCAGTGCAGAAGACATTGCTGTTACCTTTCCATTATGGAGTTCTAGCTTAATTCCATTGGGAGCTCTGCTGAGCTTGGCCTGGGAAGGGGATGGCTTTTGCTCAAAAGCTTAGGTGGCACCTGACAGTGTGGCAGCTGGAGGTTGTCAGCTAACTGTGCAATAGAACCAAATTTTCTTTTCTACTTTTGCCTTTTTATGCTGTACATTAGATTCTTGAAGGATACTAACTAATCAAAGTGACTCATGCCAAAATAAAATCTGAATTTACTTATAAAAGGAAAGAGGTTAAATTAAAATAAAAACCTACAACCAAAGAATAGTCCAGTACCAGATGGCTTCACTGGTGAAATCATTAAACATTTAAGGAATTAACAGCAATACTTTTAAAAAACCAGGTGAAGAGGAAGTACTTTCTCATTCATTTCATGAGGTCAGGATCCTTCAAAGATATTACAAGAAAACAAAAATCACTATGGACCAATTTCCTTTATGAATATAGTAATAAAGATCCTTATCAAAATAGTAGCAAATTAAATGTGGCAATTTATGAATACAAGTACATATGTGAAAAGTATGTACCATATGTAAGTATAGCTATCTGGGATTTATACTATAGTTCACTTATTGAATTGCATTCCAATATCTGATATGTCCAAGGCCCTCAATGTATAATCTGTCAGTCGTATTTGTCAGTTGAGTGTCCCTCACTCCTTGGTGACTTGGTGAAATTGGTGCAAACTATCATTACACAGCATGGAAGACTTCACAGTCCTCCCCTCTGTTTCTAAGGGTTCCCCTTCCTTTCCCTCAGCCTCTCCTGTCTCCTCATTCCTGTGACAGTATGCACTGTTTCTACTCCAGCCTGTGACTCTGAAAGCCCCAAAAGGCACCATTTTTTCCTGTTTCTGAAAAAAACAAACACTGGTATTTATGCAGTGTTATTCATACTGTGTTATTCATACCAGTGTTATTCATACTGTGTTATTCATACCAGTGTTATTCATACTGTGTTATTCATACCAGTGTTATTCAAACACTGGTATTTATGCAGAACTATTAATACTCACCCATTTCTTTCTTTTTTAGTTTCAGAAACCTTACTGGAGATGTTACAGAGTACAAGAATCAGCACCCAGACTTCCTCTCTCATTTTGATGACTCTTCTCTTTGCACTAAAGGTCATTCCAATATGGGTTCCTTCCTCAGCTCTTCACTAACAACTGTCTTTTCCCCCTCCAATTTTTAAGATGCTATTATTTGTGTATATGAAGCCCTGTCCCTTAGTGATAAAAATGTCATGTTTTGTTAGACTGTCCAGTTTGGCTTAAAAAACAATAAATCAAAGCATCTTATTCTCTCACCTCCCCACTTTATATTGAAAGGCAGGAAAAGTCAATTTAACATTTTTATAAAATTTCTCACATATTGGAATATTGGATACATTGTAGACAAATATCAAGTGTGGACCAAAAAACATTCATGTTACCCCTATCAGATTTAAAAGAAGACATATTTGTGCTTATTTCTGGTATCCATTTGTTTTCTTTGAGTATTTAAAAGATTGCATTCAAATCTTGCTACGGGAAAAGGGCTGTCTCCTTTTGAATTTTCTCCAACTGGTTTTCCTAGCTGTTTACCTTTTGCTGCCTGTTATTTCAGTTGTCTGTTTCCTGTTTCTTTTTCATTCTTGATTTCTTTTCTTTATCTCACAGTCTCAGGATGTTGGCTGAGAAAAGCGGTTTTGTGCTGTGCTTCTTGTTTTGCAGCTTTTGGCCTCATCGTCCTGTGCCTTACACTTTGCCCTTTTGGTTTCACATGCTGGGTGCCTTCTGGTGTGGAGATCAGGGACTTGTTTATTGTTCAGAGTTTTGGAGTTTTAAAGGTCGTTCCAACATGGGTTCCTCACTGGGCACTTCACTGACAACTGCTGGATAAGTGAGGAAGTACATTAGAAATTCTGTGTGAAAATTTCTGCAAGGAAAAGCCACTATAAGGCAGAACCTTGTACTTGTTATTAACACACTAGAGGCCTGGAGCATGAAATTCATGCAGGGGTGTATGTGTCCCTCAGCCGAGCCTGCATCCTTTCCAATCTGGCACTCCTTGAGGGCAGTCGGACAACCCTCTTACAAACCAGGACTGTTGGCTCCAAACTGCTTGCCTGCCTACTTGCCTGATTGCCTCTAACCACTTCTGCCTGCCAGCCTGATCAACCCTAACCACTCCCCTGCCAACCTGGTCACCCCTAACTTCCCTCCCCTGTTGGCCTAGTCACCCCCAACTGGCCTCCCCTGCTGGCCTGGACACCCCTAATGGTCTGGATGGCAGCCATAGTGGGGTGTGCCTGTCCCCTGGAATCCCTGGGTCTCCTTTCCACATTCCCAACCACCTCAAGCACAGTCCTCTGGGGATTCTCTGAGCTCCAATCCTACCAAACCAAAAAGCAATAATCAAGTTGCACAATTTCATTGCTCACACTAGACACTTTGCTAGTCTTTTTTCTCATTTATTTTCATCAGAGACCATCTCATTCATCAACAAGAGTTTTCTTGCAAAAATATATTGACAAGTGGACCAAACCAAAGTCAAGATTCTCTATCAGTTCCTCTGCTGGGATCTATGCAGAACCCGTGGACTACAAGGCCCTTAGCAGCCGATGGAACATCATGTCTCATCATTTGGTGCTGGCATTCCTCTTCGTGTTCTCAGTGGCTTCTGGGCAGGGCTTGTGGCCTCGTATTCCAATTTGTTCTCAGATATTGCATTTATTTTTTCCCTGTTACATGTCTTGTTAGTGATGGGAAGGCATAAAGGATCTGGGAATCTCTGTCTGAGAAGGCACCGGATGGAGGATACTGTAGGGAAGAGATCTGGAATTACCCAGCAGTATTGAGTTTGTATATGAAGGTGGAGATGCTGGGACAGAGAATGTGTGGGTGGACACATGAGCCACACTAACCTGGCTCATTTTACCTGGGTCAGAGAGTGGACTCTCCCAGGTCTTCATGGGACTCTTTTTCCCACCTTGTACCCCCAATACTCAATCTGCAAAGATCTATTTGCCCTTCCTTTTGAGATTGAAATAAAAATTTCCAAATCCCCTATTTTTTTTTTTTTATTTATCCCTGAGTTGAAAAACTTACTCTCACCCTATGAGTGTATCAGCTTGTGAGAAGTGTACTCCTCTTTGGAAGTACACTTTCCACAGTGCCTCTGTGGCTCCTAGTGACTCAAGTCTCTGGTTAATATTTTCTTGGACTTGTAGAAGACTCTGCATTCACGCTGTGAAGGGGTCTGAATGGAGAAGGAGGGGGAGGTGTGCCTTCCTGAACAGATGGACAGTTCAGTGTTTTGTCTTCTTGTCACCTCAATGTGTGTGCATTTGAGTGGGTGGTTTTTGCAGAAGAGGTTAAGAATGACAGAGCAGTATCTGTTCACTGGTCATATAAAGCAGATAAACAAACAACTACAAATACTGACTTCTGTTAATACACAACCAAAGCTTTATTCAGGCAATTCAATTGAAATAAGTGGGTCTAGACGGAGGCTTTGTGTTAGCTCTGCTCCTTGGTCTCCTGGGGCGACCAGGGATGATACCAGGATCTGGGACAGCAGCCTGAGGTCAGTGGAAAACAGGCAAGAGCAATACTTGTTGGGCTTCAGTAAGAAGAGCTCAGGAAGGGCCAGGTCCCATGGGCAGGTTTGGGAGGTAGAAGGGAGCGGGCAGGATTTTTGTCTTTGGATTGGTAAGTTAATGCCAGTGAGGGACACAAGGAAAACCTGCGGGCCCCGGAGGCACAGACTCCAGTAGAGAATGGTTCCAATTCTTACTTAAATACACTCTGTCATTCAGGACGGACCTCGTCCATGGCCTAGGACCAGTGTCTGGAGAGCAATAGCCAAAGCAGGAACAGGATGCCCAGTAGTGTGGCTGTGCACAGCTTTCCAGCCATCACCTACCCACACAGTCGGCCCAGCAGCCCTCGCTTTTCTCGCCCCAACACGCGGCTTGCCAGCTTCTCTGCCACCAATCTCAGCTGCTCCTCGGGGCTGGAGAAGGCCAGCTCCTGCGCCAGGCGGTACACGTCGTTGGAGTAGGGGACACCCGCGTGTTCATGCACCAGGCGTTCTACCAGCAGCAGCAGCTCCTGCACCTGGGCCTCCAGTTCCCCACCTATCGCCTTGTTGTTGAAGGTGCACACACGGCCCCCGCACTCGGCCACCAGAGCCCGCAGTGCACAGTTGTCTGTGTCGCGCACATACTCCTGCAGCGAGCCTCCCCCCAGGTCCTCCTTGCGCGTGAACAGCAAGATGGTGCTCCTCACCACATTGTCCCCAAACAGGTCCTTGAGCGCGCTCACAGCCTGCTGGTCCTGTGCAGTGAAGCGGCCCAGCTGAGTCACCAGGAGCAGCGCATGGGGCCCAGGACCTGACAGCAAGTAGCAGCGGGCTCGCTCCTGGAACCCTGCGTCTGTCTTAGAGACCAGGGAGCTAAAAAGTCCGGGGTGTCCATGACTTCTACATGCCACCTATCCCACCTGCGGCTCCCCACCTCGCAGGTTCTGGTCACCGAGGTGGCTGCAAGTCTGGAGACGAAGCGCCTGTGGCCCAGGATGCTGTTCCCTGTGGCGCTCTTCCCAGCCCCTGTCTTCCCCACCAGGATGAGCCTCAGCCCGAGCTTCTGCAGGGCCTGTGTGGTGTCTCCAGAATCTAGAGGACATGTGATCTGTGAGCTTCCACACCTTAAAGCAACATATCCTGGTTGCCTGGACCCTGGTGCCCTTGGAAGAAGAACAGGGCCTCAACTCTGCTTTTCCAACTAAAGCCTTACTGAACTCAGGAGCATCTTCACCAAGTTTCCCTGTTACTCTGGCCACATCATGTTCACCTGTAGATGCTCAACACCTGGGGGGCCTTTCTCTAGGGGATCCCCTTCATCATTCCAGACATGACCTCACCTCCATTACCCCTGGTGGTCCACACCCTGCAGAACTGTCCCTATTTGAGGCTTCAGTGGCCTCTGCCATACTTCTCCCAGATTCCAGCCCAGGGAAGATGGTCAGGAAGGGGCAGTAGCCTGGGAGTGAAGGGCTATCTGGAGTCCCAGACAGTCTGGGTTTGAATCACAGTCCCGCCATCGACTGCCTGTGCCACCTTGGAAGTTACTTTAAGTGTTAAATCTTTGTTCAAAAATGGGAATAATAGTATGGAGTTTCTTCTGAAGCATTGACAGGATTGGATGAGAACACCTCCTTCCTTCTTCTGTCACTCCCTCCTCTTTTTTCCCCTCCCTCTTAAACCTGCTACCTGCTAATGAAACACCTATTTAACTTTCCAACCTGGTTCTCTAACATTCTACCTGGTAAGACACACTCCATCTATTGCATGATCTGATACCTTCTACATCCTTTTCCATGGAGATAAGAGTAGGTTTGTTAACCTCATTTCATAGTTGGGGAATGGAGGTGTAGTCTAGTCAAGTTCATATCTCCAAGATGTACAGGGGCAAAGACCAAGCTAAAATGCCTATCTCAGAGCTCTTGCTTTTTCACTTCAGACATCTCAGAGAGCCTTTTGGGGTTGTCTGTTCAGTTGCTCTCATTTTGGGGTTGTCTATCAGTTGAACTCACACTAGGGGGAAAGTATGCAGTGCATGTATTCTTACCATGGGCACTTTCTTCATCTCTTGCCATTTTTCGTCCTCCCATGTGTACCTGAAAAAGTCCCAAACACAATTTGTTTGTTTGTTCGTTCATTCGTTCATTCATTCATTCATTCATTCATTCATTCCTTAAATAGATATAACAGCATATATTGTGTCTAGCAAAATCCAAATATTTAGTGACACAATGATGACAAAATTGTGGTTCCCATTTCCCCTGAATATCAGAATAGAGGGAAGAACTTTGGGGGAGGCCTGGGCTGGGTTTGGACTGATACTGTGAGAGGGTTTGGTGACCTTGGTTTTGCCCTTTCAGGGATGTCAAATGCAAAGGGTAGAGGGGAGATTGTAACACTCTATGTCAGTGAGAAAATTTTAGATATTAAAATTTCCAGTTAATTCTCTGTTAGTGGTCAAAGCTATAAATACTAAGTCTTTTTAGGAAATTCAGCATCCAGGGGAGACTTTGGAAAACCATGAAAACTGGAAAATTTGGCAGAGACAAGGGAAACACTTAAGGTGGTTGGCTTGGGAGAAGAGAAGAGAATTGGAATTTTGTTTTGGAAATTGGAGAAAAATACTTATATCCCAGGTGATCTGCAGCCCCTGATTCTGCTCTGGGAAGTCAACACATTGTCCTGTCTCAATGTGTCTAAATATGTTCAGGGTCCTGGAGAGATTGTGACATCCCCCCCACCCAGTTCCTGACATCCTGCCCTCTTAGCCTAGGCTTCTCCAAGTAAAGTGGCTTCACCCAATCAGTCAGCATTTAATACAATAGAACATTCTGTGCTCACCAAGTCCCTGTGCAATCTGTCCTCAGTCTGCCTCTCCAGCCTCAGAACAATGAAACCCCTCAATCATATGCCCCCCAGAGCAGAAATCGGCCTTTCCCAGCTGCATTGTGCTCTCAGGCTTATGACTATTCAGCCTCCTGATACTTTTTTCTGAGTCTTATCTGTGCTTCTCCTCCCATTTATATTTCCACCTCTTCACCTTGTCCATCTGGCATTCAAAATTGAAATTGAAATGATTTGTCATCTGCAAATAATGACAGTTTGACTATAGCTAAGACTTCAAGTACTATGTTGAACAAGAATAGCAAAAGTGGGCATCCATATCTTAAATAGGAGCTAGTCTTAGGTATAGTGATTGGACAAGAAGAACAAGTAAAAGGCATCCAAATTGGAAAGGAGAAAATCAAACTGTCATTATTTGCAGATGACATGATATTGTACATAGAAAACCCTAAAGATTCCGTCAACATACTACTAGATTTAATAAATGAATTTGGCAACTTAGTGAGCATATAAAATTAATGCAGAAGTCAATGCCATTTTTATACCCTAATAAGAAACTCAAAAAAAAATTAAAAATAAAAATCCTTTTTACTCTTACAAGGAAAAAATTAACATATTTTGGAATGAATTTAACTAAGGTGGAAAAAGACCTGTACTCAGAAAACTACAGGACATTGAAAAAAGAGAGGAAGGTATAAATAAGTGGAAGAATATACCATGATCATGGACTGGTAGAATCAATATAATTAAAATGTCCATAGTACTCAAAGCAATTTATAACTTCAACGTAATCCCTATTAAAATACCAATGACATGTTTTACAGATCTAGAACAAACACTCAGAATTTATATGGAACCAAAAAACACCCCTGAATAGCACAGCTATCTTGAGAAAGAACAAAGTTTGAGGAGTCACAAAACCAGATAAAAAGTTATACTACAAAGCCACTGTGCTCACGACAGCCTGGATTTGGCACAAGAACAGGCAGTTCTGTTTCTGTTCTGTTTCATATAGACCAATGAAACAGAAAAGAGACTCCAGAAATTTACCGAAGCCACTATGCTCTGTTATTATTTGAAAAAGGAGGCAAGAGCATATAATAAAGATAGTCTCTTCAATAAATGGTGTTGGGAAAATTAGACAGATACATGCAAAAAATGAAACTAGACCATCAATTTACACCTTACACAAGAATAAGCTCAAAATGGATAAAAGACTTAAATGTAAGAGGTGAAACCATTAAAACTTTAAGAGAAACAATAGACAACAAAATCTCAGACATCTTTCATAGCAACCTGTTTACCAATATATCTCCTAGGACAATGGAAATTAAGGAGAAAATAAATAAATGGGCCTATGTCAAAATAAAAAGCTTCTGCACAGAAAAAGAAGCCATCAACAAAATGATAAGAGACCCATGGGGAACAGATTTGCCAATAATACATTTGATAAGGAGTTAATCTCCAAAATATAAAAGGATCTCATACAATTTAACAAAAGAAAGACAAAGAATCCTATTTAAAAAATGGGCAAAAGACCTAAATAGATAGATCTACCCACAGATGGCCAAGAGATGGAGAGAAAAAATGCTCAAAGTCACTAATCATCCAAGAGAGGCAAATCAAAATGACAATGAGCTATCACCTCACACCTGTCAGAATGGTTATCATCAACAAATGACAAGTGTTGGCAAGGATGTGGAGAAAAGGGAACCCTTGTACACTGCTAGTGAGAATGCAGATTGGTACATCCGCTGTGGCAAATGCTATGGAGATTCCTCAAAAAATTAAAAATGGAACTCCCATTTGACCCAGTAATCTTACTTCTAGGAATATACCTTAAGAAATCAGAAACACTAATTAGAAAGAATATATGCACCCCTCTGTTCATAGCAGTTTGATTTACAATAGCTAAGATATGGAAATAGCCCAACTGCCTATCAGAAGATGAGCGGATAAAAAAAAAAAACTGGTACCCTTACACAGTGGATTACTACGCAGTTAAAAAAAAAAAAAGAAAGAAAAAAGAAAGAAAGAAAGAGAGAAAGAACTCTTACCTGTTGCAACAGCATAGATGGACCTGGAAAGTATTATGCTAAGGGAAATAAGCCAGTCAGAGAAAGATAAGTATCACTTGATCTCACTCATATGTGGAATCTAATGAACAAAATATTTTCAGAGACATAGAAAGATGGAACAGACTGTTGGACCTCAGAGGGAAGGTGGGGGAGGTTGGGTGGGGGAGAGGAGACCAACCAAACAACTTGTATGTATGGACAGATAATAGTGTGGTGAAGGCCTGGGGTGGAGGAGAGGGATGGACTAGAAGAGGTCATTGGGGGAGTAAAGGGGACATATGTAATACTTTTAACAATAAAGATAAAATAAAAAGAAATAAATCTCTTTGCTTTGCCAGATATGCAGGTGAGGTGTGTTCTAAAGCCTGTTTGACCTCTGGAAGAGAGTGAGCAGACTCCTTTCTTCCTTGTTCGGAAAGTACATTAGGAGAGGGCTATCCATGAGCAAGAAGGTGGGCATCCAGGCTGCAGGAGATGCTTGCCACTGCTCCTGAAGCTGCTGTGTGTGAAACTCAGGCATCCTCACACACCTGGGAGTGTGGAGTTACTATTTCTAGATCCCACTCCCCTTCCTGGTACCTAGTAGAATGGAGGTGCTCACTCAGCTAGCTTCTTGCAGGCACTGAATTCTTCCTGGTCCTCACAGCTCCAACTTTGCTGCTGGCTTCTTTCCTCTGCTTGTGCTCACCTTTCCTGCAGAATCAGTGACAGGCTCTGAGGCTGGCACAGAAGGCCCTGACTTATTGCTCTCCTCTGGTTGTGAGTGCAGCAGGCTGTTCCTCCCAGCACATGGAGAAGTCCTGCCTCTTAGAACTCAGGCAGGAAGTCCAGGGAGGGGACCCACAGGTGACAACTAAAGAGACAGGAACATTCACCACTGAGGCAGTGGGATGGGCAGTTTCCACTGGGAAACACAGCTTTGAACTGCAGTGATGTTCTCAGAGGTCCTTGTGACACCAGCACTTGTCGCCTCAGGGGCTTTAACCTCAGAGGAGAAGAGCATTTTAGGTTTGTGAGGCCTGCTTTCATTTCTAGCCTTGATCATGAATCTTAACTGCTTTTTGCCTTTTAGGGAGTTTCCTATAATATGGCCTCGTGAGAGCCTCCTTCCCTGGGATAGTGTCACCAAGGTGGTCCTGGTACCAGGAATCACCTGCAAATTCTCCTGGTTCGCAAAGGAAAGGAAGGCCTTTCCACTATTAAAAATGGGAGAATAGGGAGAGGATGAAAACTGCCCTCAGGGCTTACTCTGTCCATCTCTGTAGATCTCTCCCACCAGAGGGTCATGCAAAAGGTGAGGAAAATAGCTAGTCACTACACGGAGGGTTGAGGCTATGATAGGATTATGCTGTTAGGGAGCCTGACCTGGTTAGGTCATTATTAAGGATGTGACCATACTCTCTGGAGTTGACTTTGCCTATATTTAGTGAGGAGTTACACTTAATGTGAAGGTGATGGGCTGGGGTCTGATTTTCACTGATTTTTGCAAGCTCCTTATCTCTAGTGAAGAATTCAACTCCCACTGAACTCCAACTGATTTTTCACTATCGGCTTTACTGAGGTATAATTGACATGTAACATTGTGTTGATTTGACTCATTTCTATATTTGCAAAAATTATCACCGTCATCATGTTTGCTAACACTTGCACCACCATGTCCCATAATAACTATTTCTCTCTGTCCTGAGAATGTTATAGGCACCTCTCACTGACATCAGAGAGGTGTTACCGGATAGCCCCCGAGTCAGTAATTTATATGAGAGATTTTAACTACATTGTGAAAAGCCAATTTATTAAAGTATGCACCTTTATTAAAGAAGGAAAACAAACAAACCTATACATCTGGTTTATGAAGCACAGAAGTGCTCTCAAATAATTTGGAGAGCAAGTTAGGTGGAGGTCTAATACATTAATGATACCCTTCTGTGTATAGGTCTCAAAATTCCTCTGCTGAATATTTTGGTACAGATTAATTGTCAAGGTCCTTTAAAACTTTTTGTTGTGGTGGCCTTCCCAAAATTCAGGAGAAGCACCTGTCAACTTTATCTTGCCAAGCCTTTGAGACTGCAGGCTTCTTTGCTTAGGGAGTAAAATGGCCCTTTCACCCTTTCCTTTTTCCCAGTCCCTTTTTACATTCTCTCACTGGGGAGGTTTTTTAACCATTTTCTGTGTCCTTGGGTGGGGAAGATAATGGTTTGTTAGTTAGAAGGTGGATATAAGTTGCCCACACTGTTTTTTTCTTGTTTTTACTTTCCTGTATCAGTTTCCTATTCCTCCTGCCCTGGAATCCTATAACATCCCCCCCCCCGCCCCCCTCGAGACTTCCATACCTAGAATCTTTCTGGGTTGATGAGGGAGGAAGATCATCTTCCTTAACTACTTCATGCTGTTAAGGGATGTTGACCCTGCCTCATTAGGGTATGGAAGCCTCTTCTGTCTGATCTCAAGAAGACATGGGAATGGCATTTGAGACTGGCCATTTGTCGATTTTTCTAAAGTAGGGAAGGGCTGGAATTCTTGAAGCAACATTATCTTGACATGGAGTTGCTGTTTCCTAGAAGTTACAAATTTGACAAGATGTTTCTGGACAATTGTATTAGTGCCCAGACATTATATTACTTATCTGTAACAGGTTTTTGTTTCATGAAGAAGAGCTTGAGGCCCTGGCTGATTTGGCTTAGTGCAGTGGTCGGCAAACTGTAGCTTGGGAGCCACATGCGACTCTTTGGCCCCTTGAGTGTGGCTATTAGGCCAGCTTAAGAGTACCCTAATTAAGTTAATAACAATATACCTATTTATATAGTTTAAGTTTTAAAAATTTGGCTCTCAAAAGAAATTTTGATCATAGTACTGTTGATATCTGGCTCTGTTGACTAATGAATTTGCTGACCACTGGCTCAGTGGATAGAGTGTCAGTATATGTTGATCAAAGAATCCTGGGTTAGATTCTGGTCAAGGGCTCATACCTTGGTTTCAAGCTCCTCCCTGGCCCAGCCCTGGTCAGGGCATGTGCAGGAGGCAACCAATCCATGTCTTTCTCTCACATTCATGTTTCTCTCTGTTTTTCCCTCTCTCTTCCACTCTCCATAAAAATCAATAAAAAATATCTTCCATTGAGGATTAACCCCTCCCCCCCAAAAAAGAGCAGCTTCAGATCCCGATGGGTTCATAGGAACAGGTCCCAGGGTGAGGTTCCTGTGGGAATTTATAAAAAGCAGATTTAATTTGAGAGAAGTAACCCTGTAACTTTTCCTTTAGTGTAGTTTTTATTTTCATGAGACCTATGGGTAACGTAGACACCTAATATTTTGAGGTTTTCATCATAGCTTAGCTAGAGTCCTTTTTCCTTACCAAATTTTACATCGGTCTTGGCAGTGATTGTTTCAATTTGACACCAAAAGCAAAAGTAAATAAGTGGGACTACTTATAACAAGGACACCTACTACACAATCCACTCTACCAATGGCCCTTGACAAAGAAAAACTTTGTATGGGTCTACTGGTTTCTTTCCTTTTATTCTTATTTGTTTTATTTGGTATACCTAATTTGGGTTCTGAGTTAAGATTATATCTCTTCCTGGTCTGTATGTGTGATATTGACTATGATGACCAGTTATTTTATTAGCATAAGCCCTTATACCTTCTACTATGTGTTATTTTTCATCTATAGTGTAGCAGTGTAAGAGAACAATTTGTAAATTTCTCTGTTAAGTTATAAGTCAATGTCAAGTGATAAAAACATGTGTGAATTTGCTAGAGTTCTCAGAAAACCAACTAAGTTTTTCTTTGCAAAGGGCCATTGGTAGAGTGGCTTGTGTAGTAAGTGTCCTTGTTATAAATAGTCCCACTTATTTACTTTTGCTTTTGGTGTCAAATTCAAACAATCACAACCAAGACCAAAGTAAAAAAGCTTACCCCCTTTATGGTTTCTTCTAGTAATTTTATGGTTTGGGGCCATATGTTCAAGACTTAATTCATTTGGAGTTGATTTTTGTGTATGGTGTCAGATTGGAGTCCAATGTCATTATTTTACACATGGCTATTTTAAGTTTGTTATAAATTAATTGACCACTTATTTCTGCGGTATCTGTTTTGTTTTTTTCTTCTATTGATATGTGTGTCTATTCTTATGGCAGTGCCACACTGTTTTGATTAGTACAGATTTGTAATATAGTTTGAAATTAGAATGTGTGATGTTTCCATTATTGCTATTCTTTCTTAAGTTATTCAGGAAGTTTTTTTGTTTTTTGTTTTATTAATATATTTTACTGATTTTACACATAGAGTAATTGAGAGGGACAGAGAGTTAGAAACGTCAATGAGAGAGAAACACCGACCAGCCGCCTCCTACACACCACCCACTGGGGATGTGCCTGCAACCAAGGCACATGCCCTTGACCGGAATCGAACCCGGGACCTTTCAGTCTGCAGGCCAACACTCTATCCACTGAGCCAAACCAGTCCCGGCAAGTTATTCAGGAAGTTTTGTGTTTCTATAGAAATTTTAGGATTTTTTTTTTCAATTTCTGTGAAAAAATTCCATTGGAATTTTTTTTTTTTTTCAATCCTCAACAGAGGATATTTCCCCCCATTCATTTTTAGAGAGAGTGGAAGGGAAGGGAAGAGACACACAGAGAGAAACATCAATGTGAAAGAGACGTATAAATTTGTTGCCTCCTGAACACCCCCCAACTGAGGAGAGGAAAAGAAACTGAAATTGAGATAAGTGACCTTGACTGGAATGGAACCTGCAACCTTTCAGCCCATAGGCTGACACTCTAACCATTGGGCTAAGAAGCTAGGGTGCCATTGTAATTTTGGTAGGAATTGTGTTGAATCTGTAGATCACTTATTGTAGTATGAAAATTTAAAAAATATTAATTCTCCCAATCCATAAGAACAAAATATCTTCCCATTTATTTGTTTCTTCTTCAAGTTCTTTCATCATTATTTTATAGTTTTCAATATATAAGTCTTTCAACTCTTTGATAAAATTTACTCCTACATATTTTATGCTTTCTAATGTTACTGGAGGCCTGATGCATGAATTTCTGCACTGATGAGGTCCCTTGGTGTGGCCTTTGGGGATTGGGCTGAAACTGGCAGTCCAATGCCACCTGCCATTCCTGCTTGCCACTCCTGCTCATTCTGGCCCTGTTGCACCTGCCACAGGCTCACACCCAGTCAGTCTTGATCCTGAGAGGCTAATGCTGCTGCAGTGATGTTCGCCAGCTGTGTTCCCGACATTTGGCACCTGACAGGAAGGGAGTGGGAGGGGAGTCATGATGTCATCAGCCCTCCAGGAAGGTGGTGGGATGCCCTTGCCAGCCTGGGATCCAGTTCCATCCTGCTGATGTTTGCACCAGTTGTCAGGAGCCACCAGGCAGTTGCTTTTATATTGTTTCTTCCTTGCGGAGTGTCTAGGGAGGGACGCAGATATGGTGCCAAGGCCGACTTCCAGGATGCTGGCAGTGCTGTTGGGATCATGCTGGCAGTGCCTGGCCCGTTCTCCGGAGATTGAATCTGCAGGACTACTGAGTGGCTGCTCAGGACTGGTGGGCCACCTGGACGGGTTGGTTAGCTGAGCAGCACTCTCACTGTGGGAGTGCACTGACCACCAGGGGGCAGCTTCTGTGTTGAGTGTCTGTCCTCTCGGGAGCCACCAGGTAGTTAGTGTGCATCATAGCAATTGCTCATATGGTCATTCAGTCATTTTGTCACTTAGACTTTTATATGTATCCTATATAATAAAGAGGTAATATGGCCGAAACCAGTTTGGCTCAGTGGATAGAGTGACAGCCTGTCACTTTATCTAAAGGGTCCTAGGTTTGACTCCGGTCAAGGGCATGTACCTTGTTTGAGGGCACATCCCCAGTGGGGAGTGTGCAGGAGGCAGCTGATCGATGTTTCTCTCTCATCGATATGTCTAGCTCTCTATCCCTCTCCTTTCCTCTCTGTAAAGAATCAATAAAATATATATATTTTTAAAAAGAGGTAATAGGAAACTGACCCCTACACTCTTGCACAAGATGGCTGCCCCCATATGGTCACAAGATGGCTGGCAGAGGAGGGCAGTTGTTGGCAATCAGGCCAGCAGGGGAGGGCAGTTGTGGGTGACCAGGCCTGTAGAGGAGGGCAGTTGGGGATGATCAAGCCTGTAGAGGAGGGCAGATGGGGGCAATCAGGCTGGCAGAGGATTGGTTAGGGGGTGATCATGGTGACAGGCGGTTAGGGGCTATCAAGCAAGCAGGCAGGCAGGCGAGTAGTTGGGAGCCAGCTGTCCCAGATTATGAGAGGGATCCCAGATTGGAGAGTGTGCAGGCTGGGCTGAGTGACAAATCCCACTCCCCCTGACCCTTGCATGAATTTTGAGCACTGGGCCTCTAGTAGATTATAAAAAGGATTATTTTCTTAATTTCTTTTTCTGATAAATCACTATTAGTAGAAGAAAAGCAACTAATTTTTAAATATTTTCATGTTCATTTTATGTTCTTCAAATTTACTGTATTTACTTTTCATTTCTCAGGTTCTTTTTTTTCTGGAGGGGGTGGCAGAGTCTTTAAGATTTTCTATAAATAATGTTATTTGCAAATAAAGACAATTGTACTTTTTCTTTTCTGATTTGGATGCCTTTTATTTGTTTTTTATGTCTAATTGCTCTGGCTAGGACTATCAGTACTACATTGGATAAGAGTGGTCATCTTTACATTTTTTCTTTCCTATAAGTATGATCTTTGCTGTAGGTTTGTCATATATGTCCTTTATTTTGATGTTAGTTATGGGCTTGTCAGATATGAACTTAATTATGTTAAGGTAACATTCCATTTTATCCAGGTTGTTAAGAATTTTTATTATGAAAGCATTTGTCAAATGCTTTTTCTTTGTTTGTCTTTTATATTGCTAATGTGGTGTATCACATGTACTGATTTATGGATGTTGACCCAGTATCATTTTTGAACAGTCTTGTCTTATTACCCTAGTTAGAACTTCCTTTACAAAGTTGAAATGAAGTGACAAGAACAGATATCTTATTTCTGATCTTAGCAAGAAAGCTTTGTCTGTCATCATTAAGTATGACACTAGCTGTGGAATTTTCATAAATTCCTTTTAGCAAGTTTAGAAGTTTCTTCCTCTTCTTAGTTCACAGAACATTTTAAAAAATTATTATGAATAGGTATCCAACTTTGTCAAGTGTATTTTTTAAATCCAGTGAGATTATCAGGTATTTTTCTTATTTAATCTAGTGATATGGTTTATTACACTGATTTCTGAATGTTAAACCAATTTATTCCTGAGATAAGTTCCACTTGGTCGTGATATAAACTCCTTTTAATATATTGCTGGATTCTTTTGCTAGGATTTTGTTGAGAATTTTGCATCCAGATTCATAGGATATATTGACATGTAGTTTTCTTTTTCTGGTTTAGTATCAGGACAATACTGGTATCATATTATAAGTTGGAAAGTATTCTTCCTCTTCTATTTTTTGGAAGAGTGTGTGAAGAATTGATATTCTTCTTCTTAAATGTTTGATAGAATTCACCAGTGAAGCCATATGGGCCTGAGTGTTACTTTGTAGGTAATATATTTTTATTAGTAATTTTATCTCCTTATGCATTATAGGTCTATTTAGATGTTCTCTTTTTTCTTGAGTCAATTTTGGTAGTTTATGAATCTTTCCATTTTATTTATTGCTATCTAATTTGGGAAAATTTAGATTGTTTATAGTATTTTCATATAATTGTTTTTCCCCCATAAACTCAGTAATAATGTCCCCTCAATTCATTCCTGATTTTAGTGATTCTCTATATATTTTTGGTCAAACTTGCTAAATATTTGTCAATTTGTTGATATATTTTCTAAGCACCAAGCTTTATTTATTTATTTATTTATTTACTTACTTATTTTGGTTTTCTGTATTATTTTTATATTCTCTAGTTCATTAATTTCCACTGTACTATTTATTATATTCTTCTTGTGATTGCTTTTAAGTTTCATTTGCTGCCTTAATTTGAAATTTTAGGTTATTGGTTTGAGATCTTTCTTCTTTGTTTAATAAGGCTACATATATTTCCAGATTAAATTTTTTCTGTGTTTTTTTAGCTGCACCCATAACTTTTGCTATGCTGTTTTTCATTTATATTCATCTTACAGTGTTGATAATTTTCCTTTTGATATATTCTTTGACTTATCAGTGTATTTTTGTTACTGACTGCTAATTTTACTTCATTTTGCCTGGTGAACATATGATGTTAAACTTACTGAGGCTTATTTTATGGCCTCACATATGGTCTATTTAGGATAATGTTCCTTGTGGATTTACAGAAAATGTGTATTTGATGTTGGGTGGAGTGTTTTAGTGTTAGACCTATTGGCATCACATCTCATCTTTGTTGACCTGATTAGTTGCTTTATGCACGAGATGTTGAAACACACAAAATTATTATTGAATTGTATCTTGTAATGGCCTTCATTTTGAAGTCTATTTTGCCAGATATGAATATTACTACCTCAGCTTTTTCTTTTCTTTTCCATTTTCATGGAAAAAAATTTTCATCCCTTCATTCTCATCCTGTGTGAGTCTTTTGTTCTTTTGTAGACAGCATATATTTGTGTCATGCTTTCTTATCAATTCAGCTACCCTAGGTTTTCCATTGGAGCAGTAATCCATTTACATTTAAGGTTATTATTGATAGGAACTTATTGATTGCCATTTTAATTCTTATGCCTATGTTTCTCTCTCTATATATATTTTTTCTTCTTTGTCTAGCAAATATATTTTTATTGATTTCAGAAAAGATTGGGGAGGAAGAGATAGAAACATCAATGATAAGAGAGAATCATCTCTGGCTTCCTACTGGGGATCAAGACCACAACTCAGGCATGTGCTCTGACCAGGAATTGAACCATGACCTCCTGGTTCCTAGTTGATGTTCAACCTCTGAGACACATGATTGGGCTATTTCTTCTTCTTAGTACAGCAGTTCTTTTAGCATTTCTTGCAATGCTGGTTTGGGGTAATAGACTCCTTTAGCCTATAATTATTTTATTTGCCTGGGAAGCTCTTTATTTCACTATCTATTTTGAATGATAGCCTTACTCAATATAGTAGTCTTGGTTTCAGATCCTTGCTTTTAATTACCTTGAATACTTCATATCATTCCCTTCTGGCTTGTGGAGTTTCTAATGAGAAATCAGCTGACATCCTATGAAAGCTCCTTTGTACGTAACACATTATTTTTCTCTTACTGCCCTTAAGATTCTCTCTTTGTCTTTAACTTTTGGCATTTTAATTATGATGTGTATGGGTGTGGGATTCTTTGAATACTTCTTGCTTGGGACGCTCTGTGACTCTTGAACCTGTGTGACTTTTTCCTTCTCCAGGTTAGTGAAGTTTTCTGCCATTTTTACTTCAAACAGTTTCTCTATCCCTTGCACAGTTTCTTCACTTTCTGGCATGCCTATGATGTGAATATTGTTGTTTCATGGTTACCTAAAGCTCCCTCAAGCTGTCCTGTTTTTAAATCATTTTCCTTTTTCGTTCTCTAATAGAGTGATGTTTTCTACTGTCTTGTAAATCAATGATTTGATCTCCTACTTCCTCTAATCTGCTGGTTTATACCTTCCAATGTGCTCTTTATTAGTGCCATGCCATTCTTCATTTCTGAGTGGTCATTTATCATAATTTCTATAACTTTTCTCAATCTGTTGAGCATCCTTATAATCATGATTTTGAACTCTGTATCTTTTTTGCTATGCTGTTTTTCATTTCTATTCATCTTAAAGTGTTGATAATTTTCCTTTTGATATATTCTTGACTTATCAGTGTATTTTTAGTTACTGATTGCTAATTTTACTTCATTTTACCCAGTGAACATAAGATGTTAAACTTATTGAGGCTTATTTTATGGCCTCACATATGGTGTATTTAGGATAAATAGGATGGATAACTTTTCCATCTCCATTACATTTAGCTCTTCTTCTGGAGAATTTCCTTGTTTGTTCATTTGGGGCTTGTATTTTTTTGTCTCCCCATTTTGGCCACCTGTTTGTGACTGTGTATTAGGTAAATCTGCTATTGAAATATAGTGGCAACCATACTTTGATAAAAACTGCTGTTTGAATTTTAACCCTTCTAGTTTGCCTCTAGCACCTGATTAAACGCAGGGGGAAAAAGCTATTTACCTTAGCTTTCAGGTGGAGACTTGGAGGCTAAGGCAATTTTCCCTTGCCTGGGACCAGGACCACAGGAAATTAATTCCCACTAACTCAGTAAGCTTCAGAGATAGAAACTGTAGATAACCTCTGAGCTCTGCTTCTGTGTTATCAGCTATCACAAGATAGGGCTACATTCCAATGTCCAGCAGGATGTGACTAGCAACGACCCTGATGGCTGACCCCAGTCTTTAGAATGTAGTCTTTAAGATTTAGAATTTAGAACAAAGGAAAATTCCTATAGTTTGAACCTTTAAAAGGAACTGCCTACCCCTGAAATGGTGCAATTGTGTGGAGACCACCTGCGTGTGGTGCTCTCGCGGCTGTCCTGGCCAGATATTTCAATAAATCTTTGCCAGATTTTTAATCAATCATCAGCCTCTGGTGGTCTTATTCTGAATCCAGGGTTCTACCCCACAACACTATGACTCCCAGTCTATGGTGCAGGACAATTTCATAAGGTGATTATGACTGGTCCAGAGTACCCTGTTAGGAGCTATCAGCAATCCACAGCAAGTGGCTCCCACTGCAGGGGCTGAGTGCCCTTGGAACAGATGTGCACCAAGATCTGCTTTTCATAACCACAGATTCAGAAGAAGGTCAGGCAAAGTTTCAAAGCCTCCAGAGATCTGCCTCTGCCTGCAATCTGATTGTTATTCTCAGACTCTTAATTTGCCTTAGGCTATTGACCACAGCAGGTTGTAGACTCCACAGGGTGGGGTGAGAGGTTTTCCAACTAGCTGGGATATTGTTTCCTCCTGATGCAAAAGCTGCCTGGATGGTAAATATCTTCTTGAGAAAGATGTCCTCTGCAGTAGAGGGAATGGAAGCATAGGAAGACAGGGTGGCTGCCTTCTAAATAACAATCTCTGAGACTCCCAAATCTGGATTTTCCTCACAGATTTCTAGTCCATTCTGCCCTCTCTCTCTTTCTCAAAACCCAATATGAGTGGCTGCACACAAAATTTTGTGCATTGGCCTTTTAAAAGGATGCCTGCATTTCCAGCCATCACATTGTGTCAGACAGTTACCCCACTGTTTTTCACAGAAAGACGTCATGTTGCCATCTTTCTCAGTTTTGGTGCTCTGGACTGGGGAAGGGGGGCAGCTTGGCATTTTGACCCCAGAGTTCTCAATGTGACACCCCCTCCACCCTCCACAGTGGAGATATCCTTCCTGACCTTCCGCTGCTATCTATGGGAGTACAGCCTGGCCTTCCATGCTTCACCACTTTCTACCAGTCTCTCTGTGGACTTCACTGGATGCCTCTGGTTATCAGGTTTCTCTCCAGCTAGTCAACTGATTATTCAGATGGTTTTTCTGTGTTTTAGTTTTAATTCCACTTTGGTCCTGCTCTTTAAGTCTATCATTGAGCCCCTAAGATAAAATGTTCATTTCAGTTCTACTGTTCAACTTCAGAATTTCTATTTTGTTTTTAAAAAATAACTATCTTTATTGACATCTATTTGATGAAGTATTGTCATAATAGCTTTCTTTTTTTTAAGTGTTATTTCCTTCAGTACTTTAATGATATTTATAATTGATGATTTGAAGTCCTGCCTTCAAATCCAACATATTGGCCCTCTCACAGATAGTTACTGTTATCTGATTTTTCTCCAGTATATGGGTCACCATTTCCTGTTTCTTTCTATGTCTTGCAGTTTTCATAAAAAACTGGGCATTTTAAATAATATAGTGCAGCAACTTTGAACAAAGTTTTACCTTCTGCTTTTCTAGGCCTCTATTTGTTATCATTTGCATGTTTGTTTAGTGACATGGCTGGATGCTGCAGGGGAAGTCTATTTCCTTTGCAGTGAGAAATCTCTGATGATACTCCTCAGAAGGCACAGTCTTGGGATGTCACCTTGAATGACAATAGTCATAGCAGTGCTTTCCTTGTTTGTCTCTTTCCTGAATCTCTCTGTGTCTCCATTTGTATCATATACCCAGCTGTTAGATTTATTAATTGCCAGGTGATTGCTCTCCTGTTTTTGACAATGTCTTTGGGCATAAATTGCTCCATAGTTTGATATAATTAAAACTAGAGGCCCAGTGCATGAAAATTTGTGCACTTGGGGTGGTCCCTCAGCCTAGCCTACACCCTATCACAATCCAGGTCCCCTCAGGTAGGATCCCTAAGCCTGGCTTGAGATAAGAGTCTATCAGGGATTTCCTTCCCCAGGATGCAGGCAGCTGGCCCCACCCCCTCTGCTGCCACTGCTTTTCAATGGTATAGCACAGGCTGGAATTCCAGGCTTGGCTGTTCTGTGCCTTCCTCTTTCTATGTTAGGAGTGGGGCCATCCCTGCGAGGGGCCATCGACCTACTTGATCATCCCTAACTGCTGGTCTGCTTACCTGATCACTCCTAACCCCTCTCTGCCTGCCTGCCTGCCTGATTGTCCCTAACCACTTGTTTGTGGGGAGGGCCAGCCCTGCCAGGGGCTGTCTGCCTATCTGATTTCCCTTAATTGCTTGCCTGCCTACATGATCACCCCTAATCACTCTTCCTGCCTGCCTGATTACCCCTAACCACTTCCTTGAGGGTGAGGCCACCCTAGTGAGAGGCCACCTGCATACCGGATCTACCCTAACCACTTGCCAGCCTACTAAATCACTCCCAACCACTGGCCTGCCTACCTGATCTCCCTTAACCATTGGTTTGCCTACCTGGTCACCCCTAACCCCTCTATCTGCCTGCCTGATTGCCCTTACTGCTTTCTTGGGGGTGGGGCCAGCACTGACTTTCGGTTGGTCAGCCTCTGGCCATTACTGGTCATTAAGACCCAGGGTTTTATGTATTAGGGTAGGTTACCTTTTCAGCGTTGGTTTCTGTGCCTATCTTTCAGGTTTTCTCTGACCCTAGAAGGACCCTTGTACATATCTCTTTTCCTGGTTCTCTCTGGTAAATTGTTGACCTATGGTTTCTCATGTAGCTCTTATATGATTACCAGTTTCCTCTACATTACTTACTATTTAAATCATCACTATTTTCAAGAGTGCTCTCTGAACTTCAAATAAAAAGTCATTTCCTTTGAGGAGAATTTTGGAGTTATCTGTAATTATGGACTTCTTTTCATTTTTTACAAAACTTCTGAGTCATAGCTCTGGCCTGTGACCTGGAGATGGTAGCCTCTGGTCTTTTTAACCTTCCTCTCCCAGCATGGACCCTCCATCATATGAGGGAGCTGGAGTGTGGGAAGCTGGGTTCTCAGCTTAGCCTGTTGTGCCTGCCATAGAGCCTCTGTGCTATGGATAGAAAAGCAGGAGGGTGATGCTGGCTGTGCTCACCATTTTAGTCCTGAAAATCAGAGTTAAAGGGCCTGAGAAATGCTGTTAGCCTGCCCTATTGGGAAGGTGGCATATACTTGATGGTTAAGTGAGGGGAGCAGGAGCCCCACCTTTTTTACCACACCTGCCCAGAATGGAGTTTCCTTTAAGCTGAGCTGAAAGTGAGTGGGAGAGGGAGGAGGGAAGTCATGGGTCAAGTTAGACGTAGACTCTCACTAAGATTTAATATATTTAAAAATTAACATTTCGTCTTTTGCTGTATGACCTTAGGGCAGCTTTTAGTTACTTTAATTATAAGAAATTTCACTAGATGTGTTTGTTCTACCATCAATAACTCTGCAGGGCCCATAATGATGATGTCTGAAAGTAGAAACTCGGTCAGTAGTTTTAGATTCAATGTTGGTTACTCTGCTAGCTCCCCTCATCTTCCTTCCTGTTGAGTGCATGGATTTTGTATAGTTTACTTTTTTTGTTGTTGTTCCTTAGTGGAGTAGAATGAACTATTGCTAAATGGGACCTGAGTGACAGCTCCCTTGCCTTCCAGATTGATAAGTTTATCTGGGGTCCTTGGCTTTCCAATCTATGCAAATATGTTATACTTGCAGAGGATAAGAGAAATGCTAGTGTCTTCATATATTTCCAAATAGTTATTTATGGTCTTTGACAGCTCAGAAATGAGTCCCCTAATTCTAATTTTAAGTATTAATAATATTTACAAGTAATATATCTTCAAGTAATATTCCAAAAACAACGAGGCAGAATCAGCTGTTTATTCACCAGTTAAGCTTTGAGAACATAATTGTTAGAATTTGAAAGATGGCAACATTCATGAGCACTGGTTTAATTCAGAGTAGAATTTATTTTGTTTGGCTCAGGACAGAGTCAAAGTGCTAAGTATTGTGCCTGCTCTGGAGGAGGAACCGGTGAGGGTTTGGAGACTCACAGGACAACTCCTCCATTTCATCCTCAGGCCAGCACCAGCCTAAGAGGAATCTGAATAGATCTTAAACACAGTTAAGGGAGACATCCATGGTGAGGTTTCTTCTAAGCCCAGCCTTCTCCTCTCACGCCTCTGAACACTTCAGCAGGTACAGATAAGGGGACAATTGCCCTGTAACCTAGCCTTTCTAGCCTGTGCTGTGACCAAAACTTTAAGTGATACTGAAACAGAACAAAGAGGAAATGAGGCTGGAAACTGCTGCGGTGGAGGCAGGATGCATGCTTTCCTGTGCACAAGTGAATTTACGATAAATCACCCTGTAACCCATTTCTTGGAAATAGAGGGGATAATGAGAAGTAAAAAATTTTAGATATCACATTAAAATTGCACCTTTGTCCTTTGTTAAAGATGCATTTACACCATTTATCAGTAGTAATAAAGCACGTAGGGACATATGTTTACGGGAGAATTAAAGTGAAGAAAAAGAAAAAGATGTCAAACTAAGCCCAAAAGGAAGAAATGCAGATAACAGCAGAAATTATGGAGACAAAACTGAAATGCCAGAAAAAGAGCAAGTAACTGAATCCTACCATATGGATCCAGCAGCCTCTGAAATCTTTCCCAGTTCCTGTTCTAAGCAGCCTCTTCTGCTCCTAGTATCATTAAAGGGCTAAGAATTCAAAGTTGTTCAAGAAAACGAGTGGGTTTGGAGGAAGGGGACTAAAGAGTCCTGGCAGATGAGTAAGAATGGGAGTGGAGGGTGTGCTCAGAGTGGCAGAGAACTGTGGGAGAAGCACACTTACTTCCCTGCTTCCTGCCTTCTTGGCTGTTGGTGCCACATGGATCTGTCACTGTCTGTAACTACACAGGACTCTGATGACCCCAGGCATTCAAAGCATGGGAGCCGAGGCCCACAGTGATATCGCTCCTTCACACAGACCCTCAAGCCAAGAGTCCCAGGATTGGCTCCTCCAATGGTCTTCCATGAGGAACCCTGTTCACTGTCACAGGTTTATCACTATAATTGACGAACATCTGAGAAGATGTGTAGATAAGCAGCTAGGGCTTAGCATTCAAATCAGTGAGAGAGTTTGGGGACTTGTTCTCTAGGCACAAGGTCCAGCTATTGCTATAAAATGTAATTGCTTGGTGGGCATCAGACTTACTGATCTGACACTTCCCTATCTTTTCATCTGTAGAGATACCAGGGCTCAGTGGGGTTATAGTTTTGTCCAAAGGCATAGATCCAACTGTGACAGAATCAAAGGCACATACCTTTCCTGACTGCATTTCACATATTAATGGCAGACACTGATGCTGATGTGCTAATATGACAGTCTGCTATGAAGCTTATGCATGGAACAAAGCAAGCCTCACTGGGCTAACAGAAGGAGACACACTGTCAGACAGGTTAGCCATCCTGTGCTGCCAGCTGAGGCAGGTGTCTCCTGTGTATTTAAATGCATGAAAGCTTATTTGTCTTATTTTGTAAGGGATAATGCCCTCCTTAATTTTTTCGGTAAGTCTATTTATTCTTTTTTTGAATTAAATTCATTGGGATGGCCGAAGCCGGTTTGGCTCAGTGATAGAGCATCGGACTGCAGACTGAAAGTCCCAGGTTCGATTCCAGTCAAGGGCATGTACATTGGTTGTGGGCACATACCCAGTAGGGGGTGTGCAGGAGGCAGCTGGTCGATGTTTCTCTCTCATGGACATTTCTAGCTCTCTATCTCTCTCCCTTCCTCTCTGCAAAAAATCAATAAAATATATATATTTTTTAAATTCATTGGGATGATGATGGTTAATGACATTATATAGATTTCAGGTGTCTAATTCAATGATATGTCATCTGTATATTGATTTGTATACCCACCAGTCAAAGTCAACTCTCCTTCCATCACCATATATTTGACCTCCTTCACTGTCTCCTCACCCTACTTCCCTCTGGTAACCACCATAGTGTTGTCTGTGTCTCTGTGTTTTGTTAACCTATTCTTTTGTGTGAATTTGGTGCTCTGTGGGAGTGTGAGGTCAGCTCTTGTTAGTGGGCCTGAGGATGGGCAGATATGTTCTTAGGACCTGCTGTGCAATATGCCCCTTCCCCTTAAGAGTCCAGGAGCCCTTATTTTCCTCCATCTTTCTCAAAAAGAAACAATTTCAATATTACATTAAAAGTGCACCTTCGATGGCCCCTCTGCGACTGTGCCTACCTTAGGATGTTTCTTCCCTGAAGAATCTTACCCATCTCTGGATAACCAGTCATCCTCCAGGACCAAGCAGGGTGATTTGAGGTTCAGTTCTGTTTCTTTAGTAGCTTAGACCCTAAGCCGCCTCGCCCAGCTCCTGTCTTGAGATCCCCCCTCCTGTTGGCGGGCTCCAGCACTGATCATATATCTTGGAGGACTCAGGTTTCTTTTCCAGAAAGGGCTCAGCTCACACCATTGGGCTAGAGAAGCATCCATGGTACCAGCCAAGATGAGGTTTCAACCTCAGAATGAACAGAAAGCTCAGGCAACAACTGTGGTCAATTCGATTGATAATGGAGGTTCCCTCTTGGCCAAAAGGGCAAGAGGGGACAATATAGAATGCTCCAGTGCCTTAATTCCTTCTGAAAAAGATTAAATACTTTCATGTCGGTTTTTTTTTAAATATATTTTTATTGATTTTACACAGAGAGGAATTGAGAGGGACAGAGAGGGACAGAGAGTTAGAAACGTCGATGAGAGAGAAACATCGACCAGCTGCCTCCTGCACACCCCCCACTGGGGATGTGCCCGCAACCAAGGTACATGCCCTTGACCGGAATCGAACCCAGGACCCTTCAGTCCGCAGGCCCACACTCTATCCACTGAGCCAAACCGGTCCCGGCTCATTTCGTTTTTTAAATTGCTGCCAAACATACAGAAAATTAGTTTGTAAGGTTTTTTGGGGGGGTAATAATATGCTGCTGTAAAATATAAAAAATTATAATGACATTGTAGGATAATATTATGTAAGGATATTCTTTGCTCTGGGCTGTGGCAATTCAATTTCAAACTGGCTGTCAATTTCTTTTTGTAACTTTATATAAACTTTGTAAGGGAGGAAAACACACAAATTATTTATTTTAGTTCAAAAGGCCAAATATATATATATATATATATATATATATATATATATATATATATATATATTTTTTTTTTTTTTAAATATATTTTATTGATTTTTTACAGAGAGGAAGGGAGAGAGATACAGAGCCAGAAATGTCGATGAGAGAGAAACATCGACCAGCTGCCTCCTGCACACCCCCCACGGGGGATGTGCCCGCAACCAATGTACATGCCCTTGACCGGAATCGAACCCGGGACCTTTCAGTCCGCAGACCGACGCTCTACCGCTGAGCCAAACCGGTTTCGGCCAAAAGGCCAAATATATTGACTTTCAATTACAATCCTTACAACTTTTGAAGGAAACCTCTCTTTATTCCTTCCATGATAATTTTCAGGCTACAGAGAATTTCATTTAAAAATCTTTGTCAGATGAAACAATTTTACTTAAGTTTTATGGTGACCACTTGTATAGATTAGATTTAATATATATTTTTTTCTAATAAAAATTTCAGGAGAGAACGTGGAGATCAACAGAGGTGGGGTACAGACCTTCACCCCCCCCAACCTTGCAGGGACCCAAACCCTCACTCCTTCTGAAGGAGTCTCCTGCCCCCATGGCTGCATTTCTTCTCACGACCAACACAGATTGAGACCCAGGTAACAGATGGAGACTTGGCCAATAGCAGCTGACCTATATCTAAATTCAACCTAGCACCAGGAATGCTCAGGGCCTACTCAAGAATGCAAATAATCCTTTCCACGAATATTTACAGGGTAAACTAAGATTGTTTTTAGAGTATTAAATTAGACAGTAAATAGTAATCAAGTTTTTACGTTAATTTAAATTGGTTAATAGAAATAAGTGAACATCCAAGAAAATTGAAGTGTACTGGATAAAAAGCAGTTCCTAAAGTATTAACTAAAATTTCTATTGGTAGTGCATCTCACGGTAAAATTGCTTACCATGAAATGAACCTAAATCAGTCTTATTTTTGTGAAAAAAAATTAAAATTTAAAGTTATCAAGACTACATTACAAAATTTGCAAAAGCATCCATTAAAAAAAAAGGACAGATAGTAGGGTAATATCATGTAAGGAAAAATATTCTGTAAGTAAATTACATCTAGAAAATGTTTACTGTAGAAAATTAATTTTCATTTGTAATGCTAATAGCAAGACACCTATGAAAATTACACATGGTGTCAAATAAGCCAAAGGAAAATCATTTGGCCAAAGTAAAAGTATCCCAAGTCAATTTTATAGAAAAGATTCCTTTATTAACTTTTGGCTGAGAATATGTTTGTATATTTTAAGAAAACTACTCCAAGAACATGGGGATTCCTGAAACAGAGAGGAGTTGTCAGATTTGCTCCAACCATGAAGTCAAGAGGAGAAACAGTCCAGAGATGGAAGAATCTGATGATGCCTGGTCATGCTAGCAATCTGCAGCTTTATGTCGATGCAGGTTTCCCAGGACCAAACAAGAGAGGGTTGGACCTGAATTGCCACCATCTGTCCATCATCCAGATATCATTGCTGACATGTACACAGTAAGAAACTATTTGACATTGAAACTGGGTCTCAGAACTGTTAGACATTGAAATTAGGACTCAAATGTTTTTTGTAATTTTATGTTTATTTCTAGTCAGCAGTTGAAAGATTTTTAAAGAAAAGAAATAGGGAAAAATAGTTATAGAGATAAAGAACCATTGAATAGACTGTCAAACTATAGTGGGAAGGCAAGGAAGGTTGCGGGGGCTGTAAGAGATCAACTTAAGGACTTGTATGCATGCATATAAACATAACCAATGGATACAAGACACTGGGGCAGCTGAAGGTGAAGGCATATTCTGGGTGGTACGGAGGTTGGGGGAAGGTCAAGGGGGGTGGGAAGGAGACATATGTACTACTATTTTTAATATTTCAAACAATAAAAAAACAAAACAAAAAACAAACAAACAAAAAAACAAAATGGAACTTTTCTTCTTCCCATTAAGAAGCTAAGTAGCCCCGCTGGTTGAGCATTGAACTATGAACCAGGGGGTCACAGTTTAATTCTACTCAGGGCACAGGCCCAGGTTGCTGTCTTTATAAAAAATTTAATAAATCTTTATTGTTCATATTATTACAATTGTTTCTCCTTTGTCCCCCCATAACTCCCCTCCACACAGTTCCCACCCCACCCTCTGCTTTACCTCCCATGCACTGTCCTCATCCATAGGTGTATGAATTTTGTCCAGTCTCTTCCTGTACCCCCAACACAGACACCTTTTTCCCCCTGAGAATTATCAATCCACTCCCATTCTATGCCCTGATTCTATTATATTCACCAGTTTATTCTGTTCCTCAGATTTTAATTCACTTAACTTTTAGATTTACTTGTTGATAGATATGTATTTGTTGTTCATAATTTTTATCTTTACTTTTTTCTTCTTTTTCCTCTTTTTAAAGAATACCTTTCAGCATTTCATATAACACTGGTTTGGTGGTGATGAACTCCTTTAGCTTTTTCTGATCTGTGAAGCTCTTTATTTGACTGAATGATAACTTTGCTGGGTAGAGTAATCTTAGTTGTAAGTTCTTGCTATTCATCACTTTGAATATTTCTTGCCACTAGTGTCTGGCCTGCATAGTTTCTATTGAGGAATCAGCTGATAATCATATGGGTGCTCACTTGTGGGTAACTAACTGTTTTTCTTTTGTTGCTTGTAAGATTCTCTCTTTGTCTTTTGAACTTGCTATTTTGATTATGATGTGTCTTGGTGTGGTTCTCTTTGGATTCCTTTTTTTTTTTGAGGGGGGGGGGGTGTTCTGTGCGCATCCTGGACTTGTAAGTCTATGTCTTTCACCAGGTGGGGGAAGTTCTCAGTCATTATTTCTTCAAATAGGTTTTGAGTATCTTCCTCTCTCTCTTCTTCTGGCACCCCCATAATTCTGATGTTGGTACACTTGAAGTTGTCCCAGAGGCTTCTTACACAATCTTCAAATTTTTGGATTCTTTTTTCTATTCCAATTGAGTGTTTTTTGCTTCTTTGTGTTTCAAATCTTTGACTTGATTCTTCATTCCTCTAGTTGGCTGTTGGGTCTCTGCATAATATTTTTTTATTTCAGTCAGTGTATGTTTAATTTCTAGTTGGTCTCTTTTCATGTCCTTAAGGGTCTCATTAAATTTATTGGCCTTTTATAGGAAATGCTTGAAAAATCTTATAACCGTAGTTTTGAACTCTATTAATTATCCAGTCATTTGTTTCCCACCATTTCTTTCCTTTGTGATCTGTTCCTTAGTCTCCATGTTTTTGCTGCTTCCCTGATTTGGTAGGGTGGCTTTATGTGCAAGGTGTCCTATATGGCCTAGTGGGTCAGCCTCCCAGTTACCTGAGGTGGACTCTTTTGGTGGATTCCTTTGTGGACTGTGTGTACAGCCTTATTGTAGTTAAGTCTTGATTGTTGTTGGTATCACTTGAAGGAATTGACTTCCAGGCCAATTGGCTGTGAGGACCCACTGTGTCTATAATGGAAGAACTGCTGTGCTGGAGATATGCTTATGGGGTAGGACTTGTTTCAGTGGGGCTTTGGTGCTCACTGAGTCTTCCTGTTGAATGTGTCACTTATGGATGTGAGTAGTTGAAATCTGATGTCACCTTACAATGACCACTAGATACACTAGCTTCTGGATCTCTAATGGGGTACAGATCGGCTACTGTCTGAGGCCACCCAGCATGAGCTACAGTGAGAACTATAGTTTTCTCCTCTTTGCTTGTGGTTTGGAGGTTTTGGAGCTCTCTGACCAGAGCTGAAGTTTGTTAGGTTAACTGCCATTCATATGCAAAAGCTGCTCTGTGGAACTTGGGTGGGTTTGTAGATTGTGTGGGGCAGGGTTTTAGAGAGTCACTAGGCTAGGGCATGGCAAACAGTGATGGCTGCCAGTGAGCAGTCTCTGTATCTCAGTGTTTCCAAGGTCCCGAGTCCTGAGCCCCAGTACAGTAAACAATGATTGCTGCGCGCACTCTGCAAGTAAGCCATCCTCACTTTCTGACCCGATGGCAGACAGTCCAGCTTCTCCCCATAGGATTTTGGGTCCCCAGTGTCTCCCCAGAAACTGGAATTCAGAGTATTTTGGAACTTGTCTCCCTTCGGGTTGAAAAAGGCAGCACACCCAGTTGCAAACTGCCAGCCCAATTCGCTTGCCTCTGTAACTCAGCTTTTCAGTGCTTGTGCACGTCTCAATGCTCTTTCCTTTTTCCTTCTATTTGTAGAACTTCCACTGAGCAGCTTTCCCATGGTTCTGGGTGAAAGATGTTTTTTCTTTTAGTTGTAGTTTTGAAATTGTTGTGCAGCAGTTAAGGTGTTCACCTATGCCTCCATGTTGGTTTTTCTGAGATCCCAGGTGGCTGTCTTGATCCCCAGTCGGGGACGGGCAGGAGACAGCCAATCATTGATTCTCTCTCATCATTGATGCTTCTAACTCCCTGAAATCAATAAAAATATATGCTAAGGAAAAAAAAAAAAGGAGCCAAGTCGATGGATGATTCAAGCCATCCCATCCTTGTGGGAGAGAAAAGGGCACATGGGAAGGAAGGCAAAGTTTTCCTTTGGATTTCACATATGCAGCAATCTTCTCAGGGTTTATGAACTACAGGAGAACAAAATGCTTTATTTTAATGTTACCACCTTACCATAGAAATCAATGAAGTTTTTCTATTATAAACTAATAAGTTGAAGACATATAGATAGAAAGTATTAACAGTTCTGTGGAGTTACTCTAAAGTCTCTTGACACATAAATAATGATAATAACTCATACAGAGTAACATGGGTAGAGTTTTACTTTCTTAGTTTCACTTCTGTAGGCATATCTACTTCCCAGGACACTGGAAAGTTGATAACAGTACAACTTAGGCTACAACCTGAATGATGTTTTAAAGATCACTATCTTCAGTTAAACACCAAATCATCTATATAGCTCTTTTCCTATTTCTATTTAGTAATTCCCTGCATATATATATATATATATATATATATATATATATATAAAATATATTTTATTGATTTTTGTACAGAAAGGAAGGGAGAGAGATAGAGAGTTAGAAACATCAATGAGAGAGAATCATCGATCAGCTGCCTCTTGCACACCCCCTACTGGAGATATGCCCGCAACCAAGGTACATGCCCTTGACAAAACCGAACCTGGGACCCTTCAGTCCCCAAGCCGACGCTCTATCCTTTGAGCCAAACTGGTTTCGGCGAGAGGTTTATTATCTTGTTTATCCTTTCAAAGAACCAGTTCTTGGTTTCATTCATCTTTTGTATTTTTTTTCTTAATATCAATATTTCTGCTCTGATCTTTATTATCTCCTTCTTTCTGCTCACCCAGGGCCATTCTTGTTGCTCTCTTTCTACTTCTTTGAATTGTAGAATTAGATGATTTACTACCATTATTTCTTGTTTTTTGAGGTAGGCCTGTAGAGATATAAACCTCCCTCTCAGAACTGCTTTCATTGTGTCCCAGAGATTTTGAATTGTTGTATTTTTAGTGTCATTAGTTTCCAGGATGTTTTTAATTTCTTTCATCTCATTGGTAATCCAACCATTATTTTATAGCATGCTATTCAGATTCCAAATATTTGAGTTTTATTGTGGTTTATTATGACAGTGTGGTCTGAGAAGATGCTTGATATGATTCCAGTCTTCTTGACTTTGGGGAGACTTTGCTTGTTACCCAATATGTGGTCTATTTTTGAAAATATCCCATGTCCACTTAAGAAGCACATATATTCTGTGGCTTTGGGGTGAAATGCTCTGAAGACATCAATTAAGTCCATCTGATCTAGTGAGTCATTTAGGATTGCTCTTTCTTTGCTGATTTTTTTGTGTAGATGATTTATTCAATAATGTCAGTGGTGTTTTTAAAGTCCTCTACTACAGTGTTTCCCAACCTTCTCTCATGATGAGAATCACCTGGTGGAGTTGTTAAAACACAGATTCCTGAATCCCAACTAAGAAGTGCTAAACTAGAATTTTTGAGAACATATAGGTAAAATTGCATACCTAACTTAGTGCTCTGTATATAACATCTGTGTTAGAGCACTAGTTAAGTATACAATTTTACCTATATGTTCTCAAAAATTCTAGTTTAGCACTTCTTAGTTGGGATTCAGGAATCTGTGTTTTAACAACTCCACCAGGTGATTCTCATCATGAGAGAAGGTTGGGAAACACTGCTCTACTATGATTTTATTATTTGTATCTATCCCTTTATATATTCCAGGAATTTTTTAATGTATTTGGGTGCATATATGTTTATTAGGATTATATACTCTTGTATTGATCCCTTTAGTATTATGAAGTGACCTTCTTTATCTCTTGTTATGGCCTTTAACTTTGCTGTCTATTTTGCCAGTTATAAGTATTACTGCCCCGTCTCTTTTTTTCATTTCCATTTGCCTGAAATATATTTTTCCATCCCTTCACTTTCAGTCTGTGTGAGTCCCTTGTTCTGAGGTGGGTTTCTTATAGACAGAATATATATGGGTCATGTTTGTTTTTATCTATTCAGCCACTCCAAGTCTTTTGATTGGAGAATTTAGTCCGTTTATATTTAAGTTATTATTGATAGGCACTTGTTTGTAGCCATATTAATTTTTTTGTGCTTGTGTTCCTTCTTCCCTTTTCATTTCTTCTTTTATACAAGTCCCTTTAACATTTCTTGCATTGCTGGCTTGGTAGTGATAAACTCCTTTAGCCTTTTTTTTGTCTGTAAAGCTCCTAATTTCCTCTTCAATTTTGATTGCTTGTCTTGCATGATAGAGTATTCTTGGATTCAGTCCTTTCCTTTGCAACACTTTGTATACATCCTTCCATTCCCATCTAACTTGATGTGTTTCTGTTGAGAAATTATTTGATAATCTGATGTGGGAACCTTTGTAGTTAACTTTGCATCTATCACAGCCATTAAGATTTTCTCTTTGTCGTTAACGTTTGCCATCGTAATTATGATGCGTCTTGGTGTGGTTCTTTTGGAATTCATCTTGCTTGGGACTCTTCGTACTTGTGTAACTTTTTCTTCCCAAAATCTGGGAAGTTTTCTGTCATTATTTCTTCAAATAGATTTTCTTATCCTTGCTGTTCTATTGGCATCCCTATTATATGTATGTTATTTCATTTCATGCTGTCCTAAAGCTCCCTTAGGCTCTCCTCCTGCTTTTTAATTTTTTTTTCTCTAATTGCTGTTCAGATTTCTTGTTTACTTACCTTATCTTCTAACTCACTAATTTGGTCTCCTGCTTCTTGTCTTCCGTTGAAACCTTCTATGGTGTTTTTTTATTGTAGTTATATCACTTTTGATTTCTTCCTGATTCTTGCACAGGTCGTTGATTTTCTCATCCATATAGTGTATGAATTGTATGACCATTACTCTGAATTCTTTTTCTGTCATGTTGCATGCTTCAGTTTCACTGATTTCCTTTCTTGGCAACTTGTCATTTTCTTTCCTATGGGGATCGTGCTGTCTTTCCATTCTGACTATCACCAGAAGGTTCAAAAGTTGAATTGCGTGATCCTGGGCCATGTGCAGTGGGAGCTTTGCACCACCTGAGTGTCCCTGAAGAGTTCTGACACCAAGATGTGTGAATGTCATGGGTTGGCGGGAACCATGCTCACCCGGGATCAGCCTTACCAGATCTCAGTGTGACCTTGTGTATGCACCTAGAATAAGGAATCACATCTGCACCACACTGAAACAGAGACCTTGCTGGCATGTGCCGAAAATCAAAGACCCCTAGCATGTTTCAACAGTCAGAGTTCCCTGTGGTTGCACTAAGAATCTTGTATCAGAGTCTCTGTTGCTTCATGTGGCCTCACACTGAAAATCAGGGTCCCTGTGTGAGCATGCACCAAGAATTGAAATCACTGGCTATTAGTGTGAATGCAGTGGGAATCAGGGATCCCTAACACATGTGATAAAAAAACAGAGTCAAGTCACCAGTGCTCAGTGCTGCCTCCTGCCCAGAGAATTGGAGTCCCAGTCAGCTTGGGGGACCAGGTTGCATGGTATCACTATGTCTGCAGGAGGTCCACTTCTGCGCTCCAGAAAACAGACTTCTGTGTATCCCAGAATCAAATACAGGTGGCACTGCTGCCCTGGGTGGGTTTAGGTTTGGTCACCCCATTGCGTTGCTGGGAACAGATTCCCAGTCCACAAGCTCCCAGGCTCAAATTCCTGTAGAGGCACTGCAGCCTGTGCGAGGGGCTGGTCTATCAGTTACTATGGCACTGCCCGTGATCCTGCAGGGAGAGAGATAGGCTCTGTGACTCACATAAATCTGCAGTCGGGATGTCTGGATTCTTGGTGTGTGTGGGTCTGCAGCTGTGGTCACAGGTCTCTTTCCCCAGTGGCTGCAGGGTTCTGTTTTGCATCTGAGATCAGAATGGTTGGTGCTGAGGCCAGGATGCTAGGCTCAAGCAGTTCTGTTTCTCAAGATGGCATGTTCACAGTGCCCACACTGGCTGCCCCAGTGTGTACAATGTGGGATGGGGCTCCGCCATCTAAGACTGCCCAGTTTAACAGCCCCATGGAAGACCTGCTGAATCTAACAGTCCCAAGCTCATACACACACAGCACTAACGTCCACACACTCTTCTATTGATCCCTAACTCTCTCAGACTCTTTCCCTCCTACCTTCTTGCTAATCGCCATCTTCCTTCTCCCAGATACTCCTTTTTGAAAGAAGAATTATGTCTCTCCCCCCATTGTTTTATTAAGTTATTATATGTGTACATATCTTACCATGGCCTTCCACGCCACTCTCATACATGCCCTCACCCCCAGTGTTTTGTGTCCAATGGTTATGCTTATATGCATGCAAACAAGTCCTTCAGTTGATCTCTTATTTCCTCCACCTCTTCCTAACCTTCCCAATGTAAATTGACAGCCTGTTTGGTGCTTTACTGCCTCTGAATCTTTTTTTTCCCATCAGTTTATAATGTTCTTCATTATTCACAAATGAGTGAGATCATGTGTTATTCATTGACTGGCTTATTTCATTTAGCATAATGTTCTGCAGTTCCATCCAGGTTGCTGCAAATGGTAAGAATTCCTTCTTCTTTATGGCAGCATAGTATTACATTGTGTAGATGTACCATAGTTCTCTGGTTCAGTCATCTGCTGACAGACACCTAGACTGTTTCCAAATTTCACCTATTGTAAATTGTGTTGCTATGAATACAGGGGTTCATTTATCCTTTCTGATTGGTATTTCTAGTTTTTAAAATATATTCCTAAGAGTAGCATTACTAGGTCAAATGGGAGTTCCATTTTTTTTTTTTTTTAGGAAACTCCATACTGTTCTCCACAATGGCTGCACCACCTGCATTCCCACCAGCAGTGTAGGAGGGTTCCTTTCTCTCCACATCTCGTCAACACTTGTTGCTTGTTGATTTGTTGATGTTGGCCATTCTGGCAGGTGTGAGTTGTACTGCATTGTCATTTTGATTTGCATCTATTGGATAAATAGTGACATTGAGCATGTTTTCTTGTGTCTCTTGGCCTTCCTTATGTCTTCTTTTGAAAAGATTCTACTCAGGTCCGTTGCCCATTTTTTTATTGGATCATATATCTTCCTTTAATTAAGTTGTATAAGTTACCTGTAAATGTTGGAGATTAAACCTTTAGCAGTGATAACATTTGCAAATATGTTCTCTCATACAGTGGGCTTTCTTGTTTTGTTGGTGGTTTCTCTTGCTGTGAAAAAGGTTTTTATTTTGATGTAGTACCATTTGTTTATTTTCTCTTTAGCTCTTATAGTCCTAGGAGCAGTATCAGTGAAGTTCTTTTGGGATATGTCTGAGATTTCTGCCTGTGAGTTCCTCTAGTATTTTTATGGTTTCCTGTCTTATGTTTATGTCCTGTATCCATTTTTATTTTATTTTGTGTATGGTGTAAGTTGGTGGTCTAGTTTCATTTTTGTATGTATCTGTTCAATTTTCTGAACACTATTTATTGAAGAGACTCTCTTGACTCCATTGTATATTCATGCCTCCTTTGTCAAATATCACTTGAGTAGAGTAGTTTGGTTTGATATCTGGGTTTTCCATTCTATTCCATTGGCCTATATGTCTGTTCATATGCCAGTATCAGGCTGTTTTGAGAACAGTGGCTTTCTAATACAGCTTGAAGTCTGGTATTGAGATCTCACCTACTTTATTCTTCTTTCTCAGGATTGCTGAGGCTACTACCCAAAGCAATCTATAGTTTCAAAGCACTCCCCATTAAAATACCAATGGCATATTTCACAGACCTAGAAAGAACTCTTAAAAATTCATCTGGAATTTAAAAAGACCCCAAATAGCCACAGCAATCAAGAGTTATGTCTTAATACCTTAAGGATAGGAAGTAGAAAACAGTTTCTTGTATACTAAGTAGAGTAATATTTACAATTCAGCTTTGTCCACAAAGTTGATGTTGGTGATAGATGTTCAGAGGAATAATACGCCGAGCTGTACTTTTTACACTTCCCAGTGCTCTTCACCCATCAGATTTCTTGAGATCTAATTCTGTCTGCTCACCCAACTCTATCCCTGAAAGCTTCTAGTTTATTTATAAATTACATGAATGGTAAAAGAAGTAATTCATTTATACAAATACCCTCAGAGCAACAATCCCTGAAAAATTACTATTTTGTAGGGCTCAGTCTTTAAAATGGATTACAGCCTAAAATCAACAGATACAGGAAATAGAGAGAATGAACTCAACTCTTATGGCTCAGTGTCCACATATACACCAGGAAGTCTCAGTTCAATTCCTCGTCAGGACCCATATCTGGGTTATGGGATAGTCCCCAGTTAGATAGTTCAGAATGGAGCCAGTCAATTGTGCTCTCTCACCATTGGTGTTTCTAACTCTCTTTCCCTCTCCCTTCCTCTCTGAATCAGTCAGAAATGAAAAATACAATATCTATACTAAAGAATACACTAGAATGAATCAACAGGAGATTTGGTGATGCAAATAATCAAATCAGTGATTTAGAAGACAAGGTAGTGGAAAACATTTAATTAGAACAGCAAAAAGAAAAAAAGTTAGAAGTGACAATAATTTTAGGTACTTCTGGAACAGTATGAAGTATAAAACTATTCCCATCATCGGGATACCAGAGGAGAAAAGAGCGAGTAAGAAATTGGTAACCTATTTTTTTAAAAAAATAATAATGGAAAACTTTCCTAATCTGCTGAAAGAAAAAGACACACAAGTCCAGGAAGTACTGAGAGTCCTTAACAAGATGAACCCTAAAAGGTCCATACCAAAGTGCATTATCATTTAAATGGCAAAACATAGAAATGAAAAGTGAATTGTAAAAATAGCAACAACAACAACAACAAAAAAAGCAGCTGCCATAGCACTGCCAGTTAATTTCTCAATAAAAATTTTCAAGGCCCAAGGAGATTGGTATGAAATATGCAACATCATAAAAAGTAAGATAACTCTACCTAGGCATTTTACATTTAAAACTGAAGGAGGGATAAAGGGCTTCCCACGCAAGAAAAAGTTTAAGGAGTTCATCACCACCAAACCAGTATTACAAGAAATTTTTAAGGAACTTCTCTAAAAGAAGTAACAATTGGGGGGAAAAGGGAACATATTAATAATCAATTTAAATGTAAATAGATGAAATGCTTCAATCCAACGTCATAGGATACTTGAATAGATGAGAAAGCAAGATCGATATATATGCTCTGTACAAGACACTCCCTAGAGAATGAAAGACACATAGAGCCTGAAAATAAAGGGGTGGGAAATGTATTTCATGAAATGAAAAAAAAAGGCTAAAATAGCATACTTATGTGATGCAAACACACTTTTTGACTGTGCACTGTCTTGGATGCCCAGTGTCTCCCAGTATCCTTCAGGTCTCACTTTTGTTCCTCAGTGTGCACTTGAATGTTGGCCAGATAAGACCTGTGATCTTCTGGTGTGCTGTCCCTGTCTCGCAGGGGTCTTCAAACTACGGCCCGCTGGCCACATGCGACCCGCAGAGGAGTCTGATCCTGCCCGCCAGGTTTTTTGGGCAGTGAGCGCAGCCCAGCCGAGGTGTTACAGTAGGAATTAGTAGTTCATATAGTCCGGCCCTCCAGCTCTCTGTGGGACCCTGATCTGGCCCCCACTTTAAAAAGTTTGAGGACCCCTGCTAGGGCATCTGTGTATTGCAGAAGTGGTTTTTTGTGTAGAAATTACCCTGATTATCCCCCTCCAAGTTCTAGACCACAGCTATCAGCTTCTCCAGCTGCTCCCTCTAGTCCCCCCAGTCTTTGGATTCTGGAGGCCAGAGTGTCTCTTCCCACACGCCTGGACCAGGATCTGCAGGCTGTAGTTGTCCGTTTTGGCTACATCCTCATCTAAGGACTCTCCCCCTAAGTTTTTCTTGTGGGTGAACATTACCACTACGTCCCTCATGTCTCCAGCCCCAAAGACCTCCTTCTCCCTCCTCACTGCCACTGTGTCCTGGGCAGTAAAGCTACCCAGCTGCATCACCAGCAGAAGCACATGGGGCCCTGGGGCTGAGGGCAAATAGCAGTCAATGATGTCCTTATACAACTCCTGGTCCTGGCCTTAACTTCAAAGATGGAGGGCATGTCAACCACCAGGATGTTCCTTCCATTCCCTGTGCCTGCGGCCAACTGGCACTTCCTTTCCATGGCCTGAGCCCCCAGCCTGAACTCAAACATAAGTTGACAGAAGATACTGTCCTCAGTGTCACTTTTTCTAAAAGCAGATTTTCCCACCAGGTTGAACTTCAGTGAGGAAGATGATGGAAACTGCTTATCTTCTTCACCTCATGAAAGAGAAAAATTGTGTGTCTTTTTAAACTAGTGTTGCTTTGATTTTTCAGTCCTGGGCCCTCAGGGTATCTTATTAAAGCTGTGGACCTTCCTCCAAAGAAAGTGTCATATCTAAATACATACAAAGGTTTTCAACTTTAGGAGGTTCTCAGGTATTAGGAAGTCTACATAGGAAGCCCACTTTGGACCCATGGCCCACAAGTAAGTTACAATGAGAAGGTTGTACCACATCCTTCGTGGAGACCAGGGAAGATAGGTTTTCTGAAAGTAAAGTGGTCCCTGTGTTTCTCCAGGGATGGAGCCTAGTCCAGTTTCATGTTAAATAAATGTGAAATTAGAAGGAGGCAGAAGATAAGAAGTCACACATGGGAAAATATTACCACCTCTTTTCACCCTCAAATTCCTAGGAACACTTGTGTAGAAGTGCTCAACATATTCAGCTAAGCCTTGAGAGAAAAGGAAGTGTCAACTGTGACCTTCCACAAAGGACCAGCTGAGGGTCCCTGGGTCTCTGTTCTTTGGGTGGGGAGTTTTCTGCTTGATATTGAAACAATAGAAAAGTCATAGTTAATGTCAAAGGCAAAATCTGAGAGATGACTCAGGATGGGTGGCTGAAGGGGATTGGAATTTAAGACAATTAGTAGTATATGTGATGGAAAGATCTCCTACTTAGCTGGTTGAATTGCAGGAAGTTAACAAAAGTGGTGTTGGAGAGGGTAACATTGAGCCAAGAGCTAAAACTTTCTTGGGTGGGAACTCAGGGAGGTCTATAATTCTATGAGCCCAAACGAATTACAATTTTATTGCAGTATCCTAAAATCTATTATTTTATTTCTTCTACTCTTTGTTGGATCTCTCTTTTCTGCAGTGTTCTGGGTGGTGTTTTTGTTTTGTTTTGTTTTTGTTTTGTTTTTTGTAGGATGGATGATTAGTAAATTTTTCTGGGATGCATTTCTATTTTCTGCTCAAAGTGGACACGGAAGGATAAAATTTATTCACAATTCAGTTCAAAACCCTGCAACCTCTGACTTGATGTTTCATCCTGTGAATGGGAAGCATTGCACTTAAGGGGTCAGGTGGAGATTGAGGTGAAGGTGGTGGGAAAGTTAAAGAAAAAATGAGCAGTGACTTTTTTTTCCCTTTAGTTTAAAACCACTGGTTTACGTCACTGTGTTTGAGGTGAGGAAACGATGCCTCTTGAAGACTTGGGGCCTTTCTTACCTTTGGCCTTAGCTCCATATTTGCTCTTTGGAAATCCTTTCATCCTCTTCTGGAATAAAAACAGGAAAATAATAAAAAGTAAGTGTCCACATGGAGATGGTAAGGCCTGAGGTCACCTCCAGTTCATACTACAAGAATAATTCTTCATCGAGGAGCCATTTCCATTACTAATTTTCTAACTCATATTATGCCCCCTCAAAAGTCTATACATAACTTTAAGCGAACCTGGTAAAGCTAAAACAATGGAATGTGAACACAATTCTTGGTCTGTTTCTTTCTGTCTCAGCATACAGGGAAGCAGGAAGTGTTTTAAAACCAATCCATTACTTATGTTTCTCCAACTGGATGAGGCACGAAATGAAAAAAACAAAAACAAAAAAACAAACAAACAAAAAAACATTGCTTAAGGAATGAAGAGGGGAATATTATCTTATTTTATGTTTTGGAATCAAAGTTGACCAATTTTCTGGAAAAAGTACTTCCCTCTCATGTCAGTCCTTGAAGAAGTCATGTCACAGATCCAACCTTTCCCTGCGAATAAATACTGTGCTTTTCCTCTTGGCCACTGGATACCCATGTGACACAAAGAGTTTCAGGCACCAGAAATTCTCATTACTTCAAACAAGCCAATGTCATTTATAGCAATGTGATTTTTTTCCTCTGTTATAGCAAGTTTGTGATTTACCCCCTGAGTAGTTGGTCAAGAGAGGGGGTGCCATATCCAAATAGAAAGAATCAACACTGAGGACAAATTCAAGAAAAACTCCTTCCTTCTCAGTGTTTAATCAAATGTTTTTCCTGGCTTGCTTTGTGGTCCTGGTCTCCCAGTGACCACCATTCTGTATCCCAGTAGATTTAAACAGAAATTGGCACAACCATTGGCATGAATTAGAATATGTCTTATTCAAATGAGGCATAATATTGTATCACTCATTTTGTTGTTAGAAAAGACAAGATGTTACATACCTAAGATGAGGTTATATTTACGTATTCAGTCTTAAATATTAGGCAGTTATGAAACAAGTTTGTAAGTGAACTTATGAAACAAAAATCCACAATTTGCAATGGACAAATCTAAGTATTTTGGAATTTTTACTGCAGATATTCTATTTGATTAAAAAGTTAACACATTACACATGAATTTCATTTATGCTTTTCTCCCTCCCTCTGCCTTTCAGGGGCAACCAATATTCTGAGCTTTTTATGTATCATCTCATGTGTGTAATTACACTTTTACATACACATCTATTGGTAATGTTTAATATTGACTTTGTATTTTAAGCTTTTCCATAAATGACATTCTTTGTATAAAACTGTATCCAATTATTTATTAACAAACTTTTAAGCTGTTCTAAAATATATACTTCTGCAAAATAATCCCCATATTCTGCATATCTCTGTGCAACAATTTATAGATGGCTTTCATCTGACTAGATTTTGTCAATATGACTGGAAAGCACTATGCCAATTCTCATTGACACAAGCCCTGTTTGAGAAGTCCCCAAATCTGCACTTGCACTTGGTGATATTCCACAGTGTATATTTTTTTTATCACCTTAAGGACATGTATATTTGTCCATTTACACATCCATATTACTGATTACCATTGAATTTAAAAATGGTTTTCATAGTTTGTTTGGTATTCATGTTGCTTTTGTTATATAGAAATGTTTGCACACTTTTTTTTTTTATTAATTTAGTGAGATTTGTTTTGTCCCTCTATAGGTAAACCTTAGTTGGGTTCTGGCAACTGGAATCTGACAGCTAACTGCTAATTAAATTTTCTTTTCTTCTTTTGCATTTTTATGCTGTACGTTGGGTTCTTAGAAGGATACAAACTATTGAAGGTGACTCAAACCTAAATAAAATCTAAAAGAAGTTAAATTAAAATAAAAACCTACAACAAAAGTAAAGCCCAGTACCAGATAGCTCTACTGGTGAGTTAATTAAATATTTAAGGAATTAACACCAATGCATTGCAGACACTTTAAAAAACCACAAAAGGAAGAAGCACTTCACCATTCATTCCATGAGGTCACTATATTTCAAAGATATTTTAAGAAAAAAACTAAAAACCAATATCCTTTATGAATTTAGATATAAAAATCCTCACCAATGTAGTAGCAAATTGAATGTGGCAACTTATAAATAAAAGTATATATATGAGAAGTATGTACCATATGTAAGTATAGCTATCTGGAATTTATACTATATTTCACTTAAAGAATTGCATCCCAATATCTGATATGTCCAAGGCCCTCAATGTATAATTTGTCAGTCGTATGTCAGTTGAGTGCCCCTCACTCCTTGGTGACTTGGTGAAATTGGTGCAAACTATCATTACACAGCATGGAAGACTTCACAGTCCTCCCCTCTGTCTCTCAGGGTTCCCCTTCCTTTCCCTCAGCCTCTCCTGTCTCCTCATTCCTGTGACAGTGTGCACTGTTTCTACTCCAGCCTGTGATTCTGAACATCCCAAAGGTACAATTTTTAACGTTTCTTAAAAAACACTGGTGTTTAGGAAGAACTATTCATACCCATCTATTTCTTTTTCAGTTTTAGAAACTTTATTGGAAATGCTACAGAGTACAAGAACCAGCACACAGATTTTCGCTCTCATTTTGATGACTCTCTTCTCCTTGTTCTCCCTCTTTTGTCCTCTAATTTTTAAGAGGCTTTTATTTGTGTATATGAGACTCTGTTCTTTAGTGGGTAAAAATCATGTCTCTTTTAGATACTCCAGCTTTGGCTTAGAAAACAACACACCAAAACACCTTACTCTTCCTGCTCCCACTTTATATTGAAAGGCAGGAATAGTCAATTTAACAAACATTTTAACTTTTTCCACATATTGGAAATACTGAATGAAGTATAGACAAATATCAAGTGTGGGCCAAAAAGCATTCAGGTTACTCCCATCCCTTTTAAAAGAAGACATATGTGTGGTCATATCTAGTATCTATTTCTTTTCTTGGACTTTTAAAATACTCCATCCAAATCTCCTAGCTGTAGGTAAAGGGCTGTCTCCTTTTGAATTTTTTCCAACTGGCTTTCCTACCTGTTTGCTGGCTGCTGCTAGTTATTTCAGTTGTCTGATTGCTTTCTGTTTCTTTTTCATTCTTGATTTTCTTCCTTTATCTCACAGTCTCAGGATGTTGGCTGAGAAAAGAGGTTTTGTGCTGTGCTTCCTGTTTTGCTGCTTTTGACCTCATAGTCCTTTGTTTTCGAGGTGACTGTGTTTGAGATTGGCTTATACTTTGCCCTTGTGGTTTCACATTCTGGGTGGCTTCTGGTGCAGCTTGAGACCAGACACTTGTTTGTTGCTCAGAGCTAGAGTTCAAAAGGTGGTTTCAATATGGGTTCCTAGCTGGGCACTTCACTAACAACTGCTGCATAAGTGACCAAGTCCTTTGGAAATACTTTGTCTGAAAATTTCTGCAGGGAAAAGCCACCATAATGCAGAACTTTGTACCTGTTACTCACTCATATTCTGGCACCACCTGTAGCAGTTACATTGAGCTCTTCCCACCTGGGCACCAAGAAAAGGATGGAGGCCACTGTTTTGGAAATAAGTTGGTGATTTTTTAACACTTCTCATCAATCTTTGTCTTAAATTAAGGATCACATAGCAAAAGGCAATAAGAAAAATGTTACTTTGAGAAGAGTTTGGGTACAAGGTCAAGCACACCAAAAATGGGATCATTTTAGTCATTGTACTATAGCATTTTCTTCATTTGTTGCAGTAGAGGAGTGTTTGTTATCCACAGCAGAAACCATTGTTTGTTTGACATTTGTATTAGCTATTGTTAACTCACAGATGTCAAACAATAGATCCTATATCTCCGAATTTGTCTTGACCTTAGACACTTTGTCTCTAAAGTTTCATGATATTACTCAAGGCTTTCACCCTTTGGATGCTCTATTTAAGCACAAGATGTGGTAGTAAAGGTAGTTTTATTTTCTTCAGCAAGTAAAGGAGATGGAGGATTCACAGACAAAGCTCTATCTCCCCAAAGGGAGTGCTTTTCTACACTATCTGGTTAATTATACATCACTTTCTTTCCTTTTATTTGTTTTCTTTTTTCATTATTGATTAAAGTATTACATATGTGTGCTTATTGCCCAATACCCCCAACCCCCATTCATGTCCTTAACCACCTGGTGTCTATGTCCATTGGTTAGGCTTATGTGCTTGCATACAAATCCTTTGGTTGATCTCTCCCCTTACTCCCACTCTCCCCTATCTTCTTTATGAGGTTTGAAGTTCTGATCAAAGCTTTTCTATTTCTGGATCTGTTGTTGTTCACCAGTTTATGTTGTTCATTATATTCCATAAATGAGTGAGGTCATGTGATATTTATCTTTTTCTAAGTGGGTTATTTCACTTAGCATGATGATCTCCAATTCTATCCATGCTGTTGCAAGTGTTAAGAATTCCTTCTTTTTTTTTTTAAACAGCTGTGTAGTGTTCCATTGAGTAGATGAACCACAGTTTTTTTTTTAATCCACTCATCTGCTGATGAGCACTTAGGCTCTTTCAAAATCTTAGCTATGGTGAATTGAGCTGCTTTGAACATAGGGCTTCATATATCCTTTCTGATTGGTGTTTCTTGATTCTTGGGATATATTCCTAGAATAGAGGTCACTGGGTCAAATGGTAGTTCCATTTTTAGTTTTTTGAGGAAGCTCCATACTGTTCTTATCTTCATACCAACTTGTACCATACACAAAAATAAACTTAAAATGGGTAAAGTTCTTAGACATAAGATGGAAAACCATAAAAATACTAGAGGAATCCACAAGCAGCAAAATATGCCAAAGCAATTTCTTCACTGGTACAGTTCCTAGAGCAATGGACACTAAAGAGAAAATACACAAATGGGACTATATATAAATAAAAATCTTCTGCACAGAAAAATAAACCATCAACAAAACAACAAAGAAGCCCACTGCATGGCAGGACATATTTGCCAATGTTATCAATGATAAGCATTTAATTCCTAACAGGTACAGGAAACTCATACAACATAACAAAAGGAAGATAAACAATCCAAGATAAAGGACCTAAATAGGTACTTTTTGAAAGAATACATAAGGAAGGCTAAGAGACATATGAAAGCATACTCAAAGTCACTATTCATCTGAGAGATGCAAATCTAAACATTGATTTTTTCTTTGCAGTTGGCTACTATTGTGAAGTTGGGTTGGGTTCTTGGCAAGCTCATCTTGCTTCCTGCTATGCCTACAAAATACTGTGCCTAAATGGGCAGTCAGACATCCCTTGAAAGGTCCCAGATTGGATAGAGTACAGGCTGGGCTGAGGGACACCTCCCCATGCATGAATTTCATGCACCGGGCCTCTAGTAAGATAATAATACTGAATTTTCATGTACCTCATGGGTAACTGAAATTCAAAAAAAAATCCAAAACAAAACAAAATATCAGCGAGCTTCAAAATTCAAGAAGTAAATGCTGACAAAAACAAATGGAGAAATATTCAAATGCACATTTATAATTGGAGATTTCAACATTCCTCTCTCGTTATTGGAATTTTCTTCCTTTTTTGTTAAATTGAGCACAGACAAGGAAAGAGAAACTGAGTTTTCTAGTTCAGAATTTTCCTCCACCCCCCCAACTCTGACTTGTGATTTCATTGCCACATTTCCCCCAGTCTTATCTGAAGAGGTTCCTGAGGGTCAGAGGAACTCTAAGACTTAGATTTGCTGCCTTATCTCTGGGCAGTGTGTGGCTTGGTGTGTGCTACCTACTTTTTCTAGGCCCCTGTTTCCTCATTTGTCAGAAATAGAAAGCAGTCTCTTCTGTTTAAAGATCTCCTAAAACCACTATGAGTGGACTTAGGAGGAGACTGTACACAGAGGTGCTGATGACAGTGTTCTGTGAGGATGATCATCAACTCAGCTGGAAACGTATCTTCCCTGACCAAGCTGCTGCTCTCAGAACCTCTATGAAGAGGCTAAATTACACCAACATGATCAAGCTCATGAGCCAGCATACCATAACTGATGGGCAAGGGCTGTACAAGAATGAGCAGAGGCCGTTATCCTTTCTGAGCGAGGTCATATGTCCTCTTAGTGTAAAGGGGGTGAGTGAGTTGTTGGGACCAGGAGATGGACTTGCGGTGGGGAACATTATCCACTCTTTTCAACAAAGGAGATTTGCTTCATCAATGGGTAGCAAAAAGAGGGGGAAATGGCCATTTACTCCTTACATTCCATCCTTCAATGATAGTATGGTGTGTGTCTTCCAAGCTCAGAAAACCTTTTATTCAGAGGTAGAATTTGACCTTGTATGACCATCATCAAGGCCTTTTTCTAAATTCTGAGGACCATTTAGTGATTCATGACACTGCTGATAAAGCGATGATATCTCTGCTACTTTTCCAATATGGAGTTCCAGCTCAATTCGATTGTGGTTCCATAACATATCCCATATGATTCCAATTCTCTTAAATGTTGTGAGATATTTTTTATGGTTCAGGATATGGCCTGTCTTGGTATATGTTCCACGTGTACCAGAAAATATATGTCCTCAGAAAACATGAACTTCTACAAACCTCAATAAATCCATTCATTGAGGGTGTTATGGAATTCTTCTAATCTTGATTTTATGTAGCTGTTTTGTCAATTGTTGAGGGTGTGGTGAAGTTTCTGACTCTAATTGTGGATTTGTATGTTTTTCCTTTCAGGTGTCAGTTTCTGGTTCACATTTTTCACATCTCTGTTGTTTGGGAAAACACATATAGGATTGTTCTGTCTTCTTGGTTGAGTCACTGATTTATCATTATGTAATGTTCCTCTCTGATTCTGGTAGTTTTCTTTGTTCTGAGGTCTAATTTATTTGCTATCAATACAGCCATTCCTTCTTCCTTCTACATGAGTGATACTTGCATTGCTGATCTTTTCCATCCTTTAATTTTCAGCCTGTTTCTACCATATGGTTGGGTCATGAGTTTTAATCTACTCTGCCAGTCTCTGTCTTTTACTTGATTTGTAGACAGCAAAAATACTCTCTTCCCTAGTTGCCTGGATTACAGCCATCGTGGGGTGTGCATGTCCTCTGGAAATCCTGGGTGTCCCTTCCTAGGTTTCTACCAGCTCAATCAATGTTCATTGGGGACTCTCTGAGCTCCATTCCTCCAACCAAAGAGCAACAATCAAGTATTTCATCACACTAGATATTTGCTATTGTTTTTTTTTTTCTAATTTATTTTCATCAGTGACCATCTTCTTCCTCAGTAAAGTGACAGTGGTAAACTTTTATTGCAAAAGGATATTGACAAATGGACAATACTAAAATCAAGATTCCTATCAGTGCCTCTGTTGGGATCTGTGCAGATCCATTCAACCACAATGCCCTTTGGCAGCAGAGGAAATATCAAGTCTCAGCATTTGACACTGGTGGTTCCATTCTTATTACTAATGGTTTCCTGGGCTTGTGGGTCTTTTGCTCCATGATTCACTCAACTGTTGCAGATTATTTTCCATTTTTACATGATTCTTTAGTGGTGTACTGGTATCAGTGACCTGGGAATCTATGTCTGTGAAGGCACCCTGTGGAGGATACTGTAAAGAAGTGTCTTGAAATTACTCAGCAGCATTGGAGGTGGGCTTGAGTTTGTGTATGAAGGTAGAGACACTAGGAACAGACATGTGTGGGTGGCCAGATAATCCAAAGTCTTAGTGGCTCCTAGAGACTCAAGTCTCTGGTTAAAATTTTCTTGGACTTGTAGAAGCCCCTGCATTCAAGCTGCAAACGGGTCTGATTGGAGATCAGGGAGGAGGAGTCCCTTCCTGAGACAGATGGGCATTTCAGTGTCTTATATTTTTATGGGCACTTACTTCAATGTGTACATGTGGTGGGAGAGGAGGTGTGTACTGTGCAATGCACTTGGTTGCAAGGTTTTTGCAAAATGACTTAGGAATGACAGAGCAGTGTTTTTGTTCAATGGGCATATAAGGCATATATATGAATGAACATCTATAATTATTGATTTCCATTAAAACAATGTGAATGTCTAGGGCATTTGTTCATGCAATTCAGATTCAATTGAAACAAACAGGCATGGACGGAGGCTTTGGGTTGATTCTGGACCTTAGTCCCCTGGGGCGACCAGGAATGATTCCAGGATCTGGGACAGCAGCCTGAGGTCTGTGGGAAATAGGCAAGAGCAACACTGGTTGGGCTCCAGTAAGAAGAGCTCAGGACAGCCAGGTCCCATGGGTAGGTTTGGAACACAAGGAAAGCCTGTGGGCCCTGGAGGCACAGTCACCAGGGAAGGATGTGATTGTCAGGTGATGGGCTCAAGCCTTACTTAGATACACTCTGTCACTCAGAATGGATCTCAACTATAGTCTCTGGCTTCCAGATGGCAACACAGGACCAGAAAGCCCAGGAGAGCAGTTGTGTGCAGATTCTCTGCCACTATGCATATACGCAGCCACTACAGGAGCCCTTAACCCCATCATCCCACGTGGAGCCCACAAGCCTCTCTACCACCCATGTCAGCTGCTCTTTGGGGCTCCAGAACACCAGTGTCTGCACTCTATGAATTCCACGTACCACCTATCCCACCTTTGTCTCTCCACCTCGCAGATTCTGGTCACTGAACTGGCTGTGAGTCTAGAGATGAAGCGCCTGTGGCCCAGGATGCTGCTCCCAGTGGTGCTCTTTGCAGACCCTGTCTTCCCCACCAGGATGGCCTGCATGGTGTCTTTGGAACCTGGAGGACAAGTCATCTGTGAGCTTCCAAAGCTTAAAGCAACGTATCCTGGTTACCTGTACCCAGAAGCCCTTCAAAGAAGATCTACAGTGTCTCAACACTGCTTTACCAACCAAAGCCTTACTAATCTCAGGAGGATCTTCACCGTCTATCCCTGTCACTCTAGCAACACCATGTTCACCTGTAGATGTTCAACAACTAGATGGCATTTCACTAGGTGAGTCCCCTTCATCATTCCAGGCATGAGCTCACCTCAATTATCCCTGGTGGTCTATACCGTGCAGAAGTATCCCTATTTGAGGCTACAGTGGCATCTGCCATACTTCTCCCAGATTCCAGTCCAGGGAAGATGGGCAGGAGGGGTCAGTAGACCGAGTGTGAAGAGTTGTCTGGAGAACCAGATACTCTGGGTATGACTCACAGTCCCACCATTGGCTAGCTGTGCCACCTTGGAAGTTGCTTAATCTAAACATGAAATTTTATTCAAAAATGGGACTAAGGGTATTGTGTTGTTTATTCTGAGGTTGTTGAGAGGATTCATTGAGATCACCTCCTTCCCTCTTTCTTCTCTCCTCTCTCTCCTCCACACTCCTCTCCCTCTTAAACATGCTGCCTGCTAATAAGACATCCTTTTAACCCTCCATTTTGGTTCTCTAACATTCTAGATGGTAAGTAACACTCCCTCCAATGTATGATCTGATATTTTCTTCATCCTCTTTCAAGGGGATCAGTGTACGTTTATTATCCTCACTTTATACTTGGGAATGAAATCGTAAGATAATCAAGTTCATATCTCCTAGCTGCGCAGGGGCACTGACCTAGTTAAATGCACATTCAGGGCTCTTACTGTTTCACTCCAGACACATTTGGCGTATTCATATTAGTCTAGAGTTTGCCCATTCCCCTCACAAAGCTCATACCAGGGGCAAATAGGCACATATTCTTATCACAGGCACTTTCTTCATCTCTTCTGTCCTTCCATTCTTACCAGAAAGAGTCCTAAACACAATTTCATTCATTCATTTATTAAATAGATTCAACTACTGATAATGCATTGAGCCAAATCCAAAAACTATTGACACCACACAGACACAGCTGTGCTTCCAGATTCCCCAGAATGTCAGAATAGAGGAAAGAACATAGGAAGGGCCTGTGCTGGATTTGGAATGATACTGTGAGGGGGTTTGTTGACTTTGCTTTGTATTTTCAGGGATTTCAAATGCAAAGGCAGACAGGAGATTGTAACACTTATGGTAGTAAGAAAGATTTAGATATTAAAATTTTGAGGTAATTCTATGTTAGTGACCAAAGCTGTAGATACTATGTTTTCGCAAGAGATTCAGCAGCCAGGAGAGACTTTGAAAAATCATGAGAACTAGAACATTTGGCAGGGCCAAGGGAAACACTTAGGGTGGTTGGTCTTGGAGACAAACAAAAAAAGAACTGGAGTTTTGGTTTTGGAAATTGGAGAAGAATCCTATGTCCCAGGTTATCTGCGGCCTCTGACTCTGCTCTGGGAGTCAACTCACTGTCCTGTCTCAATGTTTCTAAATATGTTCAGTGTCCTGGAGAGACTGGGACACTCCCCACCAATTCCTGACATCCTGGCCCAAAGCTGAGGCTTCTCCAAGTACAGTGTCTCCACCCAATCAGTCAGTATTTAATACAATTGAACATTTTATGCTCACCAAGTCCCTGTGCACGGGCAGTCTGTCCTCTTTCTGCCTCTCTAGCCTCAGGACAAGAAAGCCCCTCATTCACATATTCCCCAGAGAACAGTTGTCAGGCCTTTGTCAAGTGCCTTGTGCCCTAAGCCTGTGACTGTTCCAGCCTCCCCCACACTCTGCCTGAGTCCTGTCTGTGCTTCACTTTCCATTTCTATTTCCACTTCTTCACACTGTCCACCTGGTTACCACAGGTGACTGTTCTCTCCAGTTGGCACCGCACAAGAAGAAGCCAAGGGAGAGGAAGGCTGAATACCTTGTCTCTGGCCAACAGACTTTGGTGATGGGCTGGCCTGGTCCTCAATCCAAAGGCGCTCATATTTCGGCAGGAACTCCCTCCACACCAAAGCCTTCACACTGTTCACCCCCATGGAAATCAATACATTCCCATGACTGACACCAGAGCAATAATGCAGAAAGAGCCACAGATGCAAAGGCTGGGAATTTTGCTAATGCAAGGAATCCTGGCCAAAGTGGAGATGAGAAGGTTCAGGGAACTGAAAGTACTGTGGGTAAACTGGGATTTAGAGAGTTCCTGTACAGCTTCAGTGAGCTGAAATCTGGGGTTACACACACATACTATCATAAAGGAATGGAAACCATGTGAGATCTCATATGTTAAACCTCCAAGGGACTGAGTCTATTCACCTAGTCCAGGGCTTCCTAAACCTCCTTTCTCTGTGAATTATCTAGGAAATTCTGTCAAATGTGTATTTCTCAAAGATTTTGGTTCACACCTGTACTTTCATAATATAAGCGCCCCCAAACCCAGGCCAATGATTGTGATGCATTCAGTGCCTGATCTCAGTGTCTGAATCAGAATTCCTAGTCCAGCCCCTCATCATGCAGAGGAGGGGAGGGAGTTCAGAGGGCACAGCCACGTACACAGTCCTGAGCAGTTTGTGTTGGGGAGCAAGTGTTTAAGGTCAAGTGCTGGAAGACTATGGTCATGACCTTTGCAGTCTCTTGCAAGTTGCTTTCTGGACACTTGGAGGAGACTGGAGTGCTTTAGGCGGTTCAGGAAAATACACACAGGATTTTCAATTTAATGTGTTCTGAGTTTAGACTCAGTAATATGTCCTCAGAAATCTCTTTGCCTTACTGGATATGCACATGGGGCATCTTTGCTGCCTTCTAAAGCATGTTTTGATTCTTGCAGGAGGGTGAACAGACCCCTTCCTTTCTTGTTAGGGAGTATGTTAGGAGAGGGCTTAGCCCAAGCAAGAGACTGTGTCTCTAGGCTGGAGGAGATGCTTGCCACTGCTTCTGAAGCTTCTGTGTGTGCAGGCATCCTTAAATACAGTAAGGAGTTACTCTTTCTAGATAACATACCCCTTCCTGATATGTACTAGAATAGAGGTGCTCACTCAGTGAGCTTCTTGCAGCACTGCATTCTTCCAGGTCCTCAAAGTTCCTAATTGGCGCCCTGCTCTCTTCCCCTGCTGGCGTTTGCCTTTTCTGCAGAACCAGTGACAGGCTCTGAGGCTGGCCTAAAAGGCCCTGACCTACTGCTGTCCTCTGGTTGTGAGTACAGCAGGCTATTTTTCACAGCTCATGGGGAAGTGTCCAGACTCTCAGAACTCAGAGGCAGGAAGCCTGGGGGAAGAGGGGGCAACGGTGACAACTTAAAGAGACAGGAACATTCACCACTGAGGCAATGGGATGGGCAGCTTCCCTGGGAAACACAGCTCTATGTGACACTATCTCTGGTCCCCTCAGGGGTTATAACCTCAGAGGAGAAGAGCATATTAGGTTTCTGAGGCCTGTTTTCATGTCCAGTCTTGATGACAAATCTTAATTCCTTTTGTCTTTAATATTTCCTATAAAATGTCGTCTTGAGAGCCTCCTTCTCTGGGACAGAGCCACCAAAGAGGTCCTGGTGCCAAGAATCACCTGCAAAGTCTCCTGGTTCTCAAAACAAATGAAGGAGTTTTCAGTATTAAAAATGGAAGAATAAGGAGAGGATGAAAAGTGTCAGTCTGGGCTTGTTCTAGCCATCTCTGTAGGTCTCTCTCCACAGAGTGTCCTGAGAAAGTTGAGGAAAATAGCCAGTTACTGAGTGGAGGGAGGGAGGGAAGCTACAACAGGATTATGCCGATAGGGGGCTTGACCAGGTTAGGTCATTAACCAGGATGTGACCAAGTCTAACTCACTCACACTCTCCGAGTTGACTTAATGTGACTAATGAGCTGGGGACTGATTTTCACACATTCTTGCCAGTTCCTTATCCCACTAACTTCACCTAGTTTTCTCCCACGCTCATCCACACTAATATAAGAGAAACATGCAAATTGACTGTACTTCCCCTATGCCACAAGCCAATCAGGAGTGAGTATGAAAATTAACCCAAGCAAGATGGCTGCAGCCATAGACCAAACAGGAGGCTTGGGTTTCCCTGTCTATGGAAGAAGCCAAGCTTCCTGGCTGACCCTGTCCTCTCCTCAAGGCTGGAAAATTCAATTATAGAAGGAAAATAAATTCCAGATCCCAGAGCCTTCGCTTGCGATGTCAGGGTGTGTGGCCAGCCTGCAAACCATCACAGGCCCCTCACCCAGACCAACCCATGCCCCAAGGGAACCCCCCACCCTGATTCTAGACACTATTCAGGGCAAACCACCTGGCCCCCACCTGTGCACCAGTTTTCTATTCTACCTAATAAAAAGCTTACTATGCAAATTAACCATCACTCCAACACACAAGATGGCTGCCTCCATGTGGTCAAAGATGGCTGCCCCTATGTGGACACAAAATGGCTGCCACAAGATGGCCAGAAGGAGAGGGTAGTTTGGAAAGACCAGGCCTACAAGGGAGGGCAGTTGGGGGTGATGAAGCATGCAGGGGAAGTTAGTTAGGGGTGACCAGGCTGGCAGAGGAGGAAAGTTAGGGGCAACGAGGCCTGCAGGGAAGGGCAGTTGCGGTGGGACCCAGGCCTGTAGGGGAAATCAGTTGCAAGGGGAAAGACCAGGCCTGCAGAGAAGGTAGTTAAGATTCTTACTCTTATTACTAAAATTTGGTACATTGTAAAAAATTAACATTTCTTCATTTGCTATATTACCTTAGGGCGGTTTTAGAGACTTTAATTGTAAAAAAAATTCCCCATATATGGTTATTCCACCAGCTATAACTCTGCAGGGCTCCTCACAATCCTGTCTAAATATGGAAACCCTGTCAGTAATTTTAGATTCAATGTTGGTTACTCTGCTAGCTCCCCTCATCTTCCTTCCTGTTGAGTGCATGGATTTTGTATAATTTAGTGTTCCATTTTTGTTGTTCTTTAGTGGAGTAGAATGAACTATTGCTAAATGGGGCTTAGGTGACAGCTCCCTTGACTTCCAGATTGCATTGTTTATCTGGCGTCCTTGGCTTTCCAATCAATGCAGATGCGTTATACTTCCATAGAATAGGAGAAATGCAGGTGCCTCCTTATATTTCCAAATAGTAATTTATGGTATTTCACAGCTCATAAATAAGTTTCCTAATTCTAATTTTAAGTGATACTTTCAAGTGATATTTCTTCAAGAAATATTCTAAAACAATGAGGCTGAATCAGCTGTTTATTCACCAGTTAAGCTTTGAGAACATAATAGTTAGAATTTGAAAGATGGCAACATTCATGAACACTGGTTAAATTCAGAGTAGAATTTATTTTGTTTGGCTCAGGACAGAGTCAAATTGCTAAGTGTTGTGCCTGCTCTGGAGGAAGAACAGGTGAGGGTTTGGAGAATCACAGGACAACTCCTCCATTTCATCCTCAGGCCAGCACCAGCCTAGGAGTGGTCCAAAGTGACCCTGAACAGAGTTCAGGGAGATATCCATAATGAGGTTTCTTCTAGGCCCAGCCTTCTCCTCTCACCCCTCTGAACACTTCAGCAGGTACAGATAAGGGGGCATGGGCCCGGTAACCTAGCCTTTGTAGCCTGTGCTATGACCAAAACTTCAAGTGATGAGTTAAACAGAACAAAGAGGAAGTGAGGGCCGGAAAGTGCTGCAGTGGAGGCAGGACGTGTGCTTTCCTGTGCACAAATTAATTTACAATAGATCATCCTGCATCTCATTTCTTGGAAATAGAGTGTATTATGAGAAACAATAAAAAGTTTTGTGCTGTGATACACTTAAATAAACATTAAAATTGCACCTTTGTCCCTTGGTAAAGATGGACTTACAACATTTATCAGTATTAATAAAGCACCTAAGGACATCTGTTTATGGGAGAACTGGAGTGAAGGAAGGAAAAAGTCAAATTAAACCCAAAAGGAAGAAATGCAGATAACAGCAGAAATTGTGCAAACCAAAATGAAAAGCCCAGAAAGGAGGCAAATGACTGAATGGTAACAGATGGATCCAGCAGCCTCTGAATTCTTTCTGGGTTCCTGTTCTAAGCAGCCTATTCTTCTCCCCTAGGGTCATGGAAGGGCTAAGAATTCAGGTTTGTCCAAGCAAACAAAGGTTAATGAAGTAAAGTGACTAAAAAGTCTTGGCATATGAGTAATGAACGGAGTGAGGATATACTGAGAATGGCAGAGAGCTGTGGGAGAAGCACACTTGCTTCCCTTCTTCCTGCCTTCTTGGCTGTTGGTGCCACATGGTAATACCGTGTTTCCCCAAAAATAAGACATCCTCCGAAAATAAGACCTAGCACATGGAGAGATAAGACATCCCCTGAAAATAAGACCTAGCGCCACTTTGGGAGAAAAAATTAATATAAGACACTGTCTTATTTTCGGGGAAACAGGGTAGGGCTGGGATCTGTCACTGTCTCTAACTACACATGACTCTGATGACCCCAGGCACTCAAAACATGGGAGCCGAGGCCCGCAGTGATATCGCTCCTTCACACAGACCTTCAAGCCAAGAGTCCCAGGACTGGTCCCTCCATGTGCTCTTCCATAAGGAACCCTGTTCATTGGCACAGGTTTATCACTACAACCAAACAACATCTGAGAGGAAGTGTGGGTAAGCTGCCACACTGAGAGGAAGTGTGGTTAAGCAGGGCTCAGGATTCAAACCAGTAGGAGAGTCTGAGGACTTGTTTTCATGGGGCAAGGCCCAGATATTAGTGTATGGTGTAATTCCTTGGAGGCATCAGACTTAGAGGATATGACACTTAATCTGTCTTCTTCTCTGTAGAGATTTTAGGCCTCAGAGAGGTTATCATTTTGTCCAAAACCATAGATGCTGCTACTGGCAGAACCAGAACAATACAGCTTTCCTGACTGCATTTCATATGTTAATGGCAGACAATAGTGCTGATGTGCTAATGTGACAATCTGCTGTGTAGCTCATGGATGAAAACCAGTGTCACTGATGTTAACAGAAGGGGACACAGTGTCAGATACATTAGCATTGTGTGCTGCCAGCCAAGCAAGGTGGTTCCTGTGTATTTAATCGCACGGATGTTCTTTTTGTTTTACTTTGAAAAGAATGAGGCCCTACTGTGTTTTTTAGATGAAACTATTTATAATTTTTAAAATTCAAATTTACTGGGGTGACTTTGGTTATTAATAATATGAGTATTTCTAGTGTGAAATTCTATGGTGCATTATTTGTATTACATGGTGTACCCAGCACCAAAATTTTAGTATCTTTCATCTCCATATATTTGACTCCATTTACCCCTTAAAAGTCCCGATCCTCTTTTCTGCTAGTAACCACCATGCTGGGAATGTTAGGTTGGTCTTGCCAGTGGGCCTGGAGCATGCTCTCAGGCAGAGGTGGTCTAAGAACCTGCTGTGCTCACACCAGCTGGGTAGTCTGCCCACTTCCTTGAGAGTCCAGGAGCCCTTCATTAGCACTTTCTCTCTCAAAAAGAAAGAATGTGGGGTTTGTTTTGGTGCTGCATATTTACTAAATTCTTCAGTAAGGGGCTGAGTTCAGACACTGTAAAAGTAAGGAGAATGGGGGGGGGGTGTGATTATAGAGCCTGGGAGCCCTGAACAGTGAGGAGTTGCTGAGAGAAAGGGTCAGGCAGAATTTATAGGCATTTCTGAGAAGGCCAGGACTTCCCTTATTTGCAGCCTCTGTGGCCCATCTGGGCCAGATGTGTGGGTGGGGGTGGGAAGGACTACTGTAGTAAATACAAGCTCACACGGAAGGGGAAATCTCTGGGATGCTGAGCTTTTGAAACCTGAAGAGGGAAGGAGAAAGGTGTCGTGTGAGATTCATAGGGCTAATGTAGCACATTACCCCTAACTGTGTAGCTTAAAGCCACAGAAACTTATTGTCCCATAGTTCTAGGTGTCCAGCATCAAAAGGTTGGCAGAGCCATGGTCTCTCTGAAGTTGCTGGGGAGGATCCTTGCTGGTTCCCAGCTCCTTGTGGCTGCTGGCAACCCTTGGAGGTCCTAGGCTTATGGATTCATTGTTCTCATTTCTTGACTGTTGCATTTTACCAGGAGAACCCAGGGTGTACTCTCCAAACTGTCTTTGGAAACTCAAGTGTATTGCTTTCAAGCTCTTCTTGGCATCCAGTAGGAAAACATAACTCAGCTACTTCTCTCCCACTTTGTAACAAGTATCACCTTTCTTCCAATGTCCAATATCATGGTCCTCAGTTTGAACTGAGACCTCACCTTTAATATTCAAATTCCCAGCAACAGACTCAGCAAGGATATCTAGGCATTTCCTACCAAGTGCCCCAGAATGCTCCCAGTATCTGTGCCTTTCCCAATTCTACAACCACAATCATATTTTAAGCACTTTAAAATTTTTTTATTGAATAAGGTGTTACATATGTGTCCTTATTAGGCATTTCTTTTACAGTAGAATCACACTTCCTGGTGTACGCACTGACGCTATGAAGTCAATACTCCTTTTTAAAGATCACTAAATGGAGTTACAGAGAGGTTAACTTAGCCACCTGTGGTAGACTGAAAATTACATCCTCCCTAAACCCAGGATAGCCATGTCTTAATATAGAACATGTAAATGTTACCTTATTGCAGAAGTGATGAAATTAATGATTTTTAGATGGGAGATTATCTTGGATTATCTGAGTGGGTTCTACATGTAATCACAAAGGCCCGCAGAAGAGGGAGGCAAAATCAAAGGAGGGAGAAGGCAATGTGATGATGGCAGCAGAGATTGGAGTGATGTGATCACAAAGCAAGGGATTCCGGAAGCTTCTAGAAGCTGGAAGAAGCAAGCAATAGATTCTCTCTGAGAGATACCCTCAGCCACAAGGATTCATTGATTTTATCTGCATAAGACTAATTTCAGGCTCTTGACCTCTAGAACACTAAGAAAATTAATTTGCATTGTCTCAGAAAACTAATTTCTTGGTAATTTATTATGGCAGCAATAGGCAACTGATATACCATGTTGCTTATTATGGAAGTATCAGGACAGTTCAAGAAATCATTCCTTTTTCCTCCTGTTATTATTTTTTCAAAGTTGTAATAATTTTGAGCAGAAGAAGGAGCCTTGAACTGCACAAGGCAGACACTGATAGAAGTTAAAGAAATGTATTTTATAAACCCAATCTTAAAAAAAATCCATATATTTACACATTGACATGTATGTCCATGATGTAAAGCACAAAGGGGGAAAGGAATAATAGGAAAATATAAAATAGGAAGCCATGTCTTTCTCTACATTCATCTCTTTCCTTCTGACTATGTGGAAGGAGCAGCATCCTGGGAGGGGGGAGAGCACCTTCATGAAGTTGCAGGTGGGGACCAGAAGCAGAGAGACTGGTGGCTGACAGCAGAGCTGGATGTGAAAAGAAACTCCTAAGTATGAGAAGCATGGCCAACTGAAAAGCACAGGAGAGACATGAGGCAACATTCCTTTTATTGAAATTCTCCTAGAGGGAGGTCACTTCTAAGAGAGGGTACAGGGGTGGGAGCTGTGTTCCAGATGTCACTCTATGGCCAAGAACCTCAGGGCTATGACCATTCAAGACTGTATCCTATTCCCTATAGCATCTATGGATTCTATTTAACCATGTCCCTCTTCCCTTTTGGGAACCTCTGAGTGTGCCTGGAGAAGCAATGAATTGTCCAAGAAATCATAAAAGGCAGTTTCTGGCAGGACAAGTTTCATTCAGGGAATATGGAGAATGAAGTGAAAGTGGGGCAGTGGAGGAGATATTTTGAAAGTAGATGCCATTCTGCCTCTGCTCTGGACTCATATATATGCAGCCTGTGAAGGTGGTTTCCTCTATGTGTGACTTGTAACGTTGCTCAAGGACTTGTGCTTAGAGTGTATACTTTTTAATCATGATTTAAAACAATGGGCTTGGTATTTTCCTTTTGTGCCAGACCTTGTGAATTACATAGCTGGCCCTGATCTGTGTCTTTATTGTAGGTTACCGAAGTCATTAATACCAATAATTGGTCCAATAATATGGCCACTTACACCATCATTTCCAAATATATCTGCTTCCCTCCATGGGTAGCAGCGCTATTGTCACTTCTGTCACATTTGGCCCTTTTAGTACCAACACTCAAGTTTAAGCATTGACTAACCACTTTCTCCACCTAGTGAAGGAAAATGTGTAATCAAAATTTAATCTATTTGTGGTGATGCAACAGACAACTAGAACATCTTGTCAACCATGAGAGATTCAACAGCCTACCTCTCACCTGAAAACAATTTTTAGATCCTTTGGGATCCATTCGCTGGTAAATCTAGGATAAGGTACCTCTGTCTGGGCCTGAAGAGGGAGAAGTTAGGAAGGGTCGGAGGGAAGGTTGCATCTACTCCTTGCGTATATCTTTATATGTCATGTAATGTATACTTTCAACCATACAAGAACCGTATTAAAAAAAAATAGCAGAGAAATTGTGATCATTGGAAGACTTTTCCCAGGCCTCTCCTTCCTCTTTTCCACTTGGCTCTCAATGGTTTATGCCCCTTTGACTTTGTACCTGAGATTTGATAATTTCTAAATGGGAAACTTGAGACCTTCCTGAGAGAACAAACTCAAAACCCATATTGTGCCATCATTAGCAAGACCCGAGGATACACCAAGTCCCACGCCCAACTTTCTTCCTCCAGAATGACCCCACAGTCTTTCACTGCACCAGGGAAGGTGTCAGACACTGTGCCTGGCTTTGGGGGGCAATATATATATCATTTAATAAGGGTCCTTGGATACACTACTATAACCCAAAACACCAAATATAGCTTTGGTAATTTTGGTACAAGAGCAAGCACATGGAAGAAAACATTTCAACTTGGCTAAATGAAAGCACCCACCAAGTTAGGGGAAATATTACTGTCTCTTTAAAAGCAAACAGTTCCTCCACTGGCTCCACCCAATCTATCCCATTTCCTCTGCAGTTTCAGAGGGTGCGAACAATTTTCTTCACAGTTAAAACAAAAGCACCAGCTTGCAGAGTGTCTTTGGAGAAAATTTGAGAACTCATCAACTGGTTGAAAAGAAGGTGAGTCTGGCTGAGAAGTAGACTCACTGCTTCTCAGCACTAGATTGTTTGGGCAGTAGGTTCATGGAGTGTATATAGTGTGAATTCTGGCGCAGGAAGGATCGGGTTCTGTGCCAGAAGTACAGCAGGGGGGTGCTGTCAGAGGGTAGTGAAGGAAGGTAGGGAGGGAGTCAGGAGCTTTATTAGTACAACTAGAAGTCCTGTGCATGAAAATTCCTGCAAGAGTAGGCCTTCCTTCCCCGGGCTGCTAGCACCAGCTTCCCTCCAACACCTGGGACCCTGGCTTCCCTCCTCTGGCTGCCTGAAGGCATCTGGGACCTGGGCTGTCTTCCCTTGGGCTTCGGCTTGGTGAGGAAGGACGTCTGGTCTAATTAGTATTATTATAGATGTTACATGTATCATATTGAACAGGACACATTTGTGCTGACTGGTGCACCTTCATGCATTTGCTGCTCTGAAAAACACTGAGGGCTGCCTGACAAGCCTTCCTTTTCCCTGGATAGGAAATGAGTGTCCCCAAGGCAGGTCTTTAGAGCTTGTAGGCAATATAAAGACTGACCTGTCTAACTTCCTCTTTTTACCAAAAAAGAAGCAGGATCCTGGAGAGTGTGGTGACTCTAGGGGTTGCCCATGCCACTAAGGGCAGAGGAAATCTGGACTGCAGTTGCTGAATCCTTTCCATCATTCAGCAGAGAGAAACTCTAATCCGAGTAGTGTGACATGTGAGATAAGGAGGGGTTGTCATTGATAAAGGGTTGGCTATTCTGCAAGAACAATGTATATGAAACCCTCCACTCATTGGCCCTAGTTGCAGGTTTCCTGAAAAGGTTCTGTTCTGTAAAGAGTGTGGACTCTCCTCCCTGTGCTCTCTTGATCTATCTCTGATTCCATGTAATTTTAGAATTCTGAGAAGACACTGAAGGAGGCCATTGTGTGCAGTGGTTAGGAGGGAAGGTGGTCAGACAGACTTTGAATTTGATGCCTGTTCTGCCCCATACCTGTTAGCACTGTGACTTTGGGAAAGTGTTCCAACATTTTCAAACCTCATCAATGTCTTTATTTAAAAACTTAGAATAATAAAATTAGCTTTTTGCAGGCTATTATAGGGGAGTAGGTGAGATAATGTACAAAAAAATTATCAGAGTGCTTATTTTAGAATGTTAGTATTGTTATATCACACACATATCAAATTTTACTGTTGAAAAATGTTAATTTTTTCAAAGATAAATGTACATTACAAGGAACTTTTATGTACCTAGTCCAAGCTCCCACAATTATTAAGTGATGCCAATCTTGTTTCATTTATATTATAGTGTATAGATTCTATAAAATCACCACTCCCTTGCCACACCATTATTTTGAAGCAAATATCATTATTTCATTTTACCAGTACATATTTGAAGCCATTTAAAAATATGATCATAATCAGACTTCACAAAGCAAATAGAATTTGTTTTACAAAGTTAACAGTTGCTGCCGAGACCGATTTGGCTCAATGAATGGAGCATCGGCCTGCGGACTGAAAGGCCAAGGGCATGTAACTTGGTTGCGAGCACATCCCCTGTGTGGGGGGTACAAGAGGCAGCTGATCGAAATTCTCTCTCATTGATGTCTCTAACTCTCAATCTCTTCCTCTCTGTAAAAAATATATTTAAAAAAAAGCCAACAATACAAAGTTAACAGTTGCCTTCAGATTTTCCATTTTATAATCAATCTACCATAACTGAATAACCTAGTTATATCCAATTGTACCTAAATGGCTACAATTTCCCAGTTTTGTTAAATTTTAATTTTTATAGAATGAAATTCATTACTTTTTTTTAGTAGATTCAGTAATCAATGTTGTGAACATATTTCTTACATATTAACTTTCATATCTATACTGATAAAAGGGTAATATGCTAATTGGACTGGGAAACCTTGCATATGTCCTTCTTGATTTCATCTTCCCTATTTCCCAACACTTCTATTGGTGGTAGGGCCAACGCAGAGGCAGTTAGGGGTGGTCAGTCCATGGAGGGGTGGGCAGTTGTGGGTGATCAGGCAGACGGCGGGGACAGTTGGGGGTGTGCAGGCTGGCAGTGGGGGGCAATTTGGGGCAAGCCGGCATTAGGGGGGAGGGCAATTGTTGCTGAGCAGGCTGGTGGGAAGAACAGTTGGGGGCAATCAGGCTGGTGGGGGGCTGTTGGGAGTGAGCAGGGTGACATGCAGAGTGGTTAGTGGTGATTAGGCAGGTAGACAGGTGAGCAGTTAGGAGTCAGTGGTCTCAGATTGTGAGAGGGATGTTTGAGTGCCAGTTTAGGCCCTATTCCAAATCACATGGATATGGCCTAAACTGGCAATCTGACATTTCCAGAGGGGTCCTAGATTGGAGAGGGTGCAGGCCAGGCTGTGGGAAACCCCCTCCCCCAAATCCCCCATGCATGAATTTTGTGCACTGGGCCACTTGTGTGTATAAATTTTGACATGTATATTCATTTTATACTAGAGGCCCATTGCACAAAGAGATTTGTGCAATAGGCCTTCCTTCCCTTGGCTTTCAGCACAGGTTTACCTCTGGCACCTGGCCAGAGTCTGCCTTCTTCGTCTTTGCTGCAGACTCCAGCTGGAGTCTACCATTTTCTCTGCAGATTCAGGCTGCAGTCTGTTTGTTGTCTTAGTCCTTGCTGTAGACTCAAGCTAGAATCTGCCATCTTCATCTTTGCTGCAGACACTGGAGTCTGCCATCTTCCTCTCTGCTGTGGCCTGAGTGCCACTCCTGTAGTTCCCTTCACCCTCCATCTTTCCTCTCATAGTAGGTGTTTGCCCCGCCTGGCCACTCCTTGCCTACAGCAGTTGGGTGGCTGCCATATTTCTTCTTCTAATTTGCATATTCCCTCCTGATTGGCTGGTGGGCATAGCAGAGTGATGGTTAATTTGCATGTTTCTCATCTATTAGTGTAGATTTTATTTTATTATATTTTAATTTTTACTTTTTGATTGCTTTCAACCATTTCTCTCACCCTTGCCTCTGGCAATCTCCAGTACATTATCTGGATCTATGAGCTTGTTTATGTTGTAGTTTTGTTTTTTTTTTGTTAATCTTCACCTGAATATATTCCTTCATTGATTTATAGTGAGAATGGATCTACCAAAATGGAGGCAGAATCATTTAAATGGTCTGGGTTTGGGGTTGGGATATTGTCAAAGGCTCCATTTTTGTCGAGTTCTTTTTGAAATGCCCATGAACTTGTCCAATAGGGAAGCAGAATGGAATATAAAAGTTCAAAATTCTGAAGAGGGTCTAGGCTAAGAGGACATACAAATGGCATTCAAAGCAATAATTTACTGAGTGGATGGGGAAAGGCGCCCAGAACCAGAGCTGAGGAAGCACTTGAAATATGTTCCTGTAGAGAAGAAGCAACAAGTAAAAATGAAACTCACAGTGGGGACGTGAGTAGAAGTGTTGGGAAATAGGGAAGGTGAAATAAAGTGGCAAGTTAATGGAAAATAAAATAAAAAACTGTTGGCTGCATGAGGTTTTGGTTTTCAGTTACTATCCACTTCCCTAAAATGAGTTGTTTCTTATCTACAGAAATTCAAACTACGATGGACATTACTCCTTACAACTTCAGTGGACCCAGGGCCGGCCATGGTGAGAGGATGCATGGGTTCCCCAGGCCAGGTGGGGCGAAGTGAACCTGGCAGTGGGTTCTCCTGTGCTCTCTGCCAGTCTTCATCGGAGCAACAACAAAATATTTCCAACCCCATTTCTTATTTTATCTTACTTAACTCAGCTTTTCTCACGAACCTCTGCACTGTCTCTTCATGACACAGGATAACCTCTAAGAGAAATAGAAGTTAAGGTGTCCTGATTGATCCGAGGCTAATGAGGTTTCTTATTTTCTACTTTGAACAATGTAGACAAACCAGAAGGGCCAGTTGTAGTCTCTCTTGTTGTTTCTCTGCCACTCTCTTCAGCCTGAGAGAAGACTGCGAAGGAGGGATGTGAGAGGAATTGATTAATTCAGGTCCTAATTTCCTTGCTCCTGGAAGCATGTTTTGGATGTAGAAGCCATTTGGAAGTAGAAACCAACAAATTCAACAGACTGGCTCACTTAGTTTCTCACACAACTCTCCTTTTACTTCCTTATCTACAGAAATCAACTATATCAGTTGAACTTTTGCTGGTTTGATACCACACCACAACACAACTTAGTACCCGAGAACCTCCACCATTTCCTTGGCAAACAATTTGGTAGACAGGTTGATCTGAAGCTAATGAGGTTTCTTATTTTCTACTTTGAAGTTTCTGGGTCTGAGCCAACTGGGCTCCTCTCAGCCAAACTTGCTCATGCCCCAGTGCTAAGCTGGTGGTTCAGTTCACAACTGGATAATCTTTATTTTCCAGATTAAATTAATTGGGGTGGTGACATTGATTAATAACATTACATAAGTTTCAGGTGTATAATTCTATAACATATCATCTGTGTGTTGCATTGTCTCCTTCCATCACCATATATTTCACCGCTTTACCTGCTTCAACCTGTTCCCACTCCTCACTCCCCTCTGGTAACTCTCTTATTGCTGCCTGTGCCTATGAGTTTGTTTGTTTATTTGTATTATTTGTTCCCTTGTTGCTTTCTATTTTATATCCCATATATAAGTGAAATCATATAGTTCTTGTCCTTAGTTCACCTGACTTCTGTCGCTTAGGATACCGGTAATACAATCAAGATCTAGCAACTGGATACTTTTGAATGGATAGTTCCATGGCCATGTCTCATGATTAGAAGCTCTTTGGCAGGTTAGGGTGATAGGAATGACAGGGTCTTGTGTCCTTTATCATCAATCAGTTGCAGGGTTCTGAAGACCAAGAGGCATCAAGCCCCAGGGCATCAGCACCTTTGGAGTCTACTTGCATCATGCTTCTACTGCCCTATTGTCCAGAGCAATTCACAGGGCCCACCAAGATGCAAGGGGTGGAGAAACAGGCTCAGCAACTTGTGGGAGGAGTTCCTGATCTACATGCTAAAGAGACATCAGTACAGGCCTGGGATACATTCATGGCCATTTCTGCAGTCCATCATACAGACTGCCATGTGCTATCAGCATTGGCAAATGGTTGCAGTGTTGGAGTTAGCCTTTAGTGACTTTTCTTTCCAAAGTCAAGGGGCTTCCATGATTTTCCTACGTGTCTCTGGATGACCAACTAATGCCCTTACCTTGGAGTCTCCCACTGTGGTGCTAACTAAATAACAATCTGAAATCCCACCCACATTTTCTCTTCATCTTAGCCATCTTGTAGCCACTGCTCTCTACGTATAGAAATTTACTTTTCCCATCTCAGAATTCTGCTGATCAAATATGGGATACTCTGCCTTTCTTGGATTAATAACAACTTCACCATAAATGTGTGGAAGATAGGGAATAACTACCGATTTTTTGAATGCCAGAGTGGGGGGTTCTGTAAAATTTTGATTCTGTTTGATTGAAAATTTTGAAAAACAATTCCAATGTACAGAATAGAAAAATAGGGCACAACAGAACTAAATAGACCACTTAGGGGACTGCTGAGTTATGAATGGTGATGGTAGCTTAGGCTAGTATGATGGTCTTCAAAATGGAGAGAAGAGGTCAGATTTGTGAACTTGCTGATGGGTCAGATCCGGAAGGTAAGGGAAAGAGAAGAATCCAGGGAGATTCCCTGCTTTGTCTGAGGAACTGGGTGAATGGTGATGATATCTCTGAAAACTAAAATGGAGTTTATAATCATGTTAGCAATATTGTCAGTGTGGTGATGGATGCATCAACTCAAAGCACAGACAATTCATTATAATACAGGTTTCCTCCTGCAAGAGTCAGTCTTGATCAAGGGTTGTGCTAACAGGGTCTTCTTTCAGGGAGAAACAGGCTCTCAGATGTGCTTGTCAGTTGACTTCTATGGTCCTGGTCTGTGCTCAACAAATTCTGAAGTCTTCAACTCTATAGAAACATCAAAGAGATAAGCAGAGGATTACCGATTGGGAATAGCTATACAGATGATTTGGCATTTAACATAGGACACAGTGATCTTTAAAATATAACTCAGATGGTAGGCTACGCTGTTCTATTTTTAACTTCCAGGTGTCTTAGGAAGTAGACATGTCTAACCAAGTGAAACTAAAAAAGAGTAACTCCACTAATGCTACTCTGTTATTACTATTATTTATGTATCAAGGGATTTTAGAGTAACTCCAGAGAACTGTAACTACTTTCTGGATAGAAGTCTTCTAAATATTAATTTAAGGTGGGAAAACTCCATTAGATTTCTACGTTTAGGTCATAAATTAAAAGTAAGGAATTTTGTTCTTCCATGGTTCAGAATCCCTGAGAAGATGGAGGTATATGTGAAATATGAGGGAACACTTTGCCTTTCTGCCATGTGCCCTTTACCCCCCTTTTAGGATGAGATGGCACGACTTAACCACCTACCTGCCTTCTTAATGGAAAGAACAAAACTTCCATTTTGGATATAAATTGAAGGAAGGGAATCTTCCACTATGATGTCCTAAAATCAGATTTTGTGTTACTTCCTACATTAGCATATGAGGAACACCTGCCAGCAACGGCTCAGAGTTCTCTCTTGCATAATTGTTCACCTTCTTCCATGGGCACTTAGCTTCCAAAGGTCAGAGAGAGCAGCTGAAGGTACTCCTAGGAAGTTCCTGGTGTTCCCCAAGTCTTTCAGGAGGGAGGTGAGGCCCAGGGATTCCACAGACCTCTTGTGCATGCAGAGCGGGCTCACTGACAGGACACTGGTATGCAATAGAGAAAAATCACTGGGCGGGGCCTTTGCATGGAGTAAGATTGGAATTCAATTTTAAATCTGTGGTTTTGTTTCCTAATGTCCCAGGGTTTAAAAACCAAGACCCAAGAGATTCACAGTTGCGACTGGTCTTAGTTGGTAAGACTGGAGCAGGAAAAAGTGCCACTGGGAACAGCATCCTTGGAAATAAAGCATTTCAGTCAAGCATTGCATCAAAATCTGTCACCAAGGTCTGTAAGAAAGACAGCAGCACATGGAATGGGAGAGAAATTGTCGTTGTGGACACACCTGGTATTTTTGACACTGAGGAAACAGATGTTCACACGCAAAGTGAGATTGCTAATTGCATCCTCCTGACCTCTCCTGGGCCTCACGCTGTGATCCTGGTGGTCCGGCTGGGCTCATACACAAAGGAAGAACAAAAGGCTGTGGAGAAAATGCTATCAATGTTTGGGTCCAAAGCTAGGAGATACATGATTCTCTTATTCACCAGGAAAGATGAATTGGAAGGCATGGACATCCATGATTACTTAAAGGAAGCACCAAAAGGCCTTCAAGATCTGATGGAACAGTTCAAGAATCGTCACTGTGAGTTTAACAATAAGGCGACAGGGGATGAACAGGAGGCTCAGAGGACACAGCTGCTGGACCTGGTCCAGCGCATAGTGATGGAGAACCAGGGAGGATTCTACACTAATAAGAAATACGAAAGGGCTGAGGTGGAGATTCAGAAACAGATTCAAATTATACAAGAACAATGCAGAGCTGAGCTGGAGAGAGAAAAAAGGCAGTTAAGAGAGGAATATGAAGAGAAAATCAAAAAGCTAGAGGATAAACTGGAGCAAGAAAAGACAAAGGCAGAAATGGAGAGGAAATTCAAAGAAAGGGAGAATTACTATTCCTCCAAGCAGCAAAATGCTAGACTTGAATTTGAGAGTAACAAAGATACTAATATAATTGACATAATCTTGAGAGTATTGAAAAACGCTTTCTCTATTTTCTCATCTCTATTCGAAGATGATTAAGCTTTTTGAAAATCTGTTTCCTGCATATTTTCAAGTGTTCCTTCCCATAACTCATTCCCCAAAGTCAGAGTTCTCTGTTTCTGTTTCTCAGGCTCTCAGGATAGAGGTGTTTAGTAAAATTTCTTATTGGCAATCACTAGATATTTCTTTGATTCATTTAACAAGGATGAGACACATTCTCAATTTGTAAAACTCCAAAGTAGGAAGTATGGATGTTCCCTATCTTCTGAGCTTGCTTGGAAACAGAGAAAGGGACTGCAGGAGACAATAAAGGCAATGATTCTCTAGATTCTTTCTAGAGTGGCACATAATCTCTGCCTATGGTATCTACTCCATTTTTTTTGCCTTTAGGATGACAATTATCTTTTCCCCCATGCGGTTAAAGAAATCAGTAACTTCTATTAGGTAATCAATAGCTGGAGATGCTTATAGAATTCTTTCTAAATGAACATATATTTGGTGAATTACATTCTTTTGGAAGGACTGAAATAGTTCCTTATCATCTGCCCACTCAAGAAAGAAGAGTTGTCTGAAAAACAAATTTCTCAGAACTGAACTAAGTGAAATGCCAGAAATAGTAAGAAACAGAGATTCAACAGCTAAGAGAAGAATGTTCTGTATATTCAGAAGTTTCTGTAGAAAGTCTTTGAGAAACCTCAAGATAACCACTTTTCTGAATAACTAGTTCTCTCCTCTTTCTATGAAATTAACTGTTGCCACCGCACCTCCATCACGCCATACCTTGATTACTTACTGCTAGGTGGGTCAGCCCCACACTGCTACCCCTTCCCACTTCAATTGTTTGCTTATTGATACTATGATAAAACTTTTATGCCGAAACCGGTTTGGCTCAGTGGTAGAGCGTCGGTCTGCGGACTGAGGGGTCCCAAGTTTGATTCAGGTCAAGAGCATGTATGTTGGTTGCGGACACATCCCCAGTAGGGGGTGTGCAGGAGGCAGCTGGTCGATGTTTCTCTCTCATCGACTTTTCTAGCTCTCTATCCCTCTCCCTTCCTCTCTGTAAAAAATCAATAAAATATATATTAAAAAAATATATAAAAAAAAAACTTTTCTATTATCTCACTTTTGTGCAAAAGTAGAATTTCTTTTATTTTGGGAAATACTACTGATCCTACCTAATAGAAGAGTAATATGAAAATTAACCACTACTCCCGCTCCAAGCCACACCCACAAGCCACGCCCACGGGTAATCACAGCGTGTATTCAAATTAACCCCAACCAAGATGGCAGGGCCTATAGTGGCCAGTGGTTGGATGAAAGACACAAACCCACAGGGGTGGGGCACACAGAAGCCCCTGGATCAGAGACACAAACCGGCAGGGGGCGAGTACCCAGCAATCCCCAGATCAGAGATACAAACCCACAGGGAGGCCAGAACCCTATAGCACATAGACCTGCCACCCTGGACCTGGGGCTGGGGGGGGGGGGGGGGGGGGGGGGGCGGCCCGCAGCGGGCAGAAGTGCATTGGAGACACAAACCTGCAGGCCTGGCACCCAGCAGCCCCAAGGCCCCAGGTGGAGGTGCTGGGGCTGCAGAGGGGGGGCAGTGGAGACACAAACCTGAAAGAAACCCGTGGAAAGGGAGATAAAGTATCATAATTGTATCTCCCTTTCCACAAGATGAGAAAACTGTCCCTGCATTATTTAGTGATGTGGACCACACCTTTCTATAAACACGGGGTATGTTATGACCAGTTCCAGGAAGGTCTGGTCAGAATACCATCTCCAGGGAATAATGCTACTGTGGCAAATCATCTAAGAGAAGAAACAAGCTTTTGCTGGGTTTATTCTGAAGCTCAGAGAACATACCACCCCATCATATGCTGTGTTGTTATATTGATGATCTGGAGCAGCAGATGCTTGAAAAAAGAGCAATTGCATGCAGAGGATTTCACTGAAGTCTCCTGATCTGCCTATAATTGGACCCTCCAAAAGGAGCTTAAATGTCACAGGTCCTCTTGATGGGAGAAGTGTCATCAGGCAGGCAGAGAAGACTGACTCCTGTCACAGGACAGGAGAGTAGCAGTTGACATCACACCCAAACTTTGTTACAAACTATTCCCCCCCCACCCCCCACTCCCATTCATCTTTCCTAAAAATCACTTACTCTCCTCTAGGAGGCCTGGATCTCCCGTCCCCTTTCCCTAGGAAGAAGGTATTTAAATCTGCATTCTAAGCCACCTTGGGGAGTTACTCATTTTTCCCTGGGATCTCCCACATATATACAAGGTACACATGTTAATGAACTTTTGTTTTTCTCTTAGTTATCTCTCTTTCACTACAAGGGCCTCCACTAAGAACTCAGAAAGGTAGAGAAAAACTATTTCTCTTCCTCCATAATTTTATCTCTTGAAATCAAGTTCCCAGTTGAACAATGAGGTTGGCTCAAGTACCAAGCAGTCCTGGCTGATGGGAGAGAAGCTTCTTGGGAGAAATCAATGATATTGGCATCAAAGTGGGACAAAGGGCACATGCATGTTTGTTGGTGGGAGTTTAAAGTGGTTCAACATTGTTGGAGAATGATTTGGCCAAATCGATAGAAATGTTCAAGGTACATCCAAGACTCTTCTAGAATCACATCTGCTGAGATAAAGCACAAGCACATAAGCCCTGATCAGAACCCAGGATGCTACTGTGGGCTCTCTTTCCAAGATAGGAAAACCTGTGGAAAACCTGCATTTTTAGGACTAGGTGGCATCTATATTAATAAAAGGGTGATATGCTAATTAGATGGGAGAGGAGGTTAAAGGTGATCAGGCAGGCAGGGGAGAGCAGTTAGGGGGACCAGGCCCCAGCAGGGTAGAGTAGTTAGGGCAAACAGGCTATCAGGGGAGAGCATTTAGGGGGATCAGGTTGGCAGGCAGATGAGCGGTTAGGAGCCAGAGATCCTGAGGGGTCCCAGATTAGAGAAAGTGAAGGCTGAGCTGAGGGCACCCCCTTCCTGTGCACGAATTTCAGCACCGGGCTTCTAGTCCTATATAATAAAAGAGAAATATGCAAATTGACCATAACTCCAACACACAAGATGGTTCCTCCTATGTGGTCAAAGATTGCTGCCCCCATGTGGACACAAGATGGCCACCACAAGATGGTCAGCACGGGAGGGCAGTTGGGAGGGACTAGACCTACAAGGGAGGGCAGTTGTGGGTGATCAGGCCAATAGGGGAAGGCAGTTGGGAGGGACCAGATCTGCAAGGGAGAGCAGTTGGGGCTAATCAAGCCTGCAGGGTAGGACAGTTAGGGGTGAACAGGCTGGCAGAAGAGGAATGTTGAGGGCCACAAGGTCTGCAGGGAAGGGCATTTAGGTAGGACCAGGCCTGTAGGGGAGGGCATTTAGGGGTGACCAAGTCTGCAGGGAAGGGCAGTTGGGGCAATCAGGCTGGCAGAGGAGCAGTTAGGCATCAATCAGGTTGGCATGGGAGTAGTTAGGGGGTGATCAGGCTTTCAGGCAGAAGTGGTTAAGGGCAATCAGGAAGGCATGCAAGCGAGCAATTGGGAACCATCAGTCCTGGATTGTGAGAGGCATGTCCGACAGGCCTAATAGGATCGGGCCTAAATGGGAATTTGGACATTCCTGGAGGGGTCCCAGATTAGAGAGGGTGCAGGCTGGGCTGAGGATATCCCCCACCCATGCACGGATTTCATGCCCTGGGCCTCTAGCATTTCTTATAAGAATGCAGAGATGAATTTCACTTTTTGTTAAAACTTCAAAATGATTTTGGAGTTCGGCTTGATCTACCCCTAAGATCTCTCTCATTTCTCCTGAAAGCTTTGTTAACGTAAAAAAATAAATAAATAAATAAAAATATAAAAAAATTAAAAAAACACAACACATTGAATCCTGTAAAGAATTTTTTGTGAGTTTATTTGAGCCAAACTGTCAACAATTGCCAGGAAGCAGTATCTCAATGGATTGGGATAGTGCTCCAGAGAATGACAGACTTTTATCTATTTTTATACATTGCAATCAAAGGAGGAGACATAGTTGGGCTACATGAAATCCATTGGTGATGGGTTCAAGGGGCAAGAGAAAGCATAGAAGGGAAACCCCTGGGATTGGATATAAAATGATAGACACATACATAGGTGGATGCAGGATAGTCAACAGTCAACAATTAACATGATAACAATAACAATTGAGGACCCCAAGGGGTCCAGAAAAAGAGAAGTTAGAAGTTACCCAGACATTTCAAGGATATGATATGATATCATAGAGAGAAAAATATAGATAGGCTCAGTTAAGGTAAAGTTTTATCTTGTCAGTGAAGGTACAAGCCTAGTACATAACTATCGACCATAACTGCTTTTAGTTAAAGTTTAATTTCAGAGCATTTTTTGTGGTTACTTTAGGTCTCTGAGTTTACAAGACCACCATGCAGGCCTTCCCTGAGTTTATAGGTTAGCATGTGGCCCCTGAAACTCCAATAATAGAAATTTACCTGAGACAAACAAAAGTGGAGGCTGCTTCAGGTAACAATGTTTCAACAAAACAGTGAGGGAACTAGCTGTGACCTTTCAGAGCAATGGAGGTTGTTGACAATTATCAGTTCCTGGCATCTCCCCTATTTCTTTCCTTTAAATATTCTTGCATCTGCATACTAGAAATAAACATACAAGAACTAAAAAAATGTTTGAGTCCCATTTTCAATGTTCAGCAGTTTTTTTTTTCTTTTTTTAATATATTTTATTGATTTTTTACAGAGAGGAAGAGAGAGGAATAGAGAGTTAGAAACATCGATGAGACAGAATCATCGGTCAGATGCCTTTTGCACACCCCCCACTGGGGATGTGCCTGCAACCAAGGTATGTGCCCCTGACCGGAATCAAACCTGGGACCTTTCAGTCCCCAGACCAACACTCTATCACTGAGCCAAACTGGTTTTGGCATCAATCTCCAACAGTTCTGAATACATGTCAGCAACGATATCTGCATGGTGGACAAATGGTGGCAATATAGGTCTGACCCTCTCTGATTTGGTCCTGGGTAACCTGCTGCAATGCACAGCTGCTGACTGCTAGCATGGCAAGGCATCATCAGCTTCTCCCATCTCTGGACTGTTTCTGCTTTTGTCCTCCTGGTTGTAGCAGACCTGTCAATTCCTCTGTTGCAGGAATCCACATGGTCTTGGAGTTGTTTTCTGAAAATATACAAACATATTCTCTACCAAAAGTTAGTAACGGAATCTTTTCTATAAATTTTACTTGAAATCCTTTTACTTTTTCCCAAAAAAATTTTCCTTTGCCTTATTTTGATATCATGTGTGCTTTTCATGGGTGTCCAACAGTTAGCAAATGAAAATTACTTTTCAAAGTAAAAAAATTACTTTTCAAAGTAATTTACTTTCAGGATATTTTTTACTTACATTATATTACTCAACTATCACCCTGGGTTTTTTTGTTTTGTTTGTTTGTTTGCTTGTTTTTTTTGTTTTGTTTTGTTTTGTTTAATTATTAAGAGGCTTTTGGAAAATTTTACATTAAAATAGTAGTCAAGTTTTCAGATTAATTTAAATTGGCTAATTGAAATAAGTGAATATTCAAGAAAGTTTAATTGTACTGGGCAAAAAGCTGTTCCTAAAGTATTAACTAAAATTTCTATTGGGGCATCCAAATTGGAAAAGAAGAAGTAAAGTTATCCTTATTTGCAGATGACATGATTTTGTACATAAAAAACCCAAAAGACTCCATTAAAAAACTAATTGACTTAATAAATGAATTTGGCAATGTAGCAGGATACAAAATTAATGCCAAGAAATCTATGGCATTTCTATACACCAACAGTGAAACTGCAGAAACAGAGACTAAAAAAGCAATTCCATTTACCACCGCACCAAAAAAATTAAGATACCTAGAAATAAATTTAACTAAGGAAGTAAAGGACCTATATGCGGAAAACTACACGACACTGAAAAAAGAGATAGAGGAAGATGTAAGGAGATGGAAGAACATACCATGTTCATGGATTGGTATAATCAACATCATCAAAATGTCCATACTTCCTAAAGCAATCTATAGGTTCAATGCACTCCCCATTAAAATACCAACGACATATTTCACCGACCTAAAAAGAATTCTCCAAAAGTTCATTTGGAACAATAAAAGACCCCGAATAGCCACAGCAATCCTGAGAAAGAAGAGTAAAGTAGGAGGGATCTCAATACTAGACTTCAAACTATATTACAAAGCCACTGTTCTCAAAACAGCCTGGTACTGGCACAAGAACAGACATATAGATCAATGGAATCAAATCGAGAACCCAGATATCAACCCAAATCACTATGCCCAATTAATATTTGACAAAGGGGGCACGAATATACAATGGAGTCAAGACAGTTTCTTCAATAAATGGTGTTGGGAAAATTGGACAGACACATGCAAAAGAATGAAACTAGATCACCAACTTACACCATTCACCAAAATAAACTCAAAATGGATACAGGACTTAAACATCAGACGGGAAACCATAAAAATACTAGAAGCAGCCACAGGAAGCAAAATCTCAGACATATGCCAAAAGAACTTCTTCACTGATACTACCCCTAGGGCAATGGAAGCTAAAGAGAAAATAAACAAATGGGACTACATCAAAATAAAAAGCTTTTTTACAGCAAAAGAAACCATCAACAAAACAACAAGAAAGCCCACTGTGTGGGAGAACATATTTGCAAATGATACCACTGATAAAGGTTTAATATCCAACATCCACAAACAGCTTATACAACTAAATAAAAGGAAGATGAATAATCCAATTAAAAAATGGGCAATGGACCTAACTAGAACATTTTCAAAAGAAGACAGAAGGAAGGCCAAAAGGCACATGAAAACATGCTCAAAGTCACTAATTATCAGAGAGATGCAAATCAAAACAACAATGCGGTACCATCTCACACCTGTCAGAATGGCCAACATCAACAAATCAACAAACGACAAGTGTTGGCGAGGTTGTGGAGAAAAAGGAACCCTCGTGCACTGCTGGTGGGAATGAAGACTGGTGCAACCACTGTGGAGAACAATGTGGAGTTTCCTCAAAAAACTGAAAATGGAACTCCCATTTGACCCAGTAATCCCACTTCTAGGAATATATCCCAAGAAACTAGAAACACCAATCAGAAAGGATATATGCACCCCTATGTTCATAGCAGCACAATCTACAATAGCCAGAATTTGGAAACAGCCTAGGTGCCCGTCAGCAGATGATTGGATCGAAAAACCATGGTACATCTACACAATGGAATACTATGCTGCTTTAAAAATAAGGAATTCTCATCATTTGCAGCAACCTGGATGGAATTGGAGAACATCATGCTGAGTGAAATAAGCCAATCAATGAAAAAGAAACACCACATGACCTCACTCATTTGTGGATAATAAAGAACATTATAAACTGATGAACCAAAAGATAGATATAGAGACAGTATATCAACAAGTAGACTGTCAAATTACAGCGGGGAGGGGAGGAAGATCTGGGGGAGATAATAGATCAACCGAAGGACTTTTATACATGCATATAAGTGAGGAATAGAAAATAACTGACCTTGCCTGGAGGGTAGAAAGTTGCTACTTCCTCCCCCTCCTGGACCTGAAGGCCAAATCAACAGTCTGGGTTAGTCAAGGCTAAGATAGCAGAACAAACCAAGAAGGGAGATTAGGCCATCTGGCCGATGCATGCAACCACAAGGTTAAGCAATATAGAAACCAATCAGCTTCAGCCCCCGTGGACCACCACCCCCCCTTGTTTGGAATGTGCTTGTTTGAAGAGTGCTTAAAAGGAGACTGCTTTGTAACGGCTGCTGCTGCTCCTGGCCCGCGCTGTTGCTGCGGCGGCAGCCCAGATTCGAATCTGCAATAAAGTTTGTTATTTGACTCCGCAATTGGCTAGTTGGAGTTGTTTCCTGGGTAGGGGTCTCTGCCTCTTGGGTGGTCTCTTCTCCATTCAACAATAAGTACAACCAATGGACACAAAACTCTGGGGAGGGAGGGGATGTGTGGGAGGGAAGGAGGGGGGCAAAAAAAAATCAATAAAATATATTAAAAAAATAATAAAAAATAAAATTTCTATTGGTAGTTCATCTCATGATAAAATCGCTTAACATGCAATGAACCTAAAGCAGTCACATTTTTTTTTGCAAAATTTAAAATTTAAAGTTATCACGACAACATTATAAAAATTTTCCAAAAGCCTCCTAATAATTAAATTTAAAAAAATAAAATAAAAAATGGGGTGTTAGTGGAGTAATATTATGTAAGGAAAAAATATCCTGAAAGTAAGTTACATAAAAATTTCTTTACTTTCAAAAGTAATTTTCATTTGTAATGCTAAAAGTTGAACACCCATGAAAAACACAGATGATATCAAAATAAGCCAAAGGAAAATTGTTTGGGCAAAAGAATAAAAAGGATCCCAAGTAAAATTTATAAAAAAGATTCCGTTATTAACGTTTGGTCGAGAATATGTTTGTATATTTTCAGAAAACAACTCCAAGACCATGTGGATTCCTGCAACAGAGGAATTGACAGGTCTGCTACAACCTGGACGACAAAAGGAGAAACAGTCCAGAGATGGGAGAAGCTGATGATGCCTTGCTATGTTAGCAGTCAGCAGCTGTGCATCGCTGCAGGTTACCCAGGACCAAATCAGAGAGGGTCAGACCTGCATTGCCACCATTTGTCCACCATGCAGATATGGTTGCTGACTTGTACTCAAAACAGTTGGACATTGAAATTGGGACTCAAACATTTTTTGTTCTTGTATGTTTATTTCTAGTATGCAGATGCAAGATTTTTTAAAGGAAAGAAATAGGGGACATGCCAGAAACTGATCATTGTCAACAACCTTCATTGCTCTGAAAGGTCACAATGAGTTCCCTCACTGTTTAGTTGAAACATTGTTAGCTGCAGCAGCCCCAGCCCCTGTTTGTCTTATGTAAATTTCTATTATTGGAGTTTCCTGCCTAAGGGCTATGGGTGTTTCCCATAGTCTCAATAAAAGGAACAGCAAGGCCAGAGCAGGGAGTAGTCCAACCACTACAGGTAGGCTCCCACCTAGCCCCCAATATTCCCAAATTCTTTTCATTTGTGTGCAGCCTTCTTCAGAACCTGTAACCTGAATCACAACCCTGAACAATGCAGAACGTGAAAGGGGTTCCCACAAATAAGCCTTCCTAGAACAGAGGGACTCCATTATCCAACCAAAAGGTTGGTCATCAATGTATCCTTTGGATTGATTCATGACCAAAAGGGGGATGTTTGGAAGAAAGGGGCCACATGCTAACCTATAAACTCAGGGAAGGCCTGCTTGGCAGACTTGAAAACTCAGAGACCTAAAGTAACCACAAAAATGCTCTGAAATTAAACTTTAACTAAAAGCAGTTATGGTCTGTAGTTATGTACTAGGCTTGTACCTTCACTGACAAGGTCAAACTTTACCTTAACTGAGCCTATCTATCTTTTTCTCTCTATGATATCATATCATATTCTTGAAATGTCTGGGTAACTTCTAACTTCCCTTTTTCTGGATACCTTGGGGTCCTCAATTGTTATTGTTATCGTATTAATTGTTGACTGTTGACTATCCTGCACCCACCTAAGTATGTGTCTATCATTTTATATCCAATCCCAGAGGTTTCCTTTCTATGCTTTCTCTTGCCCCTTGAACCCATCACCAATGGATTTCATGTAGCCCAACTATGTCTCCTCCTTTGATTGCAATGTATAAAAATAGATAAAAGTCTGTCATTCTCTGGAGCACTATCCCAATCCATTGAGATACTGCTTCCTGGCAATTGTTGACAGTTTGGCTCAAATAAACTCACAAAAAATTCTTTACAGAATTCAATGTGTTGTTTTTTTTTTTAATTTTTTTATATTTTTATTTATTTATTTATTTATTTATTTATTTATTTATTTACGTTAACAAAGCTTTCAGGAGAAATGAGAGAGATCTTAGGGGTAGATCAAGCCGAACTCCAAAATCATTTTGAAGTTTTAACAAAAAGTGAAATTCATCTCTGCATTCTTATAAGAAATGCTAGAGGCCCAGGGCATGAAATCCGTGCATGGGTGGGGGATATCCTCAGCCCAGCCTGCACCCTCTCTAATCTGGGACCCCTCCAGGAATGTCCAAATTCCCATTTAGGCCCGATCCTATTAGGCCTGTCGGACATGCCTCTCACAATCCAGGACTGATGGTTCCCAATTGCTCGCTTGCATGCCTTCCTGATTGCCCTTAACCACTTCTGCCTGAAAGCCTGATCACCCCCTAACTACTCCCATGCCAACCTGATTGATGCCTAACTGCTCCTCTGCCAGCCTGATTGCCCCAACTGCCTTTCCCTGCAGACTTGGTCACCCCTAAATGCCCTCCCCTACAGGCCTGGTCCTACCTAAATGCCCTTCCCTGCAGACCTTGTGGCCCTCAACATTCCTCTTCTGCCAGCCTGTTCACCCCTAACTGTCCTACCCTGCAGGCTTGATTAGCCCCAACTGCTCTCCCTTGCAGATCTGGTCCCTCCCAACTGCCTTCCCCTATTGGCCTGATCACCCACAACTGCCCTCCCTTGTAGGTCTAGTCCCTCCCAACTGCCCTCCCGTGCTGACCATCTTGTGGTGGCCATCTTGTGTCCACATGGGGGCAGCAATCTTTGACCACATAGGAGGAACCATCTTGTGTGTTGGAGTTATGGTCAATTTGCATATTTCTCTTTTATTATATAGGACTAGAAGCCCGGTGCTGAAATTCGTGCACAGGAAGGGGGTGCCCTCAGCTCAGCCTTCACTCTCTCTAATCTGGGACCCCTCAGGATCTCTGGCTCCTAACCGCTCATCTGCCTGCCAACCTGATCCCCCTAAATGCTCTCCCCTGATAGCCTGTTTGCCCTAACTACTCTACCCTGCTGGGGCCTGGTCCCCCTAACTGCTCTCCCCTGCCTGCCTGATCACCTTTAACCTCCTCTCCCATCTAATTAGCATATCACCCTTTTATTAATATAGATGCCACCTAGTCCTAAAAATGCAGGTTTTCCACAGGTTTTCCTATCTTGGAAAGAGAGCCCACAGTAGCATCCTGGGTTCTGATCAGGGCTTATGTGCTTGTGCTTTATCTCAGCAGATGTGATTCTAGAAGAGTCTTGGATGTACCTTGAACATTTCTATCGATTTGGCCAAATCATTCTCCAACAATGTTGAACCACTTTAAACTCCCACCAACAAACATGCATGTGCCCTTTGTCCCACTTTGATGCCAATATCATTGATTTCTCCCAAGAAGCTTCTCTCCCATCAGCCAGGACTGCTTGGTACTTGAGCCAACCTCATTGTTCAACTGGGAACTTGATTTCAAGAGATAAAATTATGGAGGAAGAAAAATAGTTTTTCTCTACCTTTCTGAGTTCTTAGTGGAGGCCCTTGTAGTGAAAGAGAGATAACTAAGAGAAAAACAAAAGTTCATTAACATGTGTACCTTGTATATATGTGGGAGATCCCAGGGAAAAATGAGTAACTCCCCAAGTGGCTTAGAATGCAGATTTAAATACCTTCTTCCTAGGGAAAGGGGACGGGAGATCCAGGCCTCTTAGAGGAGAGTAAGTGATTTTTAGGAAAGATGAATGGGAGTGGGGGGGGGGGGGAATAGTTTGTAACAAAGTTTGGGTGTGATGTCAACTGCTGCTCTCCTGTCCTGTGACAGGAGTCAGTCTTCTCTGCCTGCCTGATGACACTTCTCCCATCAAGAGGACCTGTGACATTTAAGCTCCTTTTGGGGAGTCCAATTATAGGCAGATCAGGAGACTTCAGTGAAATCCTCTGCATGCAATTGCTCTTTTTTCAAGCATCTGCTGCTCCAGATCATCAATATAACAACACAGCATATGATGGGGTGGTATGTTCTCTGAGCTTCAGAATAAACCCAGCAAAAGCTTGTTTCTTCTCTTAGATGATTTGCCACAGTAGCATTATTCCCTGGAGATGGTATTCTGACCAGACCTTCCTGGAACTGGTCATAACATACCCCGTGTTTATAGAAAGGTGTGGTCCACATCACTAAATAATGCAGGGACAGTTTTCTCATCTTGTGGAAAGGGAGATACAATTATGATACTTTATCTCCCTTTCCACGGGTTTCTTTCAGGTTTGTGTCTCCACTGCCCCCCCTCTGCAGCCCCAGCACCTCCACCTGGGGCCTTGGGGCTGCTGGGTGCCAGGCCTGCAGGTTTGTGTCTCCAATGCACTTCTTCCCGCCACGCCCCCCCCCCCCCCCCCCAGCCCCAGGTCCAGGGTGGCAGGTCTATGTGCTATAGGGTGCTGGCCTCCCTGTGGGTTTGTATCTCTGATCTGGGGGTTGCTGGGTACTCGCCCCCTGCCGGTTTGTGTCTCTGATCCAGGGGCTTCTGGATGCCCCACCCCTGTGGGTTTGTGTCTTTCATCCAACCACTGGCCGCTATGGGCCTCGCCATCTTGGTTGGGGTTAATTTGAATACACGCTCTGATTACCCGTGGGCGTGGCTTGTGGGTGTGGCTTGGAGCGGGAGTAGTGGTTAATTTGCATATTACACTTCTATTAGGTAGGATCAGTAGTATTTCCCAAAATGAAAGAAATTCTACTTTTGCACAAAAGTGAGATAATAGAAAAGTTTTTTTTATATATTTTTTTAATATATATTTTATTGATTTTTTACAGAGAGGAAGGGAGAGGGATAGAGAGCTAGAAATGTCCATGAGAGAGAAACATCGACCAGCTGCCTCCTGCACACCCCCTACTGGGGATGTGTCCGCAACCAACATACATGCTCTTGACCTGAATCAAACTTGGGACCCCTCAGTCCGCAGACCGACGCTCTACCACTGAGCCAAACCGGTTTCGGCATAAAAGTTTTATCATAGTATCAATAAGCAAACAATTGAAGTGGGAAGGGGTAGCAGTGTGGGGCTGACCCACCTAGCAGTAAGTAATCAAGGTATGGCGTGATGGAGGTGCGGTGGCAACAGTTAATTTCATAGAAAGAGGAGAGAACTAGTTATTCAGAAAAGTGGTTCTCTTGAGGTTTCTCAAAGACTTTCTACAGAAACTTCTGAATACAGTGGTGCCTCGCATAACGAACGCCTCGCACAGCGAACTTTGGACAGGTTTTTCATGAAACCATCGGCCAAAAAGCAGAAAATGGATGAAGATGTGCAAGATTCAGTAGACTCTACTTAGTCTGTCTTAAAATTAAAAAAATGTGTGTTTTTTTAAAAAAATTATGTTTTTAGATGTATCTAAATAAAAATATGTCATCTTAGCATATTTTTTTTATGTCATCTTAGCATATTTTATGCTACAGAACGAATTATTTTTTTTAACATGTATTGTTATGGGAAAACGATTTTCACATAACGAACTTTTTGCATAACAAGCTTGCTCCTGGAACGAATTAAGTTCGTTGTGCGAGGCACCACAACGAACTTAATGTATACGGAACATTCTTTTCTTAGCTGTTGAATCTCTGTTTCTTACTATTTCTGGCATTTCACTTAGTTCAGTTCTGAGAAATTTGTTTTTCAGACAACTCTTCTTTCTTGAGTGGGCAGATGATAAGGAACTATTTCAGTCCTTCCAAAAGAATGTAATTCACCAAATATATGTTCATTTAGAAAGAATTCTATAAGCATCTCCAGCTATTGATTACCTAATAGAAGTTACTGATTTCTTTAACCGCATGGGGGAAAAGATAATTGTCATCCTAAAGGCAAAAAAGTGGAGTAGATACCATAGGCAGAGATTATGTACCACTCTAGAAAGAATCTAGAGAATCATTGTCTTTTTTGTCTCCTGCAGTCCCTTTCTCTGTTTCCAAGCAAGCTCAGAAGATAGGGAACATCCATACTTCCTACTTTGGAGTTTTACAAATTGAGAATGTGCCTCATCCTTGTTAAATGAATCAAATATATAGTGATTGCCAATAAGAAATTTTACAAAACACCTCTATCCTGAGAGCCTGAGAAACAGAAACAGAGAATTCTGACTTTGGGGAATGAGTTATATGGGAAGGAACATTTGAAAATATGCAGGAAACAGATTTTCAAAAAGCTTGTTCAGCATCGAATAGAGATGAGAAAATAGAGAAAGCGTTTTTCAATACCCTCAAGATTATGTCAATTATATTAGTATCTTTGTTACTCTCAAATTCACATTTAGCATTTTGCTGCTTGGAGGAATAGTAATTCTCTCTTTCTTTGGATTTCCTCTCCATTTCTGCCTTTGTCTTTTCTTGCTCCAGTTTATCCTCTAGCTTTCTGATTTTCTCTTCATATTCCTCTCTTAACTGCCTTTTCGCTATTTCCAACTCAGCTCTGTATTTTTCTTGTATAATTTGAATCTGTTTCTGAATCTCCACCTCAGCCCTTTCATATTTCCTATTAGTGTAGAATCCTCCCTGGTTCTCCATCACTTTGTGCTGGACCAGGTCCAGCAGCTGTGTCCTCTGAGCCTCCTGTTCATCCCCTGTTGCATTATTGTTAAACTCACAGTGATGATCCTTGAACAGCTCTATCAGATCTTGAATGCCTTTTGGTGCTTCCTTTAAGTAATCATGGAACTCCATGCCTTCCAAGTCATCTTTCCTGGTGAATAAGAGAATCATGTATCTCCTAGCTTTGGACCCAAACATTGATAGCATCTTCTCCACAGCCTTTTGTTCTTCCTTTGTGTATGAGCCCAGCGGGACCACCAGGATCACAGCGTGAGGCCCAGGAGAGGTCAGGAGGATGCAATTAGCAATCTCTCTTTGCGTGTGAACATCCGTTTTCTCAGTGTCAAAAAGACCTGGTGTGTCCACAACGACAATTTCTCTCCCATTCCATGTGCTGCTGTCTTTCTTACAGAACTTGGTGATGGATTTTGATGCAATGCTTGACTGAAATGCTTTATTTCCAAGGATGCTGTTCCCAGTGGCACTTTTTCCTGCTCCAGTCTTACCAACTAAGACTAGTCGCAATTGTGAATCTCTGGGGTCTTGGTTTCCAAAGCCTGGGACATCAGGAAACAAAAGCACAGCATTAAGATTGACTTCCAATCTTTCTCCATGGAAAGGCCCCGCCCAGTGATTTTTCTCTATTGCACACCAGTGTCCTTTCAAGGAGCCCACTCTGCATTCACAGGATGTCTGTGGAAGCCCTAGGCCTCACCTCCCTCCTGAAATACTTGGGGAATGCCAGCAACTTCTTAGGAGTTCCTTGAGCTGCTCTCTCTGACCTTTGGAAGCTAAGTGCCCATGGAAGAAGGTGAACAATTATGCAAGAGATAACGCTGAGCCATTGCTGGCAGGTGTTCCTCATAAGCTAATGTAGGAAGTAACACAAAAACTTACTTTGGAACATCATAGTGGAAGATCCTCTTCCTTCAATTTATATTCAAAATGGAAGTTTTGTTCTTTCCATTAAGAAGGCAGGTACTTGGGGAAGTCATGCCATCCCATCTTAAAAGAGGTGTAAAGGGCACATGGAAGAAAGGCAATGTGTTCCTTCATATTTCACATATACATCCATTTTTCTCAGGGATTCTGAACCATGGAAGAACAAAATTCCATATTTTTAATTTATGACCTAAGAGTAGAAATCTAATGAAGTTTTCCTACCTTAAATTAATATTTAGAAGACTTCTATCCAGAAAGTAGTGACAGTTCTCTGGAGTTACTCTAAAATCCCTTGATACATAAATAATGGTAATAACAGAGTAGCATTAGTGGAGTTATACTTTTTTAGTTTCACTTGGTTAGACATGTCTACTTCCTAAGACACCTGGAAGTTAAAAATAGAACAGTGTAGCCTACCATCTGAGTGATATTTTAAAGATCACTGTGTCTAAGTTAAACAACAAATCATCTATATAGCTCTTTCCAATCAGTAATCCTCTGCTTATCTCTTTGATGTTTCTATAGAGATGAAGACTTCAGGATTTGTTGAGCACAGACCAGGACCATAGAAGTCAACTGACAAGCACATCTGAGAGCCTGTTTCTCCCTGAAAGAAGACCCTGTTAGCACAACCCTTGATCAAGACTGACTCTTGCAGGAGGAAACCTGTATTATAATGAATTGTCTGTGCTTTGAGTTGATGCATCCATCACCACACTGACAATATTGCTAACATGATTATAAACTCCATTTTATTTTTCAGAGGTATCATCACCATTCACCCAGTTCCTCAGACAAAGCAGGGAATCTCCCTGGATTCTTCTCTTTCCCTTACCTTCCGGATCTGACCCATCAGCAAGTTCACAAATCTGACCTCTTCTCTCCATTTTGAAGACCATCATACTAGCCTAAGCTATCATCACCATTCATAACTCAGCAGTCCCCTAAGTGGTCTCTTTACTTCTGTTGTGCCCTATTTTTCTATTCTGTACATTGGAATTGTTTTTTAAAATTTCCAATCAAACAGAATAGAAATTTTACAGAACCCCCCCACTCTGGCTTTCAAAAAATCGATAGTTATTTCCTATCTTCCACACATTTATGGTGAAGTTGTTATTAATCCAAGAAAGGCAGAGTATCCCATATTTGATCACCAGAATTCTGAGATGGGAAAAGTAAATTTCTATAAGTAGAGAGCAGTGGCTACAAGATGGCTAAGATGAAGAGAAAATGTGGGTGGGATTTCAGATTGTTATTTAGTTAGCACCACAGTGGGAGACTCCAACGTAAGGGCATTAGTTGGTCATCCAGAGACACGTAGGAAAAATCATGGAAGCCCCTTGACTTTGGAAAGAAAAGTCACTAAAGGCTAACTCCAACACTGCAACCATTTGCCAATGCTGATAGCACATGGCAGTCTGTATGATAGACTGCAGAAATGGCCATGAATGAATCCCAGGCCTGTACTGATGTCTCTTTAGCATGTAGATCAGGAACTCCTACCACAAGGTGCAGAGCCTGTTTCTCCACCCCTTGTATCTGGGTGGGCCCTGTGAATTGCTCTGGACAATAGGGCAGTAGAAGCATGATGCAAGTAGACTCCAAAGGTGCTGATGCCCTGGGGCTTGATGCCTCTTGGTCTTCAGAACCCTGCAACTGATTGATGATAAGGACACAAAACCCTGTCATTCCTATCATGCTAACCTGCCAAAGAGCCTTCTAACCATGAGACCTGGCCATGGAACTATCCATTCAAAAGTATCCAGTTGCTAGATCTTGATAGTATTATCGGTATGCTAAGCGACAGAAGTCAGGTGAACTAAGGACAAGAACTCTATGATTTCACTTATATATGGGATATAAAATAGAAAGCAACAAGGGAACAAATAATACAAATAAACAAACAAACTCATAGGCACAGGCATCAATATGAGAGTTACCAGAGGGGAGTGAGGAGTGGGAACAGGTTGAAGCAGGTAAAGGGGTGAAATATATGGTGATGGAAGGAGACAATGCAACACACAGATGATATGTTATAGAATTATACACCTGAAACTTATGTAATGTTATTAATCAATGTCACCCCAATTAATTTAATCTGGAAAATAAAGGTTATCCAGTTGTGAACTGAACCACCAGCTTAGCACTGGGGCATGAGCAAGTTTGGCTGAGAGGAGCCCAGTTGGCTCAGACCCAGAAACTTCCCATCTGTCTACCAAATTGTTTGCCAAGGAAATGGTGGAGGTTCTCGGGTACTAAGTTGTGTTGTGGTGCGGTATCAAACCAGCAAAAGTTCAACTGATATAGTTGATATCTATAGATAAGGAAGTGAAAGGAGGGTTGTGTGAGAAACTAAGTGAGCCAGTCTGTTGAATTTGTTGGTTTCTACTTCCAAATGGCTTCTACATCCAAAACATGCTTCCAGGAGCAAGGAAATTAGGACCTGAATTAATCAATTCCTCTCACATCCCTCCTTCGCAGTCTTCTCTCAGGCTGAAGAGAGTGGCAGAGAAACAACAAGAGAGACTACAACTGGCCCTTCTGGTGTTTCTACATTGTTCAAAGTAGAAAATGAGAAACCTCATTAGCCTCGGATCAATCAGGATACCTTAACTTCTATTTCTCTTAGAGGTTATGCTGTGTCATGAAGAAACAGTGCAGAGGTTCGTGAGAAAAGCTGAGTTAAGTAAGATAAAATAAGAAATGGGGTTGGAAATATTTTGTTGTTGCTCCGATGAAGACTGGCAGAGAGCACAGGAGAACCCACTGCCAGGTTCACTTCGCCCCACCTGGCCTGGGGAACCCATGCATCCTCTCACCATGGCCGGCCCTGGGTCCACTGAAGTTGTAAGGAGTAATGTCCATCATAGTTTGAATTTCTGTAGATAAGAAACAACTCATTTTAGGGAAATGGATAGTAACTGAAAACCAAAACCTCATGCAGCCAACAGTTTATTTTATTTTCCATAAACTTGTTTTCACCTTCCCTATTTCCCAACACTTCTACTCACGTCCCCACTGTCATTTTCATTTTTACTATTGCTTCTTCTCTACAGGAACATATTTCAAGTGCTTCCTCAGCTCCGGTTGTGGGCGCCTTTCCCCATCCACTCAGTAAATTATTGCTTTGAATGCCATTTGTATGTCCTCTTAGCCTAGACCCTCTTCAGAATTTTGAACTTTTATATTCCATTCAGCTTCCCCATTGGTCAAGTTCACGGGCATTTCAAATAGAACTTGACAAAAATGGAGCCTTTGACCATCTCCCAACCCTAAACCCAGACCATGTAAATGATTCTGCCTCCATTTTGGTAGATCCATTCTCACTATAAATCAATGGAGGAATATATTCTGGTGAAGATTAACAAAAAAAACTACAACAACATAAACAAGTTCATAAATCCAGATAATGTACTGGTGGTTGCCAGAGGCAAGGGTGAGAGAAATGGTTGAAAGCAATCAAAAGTAAAAATTAAAATAAAATGAAGTCTACAGTAATAAAAGAGAAACATGCAAATTAACCATCACTCTGCTATGCCCAAGAGCCAATCAGGAGGAATATGCAAATTAGAAGAAGAAATATGGCAGCCATCCAGATGCTCTAGGTGAGTATTGGCCAGGCCGGGCAACATGCCTACTATGAGAGGAAAGATGGAGGGTGAAGGGAACTTCAGGAGTGGCACTCTAGCCACAGCAGAGAGGAAGATGGCAGACTCCAGTGTCTGCAGCAAAGATGAAGATGGCAGATTCTAGTTTGCATCTACAGCAAAAACTAAATCAACAAACAGACTGCAGCCTGAATCTGCAGAGAAAATGGCAGACTCCAGCTGGAGTCTGCAGCAAAGACTAAGAAGGCAGACTCTGGCCAGGTGCCAGAGGTAAACCGGTGCTAGAAGCCAAGGGAAGGAAGCCTATTGCACAAATCTCTTTGTGCAATGCGCCTCTAGTATAAAATGAATATACATGTCAAAATATACACACACAAGTGGCCCAGTGCACAAAATTCATGCTTGGGGGAGTGGGGGGGGGGTGTTTTCCCTCAGCCTTGCCTGAACCCTCTCCAATCTAGGACCCCTTGTGAGATGTCAGATTGCCAGTTTAAGCCCTATCCTTGTGATCACAGGGATAGGGCCTAAACTGGCACTCAAACATCCCTCTCACAATCTGAGACTGCTGGCTCCTAACTGCTCACCTGTCTACCTGCCTAATCACCCCTAACCACTCTGCCTGCCATCCTGCTCAACCCCAACTGCCCCCCACCAGCCTGATTGCCCCCAAGTGTTTTTCCCACAAGCCTGCTCAGCAACAATTGCCCTTCCCCGTTGCTGGCCGGCTTGTCCCCTACCGCCTCCCCACTGCCGGCCTGCACACCCCAACTGTTTGCCTGATCACCCACAACTGCCCTCCCCTCCATGGACTGATCACCCCTAACTGCCTCTGCCTTGGCCCTCCCACCAGTAACAGTGTTGGGAACTAGGGAAGAGGAAATCAAGAAAGACATCTGCAAGGCTTCCCAGTCCAATTAGCATATTACCCTTTTATCAGTATAGATATGGAAGTTTGTATGTAAGAAATATGTTCAAAACATTGATTATTGAAACTACTAAAAAAAAAAAAGTAATGAATTTCATTTTATATAAATTAAAATTTAATAAAACTGGGAAATTGGAACCATTTAGGTAAATTGGATATAACTAGGATATTCAGTTATGGTAGATTGATTATAAAATGGAAAATCTGAAGACAACTGTTAACTTTGTGTTTTATTGTTGTTTTTTTTAAATACATTTTTATTGATTTTTTACAAAGAGGAAGAAAAAGAGACAGAGAGTTAGAAACATTGATGAGAGAGAATCTTGATCAGCTGCCTCTTGCACACCCCGCACTGGGGATGTGCCCGCAACCAACATACATGCCCTTGACCAGAATCCAACCTGGAACCTTTCAGTCAGCAGGCCGGCGCTCCATCCATTGAGCCAAACCGGTCTCGGCAGCAACTGTTAACTTTGTAAAATAAATTCTATTTGCTTTGTGAAGTCTGATTATGATCATATTTTTAAATGGCTTCAAATATTTACTGGTAAAATGAAACAATGATATTTGCTTCAAAATAATGTGGTGTGGCAGGGGAGTGCTGAGTATATAGAATCTATACACTATATTATGGATGAAATAAGATTGGTATCACTTAATAACTGTGGAATCTTGGTCTAGGTACATGAAAGTTCCTGGTAATGTTCATTTATCTTTGAGTAAATTAACATTTTTCAACAGTAAAATTTGATATGTGTGTAATATAAGCAATGCTGACATAAAATAAGCACTCACCTACTCCCCTATAATAGCCTGCAAAAAGCTAATTTTATTATTCTAACTTTTTAAGTGAAGACATTGATGAGGCTTGAAAATGTTGAAACACTTGCCCAAAGTCACATTGCTAACAGGTATTGGGCAGAGCAGGTATCAAATTCAAAGTCTCTCTGACCACCGTCCCTCCTAACCACTGCACACATGGCCTCCTTCAATGTTTTCTCAGAATTCTAAAATTACATCAAATCAGAGCTAGATCAAGAGAGGACATGGAGGTGAGTCCACACTCTTTCCAGAACAGAACACTTTTAGGAAACCTGTAACTAGGGCCAATGAGTGGAGGGTTTCATATACATTGTTCTTGCAGAATAGCCAACCCTTTATCAATGACACCCCCTCCTCATCTCACATGTCACACTACTCAGATTAGAGTTTCTCTGCTGAATGAAGAAAAGGATTGAGCAACTGCAGTCCAGATTTCCTCTGCCTTTAGTGGCATGGGCAACCCCTAGAGTCACCACACTCTCCAGGATCCTGCTTCTTTTTCGGTAAAAAGAGTAAGTTAGACAGGTCAGTCTTTATATTGTCTTCAAGCTCTAAAGACCTGCCTTGGGGACACTCATTTCCTATCCAGGGAAAAGGAAGGCTTGTCAGGCAGCCCTCAGTGTTTTTCAGAGCAGCAAATGCATGAAGGTGCACCAGTCAGCACAAATGTGTCCTGTTCAATATGATACATGTAACATCTATAATAATACTAATTAGACCAGACGTCCTTCCTAACCATGCCAAGGCGGCCCAAGGGAAGACAGCCCTAGTCCCAGATGCCTTCAGGCAGCCAGAGGAGGGAAGCCAGGGTCCCAGGTGCTAGAGGGAAGCTGGTGCTGGCAGCCCGGGGAAGGAAGGCCTACTCTTCCAGGAATTTTCATGCACAAGACCTCTAGTCGTACTAATAAAGCTCCTGACTCCCTCCCTACCTTCCTTCACTACCCTCTGACAGCACCCCCCTGCTGTACTTGTGGCACAGAACCTGATCCTTCCTGTGACCAGAACGCACACCATGTACAATTCATGGACTTACTGCCCAAACAACTCTAGTGCTGAGAAGTAGTGAGTCTACTTCTCAGCCACACTCACCTTCTTTTCAACCAGTTGATGAGTTCTCAAATTTTCTCCAAAGACACTCTGCAAGCTGGTGCTTTTGTTTTAATTGTGAGAAAAATTGTTCACACCCTCTGAAACCATGGAGGCAGAAAGCATAGATTCGGTGGAGCCAGTGGAGGAACTGTTTGCTTTTAAAGAGACAGTAATATTTTCCCTAACTTGGTGGGTGCTTTCATTTAGCCAAGTTGAAATGTTTTCCTCCATGTGCTTGCTCTTGTACCAAAATTACCAAAGCTATATTTGGTGTTTTGGGTTATAGTAGTGGATCAAAAGACTCTTATTAAATGATATAAATATTGCCCCCAAAAGCCAGGCACAGTGTCTGACACCTTCCCTGGTGCATTGGGAGACTGTGGGGTCATTCTGGAGAAGAAAGTTGGGCATGGGACTTGGTGTATCCTCAGGTCTTGCTAATGATGTCACAATATGGGTTTTGAGTCTTTTCACTCAGGAAGATCTCCAGTTTCCCATTTAGAAATTATCAAAACTCGGAAAAGTCTTCCAATGATCACAATTTCTCTGCTATTTTTTTTAATATGGTTCTTATATGGTTGAAAGTATACATTACATGACATATAAAGATGTACCCAAGGAGTAAATGCAACCTTCCCTCCGACCCTTCATACCCTCTCCCTCTCCAGGCCCAGACAGAGTTACCTTATCCTAGATTTACCAGCGAATGGATCCCAAAGGATCTAAAAATTGTTTTCAGGTGAGAGGTAGGCTGTTGAATCTTTCATGGTTAAAAAGATGTTCTAGTTGTCTGTTGCATCACCACAAATAGATTAAATTTTGATTACACATTTTCCTTCACTAGATTGAGAAATTGGTTGGTCAATGCTTAAACTTGAGGGTAGGTACTAAAAGGGCCAAATGTGACAAAAGTGACAATAGGGCTGCAACCCATGGAGGGAAGCAGATATGATAGATTTGGAAATGATGGTGTAAGTGGCCATATTATTGGACCAATTATTGGTATTGATGACTTCGGTAAACTTGAAGGAACCCAATTAATAGTTTTTCTATTTACAATAAAGACACAGATCAGGGCCAGCTATGTAATTCACAAGGTCTGGCACAAAAGGAAAATACCAAGCCCATTGTTTTAAATCATGATTAAAAAGTATACACTCTAAGCACAAGTCCTTGAGTACCCTTACAAGTCACACATAGAGGAATCCCACCTTTACAGGCTGCATATATATGAGTCCAGAGCAGAGCCAGAACTGCATCTCCTGCTCAAAATATCTCCTCCACTGCCCCAGTTTCACTTCATTCTCCATATTCCCTGAATGAAACTTGTCCTGCCAGAAGCTGCCTTTTATGATTTCTTGGACAATTCATTGCTTCTCCAGGCACACTCATAATTTCCAAAAGAGAAGAGGGATGTAGTTGAAATAGAATGCATAGATGCTATAGGGAATAGGATACAGTCTTGTATGGTCATAGCCCTGAGGTCCTTGACATCTGGAACACAGCTCCCACACCTGTACCCTCTCTTAGAACTGACCTCCCTCTAGGAGACTTTTGATAGAAGGAATTCTGCTGCATGTCTCTCCTGTGTTGTTCAGTTGGCCATGCTTCTCATCCTTATGAGTTTCTTTTCACACCCAGCTCTGCTGTGAGCCACCTGTCTCTCTGCTCCTGGTCCTCACCTGAAACTTCATGAAGGTGCTCTCCCCCCTCCCAGGATGCTGATCCTTCCACATAGTCAGAAGGAAAGAGATGAATGTAGATAAAGACATGGCTTCCTATTTTATATTTTCCTATTATTCCTTTCCCCCTTTGTGCTTTACATCATGAACATACACGTCAATGTGCAAATATATATATTTAAGATTTGGGTTATAAAATACATGTATTAAACTTCTATCAGAGCCTTCCTTGTGGAGCTCAAGGCTCCTTATGCTGCTCAAAATTATTACAATTTTGCAAAAATAATAACAGGAGGAAAAAGGAATGGTTTCTTGAACTATCCTGACACTTCCATAATAAACAGTTAACTTGGTATATCAGTTGCCTATTGCTGCCATAACAAATTACAAAAAATTAGTTGTCTGAGACAATGCAAATTAATTTTCTTAGTGTTATAGAAGACAGGAACCTAAAATTAGTCTTATTCAGATAAAATGAATGTATTTTGTGCCTGAGGGTATTTCCCAGAGAGAATCTATACCCTGTTTCTTCAAACTTCCAGAATCCCTTGTTTTGTGATCACATCACTCCAATCTCTGCTGCCACCATCACATTGCCTTTTTCCTTCTTTTATCTTGCGCCCCTCTTCTGAGGGTCTTTGTGATTACATGTAGGACCCACTCAGATAATCCAAGACAATCTCCCATCTAAAAATCATTAACTTCGAAGAGAGGATCCAATATGGCTGCACACGTAAACACCTAACAGCAGCCACACACAACAATTTCAATAAAATACAACTAAAATACAAAATGGATATTACCTAGAACTACAGGAAAGTCGACTGCCTGGAAATTCTACAACGAGAAGCAAGGAGAAAACCAGAAGGAAAAGCAGAGGAGCTGTAAAAGCCTAAGATACGGAGACGCGGCGCGCAGAGAGGACGGAGCCGGAGAGGACGGGGAGGCGGAGTGCCTGGCTGGCATTCCCTAGCGGGAAGGAGATAAAATCTCCGGACTGTGCTGAATTCCAGATCCAACAGCACTGAACCCCAGTCCTGGGCCAGACTCTGGGGACCCAGCCTCAAACAGAGGGAGCCTGGGCTGTAAGGCGGAAACCCAGGGGAGCGGCGAAAGGAGGTCCTGGAGGCATGCACATTTCGTGTGGAGAATGGAAGATTGACTGTCCCGCGGGATTGCCGTAGAGGGAAGGAAACAAAAGCTCCAGACTGCTCTAATCACCACCTCCAACTCCATTTCCAACTGAACTGAACCCCAGTTCCGGGCTCATGGGAGTAGACCCTAGACTGTTTGGTAGTGGGCGAAGGTCAAGGGCACCTTTCTTTCAAAGGTGCTTGCAGCGAGTACCAAAGGACCCTGAGAAATACTGAGACTCAGGAGCCTCATAGGGCATGGCTGATGAAAGCCAAGGCTGTAGGCTCCACCCTGATACTTCGCCCCATCCAAGCTGAACACAGAGACTTTTAAGGCTACCAACTCAGGGAAGCTGCGAAAATGCCTAGACAAAGAAACAGATCACAAATGAAAGAAATGGAGGACAAGAATCTAGAGCTCAAGTAGCTGAATGCACAGACTCAATAATATGACTGGGTCAATTATCAAGTCAATCCCTAAAACTTGCCTGTACATCTGACAAATCTAGTAAGCTTCTAAAGGTACTAATACAAAAATGTGACCAGCAGGAAAAATAAAAGAATGGCAGGCCCAGAGCAGCCAGGCCTGGAGCATCCAGGCCTGGAGCAGCAGCAACCAGGCTTGGAGTAGCCAGGCCAAGAGTAGCCAGGCCCGAAGCAGTAGCCAGGCCCGGAGCAGCCAGGCCTGGAGCAGCAGCAGCCAGGCCTAGAGCAGCCAGGCACAGAGCAGCCAGGCCTGAAGCAGTAGCCAGGCCCGGAGCAGCCAGGCCCGAAGCAGCAGCCAGGCCCGAAGTATTCAGGCCCATAGCAGCAGCAGCCAGGCCTGGAACAGCCAGGCCTGAAGCATCCAGGCCCAGAGCAGCAGCAGCCAGGCCCAGAGCAGCCACGCCCAGAGCATCCAGGCCTGGAGGAGCAGCCAGGCCCAGAGCAGCCAGGCCCAGAGTGTTGTGGGGTCGAACCCTAGGTTCAAAATGAAAGGAAAGAAGGAGCAATGCAGCCAATTTGGGTACCAGAGTGTTATGTCCGTCATCACAATAGACTCAGAGAAGCTTCTGTGTGCCTTCACCCAAAAGGACTGAGAGTTGCCCAGATGACAGCAAAATGGGAGAAGAAAACTGAAAGCTACACAAGGGACTGAGGGGCCAACATGGAGTCATCGGAAGAAATTAAAGACTGAAGTGGAAGCTACTTCTTTAATCATGCTCCTCCTCATGCTAGCATCTGTTACCTTCCAGTCTTCTGCAAAGTCTTGTGCATCAAGTCCAAGAACTCTGAGTAAATCCACACCAACAACAAAAGAGACTCATTTAGTAGCTAAAAATGTTAATATGTCCATAATTCTGATTTCTCATATTGTTGTTTTGCATTGGCATTGTTGTTATTATTTAATAGCCAGAGTTTTGCTCTTGACATTCAAATTTTGAAAACAACATGTACCGGTTTGGCTCAGTGGATAGAGCGTCGGCCTGCGGACTGAAAGGTCCGGGGTTCGATTCCAGGCAAGGGCATGTACCTTGGTTGCGGGCACATCCCCAGTGGGAGGTGTGCAAGAGGCAGCTGATCAATGATTCTCTCTCATCGATGTTTCTAACTCTCTATCCCTCTCTCTTCCTCTCTGTGAAAAATCAATAAAATATATTAAAAAAAAATAAAAGCTAAAGGAGTTCATCACCGTCAAACCAGAATTATATGAATTGCTGAAGGGGGTTCTTTAGGAAGAGGAAGAAAATAAAGATAAAAATTATGAACAACAAATACGTAACTATCAACAAGTGAATCTAAGAACCAAGAGAATTAAAAAAATCTGATGAACAATATTAACTGTTGAATATAATAGAATAAGAGGTATGGAAGGGGAGTGACCTGATGATTATCAGGAAAAAAGGGAGTGGGGGTGCGGGAAGAGCCTGGACATAAACCTTGCACCTATGGATGAAGACAATGGGAGGTGAGGAAAGGGCAGAGGGTGGGTGGGAACCTGCTTTGGAGGGGGGGAAAAATGAGGAACATTTGTAATAATGTAAACAATAAAGATTTATTAAAATTAAAAAATAAAATAAAATAAAATTCAACCATAATGTTACAAATTTAAAGGAATCCCTTTGTGTTAGTAAAAACACAATACAGTGTATAGATTATGTGTTGTAGAATTGTGCATCTGAAGCTTATATAATTTTGTTAACCACTGTTACCCCAATAAATTCAATAAAAAGGAAAGAAAAAAAATAAAAATCATTAACTTCATCACTTCTCCAATAAGGTAACATTTATAAGTTCTGGATTAGGACATGGTTATCCTGGGTTTAGGGAGGGTGTAATTTTTCAGCCTACCACAGGTGGATAAGTTAACCTCTCTGTAACTCCCTTTAGTGACCTTTAAAAAGGAGTATTGACTTCATAGGGTCAGTGCGTATACCAGGAAGTGGGGTTCTGCTGTAAAAGAAATGCTTAATAAGGACACATATGTAACACCTTATTCAATAAAGAAATTTAAAAGTGCTTAAAATATGATTGTGGTTGGGGAATTAGGAAAGGCACAGATACTGGGAGCATTCTGGGGCACTTGATAGGAAAAGCCTAGATATCCTTGCTGAGTCTGTTGCTGGGAATTTGATATTAAAGGTGAGATCTTATTTCAAATTGAGGACCATGGTGTTGTACAAGGGAGGAAAGGTGATACTTGTTACAAACTGGGCGAGAAGTCGCTGAGTTATGTTCTCCTACTGTGTGCAAAGAAGAGCTTGAAAGCAATATGCTTGAGTTTTCAAAGACAGTTTGGAGGGTACAGCCTGGGTTCTGCTTATAATATGCAAAAGTAAAGAAATGAGGACAATGAATCCATAAGCCTAGGACCTCCAAGGGATTCCAACAGCCACAAGAAGGTGGGAAACAGCACAGATCCTCTCCAGCACCTTGAGAGAGACCATGGTTCTGCCAACCTTTTGATGCTGGATGCCTAGAACTATGGGACCATAAGTTTCTGTGGCTTTAAGCTACATAGATAGGGTTTCTGTGCTACATCAGCCCTAGGAATCTCACACAACACTTTTCTCCTTCCCTCTTCAGGTTTCATAAGCTCATCATCCCAGAGGTTTCCCCTTCTGCATGAGCTTGTGTTTACTACAGTAGTCCTTCCCACACACACCCGCACATCTGGCCCAGCTGGGCCACAGAGGCTGCTAATGAGGGAAGTGCTGGCTTTCTCAGAAAGGCCTTTAAACTCTGCCTGACCCAGTCTCTCAGCAATGCCTCACTATCCATGGCTCCCAGGCCCTATAACCACCTCATTCTCCTTACTTTTACAGCTCCTTACTGAAGAATTTAGTAAATATATGCAGCACAAAAACAAACCCCAAATCCTTTCTTTTTGAGAGAGAAAGTGCTAATGAAGGGCTCCTGGACTCTCAAGGAAGTGGGCAGACTACCAGGCTGGTGTGAGCACAGCATTTCCTGAGACCACCTCTGCCTGAGAGCATGCTCCAGGCCCACTAGCAAGACCCGACCTCACACTCCAGCAGAACAACAAAGTCACACAAAAGAATAAGTAGTTTCACAAAAAGTCAGAGACAAAGACAACAATATGGTGGTTACTAGCAGGAAGGAGTATGGAGATTTGTAAAGGGTAAATGGAGTAAAATATATGAAGATGAAGGAGGCCAGAATTTTGGTGGTGGGTACATCATGTAATATACAAATAATGCACCATAGAATTTCACACAAGAAATACACATATTATTAATAACCAATGTCACCCCAATAAATTTTAATTTGAAAAATTATAAATAGTTTCATCTAAGAAACATAGTAGGACCTCAGTCTTTGGAAAGTAAAACAAAATAACATCGATGCATTTAAATACACAGGAGCCACCTTGCTTGGCTGGCAGCACACAATGCTAATGTATCTGACACTGTGTCCCCTTCCGTTAACATCAGTGACACTGGTTTTGATCCATGAGCTACAGAGCAGATTATCACATTAGCACATCAGCAGTATTGTCTGGCATTAACACATGAAATGCAGTCAGGAAAGCTGTATTGTTCTGGTTCTGCCACTAGCAGCATCTATGGTTTTGGACAAAATGATAACCTCTCTGAGGTCTGAAATCTCTACAGAGAAGATAGATTAAGTGTCACATCATCTAAGTCTGATGTCTCCAAGGAATTACATTATACACCAATTTCTGGGCCTTGCCCCATGAGAACAAGTCCTCAGACTCTCCTACTGGTTGAATCCTGAGCCCTTCTTACCCACACTTCCTCTCAGTGTGGCTGCTTACCCACACTTCCTCTCAGATGTTGTTTGTGCCAATGAACAGGGGTCCTCATGGAAGAGCACATAGAGGGACCAGTCCTAGGACTATTGGCTTGAGGGTCTGTGTGAAGGAGCGATATCACTGCAGGCCTTGGATCCCATGCTTTGAGTGCCTGGGGTCATCAGAGTCATGTGTAATTACAGAAAGTGACAGATCCCAGCCCTATTACCATGTGGCACCAACAGCCAAGAAGGTAAGAAGCACGTAAGCAAGTGTGCTTCTCCCATAGTTCTCTGCCACTCTCAGCACACTCTCCATTCCCATTCTTCCTCATCTGCCAGGACTTTTTAGTCACTTTACTTCATAACCCTTTCTTTGCTTGGACAAACCTGAATTCTTATCTCTTCCTAGGGGCAGAAGAATAGAACAGAAAGAATTCAGAGGCTTCTGGATCCATCTGTTAACATTCAGTCATTTGCCTCCTTTCTGAGATTTTCATTTTGGTTTGCACAATTTTTCTGCTGTTATCCGCATTTATTCCTTTTGGGTTTAATTTGACTTTTATTTTTTTATTTATTGCTTCACTTTGGTTTTCCCATAAATATATGTCTTTAGCTGCTTTATTAGTACTGATAAAAATTGTAAGTACCTCTTTACCAAGGGAAAAAGTTGCTTACCCACAATAATGTTTATCCAAGTGTATCACAGCACAATTTTTTTTAATTGTTTCTCCTAATCCACTCTATTTCCAAGAAATAAGCTACAGGATGATATATTGTAAACTCATTTGTGCACAGGACAGCACGCATCCTGCCTCCACTACAGCACTTTCTGGCTCTCACTTCCTCCTTGTCTAACTCATCACTTGAAGTTTTGGTCACAGTACAGGCTAGAAAGGCTAGGTTACAGGGCAATTGTCCCCTTATCTGTACCTGCTGAAGTGTTCAGAGGGGTGAGAGAAGAAGGCTGGGCCAAGAAAAAACTTCACCATAAAGATCACTTTGGACCCCTCCTAGGCTGGTGCTGGCCTGAGGATGAAATGGAGGAGTTGTGCTGTGAGTCTCCAAACCCTCACCTGTTCCTCTTCCAGAGCAGGCACAACACTTAGCACTTTGATTCTGTCCTGAGCCAAACAAAATAAATTCTACTCTGAATTGAACCAGTACTCATGAATGTTTCCATCTTTCAAATTCTAACAACTATATTCTCCAAGCTTAACTGTTGAATAAACAGCTGATACAGCCTCATTGTTTTTGGAATATTTCTTAAAAAAATATCACTTGAAAGTATCACTTAAAATTAGAAGTAGGGAACTTATTTATGAGCTGTGAAAGACCACAAATAATTATTTAGAAATATAAGGAGACACCAGCATTTCTCCTATCCTCTGCAAGTATAGCACATCTGCATTGATTAGAAAGCCAAGGACCCCAGATAAACAATGCAATCTGGAAGTCAAGGGAGCTGTCACCTAAGCCCCATTTAGCAATAGTTCATTCTACTCCACTAAAGAATAACAAAAATGGAGCACTAAATTATACAAAATCCATGCATTCAACAGGAAGGAAGATGAGGGGAGCTAGCAGAGTAACCAACATTGAATCTAAAACTACTGCCTGGGTTTCCATTTTCAGACAGGATTGTGAGGGGCCCTGCAGGTGGAACAACCACATTTGGTGAATTTCAACTAAAGTCTCTGAAACTGCCCTAAGGTAATATAGCAAATGAAGAAATGCTCATTTTGTACAATGTACCAAATTTTAGTAATAAGAGTGAGAATCTTAACTAACTTCTTTGCAGGCCTGGTCCCTCCCAAATGCCCTCTCCTGCAAGCCTGGTCCACCCCCTCCAACATCTTTCCCCTACAGGCCTGGTGGGAGATATCTACAGAGATGGCTAGAGTAAGCCCTGAATGATAGTTTTCATCCTTTCCCTGTTCTCCCATTTTAATTGTGAAAATGCCTTCATTTCCTTTGAGAACCAGACTTTGCAGGTGATTCCTGGCAACAGGACCACCTAGGTGCCACTATTCCAGGGAAAGAGGCTCCCAAGAGGCCATTTTTAGGAAAATATTATAGTAAAGACAAAAGGAGTTAAGATTTGTCATCAAGGTTAGAAGTGAAAATAGGCCCCAGAAACCTAATATTCTCTTCTCCTCTGAGGTTATAGCCCCTAAGGGGACAAGTGCTAGTGTCACAGAGAGCTTCTGAGAACATCACTACAGTCCAAAGCTGTGTTTCCCCGTGGAAACTGCCCATCCCACTGCCTCAGTGATGAATGTTCCTGTCTCTTTAAGTTGGGCCCTTGGGCCCCCTCTCCCTGAGTTTCCTGCCTCTGAGTTCTGAGAGTCAGGACACTTCCCCATGAGCTGTGAGGAAGAGCCTGCTGCACTCATGACCAGAGGACAGAAGTAAGTCAGGGCCTTCTGGGCCAGCCTGGGAGCCTGTCACTGGTTCTGCAGGAGAGCTAAATGCCAACAGGAGAAGAGAGCAGGCCAGAGAGCAGGATCTTTGAGGACCTGGAAGAATGCATTGCCTGCAAGAAGCTTACTGAGTGAGCACCTCTATTCTACTAGATACCAGGAAGGGGCATGTTATCTAGAAAGAGTAACTCTCCACTCTCAGGTGTGTAAGGATGTCTGACTTTCACACACAGAATCTTCAGAGCAGTGGCAAGCATCTCCTCCAGCCTAGAGGCACAGGCTCTTGCTTGGGCTAAGCCTTCTCCTAACCTACTCCCTAACAAGGAAGGAAGGGGTCTGCTCACTCTCCTGTGAGAATGAAAACATGCTTTAGAAGGCAGCAAAGACTCCCATATGCATATCAATCAAGGAAAAGAGATTTCTGAGGACATATTACTGAATCTAAACTCAGAACACATTAAGTTAAAAAATCCTTTGTGTATCTGGACTGAACCGCCTAAAGAGGGAATTTGGGAGGTCAAGGGTTACATTTGGCCAAGTTCTGTGTGATATGTTTGTCAAGTTGGCCAATGAAAAAATTAACTGGGATATAAAGGTTCAGAACTCTGAGGAAGGTCTAATCCACAGAGTATGTATAAATAGAATTCAAAGTAATAATTACTGAGTAGTAGGGGAAGAAGGTCCAGAACCGGAGCTGATGAAGCACTTGAAATATGTTTGTTTAAAGAAAAAGTAACAAGTGAAAATGAAACTGACAATAGCAGTTGAGGAGAAGTGTTGGGAACCAGGGAAGGTGAAATCAAGTAGCAAGCTATGGAAAAGAAAAAACTACTTGTTGTATTTGGTTTGGGTTTGCAGTTACTCCCCATTTCCCTAAAATGAATTATGTTTCTTATCTACAGGAATTCTAACTATTATACGATGGCGACTCAATTGCACAGTATGCCTTCCAACTTCTGTGAACCCAGGACCAGCCATGGTGAGAGGGTGTTCGGGCTCCCCAGGCATGTGGAATGGAGGGAACCTAGCAGTGGGTTCTCCTGTGCTCTCAGCCAGACCCATCTGACCAAGAACAACATATTTCCAACCCCATTTCATATTTTCTTTTTATTTACTCTTCTCTTTCTTTTCTCTAGCCCCTCTGCACTGTCACCTCATGATACAGCATAATCTCTAGATCAAAAGAGGTTAAAGTGTCTTGATTGATCCCAGGCTGATAAGGTTAATGTGAACACACCAGTAGGGCCCATTGTAGCATCTCTGGTTGTTTCTCTTCACCTCTCTTCAGCCTGAGAGAGGACTGGAAAGAAAAATATGAGAGGAACTGATTCTTCATTCAGTTCTCTAAATTCCCTGCTCTTAATGGCCTCAGTGTAACTCACAAATTAACCAGACTGGCTCACTTAGTTTCTCATTTAACCCTGCTTTATCTATAGAAATTGACTTTATCAGTTGAACTATGTCAGTTTTTCAAACCACACCACAATTTAGCAGCCTAAAACATCACCCATTCCTATGGCTTTCAACTTTATAGTTTTATATTTCACTGGCCAGTTCTTGGTTCTGGGCCAACTGGGTTTATTTCAGACAGATTTGTTCATGTACCAGTGGTAAGCTGGTGGTTCAGTACACAACTGGATAGCCTCGTTTTCTTTTTTTCATTCAATTTATTGGAGTAGCATTAGTTAATATTATATGTTTCAAGTATGTAGTGCTAGGATATGTCATAGGTATATCGCATTGTGCACTCTCCATCCAAATCCTCCTGTCCTTCCTGCACCACTTATTTGACACCCGTTATCATCTACACAAACTTCCCCCACCCCTCTTTCCCTCTGGTAACAACAATACTATTGCTATGCCTATGCCATTTTTTTATTTTTATTAATTTTCTTGTGCCTTGTTATGTTATGTCTCATATATGAATGAAATCATGTGAATCTTGTCTTTTTCTCAGCTGGCTTATTTAACTTACCACACTATTCTCAAGATCTTGAAACTGGATAATTTTGCATTGGATATCCCCATGGTCATTTCTGGTAGTTAGCAGGCTCTTGGGCAGGCCAGGGTGATGAATAACTGGACTGTGTGTCTCACATCATCAAGCAGGCTAGTCTAGGCTCACTTACAAAGCAGTTACAGGGTTTTGAAGACCAAAAGAGACAGCAAGCCACAGCACATCAGTACTTTTGGAGTCTACATGCATCATGCTTCCCCTGCCTTATTGTCCAGAGCAAGTCACCCTGCCCCCATCCATCCCCCATGCAAGGGGTGGTGAAACAGATTCAGCAACTTGTGTTAGGGGCTTCAGATCAAAATCTCAAAAAGGCATGTGTACAGAGATGGGAATAATTCATGGTCATATCTACAATGCATCTCACTAATTGTCATAGGGATAGTTTTGATAATTCCTGACTTAGCAACAGCTTCATCATAAAGTGTGTGGGAGATGGGGAATAACTACTGATTTTGTGGAAGCCAGAGTGGGAGGTTCTGCAAACTCTCTCCTCTGTTTAATTGATATTTAAAAAAATCATTCCAATTTATAGACTAGACAGAAGATGGCACAATGGAAATATAGAGATCAGTTAGGGAACTGCTGAGTCATGCATGGTGATGGTAGCTTGGGCTAGTATGATACTCTTTAAAATGGAGAGAAGCAGCCAAAGATAATCTACCCAGCAAAGCTATCACTCAGAATTGAAGGCCAGATAAAGAGCTTCACTAATAAAAAAATTTAAAAATAGCTAAAGGAGTTCATCAACACCAAACCAGAATTATATGAATTGCTGAAGGGGGTTCTTTCAGAAGAGAAAGTAAATAAAGATAAAAATTATGAACAACAAATACGTAACTATCAACAAGTGAATAAAAACCAAGGAAATTAAAAAAAAAACTGATGAACAATATTAACTGTTGAATATAATAGAATCAGAGGTATGGAAGGGGAGTGAACTGACGATTCTTGGGGAAAAGGGGAGAGAGGGATGTGGGAAGAGACTGAACATAAACTGTGCACCTATGGATGAGGACAATAGGGGGTGGGGAAAGAGCAGAAGGTGGGGTGGGAACCTGGTGGAGGAGACCAATGGAGGGGGGGGAAGGAACATTTGTAATAAAATGAACAATAAAATTTTATTAAAAAAAAAAGAAATATAATTGTGAACTAAAAAATAAAAAAAAAATGGAGAGAAGCAGTTATATTTGTGGATGGAGTCTTGCGATCTTTCAATTGCTTGGATGTGGAAAGTAAGGGGAAGAGAGGAATCAACAGATATTCCTAGATTTTTGGTCTGAGGTACTTGGTGATTGGTGATGATATCTCTGAAAAATAATCATGTCTGCAATATTGGCAGGGATGGATGTAATACAGGATTCCTTCTACAGGAATTGGTCTTTCCCAAGGGCTGTACTGACAGGGATTTCCTTCAGAGGGAAAAAGGATCTCAGATGTGGTTGTCAGTTATTTTCCATGGTCCCAGGCTGTGCTCAACAAATCCTGAGGACTTCAACTTTACAGACACATTAAAGAGATGAGCAGAGAATATTTGAATAGAAGTAGGGAAAGAGCTATGTATAATAGATGATTTGGTATTTAAGTTAAGACATAGTTATTTTGAAAACAACTTTCACTAATAAGCTATGTATACTGTTCTGTTACCAATTTTAAATGTCCTAAGAAGTATATATGCCTAACCAAGTGACATTAAAAATATAATTCTAGCTGAAACCGGTTTGGCTCAGTGGATAGAGCATTGGTCTGCGGACTGAAAGGTCCCAAGTTCGATTCCGGTCAAGGGCATGTACATTGGTTGGAGGCACATCCCCAGTGGGGGGTGTGCAGGAGGCAGCTAGTTGATGATTCTCTTTCATCAACGTTTCTAACTCTCTATCCCTCTCCCTTCCTCTCTGTAAAAAATCAGTAAAAAATAAAAGAAAAATATATAATTCTACTAATGCTACTCTGTATGAGTTACTATTATTATTTTATTATTTACGAATCAAGGGTTTTATAGTAACTTTAGAGCACATGTGTCAAACACAAGGCCCGCGGGCCAAATCCAGCCCGCACCGCGCTGTCATCACTGCACTCCGCTGTCAGTTTATGACATTGTCAGTTTATGACTGTTCAGTAAACCATTCGGCCCGCGATTTAGGCTGGATTTTAGATTTTGGCCCCTTCTCTGATTGAGTTCGACACCCCTACTTTAGAGCATTGTCAAAACTTTCTGGTTATATGTATTCAACACATTAATTAAAAATAAAAAACTTCACTAGGTTTCTACACTAAGGTGGTAACTTTGAAAGTAAGGTTTTTGTTCTTCTGTGGTTCAGAATCCCTGAGGAGATGGCTGCATATGTGAAATATGAAGGAACAAAATGCCTTTCTGCTCATGGGTCCTTTTTTCTCTTTCAAGAGTGGGATGGCTTGAATCACCCACCTATCTGGCTTCTTAATGGGAAGACACAAAGTTCCATTTTAGATATAAATTGGGGAGAGGACCTTCCACTGTAATGTTCCAAAATCAGATTTTATTTTACTTCCTAATTAGATTATGAGGGACAGCTACCAGCAGCAGATCAGAGTTCTCACTTGAACCATTGTGTCCCTTTATCCATGGGCACTTAGCTTCCCAATGTCATAGTGAGCAGCCTAAGGGACTCCTGAGAAGTGCCCAGCATTCCTCTAGTCCTATAAAAGAGGTGAGGCCCACAGTTCTACAGACCTTCTGTGAGTACTCAAAGGACTAGACTCTAGCAGTCAATAGAGAAGAGCACAAATTGGCAGAGGCCCTCCAGGGAAAAATGTTGGAACTAAGTCTTAACACTATGCCTTTTGTTTCTGGATTTTTCAGGACTTTGAAACCAAGACTCCAGAGATTCACAACTGTGACTTATCTTAGTGGGTAAGACTGGAGCAGGAAAAAGTGCCACTGGGAACAGCATCCTTGGAATGAAAGCATTTCATTCAGGCATTGCAGCAAAATCCATCACCAAGGTCTGTCAGAAATGCAGCAGCACATGGAATGGGAGAGAAATTGTCATTGTGGACACACCTGGCATTTTTGACACAGAGGTACAAGAGGCTGACACACAAAAGGAGATTGCTAATTGCATCCTCCTGACCGCTCCCGGGCCTCACGCTGTGCTCCTGGTGGTCCAGCTGGGCTCATACACAAAGGAAGAACAAAAGGCTGTGGAGAAGATGCTATCAATGTTTGGATCCAAAGCTAGGAGATACATGATTCTCTTATTCACCCGGAAAGATGAATTGGAAGGCATGGACATCCATGATTACTTAAAGGAAGCACCAAAAGGCCTTCAAGATCTGATGGAGCAGTTCAAGAATCGTCACTGTGTGTTTAACAATAAGGCGACAGGGGCTGAACAGGAGGCTCAGAGGACACAGCTGCTGGGATTGGTCCAGTGCATAGTGAGGGAGAACCAGGGAGGTTTCTTCACTAATAAGATATACGAAAGGGCTGAGGTGGAGATTCAGAAACAGATTCAAACTATACAAGAACAATGCAGAGCTGATCTGGAGAGAGAGAAAAGGCAGTTAAGAGAGGAGTTTGAAGAGAAAATCAGGAAGCTAGAGGATAAATGGGAGCAGGAAAAGACAAAGGCAGAAATGGAGCGGGACTTGGAAAAAAGGGAGACTTCCTCTATTTTAAGGCAACAAAATGCCAGAGAAGAAGTTAAGAATCAGAAAGGGATACTTGACTTAATCTTGGGAAGATTGAGAGGAATTTGGAGAGACATCTCATCTCTGTTCAAGGAAGATTAGGCTAATGAAAATATGTCTATTGCTCCCAAGTATTTTGGAGTGCCCCTCCGCCATATAACTCATTCCCTCAAGTCAGAGCTCTGTTTCTGTATTCCAGGTTCTGAGAACTAGTGAGTGTAGTACTAGTAAGTTCATTGTTGGCAATTGGTAGACTTTTGCTTGATTTAAGAGAGGAAAGACACATTCTCAATTTCTAAAACTCCAAAGCAGAAAACATAAATGCTCCCTGTCTTCTAAACACTTCCCCAGACACTCAGAGAAAAGGAGTGCAGGAAACCAATAGATGATGACCCCAAGCTTTTGCTATATATTTGTAGTAACAATTTCTCATCTAGATTATTTCTAGATTAACATAAAATCTCTGCCTGGATTTACTCCATATTTTCCCTTTAGGATGACAATGGTTATTTTACCCATGTGGTTAGGGAAGTCAATTACTGGCATCACATAATATATAGCTAGAGATGCTGATAGAATTCTTTCTATATGAACACACATTTGTTGAATTATGTTCTTATGAAAATATTCTTTATTATATGTCCACTGAAGAACAAAGAGTTCTCTGGAAAATGGATCTCTCAGAATGCAACTAATTAAAATGCCAAAAAGAGAAAGGTTAGAGATTCAACAGCTGAGAGAAGAATGATTAGACTATTAAGATGTTTCTGTAAAAACTCTTTAACCAACTTCAATGTAAGCACTTTGGTGAATAACTGATCACTACTCTTCTCTGAAACTAACTGTTGTCACCAAACCTCCATTACCCCAACCTTGGTTCCTTACTTCTAGGTGGATCATTGGCATACTGCTATCTCTACCCACATGAATTACTTTGCTTATTGTTACTACAATAAAACTTTTCAATTCTCTCATATTTGTGCAAAACTGGACTCTGTTTTACATTAGGAAACACCACTAAGAGCACATGGATGAATTTCACATTTTAGTAAAAGTTCATCCTTATTTCTGAACTTAGCTATGTGTTCCTCTAAGATATCTCTACTTTCCCCTCTAAGTTTCAACCATGTTCATAACCCCTATGCGCAGCAAATATCACATTGTTCTGGCATTCATTCATTACATGCAACTTGGTGAAATTATGTGTAACCAACATTTGTGAGACATTTGTGGTTCTCTGGGAGGGGAACTCCTAAAGGATATGGATAACAATCATTGAAGTCTATCCTTTTTCTACTGGGCATTCCTACCCTAATAAGTTATAAGATTTCCCAAAATACATGTCCATGTCCTACCAGGTTGTGGTTGGGGTTCACATGCCACTCACCTGCCTCCACCATCTTGAAATTGATATCTCCATGCTCTAACCATTTTGCCTGCAACAGGACATATACCTCTCCCTTACTTCCTCCAAACAAAATGAGTTTAGCCTACATTTTAATAAAAGTTAGCCTGAAGAATAAGAGAAGAGGAAAGAAGCTAATGAATCTTTCAGAAATAGGTGCTCATATATACAGCTTTGGACACTTTTGGTAATCAGTACTTCCCTAGGAAATTATCCACTTCCTCCAGATTTGCAAATTTATTTGAAAAATGTTTTTTTTTTAATTTCTTCTATTTCAATGGTTATTTCCTCTTCCATTTTGAATCTTTTATTTTTGCCTTTTCTCTTTTTGCTTAAATAAACTAGTTGGTAGTTTGCTTAATTTTTTTTTTTGAAAATAAGCTGCAGAATAGTTGTGTGTTTTTTCCCCCCCCAAAAAACTGCAGAATATGCTGTACATTGTCTTTTGTTTCATCATTGGAGTTTTAGAGAAAATTTTGAAGTTGGAATTTTATATCCTATTGTATCTCAAGCTTCTAGAAGCACATCTTTAACCAAAGAGGTACATATACTTCTCAAGAAAAATTAAATAGTTTTAATATGAAAACAGACTTTAACTTGCTCTGTGATTACTTTCTGTGTAAATGCACTCAATTATTCTTACCCTTGCATTCAGATTAATGCTGAAGATGAGAAAAAGTAAAAGGTTCCGCTCTTGAGAAGCTGTGAAGATGTGAGGAGCCCATGCAGAAAACCCTCAGAGCAGTGTTGCCCATTTGTCTCCTGGGGCAGAAGGCAGATAGAAGGTCTTGATAAATACCATGCATTGTGATTAATACAATAGAAGAGTGAGGCATGTTCCCTTCCCTGAGGAGTGTTGGGAGTTTATACACTTCTTCCATTCATTAACAGTCAGTGATTTTTTGAACTTGATGCAAGATTTTATATGAGGCACTGAGAATCTAGAGAAAGTAAAGCAACATCCGTTTTGAGACTGGCTTCCTTCACTTAGCAAAATGATTTTGAGAATCATTCAAGTTGCTTATGTCAATAGCTTTTCTCTTTTACCGAGTAGTAGTCTACCTTATGAACATATCAGTTTCCTTATAACTTCTACTTTATTTGTTTTTATGCCCTCAGTTTATTGCTTTAAACTAATTGTATTGGCTAAAACCTCTATTATGATGTTTAATAGTAATAAATGGGCATACTTGCTTTGTCCCTGGTTATACCTTCAGTGTTTTCAGTTAAGTAAGTGAGATATTGGACAACAGGAGTATCCTATATAATAAAAGAGTAATATGCAAATAGACTGCACCTCTGCTACACCCACCAACCACATCCATCAGCCAATCAGGAGTGAATATGCAAATAAACCCAACCAAGATGGCTGCAGGCCACAGAGAGAAGAAGGGAGGCTTGAGTTTCCCCTGCAATGGAGGAAGGCAAGCTTTCCTCCTGCCCTTTCTGGCCTTGTCCACTGGAGAGGAGCCTGGCAACTGAAGCCAGATGGGGTCCCCTGAGAGCAACCAGAATGAGCTGGGGGTCCCTGGCCAAGGCCAAGCCTGGCCAGAGGCTTTTGGCCTTAGCAGGGGCAGAGCTGGAGATTGGAGGAGATAGGTGTGAACACAGAGGAAACACCTTTTCTGACTGCTCTGTATGCCAAACTCTGTAGCAAACTCTCTGTATGCCACTGGTAATATTCTTAGTAACTTGGGTATAAGAATCCAAACAGGTGATCTAGGGCTTTTCCCCACACTCCTGGGGGAAAAAACGAAGGTCTGCTACTGGAGGGATAAGAAATGTCATAACCAGCCCTAGGCTGTTTGGCTCAGTGAATAATGCCTAGGTTTGCCAAACACAGGGTCCAGGTTAGATTCTGATCAAGGGCATGTACCTAAGTTTCAGGCTCCTCTCTGGCTAAGGCCCAGGTCAGGGCTCATGCAGGAGGCAACCATCAAAGCATTCTCTCACTTTGATGTTTCTGTCTGTCTTTCCCTTTCTCTTCCATATTCTCTGAAAGTCAATGGAAACATATATGCAGGTAAGGAGAAAGAAAGACAAAGGAAGGAAGGAAGGAAGGAAGGAAGGAAGGAAGGAAGGAAGGAAGGAAGGAAGGAAGGAAGGAAGGAAGGGAGGAGAAAGAAGAGAGAGAGAGGGAGAGAGAGAGAAAGAGAGAGAGAGAGAGAGAGAGAGAGAGAGAGAGAGAGAGAGAGAGAGAGAGAGAGAGAGAGAGAGAGAGAGAGAGAGAGAGAGAGAGAGAGAGAAAGAGAGAGAGAGAGAGAGAGAGGAAAAGAAAGAAAGAAAGAAAGAAAGAAAGAAAGAAAGAAAGAAAGAAAGAAAGAAAGAAAGAAAGGTCATATCCTATGAAAGACACATCTTGAAAATGCCTAAAGAAAGTTGTCATTTTTCCATGGTGAAGGGACTGGAGTCCGTGTTGATGAAAACACCTTGGTGGCTGTGGTGACTGCCAGTGGCTCCAGCAGTGGGGTGATGGGGCTGGTGCCTTTCCCTGATCAGCCAGGTTGCCTCCCACAAAGGGAGGCCAGACTGCGACTTAAGCTATCAGTAGGACATCCTCTGAGGGTTCCCAGTATGTAAGAGGGGGCAGGCTGGGCTGAGGAGATTCCCCTCCCCCAGTGCATGAATTTAATACACGGGGCTCCTGGTATGGTATATATTTGTGTGTATATGTTGTGTAATCATACTAAGCAAGTATTTCACAATCCAATCACTATTTTCTTGAGAGTTTTTATTATGAACAACAATTAATTTTGTCACAGGCTTTAAAAAATCATCTATATGAATAATCTTATTATTTCTCCTTAACTCTATTAATAAGTGAATGATATTCATTGATTTCCAAATATTGAAGCAGTTTTCCTTTTTTGTTTTGAGTTTTACTTGATTATGATGTATGACATTCTTCATGCAGTTTTGAGGTCTATTTGCTAATATTTTATTTAGTACTTTTTTATTGATATTCACGAGAAATATTGGTCTATATATTATTTTTTCCTACTGTCACTGTCCAGGTTAGATTATTAACATTATATTTGCTTTGAAAAGTTCATATGAAAATTTATCTTCATTGTCGATGCTGTGAAACACTTTAAAGACCATTAACCTATCTGGTCATTGAAGGCTCCAAAGCATTTCCATGCAAAACAGCCCCTGGAGTTTACTTTACAGTATGGTTCATTAGGAGCTTTCTCTATTTGCTCCATAATAATTGTTTTATTTAAACATTATCTCTCTAATGGACACTTTTGGTAATCTGTACTTCCCAAGAAAATTATCCAATTCCTCCAGATTTCCAAATTTATTAGAAAAGATTTTTAAAATTTTCTTCTATTTCAATGGTTATTTCCTCTTCTCATTTTGAATCTTTTATTTTTGACTTTTCGTTTTTTGCTTAAATAAGCTAATTAGTAATTGCTTATTTTTTTCAATAAGTTATGACTTTGATTTAGAATTAGGACTAAAGTTTTTTAATGTCTACTGCATTATTTTTTATTTTCCATGCTTTTGATTTCTTTGGTACACTGTGTTAGTACTTTTCTAATTTTTTTTTTAATTTGGAGTTTAATTTCTTTTTATTCTCTTATTTTATTATAAAGTGTTTGATGTAAAGCATTTTCCTATGATAACTTATTTAAATCAATCCTATAGCTTCCGATATTAAGTTTTTTTCATTATTGTGATCTTTAAGAAAGTTTGAAGTCTTAATTTCTATTTTTCTTGTCAAGAAGAGTTATCTAATAGAAGATTTTATAATTTCCAGATGGGAGAACTGTTTTCAAATGTAGTTTTTGCCATTCTTACATTGTGATCAATTTGTAGTATGAAACTCACTGGTGTTTGCTAATATTTACTTTTATTTAAATTATTTATTCACACACACACACACACACACACACACACTTCACACACATTTGTTATCTCACACATTGATGCATGCTTTGGTTGCTTTTTGTTTGTGCTTAGATTGGGAATCAAACCAGCAACCTTGGTATATTGGGACAATGCTTTAACCAACTGGGCTAACTGGCAAAGGCCTAATATTTATTGTGATGATCAATTTTTGTGGATGTTGCATGTGTATCTTCAAAAAAGTATGAATTCTGTTTATTATTGGAAAGAGATTGTATTTTGTATATATCCATGAGAGATACTGTCTTCATTTTGTTGCTTAATAGTTCTGTATATTTACACATCTCTTGTCTATACAATTTGTCTTGTCTTAAGAATAGTGTATTATGGTCACCTATTATTAGGGTACTTTCATTAGTATCTACTTGCATTTCCTATATTTTATGCTATTTGAGCACATTTGCTGTGTTATATGGCTCATATACTAGAGGCCCAGTGCACAGAAATTGTGCATGGGTATGTGTCCCTAATCTCAGCCTGCATCATCTCAAATATGGGAACACTCAAAGGACATCCCTCTCACAACCCAGGACTTCTGGCTCCCAACCAATTGCCTGCCTGCCTGATTGCCTCTAACTGCTTCTGCTTGCCAGCCTAATCACCCCCTAACCACTCCCCTGCCAGCCTGATTGACACCACACTGCTACCCTGCTGGCCCAATTGCTTTTAACTGCCCTCCCCCATAGGCCTGGTAGCCACCAACTACTCTCTGCTGTTCCAGTTGTCCATAACTTCCCTCCTTTGCCAGACTGGATGTCCCTAACTGCCCTCCCTTGCCAGCCCAATTGCCCCTAACTGCCCTACCCTTCTAACTTGGTCACCCCTAACTCCCTTCCCCTACCAGACTGGTCGCCCATAACTGTCCTCCCCTGCAGGCCTGGTCCCCTTCAGCTGTCTTTCCCTGGAGGCTTGGTCACCCCCAACTGTCCTCCCCTTCAGGCCTGGTTCCTATATATGTCTGCCCCTGTTGGCCTGATCACCTACAAGTGCCTTCCCCTTCTTATCTAGTCACAACTAACTGCCCTCTCCTGCCAGAATGGTCACCCCTAACTGTCCTCCCCTTAGACCTGGTTGCCCCCAACTACCCTCCCCTGCAGGCTTGGTCCCCCTAACTGCCCTCTCCGGCAGGTTAGATTGCCCCAAACAGTCATCCCTTGCAGGCCTAGTCCCACCCAACTGACCTCCCCTGATGGCCATCTTGTGGTGGTCATCTTGTGTCCACATGGTGGCAGGATCTTTGGCCACATCGGGGTAATCATTTTGTGTGTTGGATTGATGGTCAATCTGCATATTACTCTTTTATTAGATAGGATAGAGCAGCTGTCGACAAACAGTGGATCACGAACCACATGCGGCTCTTTGGCCCCTTGAGTTTGTGGCTTGCGAGCTGCAGTTTGCCAACCACTGCTTTAGGACAATGATTTGTGCAATACCTTAGAGCACTGGTCTGCAAACCACAGCTCATGAGCCATAAACTTAAGGGGCCAAAGAGTCACCTGTAGCTCTTGAGCCAAAGTTTGCCTACCACTAGAATAGAGGCCTGGTGCATGGGTGAGAGCCAGCTGGTTTGCCCTGAAGGGTGTATCAGATCAGGGTAAGGGTTCCCTTAGGGCTTGGGGTGGCCTGGGCAAGGGGCCTGTGGTGATTTTCAGGCTGGCCACACCCCCAGCGACCCAAGCAGAGGCCCTGGTATCTGGGATTTATTTATCTTCTATAATTGAACCTTAAGCAGAGGCCAAGGTAGGCCAGGGCAGGTGGAAAGCTTGGCTTCCTGGCAACCTTAGCCTCCTGCTCTCTCCAGATCAATGGCTGCCTCCATTTTTGCTGGGATTTATTTATCTTCTATAATTGAACTTTGTACCCTGGAGTGGAAGCCTGGGCTGGCCAGGGTATCAGAAAGCTTGGCTTTCTCCATCACTGGGAAACCAAGCCTCCCTCTTGCTCACTCTATGGCTGTAGCCATTTTGGTTGGGTTAATTTGCATACTTGCTCCTGACTGGCTGGTGGGCGTGGCTTTGTGGGTATAATGGAGTGATGGTTAATTTGCATATTACTCTTTTATTAGATAGGATTCTTAAGCATAAATCTCTGATATAGAATTTGTGAGAGAAGATAATGTGATAAGGAAGTTTTAATTCTATTTTTAATTCTCTTTAATGTAAAAGTTGATTTTGTAGGACAAATCATTTAAACAACTCTTAGGAATGGGTCCTCTAAATCATTAAATAAATTATTTCTGATGGAAGAATTTGGAACTCACTGGAAACAACAAGTATGGAAAACTTAAATTTAAGCTATAAAGGAAAATGTAAATTTCTAATTTTTAAAATCTTGTTTAGCCCTTGCTAGTGTGATTCACTTGGTTGGAGTGTCATCCCATACAATGAAAATTTGTGGGTTTGATTCCCAGGGCACATACAGAGGCAACCTATCAATGTTTCTCTTTCACACCCATCTCTCTCTCACACACATGCTGTTTCTGTTCACTCTTTCTCTCTTCTATCTCCCTTCCCTCTCTCTATAATCAATGCATATATTCTCAGGTGAGGATTAAAGAAGAAAGGGAAAAAAAAAAGGAAACCTTTCCTAGCTCCCATCAATTACTTATAGGAAGAAAATACAACTAAAGGTTTAATATTTATAACATAATTTGTCTCCACCTGGTTATGAGCCCTACTTGTACTCTGGGCATACCACCCCTTGCTGACTCCACACCATTGCAATTATTTTTGAGCCCAGGCCCATCTCCCTCTGACAGACAGCAAGGATCTCTTGGCTCTGAAGGAAATTGTCATTCCTCTTCAGCAAGAAGCAGCTAAGGAGGGACCCTACACCCTTAATCTCTTAAAGAATTTAGAGAAAGATTCCTTGGGGTGGGGGAGGGATAAATGTAGTAGGCAGTTGGATAGGCATGAACAGAGCAGGAATGATGGACATAGTGCAGAAAGTCCCCTAGGCAGAAAGCCCTGGGTGCCTATCAATGGGAAAACCACAAGCCCTTGCATGACCACTCTCTTAAGCACTAACCCCTGGATATGACACATAAGCCTAAGCTGTGTTTCAGCTCCAGGCCCAGCAAAGCACAAAACCGGACAAGTGAGCCATGGCTGACATTAGGACCAGCTGCATTGACTAATGACCCTCTGCCCAGAGACAGATCTGTTAGTTGAGGCCATAACCCTGAGGTGATACATTTGAAAAGCTGATGAATATTCTATTGATATTCTCCCCTGAGATCTCAGGTAAAAGCCCTCAGTATGGAGGACCCAGCATGGTTCTCTCCATGGAGCACACTGTGCCTTTTCCCATATGCCTTTACAGTACAACTTGTATCCTAAGCCTATTTCTTCTAAGGCTCACTTCACTTCTACCTGTGGGTCACTATAAATGAACATTTTTCTTATAATCAAGTCTTAGCCAGAACTCAAGTAATGAAGTTGCTGAACTGGGGTCCAACACCTGGCACCATTTTCACCACTAACAATAAGGCATCCCAATCTGGTTCTCAAATTGTGCCCAAAGAAACATCAAAATTGGAGTAGTCCCTGGCTAATGACATCTAAAAGGAGCCTTCTGAAAATCAAGATGATGTGCCCATAACTTATGTGCCTGCTTAAAAGAAAAACATACCCAATATACTTCAGGAGAAGTATTAATATCCAAAGCCTCTATTATAAACTATTAAAATTCTTCTTTTCTAACATAAGGATTGGAAAGCTAAAAAATTTCTTTCTATAAATTTATATCTAAATCTCTCAAAATTTTGTACATTCTGTTTACACTATAATTCAACTTAAAATATTTTCTATATCCTTTGTGATTTTTTTCACTGGTGGATTACTTAGAAGTTTGTCCTCAATTTCAAACATTTGAGTATTTTTATTTTTATAAATTTTAGTATCCAATATGGTAGCCACTTTCCACATGTGGCTCTTGAGCATTTGAAATATAGCTAGCATGCCTGAGAAACTGAATTTTATATTATATCTAAGTATAAATAGCTTTAATTTAAATTTAAAAGCTAAGGCAGTATCAAATATTTCACCATGAAACACAGCTTTGTTGTTTTGGTAGAAATATATGTATTCTAAGTGTTGTATCACATGTTATCATTGTTCTATTGGAATGCATCATTTCCAGAATTAACATAAACACATCATTGATCTAGTCAACACCAATAGTCTGATTCAATTTGAATAATTATTTTTACTTTCATTTGAATACTTTATGGAGACAGCATGAGTTATAGTGAAATCTATCTACATTGGCATTGGTGATTCTTTTATTTATAATGTAATTAAATTAAAATTAGATTTAAAATGTAAGTATGGACAACTTTTATAATTGAAAATAAACAATCAAATACTTCGAAGAAGATCTGTTACAAAATTTATGACAAATAGAGATTGCAATTACAGTACAGCTAATACAGAAAAAGCTGCTAAAGACACTGGTAATTTGATAAAGCGCATTCTTTCAAGAAACAAAAACAGAATAAGCAAAACTAATCACTGAACCTAGAATTGCAAATCCAAGGAAAAGATCCTAAACAACTTTTTTTTTTTTTTTTTTTTTTTTTTTTTTTAATAGGATCTGAACTTGTAACTTGGGCCCAGCTACAAAACCCTTAGGATAAAATTGCAAACACAAAAAAAGGAACAACAAAAATAAATAAACACTTTTATTACTTTGATCATAGAGGGTTTCATTGGAAAATTTTAAGAAAAATTAAAACATTTAAAAATATACAGAACATGAAAAACTTCCTATAAAAGCACCAAACAATTGCCCTTAGAAAGCAAGACATTTTGAGTAATTTAAAAGACTGATTTAAAAATGTTGGGGAAAAAAATGCTAGTATTTTTCTTTAGAGTTACAAGAGATGTGTGTACGGTATTGCCCCAAGAATATTGTATGTCTTAAAGAATACCCAAATTTATTTTTTAAAAAACTTTTAAAAACTCAGGAGGAAGGATTCAAATTTGTGTAGAGATATTATAGCATTTGATTAGGAAAGCTGATGTCAATGTTGGTGTTAAAAGTCAGATAGGGAGAACCAAGATGGTGTCATAGGTAAATGCCTGTACTTGCCACTTACTATAATCCCATGAAAATTATAAGTCATAAACAGAACTACTATCATTTAGAACCACCTGAAATTTGGCTGAATGGCAGTCCTACAACTAGAGGAATAATGAAGAAAGAACATGGATACTAATAGGAGGGGCAGATGCATGGAAAGAGCTGGTCCCATACCCATTTGTGGTGTTTTTTTTTTTTTTTAATATTTATTTATTTATTTATTTATTTATTTATTTATTTATTTATTTTAATTGGAAGAGACATCTACCAGATCTTCTGTGAGAAGCAGGGGGTCCTAGCTCTACAACAGACCCCAGCTGGGAGGAGAAGTCGCTGTAACTTTGGGCTGTAGAAACCAGTGGGGATTATGGCTGAGTGACACAGGGGCTGCAGGAATCCCAAGTGTTCCTCTTAAAGGACCCATGGAAAAACTTACATGATCTAACTTCCTCTGAGTTTTTGCATCAGGTGGTGGCTTTGAGGAAATCCAGGGGCATATAGGGAGAACTGGACTGTCTGGAATTGGTGCAGGAACTCCAGGGAAAATTTCTCAAAGATAGGGGTGCTCTCAGGGATCACTGTTTCTGTGCTGGGACCTCCACTGTTGCAGAACTGACTGGTGACTACAGCCTGGCCCACACTGTTTGTATCCTGTCCCATCCCATTTTCAGCCCCACAGAAGCTATTTACAGAAGCCTTTCCATATAAATGGCCTGCTCTGGCTCAGGCTTCACTTTGCTAAAATCTCTTGAACAAGTAGCAGCTTGAGTCGGCTTGCCCCAAATCTATCAATAAAAGGCCCAAGAACTGGCCTAGCACCAACCTTCCTTGCTTTATGGTTCATCTTCACCTGGGCACTTCATAGCCTGACTATGCACCTTCTTGGTGGCCCAGAGAACACAGTGGACAATTTTAGACCATACCAGATTAAACTCAACACATCCACAGGCAACATACTCAAAGAGCAGACTCAGTGAGTATCAAAGCCCCACTGAAGCAAGTCCTGCTCCATAGAGATGTTCAAAGAGCAGACTCAGTGAGTATCAAAGCCCCACTGAAGCAAGTCCTGCTCCATAGAGATGTCTCCTGCATATCAGCTCTTCCATTTTAGATGAAATTGGTCCTCACAGTCAATTGGCCTGGAGGCCAATTCTTCTCATTGATGGAAGCAACAATCAAGGCCCAACTACAAAAAGATGGTGAACTCAGCCCACACAGGAGCACACCTAGAGTGGCCAGCTTAGGTAAATGAGAAGGCTGATCCACTGGGCCCTACAGGACACCTGCTACACAAGACCACTCTACCACTTCCAGGAGACATACAGCTCTATTTAATACATAGGGGGAAAAATAAAGATAGGGACACAGATAAAATGGGGATGGGAAAAAAATCACAAATGAAAGAAATGGAAACAAGCAAGATCCTAGACATATAGTTCACAAAATGGTTATAAGATTACTGAATGTTCTTAATAATATCTTCAAGGGACTTAGTGAGACTTTCAAGGCTCTTAGTGAGATTGTCAAAGACATAAAAAAAGACCAGTCAGAAATTAAGCAGACATTAACTTAAATAAAAAATAATTTAAGCAATTCAACAGTATAGGATTCTGAGCCTGAAATCATTTGGAATATGAGGAAGCAAAAGATACCCACAGAGAAGAGCAAAAAGAAAAAAGAAAAAAAGAATTGAAAAAAAATATGAAGGTAGTGTAAAAAGCCTCTGGGACAATTTCAAGCATACCAACATTCACATTATGGGCATGCCAGGAGAATATAGAGAGCAAGATATTGAAAATCTCTGAGGAAATAATGACAGCAACTTCCCTTACCTGGTGAAAGAAATGTAGATACAAGTCCAACAAGCACAGAGAGTCACAAACAAGAGGAACCCAAAGATGCCCATACCAAGACACATCATAATTAAAATGCCAAGTGTTAGAGATACAGGAAAGCAGTTTCTGATGAGCAAGAGAGAATCTTACAAGCAAGAGGAAAGCAGTTAGTTACCTATAATGGAGCATCTATATGACTGTTAGTTGATTTCTCAACAGAAACTTAACTGAAGGCTAGAAGGGAGTGGCAAGAAATACCCAAAGTGATGACTAGTATATAACTACAACCAAGATTACTCTACCCAGCAAAGCTATCATTTAGAATTGTAGGTCAGATTAAGAGATTTACAGACAAAAAAAAAAAAAAAAAAAAAAAAAAAAAACTAAAGGAATTCATCATCACCAAACCAGTACTGCATGAAATGTTGAGGGTATTTTTTAAGAAAAGGAAAAAGAGCCCAGCCAGTGTTGTTCAGTGGTTGAGCATCCACCTATGAAGCAGGAGGTCATGATTTGATTCCTGATCAGGGCACATGGCTGGGTTTCATGCTCAATTAAAGTGCAGGGCTTACTGGAGGTAGCTGATCAATGATTCTCTCTCATTGCTGTTGTTTCCATCTCTCTTCCTCTCCCTTCATCTCTGTTTACCATAATGGCAGCACCAGTCTGCATTCCCAACAGCAGTGTACTAGTGTTCCCTTTTCTCCACATTTTTGCCAACACTTGTCATTGTTGATGGTAGCCATTCTGACATGTGTGAGGTAGTACCGCATTGTCTTTTTAATATGTACATTTCTCATGAACTTTGAGCATTTTTTCATATGTCTCTTGACTATCTGAATGTCTGCTTTAGAGGTATCTATTGAGGTCCTTTGCCAACTTTTTAGTTGGATTGTTTGTTTTCCTTTTGTGAAGTTGTGTGTGTTCCTTATATATTTTGGATATTAAACACTATCAGATGTATCATGGCCAAATATATTCTTCCACACAGTGTGCTGCAATTTCATTTTATTGATGGTTTATTATTTCTTTGCAAGAGCTGTTTATTTTGATGTAGTCCCATTTATTTATTTTCTCCTTAGTTTCCTTTGCCCTAAGAGATGTATCTATAAACACATTGCTATGAGAGATGTCTGAAATTTTGTTGCCTATCATTTCTTCTAGGATTTTTATGGTTTCAAGACTTGCATTTAAGCCTTTTATCTATTTGGCATTTATGCTTTTATATGGTGTAAATTGGTGGTCTAGTTTCATCTTTGGGTATGTATGTATTCAATTTTCTCAATGCCATTTATTGAAGAGACTATCTTGAATCCATTATGTATTCTTGCCTTCTTTGTCAAATATTAATTGAGAGTAATGGCTTGGGTTGATTTCTAGGGTCTCTATTCTGATCCCTTGTCTATTTGCCTATTCTTCTGCCTGAACAGGCTGCTTTGTTTACAATTGCTTTGTATTATAGTTTGATATTTGTATTGTGATCCTTCCAACTTTGTGATTTTTTTCCTCAAGATTGCTGCAGCTATTTGGGATCCCCCCCCCCCTTTTTTTTTTTTTTGGTTCCATATAAATTTTTGGAGTAATTGTTTTAGATATGTGAAATATGTTGGTATTTTAATAGGGATTCCATTGGGGTACTATGAACATTTTAAGAGTCTCATGCTCTACTGACTGAGCTAGCCGGGCACCTACTATGGACATTTCAACGACGTTGATTATACCAATCCATGAACACTGTCTATTCTTTCACTTGTTTATTTTTCCCTGTACCTCTCTTTTCAGTGTCCTGTAGTTTTTCTGAGTACAGGTCTTTTACCTCCTTGGTTTAGTTTATTCCTAAGAGAATTATATTTTTGTTGCAGTGATAAATGAGATTATTTTTTCAGTTTCTTTTTCTTAGTATGCATTATTGGAGTATAAAAATGCCATCAATTTCTTGGTGTTAATTTTATAGCCTGCTACATTGTCTAAATCATTTATTAAATCTAGTTTTCTGGTAGAAATATTAGGGTTTTCTATGTACAATATCATGTCATCTGTGAATAATGGCGGTTCTACTTCTCCTTTCTAATTTGGATGCCTTTTATTTCTTCTTCTTGACTGATCCCTTGGCTAAAGCTTCCAGCACTATGATGAATAAAAATGATGAAAGTGGATGTCCCTGTCCTGTGCCTGTTCTAAGGAGAAACGGTTTTAATTTTTGTCCATTGAGTGTAATATTCACTATAGATTTGTCATTATGGCCTTTATTATGTTGAGTTTTAATCCCTCTATTCACATTTTGCTGAGAGTTTTTATAAAAAATGATTGTTGGGATTTGTAAAATGTTTTTTTCTGAGTCTATTTGTGTGATCATGTGATTTTTTTCCAACTTGTTTTTGTGATATATCACCTTTATTTATTTGCTAATATTGTACCAACCTTGTATCTCTGGAATTAATCCCACTTGGTCTTGGTATGTTATCTTTTTAATATCTTGTTGGATCCAATTTGCTAGTATTACCTTGAGGATTTTAGCAACTATGTTCATTAGGGATATTGGCCTGAAATGCTCTTTCTTTGTAATGTATTTATCTGGTTTTAGAATTTGAATAATTGTGGCCTCAAAGAAAGAATTTGGAAGCATTCCTTTCTCTTAAATTTTTTGGGAACAATATAATGACCATAGGTATTAGTTGTTTTTAAATGTTTGGCAAAACTCTCCTGTGCAGCACCAGGACCAGGTTTTTTTGTTTGTTTGTTTGTTTGTTTGCTGGGAGGTTTGTTTTTTATTGCTTCTATTTCATCAGTCATTATTGGCCTATTCAGGTTTACTGATTCTTTTTTTTTTAATAAATTTTTATTGTTCATATTATTACAAATGTTCCTTATTTTTTCCCCCTCCCACCATTGCTCTCCTCCACCAGGTTCCCACCCCACCTCTGCCCTTTCCCCACTCCCCATTGTCCTCATCCATAGGTGCACAGTTTATGTTCAGTCTCTTCCCACATCCCTCTCTCCCCTTTTCCCCAAGAATCATCAGTTCACTTCCCTTCCATACCTCTGATTCTATTATATTCAACAGTTAATATTGTTCATCAGATTTTTTTTTTAAATTTCCTTGGTTTTTAGATTCACTTGTTGATAGTTACGTATTTGTTGTTCATAATTTTTATCTTTATTTACTTTCTCTTCTTGAAAAAAAACCCTGCAGCAATTCATATAATTCTGGTTTGGTGTTGATAAACTCCTTTAGCTTTTTTTTATTAGTGAAGCTCTTTATCTGACCTTCGATTCTGAGTGATAGCTTTGCTGGATAGATTATCTTTGGCTGTAGGTTCTTGCTATTCATCACCTTGAATATTCCAAGAGCAAAAGACAAAGAGAGAATATTTAAAGCAGCAAGAGCAAAGAAGGTAGTTACCTATAAAGGAGCGCCTATACGATTGTCAGCTGATTTCTCAACAGAAACCATGCAGGCCAGACAGTAATGGCAGGTTTACTGATTCTTTCTGATTCCTAAGAGATTGTGTTTTTCTAGCAACTTGTCCATTTCACCCAGGTTGTGGAGCTTATCTGCAATATATTGATAGATATTCATAGTATTTTCTTACAAACCTTTGTAATTCTGTGCTGTCTCTTGTTACTGCACCTCTTTTGTTTATTATTTTATTTATTTGAGTACTCTCCTTTTGTTTCTTCATGATTCTTGCTAATAATTTCTCCATCTTATATATCTTTTCTAAGAACCAACTCTTGGTTACATTGATGTTTTGTCAGTTAAAGTGACTGTTTCATTTTTATTTTTTTTTGAAAGATCTATTCAGTGAAATCAATGTGGTAGTAAAGTCACCTTCAATGACTGTACTCTTGTCAATCTCTCCCTTAAAGTCCTCTGGATTTAAAAATATATATATTTATGTGCTTCTATATACAATGCATGTATGTTTATCTGGGTTATATTCTCTTGTTAGATCAATGCTTTTATTATTAGTGACCTTTATTGTCTCTTGCGATTGCCTTCATTTTGAAGTCTACTTTGTCAGATATGTGTATTGCTACCCCAAGTTTGTTTGTTTTTTTCATTTCCATTTGCCTGCAAAAATGTTTTCTATCCCTTCACTCTGATCTTTTGTTCTGTGGAAGCCCAGACAGCCTTTTCATGCCTACATCCTCCCTACCAGGCTATCTGCAGTTTCCACTTTCCATTTTTGGTTATCACAGTTCTCCCCACCTAGTCTTCAGTTGATTTTTCATAGCAGCTTTTCAGTACTTTAGTTGTATTTCAAGTTTGGTCCTGGAAAATGTCAGTGTATCTCCCACTTACTCTGCAACCATTTTTTGGCATACTGAATCTTATACTTTTTGCCTAGTTCCCAATGTATATTTGTCCTTCTACCCAATATAAGCAGCAGGGGGGTAGTAGAGCAGATTTTTGTAAATGATCTTCTACTCTCCCATGTTGCCAGCAATGTTGGAAAATAAAATGATCAGATAGAATTCAACCCTGTGTCTGTTTAATGGACTTAAGTAGTGACAGGCAGCCTGACACATTTGTAGTCCAGTTTCATTTTCTGGCAACACTGGTGGGACCACAAATGGGATTCCTCTGGGGTCAGTACCGGTAATCTGGCTTGCTTCAGGACCTGGGGGTTCATGAGGCTGCGGCTGGATTCTTTTATTTGTAGCACTGACAGAAATTTTCCTGTTTTCAGTCCCAGCCACAGTCTCAGTAATTCCCATCATCTCACCTAATTTGAATTGAGTGTTCTATAACGAGAGACTTCTATTGTCTGTTGCCTTTTGCCTTCTAACCAGTGTGAGCTTGATCAGCTCCTGTTACCTCTCATGGTCCTTGGCTGATTAAATTAGGGTGGAGTCATAGCCCTGTGTGGTGCAGGGCATTCTGTCTGGTATTCTGTCTGGTTGTGCATGGTAAACCACAAATGCTTGTCTGTCTGTTGTGTGCATATGTAAATATCTCATATTAAGCTGACTTTGCCTCATGTAATTTTGCCTGTAATCTTGCTTGAATTGTTTAAGGATGTGTGCTAGTGGCTCAATCCCAAAAAATACTCCATTAGGCTAGATCTTGGAGGACTGGGATATTCATATTTATCCACCAACTAGAGGCTCAGTGCATGAAATTCGTGCATGAGTGTGTGTGTCTGTCAGCCCAACCTGCAACCTCTCCAATTTGAGACCCCTCGAGGGATCAGCATCGGGCCTAAACGGGCAGTCAGATATCCCTCTCACAATCCAGAACTGCTGGCTCCCAACTGCATGCTTGCCTGCCTTCCTGATCACCCACTGATAACTCCCCACCAGCCTGATTGCCTCTAACTGCCCTCCCCTCCACGCCTAGCCCCCCAACAGCTCTCCCCTGCAGGCCTTGTTGCCCTGCAACTGTCCTTCCCTGCAGGCCCAGTCACCTCCAAATCCACTCCTCTGCCAACCTGGTCACCCCTATCTGCCCTCTCTTGAAGGCTTGACCACCCCCAACTGCCCTCATTTTCAGGACTGGTCCCTCCTAACTACCCTCCCCTTCTGGACTGATCCTTCCCAACTGCCCTCCCCTGCTGGCCATCTTGTGGTCGCCATCTTGTATCCACATGGGGGCAGCCATCTTTGACCACATGGGGCAGCCATCTTATGTGTGGAGTGATGGTCAATTTGCATATTACTCTTTTATTAGAGAGGATGACAAGAAGGAAAGTGGTATTTTACTGTAATACTGTTTGGGCTAAATATGCTCTAGATTCTTGGGAAAGGTGGCCACTAAATGGTCTTTAAATTATTATACTATATTACAGTTAGAATTCTTTCATAGAAATGGTGATCATAGAAATGGTGAGAAGTGACATATATTCAAGCCTTTATGACTTTTCATAACACTGACTCAAAAGAAATAAGAACAGGCAAAGTTAATGGTTTATAGAAAAGATGTGGTATCTATAATACAAAAAGATAGAGAAGAAGAGGAGCTGGAAGAGGAAGAGGCTGACTTTCAGTGTGTAGTTAGGAGACTTCCTCCAAGTGATATAGAATCTGTTTCTTCTTTATCCTGGACCCCCAGGCTCTGAAAATGAGCTTGCGATGGTCATTTCCTCTCCCTCTATTTGCTAAATTGGAAAAATTCCTATCCCTCCTATCACAATGATTCTGCTAAGATCATAGATTTAATTGTTTTCATATTCGCCACTCATAACCCCAATGGAGCTGATATACAGGCACTATTAAACATCCTCTTAACTGTGGGTGAGAGGAGATTAGTGTTTGGGAAAATGCAAGAAGAAGTAGAGTGGATCCATGAAGAGGACATGAATGTGGTTGGCCTTGCCCAAGCTAATTCTCTAGTGAAGCTCAAGTGAGACCCCAATGATGGGGGACTGCCTCAAATTGAACATTATAAGAGATGCATTGTTGAGTGACTCAGGAGGGGAGTTCCCAAGCAAGTGAGTCTAAACCTGGTATAGGGAGTTCAGCAGAGGGCAGATGACGACCCCTCTGTCTTTCAACAACAATTTTTTTAGGTATACAGGAAATATACCAATATCGATCCTCAAGTGGCTGAGAATATCTGCACGGTAAATTGGACTTTTATCAGCCAGTGTTTTCCAGACATTAGAAAAAAAAAATGCAGGTGGTAGATAGGGTACTCAGAATGAATCATTCACAAGAGGGAAATGAAAACAAACAAACAAACTAAGACAAACAAATAAAACAAAAAACACAGCAGCTATCTTTATAGTCCAGGCCAATTTTTAAAGGCAGAGAGGGCCAAAAGGGATGGAAAATAAAAGGGGATTCCCCTCTATCCCTTGATCAATGTGCATATTGCAAAGGTTTGGGCCACTGGAAGAGTGAATGTCCAAAGAGGGAAGACAATTTGGGAGAGAAAAGTGAAGGACAAAGCATGTCCACAATCATGTTTAGCAAGGACAGCTCTGATGAGGATTTATGGGCCCAGAGGCTCAGCTGCACCAGTGGTCAATCTCTATTATCCTCTAGGAACCTCGGGTAAAATTAACAGACAAGAGAGCAAAAGGTGGACTTTTTGATTGATACAGAGGCCACTTATTCCATCCCCAACACTCCTCTAACCAAACCTTCCTCCCAAACAGTGATGATGATAGGATTCTCTCGAACTCCAGACCAGTGGACCTTTTATGAGCCATTAGAGTGTATGACTGTCAATGCCTAACTCATAAATTTCTATATAGCCCTGAATGTCCCATTCCTCTCCTAGAATGAGACTTGCTTTCTAATCTGCAGGCTCAGATCAGTTTCTTCCTGCAGCAATAACAGCTACACTTACTGGTTCCCTGGGAACATACTTGGCCATTTCTTTCACAAGATCAAAGTAAGCCTGAACCAGCCCCATTCCCAGCTGAAACAGAGACCAAGGGATAGCTATTGATAAGGGCTCACAGGGAACCAGGAAGTGCCAGACAGGCTTTCCTAGTCAGGATTGAACTAAAATCAGGGCCAAATAATTCCTATAAGCAGAATTATCCCTTGAAAAAAAAAAAGAGTCCTCAGAAAGAATCCAGCCATTGACTCAAAATTTCTCAAATTTGCTCTAATTTGGCCATGCCTGTCTCCACATAACACTCTCACACTACTAGTAAAGTGACACCAAACTGGGGAATGCCAGTTTGTCCAGAACCACAGGCTATAAATGAAATCACTCAAGGATATATACTATTGTACTGTGTCCAATTCTTACACCTTAATTAATGGGATACTTGGAGATAGTGGTACTGGATGGTACTTGATCCTGGATCTCAAAGACACTTTCTTCTGCATGCTGGTCAACCAGGCTTCACAGACACTTTCCCCGCTTTGAATGGCAGGACCAGGAGAGTTTGGTTTAGTCCCAGAACTGTCTAACAGTCCACCCCAGGGGTTCAAGAACTCCCTGATCATTTTCAGGGAGCCAATAAGCAAAGACCTGGAAGAGCTGCAGTTTCAGATAAGTGTCCTGCTACAATATGTGCATGATTTCCTGATCACAAGGCCCATATATGAGGACTGTTGGAAAAAAAAAAAAAAAGCCATTGACACCCTCCATAATCCAGCAAGCTGTGGCCAAAAGATCTCAGTCCCGAAAGTTCAGATTTGCAAGCAGGCCATTGCAGTACCGGGGTTTTGCCCTAGCTGGTTTTTGCTCAGTGGATAGAGCACCAGCCTACAGACTAAAGGGTCCCAGGTTCAATTCAGGTCAAGGGCACATGCCTGGTTGCAGGCTTGATTCCCAGTAAAGGACATGCAGGAGACAGCCAATCAATGTTTCTCTCTCATCATTTATGTTTCTATCTCTCTCTCCCTTTCCCTTCTTCTCTGAAATCAATAGGAGACTATAAGGACACTATCATTGCAGATGTAGCCCCTAAAGACCAGGAGATAGTTAAGAGGATTTTGGGAAATGGTTGGGGACTGCTGCATTTGGATTCCTAATTTAGACTCATAGCAAGATACTGCATGTGGCTCTAAAGTGGCCAGAGTTAAGTCCCTTGGAATGGGATAAGAAATTTTAATGTGCCTTTGAGATCATAAAAGCCCTTCTGGAGATAGCACCTACTTTGGTTTTCCCAACTCTGCTGAAACCTTTCTATCTATATGTGCATGAGGGGAAAGGAATTTGCCTTCGGGTTCTCACTCAGACTGTGGGAGCCACCCACTGCCTGTTGCTTACTTGTCTGTATAATTAGACCATACATTTTAGGGATTGCCAGCATGCCTGAGAGTAGTAGCAACCACTTATGAGCTTATACAAGAAGCAGATAAATTCTCTGTTTGTCAACAAGTCACTATTTTGGTGCCTCATCAAGTCCTGGGCCTGCTGGAGTAATTAGGAAACTCCTGGCTGACCACAGAACAGATGGGAAAATACTAGGTTGTACTTTAGACAATCCCAATATCACCCTTTTTTTCAACAGCATGAAAAATGAACAGTCTGAGATAAAGAATGACTAAACATAAATAAAGAACACATTGGAAGGAATACACAGCAGATTAGAAGAAGCTGATGTTCCAATCAATGAATTAGAATACAGAGTGGAAAATATCGCTCAATTAGAAAACCAGAACGAAAGAAAAAAAACAATTAAAAAATATGAGGACAGCTTAAGGGAGCTGTGGGACAACATGAAATGTAACAATATTAGAATTGCATGTGTGCCAAAAGAGGCAGAAATGTATAAAGAAGGTGTTTGAAGAAATAATGGCAGAAAACTTCCCTAACCAGATAAAGGAAAAAGTCACACAAATTTAGGAGGCAAAGAGAACCTCAAACAAGAAGAACACACTAGATAAGATGAATTTAATTGACATTTATAGAACATTTCACCTCAATGAAGAAGAATATACATTCTTTTCAAGTGCACATGGATCATTCACAAAGAGAGGCCACATGTTAGGACAGAGAACAAGTCTATTCAATTTCAATAAGGTTGAAATCATATCAAGAAGACTGAAATCATATCAAGCATCTTCTCAGAGCACAGTGGAACACAATTAGAAAACAACTATAGTAAAAACACCTAAAAATATTCTAAACACATAGAGGTTAAATAGCATTAAACAATAAATGGATTAATAAAATAAATAAATAAAAATTCCTGGAAACAAATGAAAACGAACACACAACAATTCAAAATTTCTGGATCTCTGGGACATAGCAACAGCAGTCTTGAGAGGACAGTTTATAGCACTACAGGCATACCTATGAAGAAGAAGAAGAAGAAGAAGAAGAAGAAGAAGAAGAAGAAGAAGAAGAAGAAGAAGAAGAAGAAGAAGAAGAAGAAGAAGAAGAAGAAGAAAAGAAGGAGGAGGAGGAGGAGGAGGAGGAGGAGGAGGAGGAGGAGGAGGAGAAGAAGAAGAAGAAGAAGAAGAAGAAGAAGAAGAAGAAGAAGAAGAAGAAGAAGAAGAAGGAGAAAGGGAAGAAAGAAAGAAAGAAGAAAAAGAAAGAAGAAAGAAAGAAAGAAAGAAAGAAAGAAAGAAAGAAAGAAAGAAAGAAAGAAAGAAAGAAAGAAAGGGAAAAGTCAGTAATAAACCATTAACCTTACAACTCAAAGGACTAGAAAAAGAATAACAAGAACAGTCCAGAATACGTAAGAGGAAGGAAACAATAAAGATTAGAGCTGAAATAAATAACTTAGAGACTAAAAAAAAAAAAATGTCCAAAAATAAATGAAACCAAGAGCTGGTTCTTTGAAAGGATAAACAAAATTGATAAACCATTAGTGAGACTCATCAAAAAACAAAGAGAGAGGCCCAAATAAATAAAATCAGAAACAAAAGTGGAGGAGTAACCACTGACATCACAAAAATACAAAGGAATGTAAGAAAATACTATGAACAACTACATGCCAATAAGCTGGACAATGTGGATGAAATAGACAAATTTCTAGAATGAAACAAACTCCCATAACTGAATCAGGAAGAATAAAAAATAAATAAATAAATAAATAAATAAATAAATAAATAAAAACATGCATAGGCCAATAACAACTGATGAAATAGAAAGCAGTATTTAAATACTCCCACCAAACAAAACCCCAGGTCTAGATGGCTTCACAGGAGAGTTTCCAAACATTCAAAAAGAACACCTATACTTTTCAAACTATTTCAGATTATCCAAAAGGAAGGAACACTTAAAACCAGATAAAAACACTTCATGAAAGAAAATTAGAGGCCAATATCCCTATTCAACATAGATGCTAAAATCCTCAACAAAATATTAGCAAATTGCATCCAGCAATATATTAAAAACATCATACACCATGATGAAGTGGGATTTAACCCAGTGATGTAAAGCTGGTATAATATTTGCAAATTAATAAAGGTGATATATCACATAAATTAACTGAAAGACAAAAATCACTAGACTTAATTAATGAATTAGGCAATGTACCAGGTTACAAAATTAACACCCATAAATCTATGGCTTTTTATACATCAACTAGAGGCCCAGTGCACAAAATTCATGCATGGGGGGTGGGGGCGAGGTGGTGTCCCTCAGCCCAGCATGCACCTTCTCCAATCTGGGATCCCTTGAGGGATTTCAGGCGATCTGGCTGATCAAGGGAAGGCACCAGCCCCATTACTCCACTGCTGCAGCCACTGCCAGCAACTGCAGCCACCAAGGTGTTTTCATCATCATGGACTTTAGTCCCTTCACTGTGACAAAATGAAAACTTTCTTTAGGCATTTTCAAGATGTATCTTTCATAGGATATGACATTTCTTTTTTTTATCCTCACCTAGGATATGTTTCCATTGATTTTTAGAGAGTATGGAAGAGAGAGGAAGAGACAGACAGAAACATCAATATGAGATGGACACTTTGGTTGCCTTCTGCATGAGCCCTAACCTGACCCCTGGACAGGGAGGAACCTGTAACCTAAGTACATGCCCTTGATCAGAATCAAACCCAGACCCTGCGATCAGCAGGCCAAGGCTCTATACACTGAACCAATCCAGCTAGGGCAGGCCTGGGTTCCCCTAAACTGCCCTCTTATGTTGGCCTGATCATCCCTAACTTCACACAACTGCTCTCTACTGAAGGCCATCTTGTGGCAGCCATCTTTTGTCCATATGGGGGCAGCCATCTCTGATCACATGGGGGTGGCCATCTTGTGTCTTGGAGTGATGGTCAATTTTTATATTACTTTTTTATTATATAGGATTACACTTTGATTGGTGAATGGCCAACTGGTCGACCAAACACTTAGTATATTAGCCTTTTATTATACAGGTTAATGAACTCATCAAAAGAAAAACTAAAAAAAAAAAAAAAAAAAAAAAATCCCATTTATCATTACAACAAAAATAATTAATATACCTAGAATTAATTAATTATAAAATTAATTTACCTAATAATATAACTTAACCAATAAAGTAAAAGACCTGTATTCAGAAAAGTATAGGACAATGAAAAAAGAGATAGACATAAAAAATGGAAGAATATACCATGGATTGGTAGACTCAGCATCATTAAAATGTCCATAATACTCAAAACAATCTACAGATTCAATAAAATCCCCATTAATATAGCAACAGAGTATTTAACAGACCTAGAACAACTCTTCAAAAATTCATAAGGAATAAAAAAAGATCCCCAAATAGCTGCAGCAATACTGAAGGAGAACAAATTTGGAGGGATCACAGTACAGATATCAAGCTATATTACAAAGCCACTGTTCTTAAAATTGCCTGGCACAAGAACAGACATATAGACCAACAGAGAACCCAGAAATCAACCCAGCCATTATGATCAATTCATATTTAATAAAGGAGGCAAAGCATACAATGGAGTCAAGACAGTCTTTTCGATAAATGGTGTTGGGAAAATTGGACAGATACATGAAAAAAAAAAAAAAGGAAACTCAATCAACAATTTACATCATACACATAAATAAACTCAAAATGGCTAAAGAACTTAAATGTATGATAGGAAACCATAAAAATCCTACAAGACTCCATAGGCAGCAAAACATCAGGCATTTGCCACAGCAATATCTTTACCGATACAGTTCCCAGGACAATGGAAACTAAGGAAAAACTAAACAAATGAGACTACATAAAAATAAAAATCTTTTGCACAGCAAAAGAAACCATCAACAAATCTACAGAAGAGCTAACTGCATGGGATAATGAATTTGTCAATGTTATATCTCATAAGGGTTTAATCTCCAAAATTAGTACGGAACACATACAACTCAAAAAATGGGCAAAAAGCCTAAATTGAAAGAGAACATACAGAAAGTCAAGAGACATATTAAAACATGCTCAAAGTCACCAATCATCTGAGAGATGCAAATCAAAATGACAATCTGATATCATATCTACACAATGGAATACTACTATGCTGTAAAAAAAGGGGGGGGGGAGGAAATTACCATTTAAAACAGCATGGATGGACCTGGAGACCATTATACTAAGCAAAATAAACCAGTTGGAGAAAGATAAATTTCACATGATCTCACTCATTTGCGGACTATAAGGAACAACATAAACTGATGAACAAAAATAGATTCAGAGACAGAGAGCATGCAATAGACCAGCGTTTTTCAATTGAGATGTTACCTGGTGTGCCGTAGGTGCAGACAAGACAAGAATTTTATAATTTTTCACTATTTTGTTTACTTAATATTTCATAATAAAGTAATTATAAAATACTTTCTTTGTGTTTATTTGATTCCTATTCAAGAGAATTACTTTATATATAGTCAATATAGGCACAGAGTTAAATTTTTTAACATTTTCTAATGGTGGTGTGCCTCGTGATTTTTTTCATGAAACAAGTGTGCCTTTGCCCAAAAAAGGTTGAAAAACACTGCAATAGACCATCTAACCTTAGAGGGAAGGTGCGGTGGTGAGAGGCGAAAGTAAGAGATCAACTAAAGGACTTGTGTGCATGCATATAAGCATAACCCACTGACACAGACACTAGGAGTGTGAGCACATGTGCTGGGGGTGGGAACAGCCAGGAAGAGGTCAAGTGGCAAAAATGACTCATATGTAATACTTTAAGAAATAAAAAAAAAAATTAAATAAAAATATTCACATATCCCAACAATAGCTTTTTTTACGGAAAAATCATTTCAAATATTATGGTAGAAACAAGCTGAAAATTAAAGGAAGGAAAATATAAATAGTGCAAATAGTACTCATGCAAAAGGAAGGAAAGACTGTATTGATAGCAAATATATTAGACTTTAGAACAGACAGAGAGATGAGCATTATAGAGCAACAATTGGTCACTCCAGTTTCTGAATCTGCAATGCTTCAATCAAGACTATTTCTAGATGTGGAGCTCAAGGTTCCTTTTGCTGGAATGAAAGCAAGCAGTGATAATCTGATAGATCCTCTGAACTGTGTCTAGCATGCCCAGGGGTGAACCTGAGGAGGGATGATGAAGGATTAAAGAAGACAGAAAAGAGAATACAGTTGTAACCAGGTGTGATCACTGTGCCTGGATGAGGAAACAGTGACTGAGCCTGTAAGCTGAAGCTTTATTTTATAATCAGAGCACACCAAGCAAAACAATGGAAGTGGTCAACATGTTTACAGTGTTCTTGCGAGTTTCACCTTGTTTTGGCAACACTTGCTGCACCTCCCATAGCCCATTAGCTACCTAGGAAGGAACTAGGGAGGACTGTAAGATAAGGCTTAATTATGCTAGGGAGGGTTCTGCCCTCCGAGCTACCACAGGTCAGTCTGAGGCTTGAACCTACAGTCGCTCTCTACATCACCCCCGCCCCTTTTTTTATTTACTTCCATTTATTTTATTCATTATAATCACTTGGAATTATAATGATTATTCTAAATTTAAAAAATCTAAAAAATTTAAGCTACTACAATAAGCATAAAAGTAAAATTTGAACATCAAGAACAAAATTCTGGCTATTAATAGAACAATAACTAAACAATGCCAGTGCAACACAGCAGCAGGAGAGCAACCAAACTACAGACATGTAACATTTTCAGGACTATTTCTACAAAATGAAAGTCTCTTTTATCTGCTGGTGTATATCTACTCAGAGTCCCCGGACTTGGCTGACAAGACTTGACAGAAGACTGGCAGTAAAACAATGCTCGAATAGCCTGAGACATGGTTGAGAGAGTAGCTTCCCTTCTTGCTTTTCTACCATCTGATGGGCCTCAGTTGTTAACTTCTTCAGCTGATCACATGTTGGCACCTTAGCCCCTTGCATAGCCTTCATTTTCTTTTTCCCTGTTGCTATCATCTGGGCAACTCTTAGTCCTTTGAATGGAGGGACAAGGAGCTTCTCTGTGTCCATTGTGGTGATGCATGTAACGCTCGGGCACCCAAACTGGCAGTGCTGCTCCTTCTGGAAAGATACAAACACAACCTCTTCCCCACATCATTACTGGATCTGGTCCAAAGCATTGTACGGTTTGTGCATCCTTCCACTGGGCTAACTCAGTAGAGGCTATTGCACTGGAGGCCCAATGCCTTTCGGCTACTGTACAACCCTCTGCATCATAATTCAAAAAACTTAACACATAACATCCTCCTCCCCCTTTCCGTTTTTGTAGAGAGTAGATCTCTGTGTCACCTTAGAGCCCTTGAGATGTCACAAAGCTGTCTCTCAGTTAAATTCTTGAAATATTACATTTTTAAAAGCTGTCAAATATATCCAATTTAAAGTTCTTTCTTTTCCTCACCCACTTTGCCTCAGGTGGAGAAAAAAAATAACTTTGGATGGCTTTGTATAAACTTCCCTGGGTTGCAACGTTTATAAATTTTACACTTTCACTGAGCCTGCAAAGCCCCATGGGGTCCAGTGTCCATGAGCATATACATTATTAAAAATTTAATTTCCTCATTGTTTTTGTTCCTCTACTATCTTCTACTTCCAGTTTTCTACTGACTCTGTAAATCATTTCCTATCCTCTACTTTTATATTATGTTTTGTGGTGATTTTTCAAGCTTATATCATGCACTGTAGCTGCAATTTGCAATTTTAAAGCTCAGGGGACATTTTTAGTTTTTAATAACTTCAAATCAAATGATGAGAAAACATAAAACATTAGTTCAGTGGATTGTTGCCCAACAATTTAAGAAAACTAGAAAAATTCAGGATCCAGTCAATTTATAGGTAAAAAATAAAACTTCAAGATAATTTGAACAAGAATCTGATATACACAAATATGTGTTATAGATACTTTTGAAAGACAATTTATCTCCCTAAAGTCACCTTTATTGATATTAAAATTACCCAAATTAATACTATTTGCTGTATTAAGTCCAGTTATCATTTGGCCTTATTATTTCCATTAACACAAGATTAGCAATTCATCATATAGGTTCTCCTAAATATCCTTTGCTGGAATATCATAAGGAAAATTAAACTTTAGTTAGCCTTTCTGGGAGAAGAAATTAATCCACATAGTTGCCATCACATTTTGACTGCAATACTCATACTTTTTGGTAAATTCCTCTAGTTTTTCAGTCACTCAGTGTCTTGAGGTTCTTTCTTTGCCATCTCCCTGGAAAACAACCTTTGTTCCTTTCCTGAAAAGAATGCCATGAACCATGTGAATAAGCAAGGTAACAGGCTGTTTTTCAAAAGGCTTTTGTAGGCTTCAAAGTCAATCCTAAATCCTTAAAGGTTTCTGGTGACATCAGAGTTTACGCATGTTTCTTCCAAACATGTCATTCCAGTCAAAGCTGTGGTTAAAAAAACCACTTTCCAATGGTGTCCTGTTTTAAAAAACCAAACAGATTTTTATTGGATTTATAAATTCTAAATTGTCAAGTAGGGAGGAAAATTGAATGGTCTAATATTATTTATCAAAGTGTAATTCACTAAATTATAAACAAACAAATGAATAAATAAATATTATACCTGGTAAACAAACCAAAAAGATTTAGAAATCACCAATATTTTAACAAAGTCATAAAATTATTATCTTCTATTCATCTAATCTCATAATCAATTTTTATTGATCTGATCATTTGCTATTCTGTCTATGAGTCCAGTTATTCCTTAGAGTTGTAGACATTTTCATCCAGTTAAAAGATATGATCTGAACATTTATTCTCAGAAGCCATATTTTAAAATAAGTCAGAGTCCATGCCATTGATCTTTTTGAAGATGTAACATATTTTCAAATGCATCAGAGTGGGCAATAAGTGCCTCCAAATGACAAAATAAATTAAAACGGTATGGTTTAGATCTGAATATGATGGAACTGGCAAAGGAAATTCTTTTTGTAAAAACAATCCACCAAATCAGGTGAGCTCAGACTCTCCTCACAGGTTCGTGTCTCATGAAGTTTGAGGAATAAATTTTCAGACTGAAATATTTTTTTTTAGTAAAACTGCAAAAATTAACCCCATTGACTATTTCCTTCAAAATGCATTTCCATTCCATATACTTTCTGTATCTGACTGTTTCACTGTTAATTAATAACTTTTAGAAGTCTTCGTTTCTAATTACCCAGAAAAGCAAATAACCAGCATTCCTTAGATTGATTCTTAGGAACATATTTAAAACGTTTAGTTTAAAAGTACACTTTTAACAAAGCAGAAGACGTTATAACTAATGGTTCTAAATCCACTTTATAGACTTTGGCAATAAAGACAAAGCAGGTGACCTAGCAATCAATGGGTTAGCAGCTGAAAAAGGAGGTGATAGAGAACTACCTGCTTAAGACAGCAGCTGCAGCCAAATTAAACATCTCCAAAACTATAAAAGGAACAGTGAGAAGGCAACAGAGTCTGCTTACATACTACTTGGCTTGGAGAGGTGATACTGCATGGTAGCTCCACGCTGGGTGCAAATCTGAAATGCAGAATTCAGTGAGCTAGGACTCTCCTCTCAGGTTCTTGCCTTATGAAGTTTGAAGAAAAAACTTGCACACTAAAAGGTTGTTTTTTAAGGTACCCCTCATGTTGCCAGACATCCTGTCATTCAGGGTCCAGCCAAGTAGTTAAGGATTTTTGTTTTTTTAATAAAAATGTGGAAATTTCTTGGCAGCATATCAAACTCCTGAGTTGGGAGGGGTTCCCAAGTGGGTAGCAAATGAAGCCTCTTTGTCTAAAGGTTTATATATGCTGGCAGCTCTTTGTGTATATACCCTACCTTCTAATTGGACCCCTTCCCCATTTTATGTACCCTGTGCCCTTCTAATTGGCTCTCCCCCAACCCACCCCTGCTTTTCCTTACATGGTAATCGTTTCAAAGTTTCAAAGCCCCCTCTTCTTCTTCCCCTTATCTTATCACATTCTTCTCTGCTCTATGTATGTGAGATAAACATTCTGGTAGCTTGGAGCTATCTCTGCCCATTACATATGTCTTCCTCTCCCATGGACTGCTTCCCTAAAAATGCCTTCCCTGTCTTTAAACTCCTTTTAACAGCATGTTAAGATAACAACTATGTAATTTCTAGAACATCCACTTTAATATAAAACTATATGTATACAAAGTGGACATAATTATTATTCTTTATTTGATGAAGTTTCATGTGCACTTCAATTATAGTGGAACCAATTTGTTCAAAAACCAAGTCTTTTTCCCATTAGAAAAAAATATAAATTTAATTAATCTGTTCCAGACCCCCAAATTATTTCTTATTTAAACATTTCCTATATATAGTGCAAGTCTAATGAATAGTTTAATTTATAAAAAAAAACACATTTTTTTTAAATTTATGGAACCACCCCCTACTTGCCTCAAAATTCTTTTTTCATATTTCACTGCCTCTGAAATACTATCACCTGCTAACTGCTTTTTCCTTTATCCAAATAAATAATAGTAATTCCACCTATTCAATTGCCTGAGATTGTTGTTTTTGTAAGCATTTTTAGATCCTTAGCAACATTAGCATTCTTGATGGCCTCTTTGCTTTTAAACTGTGCTAATCTTGATTTCAACAGCAACAAAAGCATTCTTTTCTTTGCTTGTTACCTGGGAGAAGTTTTTGTCATGGTGAGGTATCAGCATTAAAGGGCTGTCAGGTCTAAAGTGAAGTTTTGGTGGACAACCCCGACATTTCTTCTGTGAACGACCTGGCTGAGAACTGAATGGTTCGAGATGGGAGAAGTCTGTGAACTGAGGTTTGGACTGTATGTCAAATAGGCCTAAGTAGTTTTAAATTTCTCTTTTATAAGGAGAAAGAACAAATCCTTCTAGAATTCCAAGGGGCTCCTTGGAATAACTCAAAGCTGTTCCTAGGATAAGAAAATTCTCTCAAGCCGAAACCGGTTTGCCTCAGTGGTAGAGTGTCGGTCTGCGGACTGAAAGGTCCCGGGTTCCATTCTGGTCAAGGGCATGCATCTTGGTTGCGGGCACATCCCCAGAAGGGGGTGTGCAAGAGGCAGCTGGTCGATGTTTCTCTCTCATCGACGTTTCTAGCTCTCTATCTCTCTTCCTTCCTCTCTGTAAAAAATCAATAAAATATATTTTTTTTAAAAAGTAAAATCTCTTAAAATATAAACACTGAAAATGTACAGAAAGGCTGTTGCATCTCTGTGTTAACTTCTACTACTGAAATGGTTGCCTCACTTCTTTTGGCCATTTTTTATTTTATTTTATTTAGCACCAAATAAGTGTCTCCAGTACTGATTAAGAAATCATCTATTTGTTCTCCACTGTCATCTGTACTTGACATCTGAGGTGTGGCTTAGCTGAGCTCTATGGAGGAGCACTAAGACTGCCTCTATCACTACTACCTGTGTGACTTGTGGGGCTGACACTGCAAGGGCCAGATGCAGCAAGAGTGGGAACTGCACACCCACTGGCTGGTGCCTGGTGGTAAGAAGGACAGAATCGCACAGAAGCTCCTCAGTGGGCAGCACAAGCATTGCCAGCACAAGCTGCAGCCCCAGCCACACACTTACCTTTCCTCTCCCTGGACACCAAAGGATGTGATAACAGCACTTTCTCTGACTCCAGTTGTAACTGGGTCTAAGGGATTAAGAATCCTTGTTGGGCAACAGAATTTGTTTTTACATTTCTTAAGATTACTTCTTCAATATATTTTCCTTACTGTTGATAACTGAGTAACATCCACATGGGTATGGGTTTTTATGCAGTAGGAAAAAGTTATCAATAATTGTAGAAAAGACAGGATTTTTCATTGTCCTTGATGACATTTCAGGAGGCCACCTTGCTAATTCTAATAACAGGCATGTATGACATCAGCCATTTGAGTTTTTTAAGTGCCAGTTTTCTCTTTCACATTGAAGAGGTGCAGTCACCCTCCTGCCTCATAGTCTGCACAGGTTTGGGGGTGGCATTAATTCTTCATTCTTCCCAAGACTCAGAGCTCCCAGGTATGCAGGGGGATAAATTAGGTTGTTTGAAAGACTCATTTTATTATATTTTCTTCTTTCTGAGTTTTACTGTTTGTGAAGCAAGTGAGACATTTCCCCCCTCTTTCAACCATCAATGTATATCATTTTTGGATAGAATATTTATTATGTAACAACATGAAAGCACTGGTAACCTTACCTGGGGAAGGGTTAATGGCCTCACTGAAGTGGGAGTAGTCTTAGCAAGTAAGAATTTACAGAAGCAAATTAACAGGGTTAAAATTTCAAACAGGAGTTTTTATATAAGATGGATGCTTCATTCCCCACTGATTTTATGTACATGAGTCAAATCATTGACTCTTAATCATTGTAATATATTTCTCCCTGAGGACTATAATCTTCATTTTCTGCCTAATAAAGTTAGTGGGCCTGCTTATTAGATAAGGGCCCAGAAAGAGGGCCAGGAGTAATCTTTAGAGAGTCTGAAGAGTCCTGGGCTCTTAATTTTTTTCTGGGCTGTCTTAAGCTGGGTGTGATGAAGCAACATTGGAATTATGTTGACCTTGACTGCTGTGGAGGTGGTCCTTTCCAGGTAGGAGTCAGTCCTTGGATGGCAAATACTTTTATCCAAACAGAGTTACCAGGGTGGAAGGGATGAACCAGATCAGAAGTTGGTACAGGTAGAGCATCTCAGATGCTTCCAGGGTAGACTGTAAAGCCTCTAAGAACTTGAATAAACACTGGTTATGGATTTTTACTTTTCTACATTGGGTAGGTCAGGATCTGGGAGAGTCACTAGAATCTGTAGAGCCCCCACTGATTTTAGGGCCGCCTCCCAGGCAGCTTCATCTGTGACCTGGTTCTCTCTTGCTTCTATGGAGAACCCTTACCTTGTTGTAAAGGCATACTTGTAATCAGTATAAATTATTTCTGATTTTTCTTTTGTCCACCAGAGAGCCTGAAACTGAGTGTTTGACATCCAGCACTCAAGTGCATTCCAGAGTATATCCTCGACCTAATGTGGGGCAGTTAAGATTAGTTACTGCCCTAGGGTTAACTTATTTGCTTTTCCAATAAACATAGGTGTTGCTGCTACCGCCCAGAGGCAAGTAAGTCACCCAAATGCAAAGGGGTCAAGTCTATTGGACAAATAGGCTACCAGACTTTTCCAGGGGCTGAGACTTTGGTGAGAACCTCTTTGGCTATGCCCCTTGTCTCACATACATAGAAGTGGAAAGACTTATTTACATCTGGTAGCACTAATTGGCCCATCATTCCTGCTCTGCTCATTTCTGTCTAACTGCCTAATATATCACCACAAAAATCCTGGCTCTGAATTCTTTTAGGAAAAATGGAAGTTGAATTGCTTCTATAGCTGCTTCATGCTGAGGAGGGATGGAGTTTTCTCTCAGAGCCAAGAGATCCTTGCTGTCTGTCAAGGGACAATGAGGCCTAGGCACCTAAGGAGGTGGGCTTGTGACCTGGCAGAGATAAACTGTAACAAATGATTGGGTGGAAGGAAAGGAAAACACTTCAGTTTTAATAACCTCTATTGAAATAGAATGTTTCTCCTCAAAATTACCTCTTTTTTTTTTATCAAAAGAGCCATATAGAGACTAATTTACCTATTGTATTTAATTTGAACCCATTGTTTGCATAAACACAACAAGAATGGTAACTGACTGCCTTTGCTGGAATTCCATAATTGAATTTTATTGTACCCCATAGGGCCAGGAAGCTAAGCCATCCAGCTTCCATCAGGTCTGCCTTTAGTATCTGCTGAGTTAGGTGAACCCCTCACCTGCAGCAACTCCACCTGGGCCCACGCCCTAGGTTTTAATGCCCATCTCAGTAGCCCTCCTACTCATCACAGCCTAGAGTGCATGGGGGTCACTAAGGGATGCAGAGGCACCCTTATTGCTCCCCTTCTACTCTGACCAACTGCCAGTGATGGCAGGGTATGGGCCTGATGCTCCAGCACCAGCCATTTTCAGGGCTCCCAAGCAGGATACCAGGCTTTTCCTTGGCACTCGGGTTCTTCTAAAACATGATACTCCAGTCAAAGTTTCCAGTCACTAAATCCACGATTAAAAACTGTTCTTATTGAATTAATGCAGATAAATGTATTGCCATGATTTATTAAGCATTGCCAAATTTCAGAGGAATTATATAAGGAGAAAAATATACTGACCTGCTTTAAGATCTGATTTTTCCTCATCAGTCCTTTCTATGGATTCTTCAGAGTAATATAACTGTCTTCAAATGACAAGGAGAAATTTAAAATGTGTCTATATTCAAGTAGACAATTATAGCTGTCCTTTTAGTAGTGCTGCCCCCTACTTGACCTGTCCTTAAAATTTCATATGGTCTCTAGGAGGGGTGACATGCCTTTTGAGAAAGGACTAAGGGAGCTTTATTGGTTTACAGAGTCTCACGTGTCACAAGACCTCACAGGGTCTGTAATTCCTGTAACAAAAGGCTGGTACTCACCACTTCCCTCTCTTCCAAACAAGCCTTCCCTGGTTCCTAAGTTGAAGTGTGTGTGTGTGTGTGTGTGTTTTGTTTTGTTTGTTTATTTTTGCCATACCTGACATGGGCATGGTCACACAGGCCTGCAAGACAGTATATAGGCTGCTAAATATCTTTCAATAGATACCAAAACCAGATGGGTATTGTTCTTGCCCATTTGGGCACCTGACCTTTTGGAAACTGCATTCAAATCTCTAAGGTTAATGCAATATTATTAACACAATAAAGTATAATATTGGCACTGTGGCCACCTTAGGTAGCCAAATCTTCTGCTACCATATATGACACATGGTAGGGCTATACAAATATCTTAGGGAGGTGATTAAGGTCTATTCTTGACCTTCCTACATAAAGCAAAATTGTCCTTGTCTTTGTGGAGTCATGCCCATGAAAACGCAGGTATTATCTAAATCTATTATACAGTTTTCTGCAGGACACCATCAGTGCTGTGCATGGTGGCCAGTTCTTCTTTCTAGTAAAAATTTTATTCTGGCACGGGAGAAAGTTGTTTTGCTGTAAACAGGCAGCTTAACCCCTACATAACTGGGCTTGGTCATCTGCCTAGAAAGCTGTAATTTATAAGTTTAACATGTGGCCTTAGGTCCTTCCAACCCAAGGGGGTCTCTGCCATCCCTCAGTGAGACTTCCCCTCTCTTGGAGAATCTCAAAGTCCTGAAGGCTCTCCAGCCCAGAGAAAGTGCCTTTCCTTTGCTCTTTTACTTTAAGCTGCCAGTCTAAATCATCCAGAGTTTCAGTTAGAAACAGCTTTGCATATTGCTGTTCTGTGGCAGTGGCTTGAGTGTTAGACCCCATGTCTTCCTGCCAGTCCCCTTTGTGGCAGAGCAGCTACCAGTGAGTGCACTGGAAATGGATCTCAGTCCCTCCTCTTTCAACAGCAACAGGTACTGAACCCTTTCAGTACATTTGCAAACAGGGAGCTTTCACTAGCTCTAGCTGCTGCTTTCATAGACCCAGGGCCACTGCAGGCAGCTTAGGCATCCAGCCCCCTCACCCTTTTCTTTCTTCTGGTTCTTGGGGGATGAGTCTGCCTAGCAACCAGTTTTAAATCACCAGGGCAGCTAGAAGTTGATAACACACATGCCAGCAGAGTGGACTGCAGCCAGTAAAAATAAAAACCTATCCTTCCCAGCTTATAATTAACTGCTGACCACCCCCCACCCCCTTAAGTAAATTAACCATTTACTGTGTCCTTAGCAGGGGAAATAAGGCAAGAGGTCTGAGATCCTGTATAACCAGGCTTTTTACATTTAAGGATACTTTTTTCTTATTCAAATCTGTAACTGTTGTTTTCCCTCATAGATTTTTACTCTAAGCCCCTAGACTCCTAGAGGATCTTACATCCTCCTCCTTTACCACTCTTGTTTTCTCTGACCACCCTTCCCTACCCTGTCCTGTTCCCCAGTCCAGTTGTTTGTCTCCCTTTCCGATTGTGAGTCAGAGGAAGAGAATTCATACAGAGAGGAGAAATAGAAATAGTGGGATCTTCAGAGAAAACTACAGACTACCTCTGTAGTAGTCCTCCCTTTCAAAGGCTGAGGTTCGACCTGTGGGGAAAATGACTGTTAATCAATCGGGAAAGATATGGGATGAGGATAAGGGTATGTAGGAAGATTTCTTGGAAGTGAAGGCCTGGATGGCCTCCTGAAAGAAGAGATCTTTAATTCAGTTACAGATGCTGTTAGAATTGGGGGTAACTTCATCCTTAGTTCAACATTGGACTATGATGTCACAGGCAGGGACAGGGCCTGTGAATCTCTCCGCCCTGGGGAGCTGTAAGCCCTGCCCCTGGGAGTCTCCGACGACCAAAAGAGATGAGAAAGCTATAAATAAAAGTTCTTTGTTCCTTGAAATATCATAAATTTATACCTTTAAGTTAACCCTAGGACTTTAAATTTTCAATTTAATATAGCAAATTCACAAATCATAGCAAACTAAAATGCTTACTTATACAAACATACAATCAGAGAGAGAAATTCTTATTAGCAAAATGGACTGATTCCCTCCCACTGTGATAGAGAGCAAACATCTCTGAGAAAAATAACTCAGCAGCACTGTCCTTTCTTTAAACAAATTAAACCACAGAAAGAGAAAACATATACTCTCATGTGTACAGCCAGATGGCACGAAGTAGCTTTTGCTTCACACAGACCAGTTAATGAGCAGATAATTATGCCAAGACAGACAAACATCCATACTCACACTCTCTCAGTAGACTTCAAACTGGAGCTGAGAAGATAAATGAAACAATGCCCAACTCCCCAGACAGGCTTGGGAGCTCTCCGGGCACCCATGCTCCAGAACAGAATTCTCGACCAACATCTTGGTGAGAAACTACCAAAGGAGTTAAAACTGAGAACAGTCTCCCATTCTCGGTAGTCCCACACAAACAAACAGCAGAGTGAATTCATAATTCCTTCTTTCACCTCCAGAGTCCCACATTTATATACGAGCTAGTCCGAGTTTTTTACTTCTCCCAGATATTTAACCATAGGGTAAACAGTCACCTAGCACCTGACTCCTGATTAATTTGCTTAAGAAAGCTCTATGGCATCTGGAGAGGTGATCAAGATCCCCCTTCCACTCATTTGGAGTGGGCTGAACTGACGGGACCCCTACCTTACAGATTCTGTCTACAGGTCTAGAAGTGTCTGTCCACTCTCTCCAGATGATTGCTGAGTCCTGGGCTGAGGTCAGGGTGCTACCACAGTCCCCTGGTTCAATTCTACTACATCAGCTGGTACCTTCCAGAGGCCTATCCAGCTCCCCTGAGCCCCAAACCTAGTCCATTCACTGGAAGCCAAAAAAGGCTAAGCAAGTTATTCTCGGTCAGGGAACCAATAATGTTGAAAACTGAAGAAGAACAAAGCAATACCAGAGAGATGAAGTTACATTTATTAAGCACGAGTTCAGAAAAAAATGTCTCTCAAATTCTGGACCCCAACATGCAGGAATTCTCCCTATTTATATGGTTTTACATTTTTTGTCCCCCAAATATGGAGTGTTTCTGCACCCTTTTGAAAGTTCTTAAAGAGCCTGTATGTGCTGGGCTTGAAACTTCAATCAGAGGCCTAGCCTGGCACCAGCACAGATAATCTTGCCTGGGAAAGGGTTAATGGCCTCCTTGAAGTAAGAGTATTCTTAGCACCTAAGAATTTACAGAAGCCCTTTAGCAGAGTTAAAATTTCAAACAGCAGTTTTTATATAGGATGGATGCTTCATTATGAATAAAAAATATTTATCCCATTTACCAGACTTTGGCAAAATTAGCCATTGGCTTATAGCTATAAATTGATCAGTCAGCTAGAAAAGGCCTAATGAACTCTTTATTGGAACTGAGACTGCCACCCATTTTAAAACAGAAACAAACTTCAAAACAAAGATAAAACTCATACAAACAAGTACTCTCAAGCCAAATCTTCCCGAAGCAGGGTGTGAGACACTAGTCTTAGAATCTTATCTCACACAAACCAGTACACAAATAACCTTTCCTAGGCCCAACTGTCACACAGCACAAATGGAGGAGATAAAGTATTGCAGCTGTGCACACCTGTTCCACTGACCCAGGCCTGAAGCCCATCCACTTCCTTAATGACTGATTTATTCCACCAATAATCTTTTTGCATGCAGCTGATGCTACAAGAGGATGAACAGTGAGTCCTAGAGTAAGAAACTCTAGGCAGCTGCTGGGAAGTCCCTGGAGTCTCTGATGTGGGGATGGCCTGCCCCACACAGCTTGTGGACTGAAAAGGTCTATACCTGTCAGAGTCCAAGACTTCCAGTCTGGCGCACTAATTCTGATACCAGACCCAGGTTTATCTGCCTGCTCTTGAAAGCCAATAATCAAGAGACAGAGGCTGGTGGCAGGAAAGTAGGCTTATTCAAGAGCCAGTTGCTTGAGAAGACAGGCAACTCTAATTGCAAAGACCATCCTAACAACTAGACATGGGCTGGGAGTTTTGTAAGGATTAAGAAAATAAAACAGAACAAAGAAATCTAATTAAGGAAGTTCAGATATCTCTGATAAGGGGACTAAGTGCAAGCCAAGGTGGTTTGTTCAGATAACCTGTTGAAGGCCAACAAAAATCCCACATGACTCTGACCTTAATGTCTAAAGGTCAGAGTCTGTTGGTTTTGGCCTCAGTTTCTACAGTTTTTAAGCTAAGAGGCTGTTGATAAGCAGTAACATATTACTTAACAGGTCATCATTTTTAGACATAATGTGGAAAGAATAGTGGGGTGGGTTACACAGTCACATGCAAAAGGAAAGAAGTTTACCATTGCCTTACATCATATACAAAAATTAAGTCAAAATAGATTAGAGACTTGAAGAACCTATAACCTGACCATGAAATGCTTACATGAAAGCATAGACAGTAAGCCCCTTGACCCAGGGCTTAGTGATAATGCTTTGAATCTAAAAAAAGAAACAAAAGCAAATGAATAAATGAGACAACCTCAAGCAAAAAAGCTTCTGCACAGCAAGAAAAACTATCAACAAAATGAAAAGGCAACCTACTGAATGTGAGTAAATATTTAAAAATCATGTATTTGATAAGAAACTAATGTCAAAATTCACAAAGAAATCATACAAATAAACTGAAAGGAAAAAAAAAAAAGAACACAAGCAAGTTTAGTTTAAAAATGGGCAGAAGAAATGAATAGACATTTTTCCAAGGAAAACCTACAGATGGCCAAACAGGTACATGAAAAGATGTTCACCACCACTAATCACAGGAAAATACAAATCAACACCATAGGAAGCCCTGCCTTGTGGCTCTTAGGTAGAGCATCATCATGTACGCTGGAAGCCTGTGGCTTTATTCCCAGGTCAGGGCTCAGACCTAAGTTTCAGGCTAGATTCCTATCAGTGTGTGTGCAGGAGGGAGGTAACTGATCGCTGTTTATCTGTTTTATCAATGTTTCTCTTTCTGCCTCTCTCTCCTTCTCTAAAATCAGTAGAAATATCCTTGGGTGAGTGATACAGTAGGATATCAACTTCACATCTGTTAGAATGTCTATGATGAAAAAAAAAGTAGAAAAAGGAGGCAAGTCAAAGAAGCCACAGCCATCTGAAACAGAAGGGGCCAAGCTGAAAAAGTCCCCCCTGATGTGTCACCCATGATACCAGACCTCTGGTCATTCAGGGTCCATCCAAGTAGTTAAGACAGGACTTACCATCTGCTTCCTGTTTTTGAATTGGTGTCCTCCTTCCAACCAAATCAAAGAGCACTTCCTTCACCTGTGAAAGGGGTCGTGACCCACAGGTTGATAACCACTGTCGGGGTCACCTAAGACCATCAGAAAACACAGATATTTACATTATGGTTCTTTAACAGTAGCAAAATTACAGTTATGAAGTAGCAACCATAATAATTTTATGGTTGGGGGTCACCACAACATGAGGAACTATATTAAATGGTCATGGCATTAGGAAGGCCTAGAGAAATACACTGGGGCACTAGCTGAAGAAACAGATTGATTATAGAAAGTTCAGAAGAACATGAGTCATGTTGGGAGATGCACATGAGGCTTCAGATTGCCAAAGAGCAGGGGCTGCAAGCACTGACACTGAAGATCAGTGCCAATAGGTCCAAGGGCTGGCAAACAATGACCATTTCCCCGCCTCATTTGTAAGAGGAGGAGTCAAGGTTATGCCAGCCCCATACCCCAAAACAAGCATCCATGCTCCTCTAACAATGCCAGTAGCCACAGCCCTGGGAAGCCGACTTATGACTGGCACAGGTGGTCAGCAGCAGCAAAAAGCCTATGAGCAGATTGCACTATGATGGCTAAGACCATTGAAGATTTCAATAACAGATTCTCCCAATGATGAACCAAGGACTTGCCCCAGGGATGGAATTTGGGAGGAGGAATGCAAGGACAGTGAGGGTGCAGGATGGTATTTCCACAGGAGACCAGAATTGGTGGCTTTGTGAATATTTTGGACTATGACTCATGCAGTTTTCAAGTGTTACATCTGTGAATCTTCATGTCACAGCAGTCGGGAGTGTGTGTGTGCTCAGGCATGTATCTACCACATATAGAAAAGGAACTGGACGGATACATACTGGATGGGTAGACACTAAGGTTCACCAGTTGGTAATGTGATGCACTTAATTTTTTTACTGTGTTTTGTTACTTGTCATTTCTTTAAACTTGATTTATGAGTCTGTAACTATCCATGCATTACGTGAACTTTTATATACATTATACTACTGAGGAAAATGATCACAATAATTATTCTCAGGGATTCTTAGCAGCACTTGGGATATCTTTAAAACCCAGAAGGGAAGAAATACAGACTGCTCAACTCAATAAATAATGTTAAAAAAATAACATATGTTGGCAAGAATGAGAAGAAAAGAGAAACCATATGCAATGTTAGTGGGAATGCAAATTGGTGCAGTCACTGTAAAAAAAAAAAAAAAAAAAAAAAAAAAAAGTGTATTAGTTCTTTAAAAATAGAACTACCCTATGACATACGCTGAGTGGCCAGATTATTATGATCTCTGAATACATAATAATCTGGCCACTCAGTGTATACCCTATATAATAAAAGGCTAATATCCAAATTGTCCCCTTGACCAAGAGTTCAACCAGCAGGCAGACAGTCCAACCGCCCATTTATTCTACCCCTGCCAGGCTGGCCGGGCACCACCCATGCACTAAGTCATGCACCAGGCCTCTAATATCCTATCTAATAAAAGGGTAGTATGCAAACTAACCATCATTCCACTACACCTACAAGTCACACCTACCAGCCAATCAGAGCAAGTATGCAAATTTACTCAACCAAGATGGCTGCGGTCACTGAGAAAGCAGGAGGGAGGCTTGGGTTTCCCAGGCTATGGAGCAAGCCAAGCTTTCCAAACATCCTGGGGGGTGGGCACGGCCAACCTGAAATCCACCACAGGTCCCTGACCCAGGCCACCCTACTCCCCAAGGGAAGCCCCACCTTGATCCAGGACACTACTTCAGGGCAAACCAGCTAGCTTCCACCCATGTACCAGGCCACTATCCTATCTAATAAAAGAGTAATATGCAGACTGACCATCACTCCAACAAAAAGATGGCTGCCCCTAGGTGATCAGAGATCCTGCCCCATGTGGACACAAGATGGCCATCATAAGATGGCCAGCAAGGGAGAGCAGTTGGGAGGGACCAGGCCTGCAAGGGAGGGCACTTGGGGGTGATCAAGCTTGCAGGGGAGGGCAGTTAGTGGTGACGAGGCCTTCAGGGGAGGGCAGTTAGGGGTGACCAGACCTGCAGGGGTGTAGTGGGGCGTCAATCAGGTTTGGAGGGGAATGGTTAGGGGGTGATCAAACTGGTCATAGCAGGATTGGGCTTAAACAGGCAGTCGGACATTCCTAGAGGTGTCCTAGATTGGAGAGGGTGCAGGCTCAGCTGAGGGACACCCCTCCTTCATGCAGGAATTTCATGCACTGTGCCTCTAATATATATATATTAAAGGCTAGATTATTATGCATTCAGAGATCATAATTATCTGGCCACACAGTGTATGTATGATTTAGCAATTCTACTAATGGATATTTAGCTGAAGAAAACAAGAACATTTATCTGAAAATATATCTGCATTTCTGTTTTATTTGCACATTATTTGCAATAGTCAAGACACAGAAACATATAGATAAATATGTTTCTATGAAACATATAGATGAATATAGATGAATAGATAAAGAAATTCTGAGAGAAAGAGAGGAGAGAGAATTAGTCAGCCATAAGAAAACAAAATCTTGCCATTTTCAATGTTCATATTACCCAAAGCAATATACAGATTTAATGAAATTCCTATCAAACTCCAATGGCATTTTTAAAAGAAGTACAACGAAAAGTCATCAAACTTGTGAGGAACCACACAATAAAACCCAAATAGCCAAAGCAGTATTGATAAAAAAGGAATAAAATCAGAGGTATCATGCTCCCTGACTTCAAATTATACTGCGAAGTAACAATAATCAAAATAGTATATTGGCAGTAGTGCAGACACACTGGCCAATGGAAGAGAATCAAGAGCTCAGAAAGAAACCCACATATGCTGTATATGGGCAAATAATCTTAAACAAAGGAGCCAAAAACATATTGTGGAAAAAAAGAAAGCCTCTTCAATAAATGGTACTAGGAATACTAGAAAGGCACATGCAAAAAAATGAAACTAGACTAGACTACTATTTATCACCATAAATAACAATTAATTCAAAAAGAATCAAAGGCCTAAATATGAGACCTTGAACAATAAACAATTTGAAGAAAACATAGCACAAAACTTGTAACCTTGGTATTAGAGATGATTTTATAAATTTGATCCACAGAGCAAGGGAAATGAATTAATGAGATTATAGCAAACTAAAAGAGCTTCTGCAATAGCTAAAAAGCCCATCCAAAACAGAAAATCAAACAAAAAACTGAGATATCTGCAACAACACCTTGGATAATGAGTTAATATCCAAAATATGTAAAGAAGATATACAACCCAACAATAAAAAGAATCAAACAATCCAATTTCTAAAATGGGCCAAGGCCAGAAAAGACACTTCTCCCAAGAAGACATTCAAATAGCCAGCAGATATTTGAAAAAATTTTCAACTTCACTAGCTATGAGGGAAATGCAAATCAAAACCTCAATAAGATACTACCTCACACCTAATAGAATGGCCATTATCAACAAGAAAAGTAATAATAAGTATTCGAGATTGTGGAGAAAAGAAAAGGGAACCTTTATCCACAGTAGGTGGGAATTTAAACTGGCACAGTCACTATGGGAAACAGTATGGAGTTTCCTCAAAAATTAAAAATAGAATTACCATGAGACCCAGCAATTCCTTTTCTGGTCATCTGCCCCCACAATTTGAAAACATATATGTTCATTGCAGCATTAGTCATGGAAGCCAAGATATGGAAGCAATCTAAGTGCTCTCTGATGGGTTATTGACAAAGGTGTAGTAACTATAATCCAGCCCCTCATCATGCAGAGGAGGGGAGGGAGTTCAGAGGGCACAGCCACGCACACAGTCCTGAGCAGCTTGTGTTGGGGAGCAAGTGTTTAAGGGCAAGTGTTGGAAGACCATGGTCATGACCTTTGCAGTCTCTTGCAAGTTGCTTTCTGGACACTTTGAGGAGAGTGGAGTGCTTTAGGTGATTCAGCCCAGATACACACAGGATTTTCAATTTAATGTGTTCTGAAATTAGACTTAGTAATATGTCATCAGAAATATCTTTGCCTCACTGGATATGCACATGGGGCATCTTTGCTGCCTTCTAAAGCATGTTTTGATTCTTGGAGGAGGGTGAACAGACCCCTTCCTTCCTTGTTAGGGAGTAGGTTAGGAGAGGGCTTACCCCAAGCAAGAGAATGTGCATCTAAGCGTGAGGAGATATTTGCCACTGCTTCTGAAGCTTCTGTGTGTGCAAGCATCCTTTCACACCTGAGAGTGTGGAGTTACTCTTTCTAGATCACATGCCCCTTCCTGATATCTACTAGAATAGAGGTGCTCATGAAGTGAGCTTCTTGCAGGCACTGCATTCTTCCAGGTCCTCAAAGATCCTTCTCGCTGGCCTGCTCTCTTTGCCTGCTGGCATTTAGCTTTCCTGCAGAACCAGTGACAGGCTCCCAGGCTGGCCCAGAAGGCCCTGACTTACTTCTGTCCTCTGGTTGTGAGTGCAGTAGCTCTTCCTCCCAGCTCATGGGGAAGTGTCATGATTCTCAGAACTCAGAGGCAGGAAACTCAGGGAGAGGGGGCCCAAGGGCACAACTTAAAGAGACAGGAACATTCACCACTGAGGCAGTTAGATGGGCAGTTTCCACTGGGAAACACAGCTTTAGACTGTAGTGATGTTCTCAGAAGCTCTCTTTGACCCTAGCACTTGACCCCTTAGGGGCTATAACCTCAGAGGAGAAGAGAATATTAGGTTTCTGGGGCCTATTTTAAAGTCTAACCTTGATGACAAATCTTAACTCCTTTTGTCTTTACTATTTTCCTACAAAATGGCCTCTTGGGAGCCTCCTTCCCTGGAACAGTAACACCTAGGTGGTCCTGTTGCCAGGAATCACCTGCAAAGTCTTCTGGTTCTCAAAAGAAATGAAGGCATTTTCACTATTAAAAATGGGAGAACAGGGAGAGGATGAAAACTGTCATTCAGGGCTTATTCTAGCCATCTCTGTAGATCTCTCCCACCAGGCCTGTAGCGGAAAGCGGTTGGAGGGGGTGGACCAGGCCTGCAAAGAAGTTAGTTAAGATTCTCACTCTTATTACTAAAATTTGGTACATTGTACAAAATGAGCATTTCTTCATTTGCTATATTACCTTAGGGCAGTTTCAGAGACTTTAGTTGAAATTCACCATATGTGGTTGTTCCACCTGCAGGGCCCCTCACAATCTTGTCAGAAAATGGAAACCCAGGCAGTAGTTTTAGATTCAATGTTGGTTACTTTGCTAGCTCCCCTCATCTTCCTTCTTGCTGAGTATATGGATTTTGTATAATTTAGTGTTCCATTTTTGTTGTTCTTTAGTGGAGTAGAATGAACTATTGCTAAATGGGGCCTGGGTGACAGCTCTCTTGCCTTCCAGACTGCATTGTTTATTTGGGGTCCTTGGCTTTCCAATCAATGCAGATGCCTTATACTTGCAGAGGATAGGAGAAATGCTGGTGTCTCCTTATATTTCCAAATAGTTATTTGTGGTGTTTCATAGCTCATAAATAAGTTCCCTAATTCTAAATTTTAAGTGATACTTTCAAGTGATATTTCTTGAAGAAATATTCCAAAACAATGAGGCTGCAATAGCTGTTTATTCACCAGTTAAGCTTGGAGAATATAATTGTTAGAATTTGAAAGATGGCAACATTCATGAGCACTGGTTCAATTCAGAGTAGAATTTATTTTGTTTGGCACAGGATAGAGTCAAAGTGCTAAGTGTTGTGCCTGCTCTGGAGGAAGAACAGGTGAGGGTTTGGAGACTCACAGGACAACTCCTCCATTTCATCCTCAGGCCAGCACCAGCGTAGGAGGGGTCCAAAGTGACCCTGAACAGAGTTCAGGGTGATCTTTATGGTGAAGTTTTTTCTTGGCCCAGCCTTCTCCTCTCACCCCTCTGAACACTTCAGCAGGTACAGATAAGGGGATGTGGGCCCTGTAACCTAGCCTTTATAGCCTGTGCTGGGACCAAAACTTTAAGTGATGAGTTAAACAGAGGAGGAGGAAGTGAGGGCTGGAAAGTGCTGCAGTGAAGGCAGGATGCGTGCTTTCCTGTGCACAAATGAATTTACAATAGATCATCCTGTAGCTCATTTCTTGGAAATAGAGTGGATTATGAGAAACAATAAAAAAAAATTGTGCTGTTATACACTTGGATAAACATTAAAATTGCAACTTTGTTCCTTGGTAAAGAGGTTCTTACAGTTTTTATCAGTTCTAATAAAGCACCTAAGGACATATGTTTACGGTACAACTAAAGTGAAGCAAAAATAAATAAATAAATAAAAGTCAAATTCTACCAAAAAGAATAAATGCAGATAACAGCAGAAAAATTGTGCAAACCAAAATGAAAATCCCAGAAAAAAGGCAAATGACTGAATGTTAACAGATGGATCTAGCAGCCTCTGAATTATTTCTGTTCTATTTTTCGGCCCCTAGGGTCATGAAAGGGATAAGCATTCAGGTTTGTCCAATGAAAGAAAGGGTTATGAAGTAAAGTGACTAAAAAATCTTGGCAGATGAGTATTGAAGGGAGTGGAGAGTGTGCTGAGAGAGGCAGAGAACCGTGGGAGAAGCACACTTGCTTCCCGGCTTCTTGCCTTCTTGTTGGTGCCACAGGGTAATAGGGCTGGGATCTGTAACTACACAGGACTCTGATGACCCCAGGCACTCAAAGCATGGGAGCTGAGGCCCACAGTGATATCGCTTCTTCATTCAGACCCTCAAGCCAAGAGTCCCAGGAAGGATCCCTCCATGTGCTCTTCCATGAGGAACCCTGTTCATTGGCACAGGTTTATCACTACAACCAAACAACATCTGAGAGGAACTGTTGGTAAGCAGCCACACTGAGAGGAAGTGTGGATAATAAGGGCTCAGGATTCAAACCAGTAAGAGAGTCTGAGGACTTGTTCTCATGGGGCAAGGCCCAGAAATTGGTGTATGGTGTAATTCCTTGGTGGCATCAGACTTAGATGATATGACACTTAATCTGTTTTCTTCTCTGTAGAGATTTCAGACCTCTGAGAGGTTTCATTTTGTCCAAACCATAGATGCTGCTAGTGGCAGAACCAGAACATTACAGCTTTCCTGACTGCATTTCATGTGTTAATGGCAGACAATAGTGCTGATGTGCTAATGTGACAATCTGCTCTGTAGCTCATGGATCAAAACGAGTGTCACTGATGTAACAGAAGGGGACACAGTGTCAGATACATTAGCATTGTGTGCTGCCAGCCGAGCAAGGTGGCTCCTGAGTATTTAATGCATGGACATTTTTTGTTTTACTTTGCAAAGACTGAGGTCCTACTATGTTTTTTAGATGAAACCATTTATAATTTTTCAAATTAAAATTTATTGGGGTGACATTGGTTATTAATAATATGCATATGTCTACTGTGAAATCCTATGGTACATTATTTGTATATTACATGGTGTACCCACCACCAAAATTCTGGTCTCTTTCATTTCCATAGATTTGACTCCATTTACCCCTTAAAAATCTCCATCTTCCTCTCTGCTTGTAACCACCATACAGTTGTCTTTGTCTCTGACTTTTTGTGTAACTACTTATTCTTTTGTGTGACTTTGTTGTTCTGCTGGGACTGTGAGGTCAGTCTTGCCAATGGGCCTGGAGCATGCTCTCAGGCAGAGGTGGTCTCAGAACCTGCTGTGCTCACACCAGCTTGGTAGTCTGCCCACTCCCTTAAGAGTCCAGGAGCCCTACATTAGCACTTTTTCTCAAAAAGAAAGAATTTGGGGTTTGTTTTTCTGCTGCATATATTTATTAAATTCTTCAATAAAGGGCTGAGTTCAGACACTGTAAAAGTAAGGAGAATGGGGTGGGGTAGTTATAGGGCTTGGGAGCCCTGGACAGTGAGGCTTTGCTGAGAGACAGGGTCAGGCAGAGTTTAAAGGCCTTTCTGAGAAAGCCAGCACTTCCCTCATTAGCAGCTTCTGTGGCCCACCTGGGCCAGATGTGTGGGTGGTGGTGGGAAGGACTACTGTAGTAAACACAAGCTCATGCAGAAGGGGAAACCTCTGGAATGCTGAGCTTATGAAATATGAAGATGGAAGAAGAAAAGTGTTGTGTGAGATTCCTAAAGCTGAAGTAACACAGTACCCCTAACTGTGTAGCTTAAAGCCACAGAAACTTATAGTCCCAGAGTTCTAGGGATGTAACATCAAAAGATTGGCAGAACCATGGTCTCTCTGAAGGTGGTGGAAAGGATCCTTGCTGGTTCCCAACTCCTTGTGGCTGCTGGCAACCCTTGGAGGTCCTTGCTTATAGATGCATTGTTCTCATTTCTTGGCTGTTGCATTTTATAAGGAGAACCCAGGCTGTACCCTTCGAACTGTCTTTGAAAACTCAAGTGTATTGCTTTCAAGCTCCTCTTTGCACCCAGAAGGAGAACATAACTCAGTGACTTCTCTCCCACTTCGTAAAAAGTGTCACCTTTCTTCCATTGTCCAACACCACAGTCCTCAATTTGAACTGAGATCTCACCTTTAATATTCAAATTCCCAGCAACAGAATCTGCAAGGATATGTAGATATTTCCTATCAAGTGCCCTAGAATGTTCTCAGTATCTGTGCATTTCCCAATTCCCCAACCACAATCATATTTTAAGCACTTTTAAATTACTTTTTTGAATAAGGTGTTATATATGTGTCCTTATTAAGCATTTCTTTTATAGCAGAATCCCACTTCCTGGTTTACACATTGATCTGATGAAGTCAATACTCCTTTTTAAAGGTCACTAAAGGGAGTTACAGAGTGGTTAACTTATCCACCTGTGGTAGGCTGAAAATTACACCCTCCCTAAATCCAGGATAACCATATCCTAATCCAGAACATATAAATGTTACCTTTTTGCAGAAGTGATGAAGTTATTGATTTTGAGATGGGAGATTGTCATGAGTTATATGAGTGGGTCCTACATGTAATCACAAAGCCCCTCAAAAGAGTGAGGCAAGATCAAAGGAGGGAGAAGGCAATGTGATGATGGCAGCAGAGATTGGAGTGATGTGATCATAAAACAAGGGATGCTGGAAGAAGCAAGCAATAGATTCTACCCTGGAAATACTCTCAGCCACAAGGATACATTCATTTTATCTGAATAAGACTAATTTCAGGCTCCTGACCTCTAGAAAACTAAGAAAATTAATTTGCATTGTCTCAGAAAACTATTTTTTTTTTGTAATTTGTTATGGCAGCAATAGACAACTGATATACCAAATTGTTTATTATGGAAGTGTCAGGACCGCTCAAGAAACCATTCCTTTTACCTTCTGTTATTATTTTTGCAAAGATGTAATAATTTGAACCTTGAACTCCACAAGGCAGACTCTGATAGAAGTTTGATAGAAGATTAAGAAATGTATTTTATACACCCAATCTTAAAATAATCCATATATTTACACATTGACATGTAAGTTCATGATGTAAAACATAAAGGGGGAAAGGAATAATAGGAAAATGTAAAATAGGAAGCCATCTCTTTCTCTACATTCATCTATTTCCTTCTACATGGAAGAATCAGCATCCTGGGATGTGGGGAGAGCACCTTCAAGAAGTTGCAGGTGGGGACCAGCAGCAGATAGACAAGTGGCTCACGGCAGAGCTGGATGTGAAAAGAAACTCCTAAGGATGAGAAGCATGGCCAACTGAACAGCACAGGAGAGACATGAGGCAGAATTCCTTCTATCAAAAGTCCCCTAGAGGGAGGTCACTTCTAAGAGAGGGTACAGGTGTGGGAGCTGTGTTCCAGATGTTCCTCCATGGCCAAGGACCTCAGGGTATCACCATTCAAGACTGTATCCTATTCCCTATAGCATCTATGGATTCTATTTCAACCATGTCCCTCTTTCCTTTTGGGGACCTATGAGTGTGCCTGGAGAAGCAATTAGTTGTCCAAGAAATCATAAAAGGCAGCTTCTGCGAGGACAAGTTTCATTCAGGGAATATGGAGAATGAAGTGAAATTGGGCAGTGAAGGAGATATTTTGAGCAGGAGATTCAGTTCTGGCTCTTCTCTGAACTCATATATATGCAGCCTGTGAAGGTGAGCTTCCTCTATGTGTGACTTGTAGGGTTGCTCAAGAACCTGTGCTTAGAGTGTATACTTTTTAATCATGATTTAAAACAATGGGCTTGGTATTTTCCTTTTGTGCCATACCTTGTGAATTACATAGCTGGCCCTGATCTGTGACTTTATGGTAAATAGAAAAACTATTAGTTGGTTTCATTCAAGATTATCGAAGTCATCAATACCAATAATTGGTCCAATAATATGGGCACTTACACCGTCATTTCCAAATATATCTGCTTCCCTCCATGGGTAATAGCCTTATTGTCACTTCTGTCACATTTGGCCCTTTTAGTACCTACCCTCAAGTTTAAGCATTGACTAACCACTTTCTCAATCTAGTGAAGGAAAACATGTAATCAAAAGTTAATCTATTTGTGGTGATGCAACGGACAACTAGAACATGTTGTCAACCATGTGAGATTCAACAGCCTGCCTCTCACCTGAAAACAATTTTTAGATTCTTTGTGATCCATCCACTGGTAAATCTAGGATAAACTACCTCTGTCTGGGCCTGGAGAAGGAGAAGTTAGGAAGGGTGGGAGGGAAGGTTGCATTTACTCCTTGGGTACATCTTTATATGTCATGCAATGTATGCTTTTAATCATACAAGAACCATATTAAGAAAAAAAAAAATAACGGAGAGATTGTGATCATTGAAAGACATTTCCCAGGCCTCTCCTTCCTCTTTTTCCACTTGGCTCCCAATGGTTTATGCCCCTTTGGCTTTGCACCTGAGTTTTGATAATTTCTAAATGAGTAACTTGAGACCTTCCTGAAAGAACAGACTCAAAACCCATATTGTGCCATCACTAATGAGACCCGAGGATACACCAAGTCCCACGCTCAACTTTCTTCCTCCAAAATGACCCCACAGTCTCCCACTGCACCAGGGAAGGTGGCAGACACTGTGCCTGACTTTTTGGGAAATATTTATGTCATTTAATAAGGGTCTTTGGATACACCACTATAACCCAAAGCACCAAATATAGCTTTGGCAATTTTGGTACAAGAGCAAGCACATGAAGGAAAAGGTTTCAACTTGGAAAGATGGAAGCACCCACTAAATTAGGAGAAATATTACTGTCTCTTTAAAAGTAAACAGTTCCTTCACTGGCTCCACCCAATCTATGCTTTCTGCCTCTGTGGTTTCAGAGGGTGTGAACAATTTTTCTTCACAGTTAAAACAAAAGCACCACCTGGCAGAGTGTCTTTGGAGAAAATTGGAGAACTCATCAACTGGTTGAAAGGTGAGTCTGGCTGAGAAGTGGACTCACTGCTTCTCAGCACTAGAGTTGTTTGTGCAGTAGGTTCATGGAGTGTATATAGTGTGAATTCTGGCGCAGGAAGGATCGGGTTCTGTGCCAGAAGTACAGCAGGGGGGTGCTGTCTGAGGGTAGTAAAGGAAGGTACGGAGGAGGTCAGGAGCTTTATTAGTACAATTAGAAGTCCTGTGCATGACAATTCCTACAAGAGTAGGCCTTCCTTCCCCGGGCTGCTAGCACCAGCTTCCCTCCAGCACATGGGTCCTTGGCTTCCATCCTCTGGCTGCCTGAAGGTATCTGGGACCTGGGCTCACTTCCCTTGGCCCCGGCTTGGTCAGGAAGGACCTCTGGTCTAATTAGTATATAACCCTTTTAGTATTATAGATGTTACAGGTCTCATATTGAACAGGACACATTTGTGCTGACTGGTGCACCTTCAATGCATTTGCTGCTGTGAAAAACACTGAGGGCTGCCTGGCAAGCCTTCCTTTTCCCTGGATAGGAAATGAGTGTCCCCAAGGCAGGTCTTTAGAGCTTGAAGGCAATATAGAGATTGACCTGTCTAACTCCCTCTTTTTACCGAAAAAGAAGCAGGATCCTGGAGAGTTTGATGGTTGCCCATGCCACTAAGGGCAGAGGAAATCTGGACTGCAGTTGCTGAATCCTTTTCATCATTCAGCAGAGAGAAACTCTAATCTGAGTAGTGTGACATGTGAGATGAGGAGTGGGTGTCATTGATAAAGGGTTGGCTATTCTGCAAGAACAATGTACATGAAACCCTCCACTTAATGGTGTAGTTACAGGTTTCCTAAAGTGTTCTGTTCTGGAAAGAATGTGGACTCTCCTCCCTACCCTCTCTTGATCTAGCTCTGATTCGATGTAATTTTAGAATCCAGAGAAGACACTGAAGGAGGCCATTGTGTGCAGTGGTTAGGAGGGTAGGTGGTCAGATACACTTTGAATTTGATGCCTGTTCTGCTCAATACCTGTTAGCACTGTGACCTTGGGCAAATGTTTCAGCATTTTCAAGTCACATCATGTCTTTATTTAAAAAGTTAAAATAATAAAATTAGCTTTTTGCAAGCTATTATAGGGGAATAGGTGAAATAATGTATAAAAGATTATCAGTGCTTGTTTTAGAATGTCAGTAGTGGTTATATTGCATACATATAAATTTTTTTTGTTGAAAAATGTTGATTTACTCAAAGATAAATGGACATTAAAAGGAAATTTCATGTACCTAGACCAAGCTTCCAGAATTATTAAGTGATGCCAATGTTGTTTCATCTATAACATAGTGTATAGATTCTATATACTTACCACTCCCCAGCCACACCACATTATTTTGAAGCAAATATCATTGTTTCATTTTATCAGTAAATATTTGAAGTCATTTAAAAATATGATCATAATCAGACTTCAAAAAACAAATAGAATTTTTTTACAAAGTTAACAGTTGTCTTCAGATTTCCCTGATTGTCTCATAACTTAAAAGACTGTTTGAAGTTGGAACCTATTAAGATTCATAAATTGCAATTGTTTGGATTCTATTATATTTAATTTAATATATATAGCTTTCTCATCTTCCCTGTTTCTTTCTGTAAGAAGAAATTTCTTTGTGTAAGAAGGAGGAAGTCTTTTTCCCAAAAGAACCAGGCAGTTTACATTTTGTTGATTAACATTCTCACGGTGTCATTTCACCCACTCTTCTAGTTCCAGGAGAAATTATTTAAGGAGAGGCTTGATCTGACTCAGGTTTGACTATTTGGTAGAAATATTGTACATCATAGATTCAGCTGTAAACTTTCCTCAGAAGGCACATAATATCACTTTCTTTGACATTAATTGACATTAACGATGGCCTATATTTCATTGAGGATCAGAAGTGATCGTTAGGTCACCAAAGGAGGAGCGCATGAGGCCAGAGTGGTGAGGGATTATGAATTTATTCAATCATCCCCACACCAGGTGGCTGAGCATGGATGGTTTCAGCCCCCAGTGAGGGGGAAAGAATGAAATGTGGTCACCACAGGTAAAATGTGGTCTCAGCAAAGGGAATGTCCATAGTGAAATAGCTTGAAAAGCCAGTTCCCAGGGGAGGAGTATTGATTTATTCCTCAATCAAAACTAATAGTGATGATATAAAATTCTATCATTCTTACCTTAATAGATGGAAAAATCTTATATAAAAAAAAAGTTCCCTCCAACCATTCTCTCATTTCCACAAAGTACAGTAGTATCTGAAGGATAAGATAAATGCTCAATTCTTTCTTTTGTTTTTCTTTTTTTTCGTCTGTCAATTTTCATAACAAGAAGATGCTTTCTTAGCACACTTCCAAGGGAGTGATTGCCTGTTTTAAATAGAAGGCCGTGTTATGAACACATGTATTTTCAGATACCTGATATATTTTGACTCATTTGAGTTATTATCAATGCTCACATTGCCCCATCAATGTCCAGGTACATTCTCTTGAGGTTGGATCTTAAGTCCTTTCCATTTGAGAGCGTCTTTGCTTTCTTGTTGACAAGAGCGTGAAGGCTCAACTGAAGCATTTTCTGCCTATTCCTAGAATCAGGAATTATTAATAAAACTCTAATTTTGGTGGGAAATAGCATTTGAAAACCACATTCTAGGCACTAAGGGTGGTCATTGCACTGGGCTCATTATTATCTCTATTACTTTTCAAAGATTTTCAAAACTGCACACATACACACACACACACACACACACACACAAATAGGATTTTTGAAAACAATTTTTTTTTTTTAACTTAAGTTAATAACACTAAAGATGAACAATAACATTATTGCTTTTTTAAGTGTATTAGACCAACTCATCCACCCACAATATACAATTAGAGTTTGACATTTCATTTCGATTTTAGAATTTTAAAAAATATATATATTGTGTAATTATGTACAAGATCAAATCTATGAAATCTTACTGTAACCATTTTCCAGTTTCTGTCCTTGTTCCCTCCACCCTGCTTCTCCCATTCCCATGTAAGTAAATTTTTTGGTTTAGTTTTTGGAGTATCCAGCTATTGCCTTTTCATATATATGAAAAAGATATGTATTATATTTTATATATGTAGTGCACATTCTTTCTTATTAGAGAAATGGTAGGTAAACTCTACATTATTTTCTCATTATTTTCTTCATGGTTCCTCCCCCTTCCCCCCATTTAATGATGTATCCTGGAGATCTCTATATGATTGTACAGAGAGACACATTTCACAGTTGGATAGTTCTACATTGTGTGACTATATCTTAGGTAATACAACCAGTCCCCACTGATAGGCATTTGATAGGTTTTTGGTCTTTTGCTAATACAAATAATGATGCAATAAATAGCCTGATGTGTCATTTTTCTGTATTTTTCTCAGTGTAGTTAAGAAAAAAAATATTAAAATGGAAAATTGACAATGAATGAGAAAATGCATATGTACATCGGCAGCATAGTGCTGACTTCCCTTCTGTAGGGTTTGGACTGTTTTTCCATTCTCACCAGCCATGCAGGAAAGGACCAGTTTCCATCATACCTTTGCCAACAAATTATGCTAGCAAATGTTGAATTTTTGCCAAACATGGAGGTGTTAAATATTATCTCACTTCAGAAATAAAGGTGTAATTTAATTAATATTTTATTCATTTTATTTTTTTGTTTTGATTTCTTTTTCTCTGAATTTATGTTAATGACTTTTGATTTATTCAAAGTGCATTTAAATTCATTTTTCTCTGAATGTTTATTCCCATCTTTTCCTCCATTTCCTATCAAGTTACTGGTATTTTGTTTCTGTACCTTTGATTTTCTGTGTATAACAGGAACATTTATCTCCTTGGTTGTAAGCTGAAAAATATTACTGCCCCTAATTTGACATTTTTGCTTTAATTTTTCAAAAGTGTTTTTTATCCCACATTATCCATGATTTTTTTATGTTATCACATTTATTCATCCTTTTCTTTACTCTATTTCAAGTCTCAGAAATATTTTTCTTACTTCTAGGTTACAAATACAGTAAGTTACCCATGTTTTTTTTCTTTTATTATATGCTTTTTTCTCTTTTTTTACATTTAAACTTCTAATCTGCTTGCAATTTGACTGGCATGAGGCAATGGATGCAATTTTATTTATTTTTCTGTATGGTTATACAGTTATCCCAAAGTTGCTTTATTACAACATCGTTAGCTCCCTTGATATGGTATGCTGTCTTATGGAATCTAACTGTAACACAGTGTAATTGAATTGACTATAAATGAATAAGAAATGATTAATTTGGTCTGTTTCTGAATTTTCTGTTTGTGGTTCACAGGTCTCTCTACTGGTAAAACAATATCACACTTCTGTAATCATAGAAATTACAATTCTTGACCCCTGGCAGAGTTAGCCCTCCTTGTTCTTTTTCTACATTGTGCTGAATAACTTTCTTTTTTTCTTCATCCAAATGAACTTTATAATCTACCATTTAACTTTATAATCCACTATTTTTTACCTGGTATAAACAATGGTGATGACAAAAATTTTAACATTACAGTTATACTATCTAAGAAAAGAGTAATATGGAAATTAACCACCACTCTGCCACACCCACAAGCCATGCCCGCCAGCCAATGAGAAGCAAATATGCAAATGAACCCAACAAAGATGGCTATGGTCACAGAGAGCAGGAGGGAGATTTGTGTTTCCCTGCCAATGGAGGAAGCCAAGCTCTCCACCTGCTCTTGCCTGCCTAGGACTCCACTCATGTCTACAAAGTTTCAATGACAGAAGATACACAACTCCAAACAGAAATGGTGGCCTTGGAGCTCGAAAGAGCAGGAGGGTTGGGTTGCCACCAATAATGGAGGAAGCCAAGCTTCCTGCACACCTTGGCTGGCCCAGGCCTCCACTTAAGGCTACAAAGTTCAATTATATAAGATACCTAAGTCCCAACAGAAATGGCTGCCACCATAGAGTGAGCCGAAGGCTTGGCTCTGCTCCACGCTTCAAAGTTTCAATTATAGAAGATAAATAAACCCCAGATACCAGGACCTCCGCTTGGTTTGCCAGGGGGCATGGCTGGCCTGAAAACCACCACAGGCCCCTGGCCCACGCCACCCCACACCCCAAGAAACCCCATCCAGATCCAGGACACCCTTCAGGCAAACCAGCAGGTCCCCACCTGTGCACCAGGCATCTATCCTATCTAATAAAATAGTAATATGTAGATTGACCATCACTCCAACACAGAAGATAGCTTCCCCCATGTGGTCAAAAATGGTTGCCACCATGTGGACACAAGATGGCCACCAAAAGATGGACAGCAGAGTAGGGCAATTGGGAGGGACCAGACCTGCAAGGGAGGGCAGTTGTGGGCAATCAGGCCAGCAGGGGGAGGGCAGTTGGGAGGGACCAGGCCTGAGAGGGAGGGAAGTTTGGGGTGATATAGCCTGTGGCGGAGGGAAGTTAGGGTTGATCAGGCTTGCAGAGGAGGGCAGTAGGGGGTGACTGGGCCTGCAGGGAAGGGCAGTTGGGAGTGACCCAGGCCTGCAGGGGAGAGCAGTTGGGGGGAACAAGTCTGCAGGAGAGGGCAGTTAGAGGCAAAGAGGCTGGCAGAGGAGCACTTAGGCATCAATAACTCTGGCAGAAGAGTGGTTAGGGGGTGATCAGGCTGATAGGCAGAAGCAGTTAGGGGCAATCAGGAAGGCAAGAAAGTGAGCAGTTGGGAGCCAGCAGTCCTGGATTGTGAGAGGGTAGTCGGCCATCCATCAAAAGGTCCCAGATTGGAGACGGTGCAGGCTGGCCTGAGGGATATCGCCCTCCCCCCCTTACACAAATTTCATGCACCGGGCCTCTAGTCCTATATAATCAAGGCCTAATATGTAAATCAACTAAACAATGGTACCATCAGTGGAATGACTGGTTGATATGACATGCACTGACCACCAGGAGGCAGACGCTCAATGTAGGAGATGACAATTGGTGGTCACTGTGCTCCCACAAGGGGAGTGCCCCTCAGCCAGAAGCTGGACTCTTGGCTGGTGAGCATAGCAGAGGTGGCAGGAGCCTCTCTTGCCTCCGTAGTAGTGCTAAGGAGCAACACATCAAATGATAAGGAGCAGTGAGCAGGTGGGCGAACATCCCCCAAGGGCCCCCTGATTGCGAAAGGGTTCAGGCTGGGCTGAGAGACTCCTCACTCAGTGCACAAATTTTGTGTGCCAGGCCGCCACTAAAATAATGTTAGAGAAATATCTACTTTTCCTTCATCCAAAAACTTTGTAACTCATTATTTTTAACTTTATAATCCAGTCTTTCTCAGCTAGGGAAAAAAGTTATGATAAAAAATTTAAATTTATACTTATATAAGATCATGTTAGATAATTATCTATAATTCAAATGTATAATATGCTTTTAACATGGGTCAGATTTTAATTCAGTCAAATGTTTTGAGTACACTAGGTAATTTTCTACTTGATCTATTAATAAAATGTGTTGTAACAATAAATTTTGTTATGAATATTTCCAAAGGAAATAGGTTTATAGTTTTATTATTGGTCAAATCTCTGTTAGCCTTTAGAATCAACATCACACTTGATTCATAACAGAATTGAAAGATTTCCCTCTTCTTTTATATGATTAGGAGGAATATTTCATTTAATATTGAGATGATCACTATTGTAGAGGTTTAAGTGAATTCTCCTGTGAAAACACCTGGACATGGTACTCTTTTGTGGGAAAAGTCTGCTTTATTATTTCCTCCAGATGAGTAATAGATGCTTAGAAATTTTCATGGAGGAAAAGAACAAAGAAAATAGGTTTGAGAATGGTCCCCACTTACCTAAGTATCCTTTTTCTTTCTCCTTCCCTTCCTTGAGGTCCTGTTGGTACCTGTACCCCAGAGCCTCTTGAAAGAAGATGGCTGGCCTTAAGGACAACACTCTGAGGATTGTTCTGGTGGGGAAAACCGGAAGTGGAAAAAGTGCAACAGGAAACAGCATCCTTGGCCGAAAAGCACTTGAATCTAAAATTGCTGCTGGCTCTGTTACCAAGAAATGCCATAGAGTTATGCGACACTGGAAGGGTAGGGAACTTCTTATAGTAGACACCCCAGGGCTCTTTGACACCGAGAAGACACTGAAGACTACCTGTGAGCATATCAGCGAGTGTGTCCTCTACTCCTACCCTGGGCCCCACGCTATCATCCTAGTTCTACAACTGGGCCGCTACACAGAAGAGGAGCAAAAAACAGTTGCATTGATCAAGAACCTCTTTGGGGAGAAAGCCATGAAGCACATGATTGTCTTGTTCACTCGCAAAGATGAATTGGGTGATCTCACACTGCATGAGTTTATAGAAGAATCAGAGGTAAACCTGCAAAGCATCATCAAGGAGTGTGGGAACCGCTGCTGTGCCTTCTATAACAAAAGCACAGATGAGGCTGAGAAGGAAGCTCAACTGCAGGAGCTGGTGAAGCTGATAGAGGAAGTGATACAGGAGAATGGAGGGGCTCACTTTTCTGATGCCATCTACAAGAATATAGGGGAAAAGTTGCAATGTCAGGAAGAGGCATTGAAGAAAATCTATGCTGATCAATTACAGAAGGAAAATAAAGTAATTGAAGAGAAATATGCTAAGGAGAAAATATCAGAGCAAGACATGAAGGAGATGAAAAAAAAAAAAGATTGGAGGACTATAATGAAAAAATTAAAAAAATTAGGGAAGAAGCTGGAAGTAATATAATTAAAGATGTTGTTAATTGGATTTGGAATTCATTTTCAAAAGTATGGAATATGTTTTGAAAATAATGTAAATTTTATTTCTTTATTTAGTATTATTTGTTAATGTGGTTAATCATATTTTACAAAGATGACTACAGCAATGTATTCTATCTCACCCATTCTTCTTGTTATCTTAGTTTATTTTTCCTTCTGTTGAATTATAAGGTTTATCCCATAAGTTGAAATTCAATGGCCTTTGTGACTGCTTTGACAACCAGTGTGTGGTTGTGACTTCAAAAGTGAGATAGGAAAAATGCCTCTTTGTTCCCTAGGGTTTGTGGGCTTGGCACTTGGCAACCATGTGGTGAGGAAGCCCCAGTTGCCCATTGAGAGGCCATGTGAAGAGGACTTGAAGTCACTGGCCCACATCCCTGGCTGGTCTTTCATCTGCCAGCAGAACCAACTTGACAGCCAGGCAAGTGAGGCAACATGGAAGCAGATTCTCCAGCTGCCAACTGAGCCACCTCAGACTAAGCAGCAAAGAGAAATATAGGCCACTCCCACTGCATCCTGCCCAGATTACAGATTCATGAGAAAAATAAAGTTTGTTGATTTAAACTACTAGACTTGGGGATGGTTTGTTATTCTGTGTTAGTAACCACCAGCATCTTCCCTGCTCACTCACCTCCAATACCCACAATGCTAAAAAATGGAAGAAGTTACAGAATTGGCATAATCAGGCAATAATATTTTATTTTATTAAGAGTTCACAGACTCAATTTAGAAAAATTCAAATCAGAAATCCTTCATGTTTCAAGTGTTAGCATGCACATTTTTTCCGTCCATGTCTGCATGTACATTGTTAATGAAGCAGTTGGTTTCTCCAGCAAGATGATTCTGTGGTCCATGTGAGGCAAGAGAATAAGAAGCTAGGAAAATTCCTGGATGAATGGAATAAGAAAACTGAGATGAGAAGATGGGAAGCTTATAGCTAGTTTGTTAATCACAAAATCTCATTTTCCCCAACCAGGGGCTTGGAGCAAATGGTTTATACATCTCCTCCCTAACCAGAGAATACATAGCTTTAATCAGACTGGTCTGGAAAGTAAAGCACAAAGACCCAATTCATGCCATTTGTGCCAGCTAAACCCAAGGGCAGATGAAGTCAGGGAAAAATATACAAAACCACATCAAAGCCGGGCACCATTAAGATAAAATACAGTAGTGAAACAGACAAAAGAATAATCCAAAACTCCCCTATACACTTATCTTGATTCATCAGCATATTAAAAATGCACCTGGAAAGGATAAAATGTCCTCAAGACAAAAACTCGATCTTGCACAAGCCCATGCCCTATACCAGGAGTGAACTTTTTATATCTCCCTAAACTCTGGAACCCCATGAGGGACTTGCACCCAGGGGAGCAGTGGGCAGTGGCACCCAACCTCAGCTCCTGATCCTGTCTCCAAGGCCCCCTTTGCCCTGACTTCCCACTGAGCTGAAGTAGTCCCACCTTGGCTCACTTCTTTCCTATAATATTTCTAGAGCAAAAGCAGCCCTACCTAGGCTCTCTGCTGTTGCTTCTTCTATCCTAAACCCTTCTTTTATTTCAGATTTAATGAGCATCTTCTTTCCTGCACCAAATCAAGAACTCACACACTATGGGCCAGTACCTTTTTGGTAACACATGGATGTGTGTAAGTTCCTAAATTCTCTTCTTGATGTGTTCTCTCTCTCTCTCTCTCTCTCTCTCTCATTTCCTTCCTTCCTTCCTTCCTTCCTTCCTTCCTTCCTTCCTTCCTTCCTTCCTTCCTTCCTTCCTTCCTCTCTCTCTCTCTCTCTCTCTCTCTCTCTCTCTCTCTCTCTCTCTCTCTCTCTCTCTCTCTCTCCTATTTATTTTCATTTTTTGCTGGCTACATTTGTCCTATTGAGTTCTTGTCAAGCTCATATTGTTTCCAGCTGTTCTCATAAATTTAATGTGTAACCAGAGTAGCATTTAGTTAGAAGGGGCCATACATTTTGACCCTTCTCCTATCTAATAACATTAGTGGTATCTCTGGCTCTCTGACTGACGCTTGACTTCTGCCAATGGGAAGTCCAAGCAGGAGATCTCTTCTGGGTAGAAAAGTGAGGTCTGGTATTTGTTCTCTTGTCTCTCTCCCTGCAAGTTAATCTCAGACCAGCTGCAATGCTAAGTTGAAGATCACATCTTCTCTAAGGTGTGGGTTCCAGGCCTCGCCCCATTACGGTTAGCAGGTAATTTCCTCACTGTGGCCAGCAGTCTACCTTGTCACTTGCATCCCTGAGTCTGGCTTGTAGGAAACCATGCACTTGACTGTCCCCCAATTACCTAATTAGATTGGGACATCTCTGCTGCTAGAATTCCAATTGAGAAATCTTAATGATAATCACTCTCCTTTGTCTTTCAGAAATGCCCTGATCTTTATTATTGTTTCTTGTAAAAATTTCCTCTAGTGTTTCTGACACCAGAATATCTCTCTTGATAACTCTGTCATTGCTCAAACAGAAAGTTTTGTGTTCATACCTGATTAGTCTGCCAATGTACCATCTTTGCTAAATCACATGGAATACCAGTCAATGCCCTGAGTGATCTGCCCCCTAGACCAGGACACTTTCTAAGTCCGTAGATGGGGTCATAAGTTTCTGGGTAGAAAAAGATGCCCCTGATTTTAGAAACTGGTGTCCTAGCTTGCATTTTCTCTCACATGTGATTGTATTGTTGCTGTGGCATCTGAGAGGGCAGCCATCAAATGAGCCACATGCATGCTAGTGAAGCCCCCTGCTGACCTCTCAGGGCACACAGCAGAAGGGGTGGGGGCATATTAAATTGTAGGAGCTGGTCACCACAAATGGAGTGTTGGTGATAAATGGGGCAATGCTCTCAAATCTGGGCTATTCTTACTAAATGCTAAAATGCAGCACAGTATTCTGCAGAGAAACTCTAACAGGGATGAACTTGATCTGACCCATGACTGATAACTTTATCCAGTTGTAAAGAAGAAATCAACATGTAATTTACCAAACTGAATATATAATCCTCCCTAGGAGAGGCAGAGCTTTGGAAATTACTCCCCTGTCTCCTTTACTGGTCTCAAGTGTAAATATAACTTTTCCCCCACCAAGACTGTGTTCCTTTGAACCCATTATGTTCTGCTATGCTGTAAAATGTCATGGAGACGATATGACCTCCAGTTGACCCAAAGTATGGACCAAGGCAATTGGAGGCTCACCCCAACTGTCTGTGGAATGTGCATTCAGCTTGCCTTTTCCCTTCCCAGGAGTTGCCTCAAGGACACAGCCTGAAGCTAGTCATGTGTTGCTGAGACCAGTTGGATGTTGTACATGACTAGGCCCAGCTAAGGGCTCTATATCAACTTTTCAGATCTGGCAGGCAGCTGCTGAGAATATTTGTCTTTGGGCCACTCAATGCAAGCCTTGTAAGTAAGTTCTCAGGCTTATTGAACTGCTACCTAATTACCTGGAGTGGTCTGCCTCTTTCTTAGGTCTCTCCCTGCCCTCCATATGTGAGTTGCTTTCAGATTATTCCTGGGAGATTTTGAACCAACATATGCTTTGATTGATTGATTGATTGATTGATTATTTATTTATTTATTTATTTATTTTTGGGATGAGTACAGTCATTCAATTTTATTGTCTTAAATTTATTTTTTCTTTTTATTAAATTGGTTGAGGTAACGCTGGTTAGCAAAATTGCACAGGTTTCAGGTGCACAATTCTGTACACTCTAATAGATGTTCACCACACCAAATCAGATCTCTTTTCATCATATATCCCCCATTCTCCACCTCCCTCAACACACCTAGTCACTGTTGCCCTTGTTCATTATTTTTTTCTTATTTTTCTTTTTTACTCAATTGCCCTAGCTTTCTATGCTCTTGACACCTACTCTCTATCTATGAATCTGTCTCTCAAAAACATATGCTTTTAAAAGAGCAGACTCATCTATGTTTTTATTTATTTATTTTTAAAATTTTTTTATTGATTAAGGTGTTACATATATGTCCTATTCCCCCATTATCCCCCCTCCCCTACTCATGCCCTCAACCCCCTGTTTTCTCTGTACATTGGTTAGGCCCATACATGCATTTATTTTTATGAGTATTTTTCTGTTACACAAACAGTAATACAGATACATATATTTAGTTTCTAAAAAAGTATACTTTTTCCTTTATTTTTTTTAATGTTTGAAGATTACAAATAGTAGTACAAATGTCTCCTTTTTCTCTCCCCATTGACCTCCCCCCAGCCTCCCCTACCCCTCATAAATGCCCTCACCTACCCCCCTAATCCCCACCCCCCTACTCAGTGTCTTGTATCCATTGGTTCTGTTTATATGCATGCATACAAGTCCTTCGGTTGATCTCTTACAGCCTCTTCACCCCGCACAACCTCCCCTGCCTTCCCGCTGTAGTTTGACAGTCTGTTCAATGCTTCTTTGCCTCTGTATCTACTTTTCCCCCATTTCTTTCTTTTAAAAAATCTTGCCTCTGCAGACTAGAAATAAACATATAATAACAAAAAATGTTTGAGTCCCAATTTCAATATCCAACACTTCTGAGTCCCTGTTTCAATGTCAAACAGTTCCTTATGTGTATGTGTCAGCCATGGTATCTGGATTATGGGTACATGGTGGCAAAGCAGGTCTGACCCTTTCTTGTTTGGTCCTGGGCAACCTGCATCGACACACAGCTGCTGACTGCTAGCCTGGCCAGGCGTCGTCAGCATCTTCCATCTCTCGATTGTTTCTCCTCTTGTCTTTGTGGTTGGAGCAGACCTGTCAATTTCTCTCTTTTGCAGGAATCCACATGGTCTTGGAGTGTTTTCTGAAAATATATAAACATATTCTCGACCAAAAGTTAATAAAGAAATATTTTCTATATAATTGATTTGAGATCCTTTTTATTTTTGCCCACATGATTTTCCTTTGTCTTATTTATACACCATATGTGTTTTTCATGGGTGTCTTGCTGTTAGCACTACAAATGAAAACTAATTTTGTAAAGTAAAAATTTTCTAGGTGTAATTTACTTATAGGATATTTTTCCTTACATGATATCACCCTATTATCTCCCCTTTTTTGATTAATGGAGGCTTTTGTAAATTTTGTAATGCAGTCTTGATAGCTTTAAATTTTTTTTTTTTTTTACACAAAAATATGACTGCTTTAGGTTCATTGCATATTCAGGAATTTTACCATGAGATGAACTACAAATAGAAATTTAGTTACTACTTTAGGAACAGCTTTTTGTCCAGTACAATTAAATTTTCTTGAATATACACTTAATGCAATTAGTCTATTTAAATTAATTTGAAAACTTGATTGCTATTTTATTGTCAAATTTAATACTCTACCAACAATCCTAGTTGCTAAGTTTTTAGATAAATATAAAAAAAAAAATTGAGTATCTAAGGCAATGGTTCTCAAGATCTTTCTTCCTACTAAAAATCATCTTGTGTTTCTAAAATTTTTCCGAAATTGGGATTAGGGATTAACAAATTTCCATTTTGGAGAAAATCATCATCATCTCCTCCTCCATAGAGGTCTAAGAACTCACCTTGGAGTCTAGATCTGAGCCACTCACATACATGTTCACATCAAGGAGCCATTTTGGTACATTTCTGCAGACAATACAGAAGTGGTTGTTGGGGCTTTGGTGGCAAGGTAATTGGGATGAGAGGGTTGCAGGGCATTTGAAAATGGACAGAGTCATCACTTTGATTAAGGCAGTGTTTCCCAAACTTTTGACATATGTGTACCTCTTTTATAATTTTTGTAACACTGAGTACCACTCATACTCATGAGAACGTAGAATTAGGCACAGCTAAGCATGGTGCAGTGCATATCCCCACCAAACTCCAATGTAACTTGTACCCCCACCAAACTCTTCCTATACACCTGGGGGTATGCGTACCACACTTTGGGAAACACTGGATTATGGTGACGGTTTCACTGGTACAGTATATGCAGTATACTAATATATCCAAATCACTTATTCAAATATTTTTTCCATTTTAAATTGGGTTATTTGTCTTTCATTAATGGATTGCAAGAGTTCTTTATACCTTCTTTCCTTTGGCAGGTTTTTATCAAATACAAGAGGCCCAGTGCACAAAATTCTTGCCTGGGAGAAAGGGTTCCTCTGCCTGGCCCTTGCCCTCTCTCAGTCTGAGACTGTGAGAGAGGGTGGGCTGGGCTGGGGGACCCCCAAGTGAATGACTATTCATGCACTGGGCCTCTAATTGGTTAATAAAAGCATAAAAGTTTTAACTGTACAATTCTATAATACATGATCTGAATATTATATTTTATATTTACCAGCCAAAGTCAAGTCTTCTGTCATCACCATGTATTTGAACCCCTTTACCCTTTACCATCTTTGCCCAGTCCACTTCTTCTCTGGTAACCACCATACTGCTGTCTGTGTATATGAAGTTTTTGTTGTGTGTGTGTTCCTCGTTTTTTCTTTAGTTGCATTCTCTTTTATATCCTACATACAATACATGTGAAATTATATAGCTGTTGTCCTTTTCTATCTGACTTATTTCACCTACCATGAAACTCTAAAGATCCATCCATTTTTTCAAACTCTAGGGGAGAATCCAAGATGGCTGCTCAGGTAAACACCTAGCCACAGCCTCACACAACAATTTCAATAAATTACAACTAAAATATAAAATGGACATTACCCAGAACTACAGGAAAGTCAACTGACTGGAAATTCTACAACGAGAAGCAAGGAGAAAACCAGAAGGAAGAGCGGAGGAGCTGTAAAAGCCTAAGGTACGGAGACACACGGCGTGCGTGGAGAGGATGGAGCTGGAGAGGAGGGAGGCTGAGTGCCTGGCTGGTGTTCCCTAGCGGGAAGGAAATAAAAGTTCCGACTGTGCTGGGCCCCAGTTCCAACTGCTCTGAACCCCAGTTCTACGCCAGACCCTGGGGATCCAGGCTCAAACAGAGGGAGCTGGGCTGTAAGGCGGAACCCCAGGGGAGCTGCAAAAGGAGGTCCCGGAGATGCGCACATTGCTCTCAGAGAAGGAACGGTTGGCTGTGCCGCGGATTGCCCTGGAGGGAAGAAGACAGGGGCTCCAGACTGCTCTGAACGCCACCTCCAACTCCACTTTCTACTGAACTGAACCCCAATTCCAGGCTCATTGGGGGAGAGCCTAGACTGTTTGGTAGCAGGTGAAAATCAAGGGCACCTTTCTCTCAGAGGCGCTTGCAACAAGTACTGAAGGACCCTGAGACTCATGGAAGCCAAAGCTGTAGGCTCCACCCTGAAACTCTGCCCCATCAGGGAAGCTGCAAAAATGCCGAGATGAAATAGATTACAAACGAAAGAAATGGAGGACAAAAAGCGACTGGATATAGAGTTCAAATCTACGCTTATAAGGTTTTTCAAGAATTTCCTAGAAAAGATCGATAAGACCTATGAGGATATGAAAAGGGATCAACTAGAATTAATAATCAACAAGAAATGATAAGGGATCAACAAGAAATAAAGAATACATTGTCTGAAATAAGAAATATTATACAGAGTCCTAAAAACAGAATGGAAGATTGCAAGAATCAAGTCAAAGATTTGGAACATAAAGAGCCAGAAGACACTCCTCTGCTGAAGCTAGAAGGCAAGAGAATCCAGAAAATTGAAGATAATGTAAGAAACCTCTGGGATAACTTCAAGCAAACCAACATCAGAATTATGGGGATCACAGAAGATGAGAGAGAGCAAGATATAGAAAACATACTGAAAGAAATAGTGACAGAAAACTTCCCCCACCTAGTGAAAGAATTAGACATACAAGTCCAGGAAGCGCACAGAATTCCAAACAAAAGGAATCCAAAGAGGACCACACCAAGACAAATCATAATTAAAATTCCAAGAGCAAAAGACAAAGAGAGAATATTAAAAGCAGCAAGAGCAAAGCAAGTAGTTACCTATAAAGGAGCATCTATATGATTGTCAGCTGATTTCTCAACAGAAACCATGCAGGCCAGACAGGAATGGCAAGAAATATTCAAGGTGATGAATAGTAAGAATCTACAGCCAAAGATAATCTACCCAGCAAACCTATCACTCAGAATCAAAGGCCAAATAAAGAGCTTCACTAATAAAAAAAAAAGCTAAAGGAGTTCATCACCACCAAACCAGAATTATATGAATTGCTGAAGGGGTTCTTTCAGAAGAGAAAGTAAATAAAGATAAAAATTATGAACAACAAATATGTAACTATCAACAAGTGAATCTAAAAACCAAGGAAATTAAAAAAAAAAAATCTGATGAACAATATTAACTGTTGAATATAATAGAATCAGAGGTATGGAAGGGGAGTGAACTGACGATTCTTGGGGAAAAGGGGAGAGGGGGATGTGTGGAAGAGACTGAACCTAAACTGTGCACCTATGGATGAGGACAATGGGGGGTGGGGAAAAGGGCAGAGGGTGGGATGGGAACATGGTGGAGGAGAGCAATGGAGGAAAGGAACATTTGTAATAATATGAACAATAAAAATTTATTTTAAAAAAAGATCCATCCATTTTGTAGCCAATGGCAATATTTCATCTTTGTTATTATTGAGTAGTATTCCATTGTAAATACATACTACATCTTTAGCAAACACCCATCAGAGAGCACTTAGGTTGCTTCCATATCTTGGCTTCCATGAATAATGCTGCAATGAACATATATGTTTTCAATTGTGGGGGTAGATAACCAGAAAAGGAATTGCTGGGTCTCATGGTAGTTCTCTTCTTAATTTTTGAGGAACCTCCATACTGTTTTCCATAGTGGCTGTGCAAGTTTAAATTCCCACCTGCTGTGGATTAGGGTTCCCTTTTCTCCACAATCTCCAGTACTTGTTATTACTTTTCTTGTTGATAATGGCCATTCTATTAGGTGTGAGGTAGTATTTTATTGAGGTTTTGATTTGCATTTCCCTCATAGCTAGGGAAGTTGAAAATATTTTCAAATATCTGCTGGCTATTTGAATGTCTTCTTGGGAGAAGTGTTTGTTCTGGCCTTGGCCCATTTTAGAAATTGGATTGTTTGATTGTTTTTATTGTTGGGTTGTATATCTTCTGTACATATTTTGGATATTAACTCGTTATCCGAGGTGTTGTTGCAGATATCTCAGTTTTTTGTTCGTTTTTCTGCTTTGTGATGGGCTTTTTGGCTATTGCAGAAGCTATTTTAGTTTGCTATAATCTCATTAATTTATTTCCCTTGCTTTGTGAATCAAACTTATAAAATCATCTCTAAAACAAGGATACAAGTTTTATGCTATGTTTTCTTCTACATGTTTATTGTTTAAGGTCTCATAGTTAGACCTTTGATTATTTTTGAGTTAATTGTTATTTATGGTGATAAATAGCAGTCTAGTATAGTTTCAGTTTTTTGCATGTGCCTTTCTAGTTTTCCTAGTACCATTTATTGAAGAGGCTTTCTTTTTTCCCACAATATGTTTTTAGCTCCTTTGTTGATTATTATTTGTCCATATACAGTATGTGTGGGTTTCTTTCAGAGGCATTGATTCCCTTCCATTGGTCGGTGTGTCTGCATTACTACCAATATACTATTTTGATTATTGTTACTTCTCCGTATAATGTGAAGTCAGGGAGCATGATACCTCTGATTTTATTCCTTTTTTCTCAGTATTGCTTTGGTTATTTGGGTTTTATTGTGTGTTTCCTCACAAGTTCGATGACTTTTCATTGTACTCCTTTTAAAAATGTCATTGGAGTTTGATAGGAATTTCATTAAATCTGTATATTGCTTTGGGTAATATGAACATTGAAAATGGCAAGATTTTGTCTTCTTATGGCTAACTAATTCTCTCCCCCACTCCCCCTCTCTCTCTCTCTCTTTCTCTCAGAATTTCTTTGTCTATTCATCCATATGTTTCTATGTCTTGGCTATTGCAAATAATGAGCAAATAAAACAGAAATGCAGATATATTTTCAGATACATGTTCTTGTTTTCTTCAACTAAATACCCATTAGCAGAATTGCTAAATCATACATACACTGAGTGGCCAGATAATTATGATCTCTGAATGCATAATAATCTCGCCATTCTGTATAGATAGATAGATAGATAGAGAGAGATAGATGATATAGATAGATATAGATATAGATATAGATATAGATATAGATATAGATATATAGATATATAGATATATAGAAATATAGATATAGATATAGATATAGATATATAGAAATATAGAAATATAGAAATATAGATATATAGATAGATATATAGATATATAGATATAGAGATATAGAGATATATAGATATATAGATATATAGATATATAGATATATAGATATATAGATATATAGATATATAGATATATAGATATATAGATATATAGATATATAGATATATAGATATATAGATATATAGATATATAGATATATAGATATATATATAGATATATAGATATATAGATATATTGATATATTGATATATAGATATATAGATACATATATATAGAGGCCCATTGCATGAAATTCATGCATAAGGAGGGGTGTCCCTCAGCTGAGCCTGCACCCTCTCCAATCTAGGGCCCCCGGAGGAATGTCCGACTGCCTGTTTAGGCACAATCCTGCTAGGACCAGTCTGATCACCCTCTACCATTCCCCTGCCAGCCTGATTGATGTCTAATTACTCCCCTGCAGGTCTGGTCACCACTAACTGTCCTCCCCTGAAGGCATGGTCACCAATAACTGCCCTCTCCTGCAGGCCTGATCCTCCCCAACTGCTATCCCCTACAGGCCTGGGTTCCCCCCAACTTCCCTCCTCTGCCAGCCTGGACAGCCCTAACTCCCTTCCCCTACAAGCTTGATCACCCCCAAGTGCCCTCTCTTGCAGGCCTAGTCCCTCTCAACTGCCCTCCCCTTCTGGCCATCTTGTGGTGGCCATCTTATGTCCACATGGAGGCAGGCATCTTTGACCACATGGGGGCAGCCATTTGTGTTTTTGAGTGATGGTCAATCTGCATATTACTTTTTTATTAGATAGGATAGAGGCTTGGTGCATGGATGGAACCTAGCTGGTTTGCCCTAAAGGGTGTCCTGGATGAGGGTGGAGGTTCCCTTGGGGTGTGGGGTGGCCAGGGCCAGGGGCCTGTGGTGGTTTGCAGGCTGCACATGCCCCTCCCCGCAGGGTGTTTGGAAAGCTTGGCTTGCTCCATAGCCTGGGAAATCCAGTCCTCCCTCCTGCTTTCTCTGTGACTGCAGCCATCTTGGTTGAGTTAATTTGCATACTCGCTTTGCTTGGTTGGTGGCTTGTGGGTATAGTGGAGTGATGGTTAGTTTGCATATTATTCTTTTATTAGATAGGATATTAGAGTCCTTCCTGGTGCATGAATTAGCACAAGGATGGTGCCCAGCCAGCCTGGCCGGGGGAGGATACATGGACAGTTGGCCTGCCTGCCTGCTGGTTGAACTCTTGGTCATGGGGAAAATTAGCCTTTTATTATATAGAGTATACACTGAGTGGCCAGATTATTATGCATTCAGAGGTCATAATAATCTGGTCACTCAGTTTATATCATAGGGTAGTTCTATTTTTAAAGAACTAATATACTATATGTGTTTTTTACACTGGCTGCATCAATTTATATTCCCTCTAACATTAAATATGATTTCTCTTTCTTCTCATTCTAGCCAACATATGTTATTTTTTTAACATTATTTATTGAGTTAAGCATTCTGTGTTTCTTCCCTTCTGGGTTTTAAAGATATCCCAAGTACTGCAATTTATCACTTCTAAGAATTCCTAACAGTAATGATTGCGATCATTTTCCTCAGTAGTATACTGTATTTAAAGTTCACATAATGCATGGATAGTTACAGACTCATAAATCAAGTTTAAAGAAATGATAGGTAATAAAACACAGTAAAAAAAAAATAAGTGCACCACATTACCAACACCCAGTTACACTAAAGGTGAACCTTAGTGTATACCCATGTATCCGTCCAGTTCCTTTTCTGTATGTGATAGATACATGCCTGAGCACACACACACTCCCAACTGCTGTGACTTGAAAGTTCACAGGTGCAACACTTGAAAACTGCAGGAGGCATAGTCCAAAAGTTCCACAAAGCCACCAATTCTGGTCTCCTGTGGAAGTACCATCCTGCACACTCAGTGTCCTTTCATTCATCCTTCTAAATTCCATCCCTGGGACAAGTCCTTGGTTCATCATTGGAAGAATCTGTTATTGAAATCTTCAATGGTCTTAGCCATCATAGTGCAAAATTTCGATATAGTTAACATTCAACATACAATTACAAAATGATAGAGAGAAAGACTGTTGTTTTTTTTCTCTTATTTTAGGACAGTAAAAGGGGAGGTGTGTATGGACATGGAGCAGGGGGTTGGAAATTAGACATACACAAGTAGGGTGAAATTTTAGCAGGGGGTAAATAGAAAGAATAGGGAAAATCTAGAGCAGGAAAGGGTTAAGATAAACAGGATACCAAAGAGGAAAGGTGAGGAAGAGAGTGATGGCATAAAGGTAGGGTTAAAATAGAATAAAGCATTGGTGAAGGAAAGGTAAAAATAGTCTGTATAACACTAATCCCAAAGTAAAATAAAGAGCAAATAATATGACACTTAAAAAAATAATAAAAATAAACAAAAGTAAATAAGATAAAAAAGGTAAAATAGTAGTAGTAATAATACTGATTACAAATAAAAATGTAATAATTAAAAGGTAAAATCAAGTGAGGAAAAAAGAAAAAATATTTTCTTGAGTAAATGTTGCCAATAATGAAAATAAAAACAAAAATTAAAATAAAAAATTAAATAAAATGTGCTTTCACTTCCTCTATCATTCTGTTTGGCATACCTGTTTCCCAATCCAGACAGTATTGCAGTTCCCTGTGTTTCACTGCTCCTCAGCGTTGTAATCCAGTCCTGATTTTTAAGCAAGCCTTGCTTTGATTTTTTATTATACTAGGGTCAATTTGTGATTTAGCCTCTGGGTGTAAGTGTTTCAAGGTTGACTTCCAGGGCTCTAAAGCCTCTCCAGTTTTTTATTTATTTTTTCTCTGTGACACTCAACTGATCTGTGGCTGCAGGGAGGAAAGTCTGAGCTTACTGCACTCCCCTGTAATTCGCTGGCTATCATTATGTGTCAAATCAAAACGTGTTCTTCTTCAGATATCACTCCTATTTGGAGCCAGTTCCACAATCACAGGACACACCAGCCCAACTGCCCGGGGCTTCTCCTTGTAACCACTGCCCCAGTCCTCCAGAAGGGAGATGGTGACTAAGAAGGAAGGTAGGAGGGAAAGAGTGTGAGAGAGTTAGGGAGCAATAGAGGAGTGTGTGGATGTGTGTGTGGTGTGTGTGTATGAGCTTGGGGCTGTTAGATTCTGCAGGTCTTCCAAGGGGCTGTCAAACTGGGCAGTCTTAGATGTCGGAGCCCCCTCCCACCTCATACACTCTGGGGCAGCCAGTGCAGGCACTGTGAACATGCCATCTTGAGAAACTGAGCTGCTTGAGCCTAGCATCCTGGCCTCAGCACCAACCATTCTGGTCTCAGATGCAAAACAGAATCTTGCAGCCACTGTGGACAGAGACGTGTGACCACAGCTGCAGACCCACAGACACCAAAAAACCAGACATCCCAGCTGCAGATTTATGTGATTCACAGAGCCTATCTCTCTCATTGCAAGATCGCGGGCAGTGCCATAGTAACTGATAGACCAGCCCCTCGCACAGGCTGCAGTGCCTCTACAGGAATTTGAGCCTGGGAGCTCCTGGACACTGGGAATCTGTTCCCGGCAATGCAGTAGGGTGACGAACCCTAAAGCACACACAGTGCTGCAGTGCCACCTGACTTTGATTCTGGGAAAGCATACAAGAAAGTCTGTTTTCCACAGCACAGAAGTGGACCTCTTGCGGACACAGTGATACCATGCAACCTAATCCCCCAAGCTGACCAGGACCCTAATTCTCTGGGCAGGAGGCAGCACATGAACACTGGTGACTTGTTTCTTATCATGTATGCCAGGGATCCCTAACTCCCACTGCATTCACATTAATTGCCAGTGACTACAATTCTTGGTGCATGCACACATGAGGACCCTCATCCTTAGTGTGAGGCCGCATGAAGCAACAAAGACTCTGATATAAGATACTTGGTGCAAGCACAGGGAACTCTGACTCCTGAAACATCATGGGGTCTTTGATTTTCGGCACATGCAAGAGAGGTTTCTGTTTCAGTGTGGTGCAGGTGGGATTCCTGATTTTAGTTGCACACACAGGTCGCACTGAAAACTGATAAGGCTGACCCTGGACAAGCCTGGTTCCCACCAACCCATGACAGTCACATATCTTGGTGTCAGAGCTCTTCAGGGACACTCTGGTGGTGCAAAGCTCCCACAGCACATGGCCCAGGATCACGCAACTCGATGTTTGAACCTTCTGGTGATAGTCAGAATGGAAAGACAACACAATCCCCTGAGGGGAAAAAAATGAGGAGTTGCCAAGAAAGGAAATCAGTGAAACTGAAGCATACAACATGACAGAAAAAGAATTCAGAGTAATGGTCATACAAATCATACACCAGATGGATGAGAAAATCAACAATCTATGCAAGAATCAGGAAGAAATCAAAAGTGATATAACTACAATAAAAAAATACCATGCATGGTTTCAACAGTAGACAAGAAGAAGCAGAGGACCTAATTAGTGAGTTAGAAGATAAGATAGAGAAACAAGAAATCTGAAAAGCAATTGGAGAAAAAAATTAAAAGCAAGAGGAGAGTCTAAGGAAGCTTTGGGACAACATGAAATGAAATAACATACAAATATAATCGGGCTGCCAGAAGGATAAGAAGAGCAGCAAGGATAAGAAAATCTATTTCAAATGACAGAAAACTTTCCAGGTTTGGAGAAGAAAAAAGTTACATGAGTAGGGAGAATTCCAAGCAGGATGAATCCCAAAAGACCCGCACCAAGACACATCATAATTAAGATGGGAAATGTTAACAACAAAGAGATAATCTTAAAAGCTGTGATAGACAGAGAGTTACCTACAAAGGATCCCACATGAGATTATCAAATGACTTCTCAACAGCAACACATCAAGTTAGAAGGCAATGGAGGGATATACACAAAGTGTTGCAAAGAAAAGAGCATAATTCAAGAATACTCTAACTGGCAAGACAATGAATCAAAATTGAGGGGGAAATCAGGAGCTTTGCAGACAAAAAAAAGCTAAAGGAGTTTATCACTACCAAGCCAGCAATGCAAGAAATGTTAAAGGGACTGGTGTAAAAGAAGAAATGAAAAGGGAAGAAGGAACAAAGGAATAACAACAATACCACCAACAAAATTAATATGGCTTCAAACAAGTACCTATCAATAACAACTTAAACATAAATGGACTGAATTTTCCAAACAAAAGACATGTAGTGGCTGAATAGATAAAAACAAACATGACCTATATATGCTGTCTACAAGAGACCCACATCAGAACAAGGGATTTACACAGACTAAAAGTGAAGGGATGGAAAAAATATCTTTCAGGAAAATGGAAATAAAAAAGGAGATGGGGCAGAAATACTTATAACTGGCAAAATAGACTTCAAAGTTAAAGGCTATAACGAGATAATGAAGGTCACTTCATAATACTAAAGGGATCAATACAACAAGAGGATATAATCCTGATAAATATATATGCACCCAAATACATAAAAAACCTCTTGGAATATATCAAGGGATAGATAAAAAATAATAAAATCATAGCAGGGGACTTTAATACACCACTGACATCATTGGATAAATCCTCTAGACAAAAAATCAGAAAAGAAATAGCAATCCTAAATGACTCACTAGATCAGATGGACGTAATTGACATCTTCAGAGCATTTCACCCCAAAGCCACAGAACATATGTGCTTCTTAAGTGCACATGGGACATTTTCAAAAATAGACCACATATTGCGTCACAAGCAAAGTCTCCCCAAAGTCAAGAAGACTGAAATCATACCAAGCATCTTCTTAGACCACAATGACATAAAATTATAAATAAACTACAATAAAAACTCAAACACTTGGAATCTGAATAGCATGCTATTAAATAATGATTGGATTACCAATGAGATTAAAGAAGAAATTAAAAACATCCTGGGAACTAATGACACTAAAAACACAAGAATCCAAAATCTATGGGGAACAATGAAAGCAGTCCTTAGAAGGAAGTTTATATCTCTAAAGGCCTACTTCAAAAAACAAGAAATAATGGTGGTAAATCATCTAATTCTACAATTCAAAGAAGTAGAAGGGGAGCAACAATAAAAGCCCTGAGTGAGCAGAAAGAATGAGGTAATAAATATCAGAGCAGAATTAAATGATATGGAGACCAATATGTATATATATATATATATATATATATATATATATATATATACACATATACAAAAGATCAATGAAACCAAGAACTGGATCTTTGAAAGGATAAACAAGATTAATAAACCTTGACGAAACCGGTTTGGCTCAGCGGTAGAGCGTCGGTCTGCAGACTGAAAGGTCCCGGGTTCAATTCCGGTCAAGGGCATTTACATTGGTTGCGGGCACATCCCCGGTCGGGGGTGTGCAAGAGGCAGCTGGTCGATGTTTCTCTCTCATTGACGTTTCTAGCTCTCTATCTCTCTCCCTTCCTCTCTGTAAAAAATCAATAAAATATATATTTTTTAAAAATTAATAAACCTATAGCCAGGCTCACCAAGAATATTTTATCAGCCTTGCATCCCAGGAATAAATCCCACTTAAACATGGTGTATGATCTTTTTAATATATTGCTGGATCAGATTTATTAATATTTTGTTGAGGATTTTAGCATCTGTGTTCATCAAGAATATTGTCCTGGAATTTTCTTTCTTTGTAGCATCTTTATCTGGTTGTGGAATTAGAATAATGCAGGCTTTATAGAAAGAGCTTTCTCTTGACTTTTTAATATAGTTTGAGGAGGATAGTGCTAATTTTTTGAGTGTTTGGTAAAATTATTTATAAAACCATCTGGTCTGGGACTTTTATTTGCTGGAAATTTATTTCTGTGGTGTTCATTGTATATTGCCTCTTTCATTTCTGATTTTATTCTTGATGAAACTGGCTAGGGGCTAATCAATCTTGTTTGTCTTTTCAAAGAACCAGCTCTTGGATTTATTGAACTTTTGTACCTTTTTTTTTTTCTCTGTCACTTATTTTCTGATCTTTATCATTTCCTTCCTTCTAATTCCTATGGACTCTTCTTGCTGTTCTATGTCTAATTAATTTAGTTTTAGGAATAGATAGTTTATTAGTGCTTTTTCTTATTTCTTGAAGTAGGCCTGTAGTGCTATGACCTTCCCTATTATGACTGCTTTCTCTATGTTCCATTATTTTTGGGTGTTTGTGTGTTAATTTTCATTTGTTTCCAAAAAGGTTTTAATTTTTGACTTTATCTCATTGGTAACCTATTCATTGATTAATAATATGCTATTTACCCTCTATGTATTTTAGTGTTATGGTTTGTTGTTGTTGTTGTTTATTATAGTTGGTTTCTAAAAACTTCATGCCATTTGATCTGAGAAAATGCTAGATATTACAGCAGTCTTCTTGAATTTGTGCAGACTTGTTTTGTACCCTAACATGTGGTATATCTTTAAGATTGTTCCATATACACTTTAGAAGAATGTATATTCTCTTGCTTTGGGGAGAAATGTTCTATAAATATCCATTTATTTATAGTGTGTCATTTAGAGCCTCTGTTTCCTTGTGATTTTTTGGTAAAGACCTATTCAGTGATGTCTGGGGGTGTTAAAGTCCCCTTCTATGACTGCATTGCTGTAAATCTCTCCCTTAAAGACCATCAAGAGTTGTGTTTTTGGGGTTTTTTTTTATGTATTTAGATGCTCCTATATTAAGGAATCAGTGCTGAAAGGGTCTTTCTTCCGGGAGAAACAGTCTCAGATGTGGTTGTTGGTTGTCTTCCTTGGTCCAGGTCTGTGATTAACAAATTCTGAAGAATTCAACTATATAGACACATTAAAAATATAAGCAGAGAATTACTAAGTAGAAATAGGAAAAGAGTTATATAGATAATTTGGTGTTTAACTTAAGATAGTGATCTTTAAAACATTGTTCAGGCTGTAGCTTAAGTTGTTCTGTTATCAACTTTTCAGTGTCCTGGAAGTAGATATGCCTACAGAATTGAAACTAAGAGACTCAAACTCTACTCCTGTTACTCTGTATGATTTATCATCATCATCATTATTATTATTTTAAAATATATTCCATTAAGACAGCAACCTGAGATCTCAGAAAAACCAACATGGCGTCATAGGTTAACACCTAAACTGCTGCATTGCACAACAATTTCAAAACTACAACTAAAAGACAAAACGTCTATCCTCCAGAACCATAGAAAGCTGGCTTAGTGCAGGTTCTACAACTAGAAGGAAAGAGGAAAGAGCATTGAGATGTGCACAAGCACTGAAAAGCTGTGGCACGTGATTTGAGCTGGCTGCAAGCGACTGGGCATGCTGCTCTTTTTTTTTTTTTTAACCCAATGGGAGATAAGCTCCCAATTACTCTAAAGTCCAGTTTCTGAGGAGACGCTGGGGACCTAAACTGCTACAGGGAGAAACTGGACTGTCTGCCATCAGGTCGGAAAGTGAGGGCAGCTTACTTGCAGAGGTGTGCACAGCAGTCATTGTTTACTGCACTGGGGCTCAGGATGCAGGAACTTGGAAACTTGAAGATGCAGATACTTCTGACTGGCAGCCATCACTGTTTACCACGTACTAGCCTAGTGACTCCCTGAGACCCCACCTTGCACAATCTACAAACCCACCCAAGTTCCACATAGCAGCTTTTGCATATGAATGGCCAACCCTATTGCAGTTAACCTAACAAACTTCAGATCTGGTCAGAGAGCTCCAAAACCTCCAAACCACAAGCAAAGAAGAGAAAACTGTAGTTCTTGCTGTAGCTCCTGCTGGGTGGCCTCAGACAGTAGCTGACCTGCACCCCATTAGAGATCTAAAAGCTAATGTATCTAGTGATCTGTGTAAGATGACATCAGATTTCAACTACTCACATCCATAAGTGACACATTCAAGAAGCAGACTCGGTGAGCACCAAAGCCCCACTGAAGCAAGTCCTACCCCATAAGTGTGTTTCCAGCACAGCACTTCTGCCATTATAGACACAGTGGGTCCTCATAGCCAATTGGATTGGAGGTAAATTCCTCCCAGTGATACCAACAACAATCAACACTTAACTACTACAAGGCCATAAACAGTATACAAAGGGATATAACAAGACTGTCCACCTCAGGTAACTGGGAGGCTGACCTAGTGGGCCATATAGGACATAAAGCCAACCTTATACAGAAATCCACCCTACCAACTCAGAGAAGCAGCGAAAATGCAGAGACAAATAAACAGATCACAAACAAAAGAAACAGAGGTAAACAAATAACTACCATGTTTCCTTGAAAATAAGACATCCCCTGAAAATAAGACCTAGCGCAACTTTGGGAGAAAAAATTAATATACAACACTGTCTTATTTTAGGGGAAACAGGGTAGATATAGAGTTCAAAACCACAGTTATAAGAATTCCCTAGAAAAGGACAGTACATTTAATGAGACCCTCGAAGATATGAAAATGGACCAAATAGAAATTAAACATACACTGACTGGAAAAAAAAAATTATACAGAGACCCACTAGCAGACTAGAGGAATGAAGAATCAAGTCAAATATGTGAAACACAAAAAAGCAAAAAACATTCAATCAAGAAAAAAAAAAGAAAAAAGAATCCAAAAATTTGAAGATAGTGTAAGAAGCCTCTGGGACAACTTCAAGTATAGCAACATCAGAATTATGGGGGTGCAAGAAGAAGAGAGATACCAAGATACTGAAAACCTCTTTGAAGAAATAGTGACTGAGAACTTATCCCACCAGGTGAGAGAAATAAACTTACAAGTCCAAGAAGTGCACAGAATCCCAAACAAAAGGAATACAAAGAGGACCACACCAAGACACATCATAATCAAAATGCCAAGAGCAAAAGACAGAGAGAATATTAAAAGCAGCAAGTAAAAAACAATTAATTACCTGCAAGGGAGCATCCATGAGATTATCAGCAGATTTCTCAACAGAAACCATGCAGGCCAGATGGGAGTGGAAATAAATATTCAAAGTGATGAATGGCAAGAACCTACAACCAAGATTAATCTACCAAGCAAAGTTATCATTCAGAATTGAAGGTCAGATAAAGAGTTTCACAGATAAGAAAAAATAAAGTTCATCACCACCAAACCAGCATTATATGAAATGCTGAAAGGTATTCCTTAAGAAGAGGAAGAAGAAGAAAAAAAAAAAATAAAGACAAAAGTCATGAACAACAAATACATATCTATCAACAAGTGAATCTAAGAATCAAGTTAATTAAAAATCTGATGAACAGAATAAACTAGTAAATATAATAGAATCAGGGACATAGAAATGAGAGGACTGATATTTCTAAGAGGAAAAGAGGTTTGGGGTTATGGGAAGAGACTGGACAAAAATTGTACATCTATAGATGAGGACAGTGCGAAGGAGGTAATGTAGAGGGTGGGGTGGTAACCTGTGTGGAGGGGAGGTATGGGGGGCGGGGGGAGAAAGAGAAACAATTGTAATGATCTGAACAATAAATATTTATTAAATTTTAAAAAAAGACAGCACCCTGGGGCCTATGACCTGAAAAGAATTGAACTGTGACTTCCTGGTTGATAGGTCAATGCTCAACCCAACTGGGAAGAAGAAAAGTTCCATTTTGTTTTTTTGGTTTGGTTTTGTTTTTCATTGTTTAAAGTATTACAAATAGTAGTACATATGTCTCCTTCCCCACCCCCTCCATCCTTGAGCTCCCCCGGCCTCTCCTATCCTTGGCATATTCCTTCACCTGCCCCCCACAAGTGTCTTGTATCCATTGGTTATGTTTATATGCATGCATACAAGTCCTTCGGTTGATCACTTACAGCATCCCAATCCCAGCCCTAACCTTCCCTGCCTTCCCACTGTAGTTTGGCATTCTGTTAAATAGTTCTTTACCTCTATACCTATTTTCCCCCCAATTCTTTTCTTAAAAATATCTTGCAGACTAGAAATAAACATATAAGAACAATTTCAATGTTCAACACTTTGGAGTCCCTGTTTCAATGTAAAACAGTTCCTTATGTGTACATAACAGCAATGATATCTGGATGATGGACAGATGGGCCAATGCAGGTCTGACCCTCTCTGGTTTGGTCCTAGGCAATCTGCATGGATGCACAGCTGCTGACTGCTAGTGTGGCAGGGCGTTGTCAGCATCTCCCATATCTGGACTGTTTCTCCTCTTGTCTTCGTTGTTGGAGCAGAGCTGACAACTCCTCTCTGTTGCAAGAATCCACATGGTCTTAGAGTAGCTTTAATACATATTCTAAACCAAAAGTTAATAAAGGAATTTTTCTATAAAATTGACTTGGGATCCTTTTTATTTTTGCCCAAACGATTTTCCTCTGTCTTATTGTGACACTATGTGTGATTTTCCTGGGTGTCTTGCTGTTAGCATTATAAATGAAAATTAATTTTCTACAGTGAAAATTTTCTACATGTAATTTACTTACAGGATATTTTTCCTTACATGATATTACCCTACTATCCCTCCTTTTTTAATTAATGGAGGCTTTTATAAATTTTGTAATGCAGTCTTGATAATTTTAATTTTAATTTTTTGCACAAAAATAAGACTACCTTAGTTTCATTTCATGTTAAGCAATTTTACTGTGAGATGCACTATAATAGATATTTTAGTTAATACTTTAGGAAAAGCTTTTTATCCAGTATTCTTAAGTTTTCTTGGATGTTTACTTATTTCAATCAGCCAATTTAAATTAACCTAAAAACTTTATTACTATTTTTACTGTCAAATTTAATACTCTAAGGACAATCTTAGTTTGCCCTGTAAATATTAGTGGAAAGGATTATTTGCATTCTTGAGTAGGCCCTGAGAATTCCTGGTGCTAGGTTGGATTTAGATATAGGGCAGCTACTGTCAGCCAAGTCTCTGGCTGTTACCAAGGTCTCAATCTGAGCTGTGCCAAGTCTCTGTCTGTTACCTGGGTGCCAATCTGAGCTGGGTGTGGGAAGCAAAGCAGTCATGTCGGCAGACGACCTCCCACAGAAGGGATGAAGATTCAGGTCCCTTCAGTTTGGGGGGGTGAGGGTCTGTGCCCCACTTCTGTTGACCCCCAAGTTCTCTCCTGATGGCCCCTCTACAACTGTGCCTGTCTTAGGTTGTTCCTCCCCTGAGGAATCTTACTTGTCTCTGTCTAACCAGCCATCCTATGGGGCTAAGCAGGCTGATGTGAATTCTGTCTCCTTGATAGCCTATGACCTTGTGTCCTCTACCCCCAGTGCCTGCCTTGGGATCCTCTTGCCTGCTGGTGAGGCCCAGGCACTGATCTCATATTTTGGGAGACCCAGGTTTCTTCTTCAGAGAAGGCCCAGCTTATCTCACTGGGTGAGAGACAGATCCATGGTACCAGCCACCATGGTGCTTCAACCTCGGCATGAACTGAAAGCTCAGGCAATAGCTGTGGGCAACTGGACCATGAGAAGAGGGTCACTCTTGGCCTAAAGGGCAAGAGGGGCCAATATAGAATGCCCAGTAGCGTTCCTAGAGGGCCCTCTACATGGTGGAAGGGATTAAATCCTTTCATGTTGTTTTTAAATGGCTTCCAGACATGCAAAGAATTGGTTTGGAAGTTTGTCTGTTATAATTGTACATTATGCTGTTGTAATTCTAAAATATCTAGAGATGTGTTACATTTCTCCAAGCACCAAAAAGATGATTTTTTTTTTATTGATACACAAGGTTGCAAGGTATTATTATAGGTACTGGGGATAACCCAATTCTGGGGAAAATTATAATGGCTTTGTAGAATAATATCATGTAAGGATATTCTTTGCTCTAGGCCATTGCAATTCCATTTTAAACTGGATGTCAATTTCTTTTTCTATAGATAAGTTCCTTGTTACATTTTCTGCACCTCTACCAGGAGGAAGTAGTGATGGTCCCTTCCTTTGGTGTCCACACAAACTAGAAACTTCTCTTTAATTTTACACACAAAGGAGCAATGTTTTTGTCTTTTGTTTGTTTGGTTTTTGTAGCATTCAAAATTAATTAATCTTTCTGGGAGATATTTCCATTTTCTGCTCAAAGTGGACAAGGAAAGATGAAAATTATTCACAATTCAGTTAAAAACCCTGCAACTTCTAACTTAAATTTCATTTCCCATTTCCCAAACATCATGTGCATGGAGAGCATTGCACTGAAGGGATCAGGTGGAGATGGAGATGAAGATGGTAGGGAATTTAAATCAAAAATGAGCACGGACTTTTTATTCTTCTGTTTAAAATCACTGGGTCTCTGTCACTGTGTTTGAGGTGAAGAAATGACGCCTCTTGAGGACTTGGAGTCTTTCTTACCTTTGGCCTCAGCTCCATATCTGCTCATGGAAGTCCTTTCATCTCTACTGAGATAAAAACAAGAAAAGGATAAAAAGTGTCAACATGGAGATGATAAGGCTTGAGGTCACCTCCAGTTCATACTACTAAGAATAACTCTCGCTGAAATCGGTTTGGCTCAGTGGTAGAGCTTTGGTCTGGGAATGGAAAGGTCCCAGGTACAATTCTGATCAAGGGCATGTGCCTGGGTTGGGGGCACATCCCCAATAGGGGGTGTGCAAGAGGCAGCTGGTTGATGTTTCTCTCTCATCAATGTTTCTAGCTCTCTATTTCTCTCCCTTCCTTTCTGTAAAAATATCAATAAAATATATTTAAACAAAAAAAAGAATAATTCTCCATAGAGGACCATTTCTATTGTTAATTTCCTAACTCACATTATGCGCCCTCAAAAAGTCTATGCATGACTTTAAGTAAACCTGGTGAAGCTAACCCAAGATACTGTGGACACAATGCTTGGTCTATTTCTTTCTGTGTCAGCATACAGGAAAGCAGGAAGGGTTTTAAAACCAATCCATTGCTTATGTCCCACCAACTGTAAAAGGCATGAAGTGAAAAAAGAATTTTTTATGGAATGAGGAGGGGGACATTGTTTTATTTTATGTTTTAGAATCAAAGTAGGCCAACTTTCTGGAAAAAGTAATTCTCCTCAAGTCATTTCTTGAAGAAGTCATGTCACAGACCCAACCTTCCCCTGGGAGGATATACTGTGCTTTTCTGCTTGGTCACTGGATACCCATGTGAAAATTCTCAGTACTTCAGACAAACCAATGCCATTTACAGCAAGGAAATTTCTTTCTCTGTTCTAGCAAGTTTGTGATTAGCCCCCAGAGCAGAGAAAGAATCAACACTGAGGACAAATTCAAAAAAAACTCACTTCCTGCACAGTGTTTAATCAAATGTTTTTCCTGGCTGGCTCTGTGGCCTCTCTCTTCCAGTGATCACCATACTGTATACCAGTAGATTTAAACAGAAATTGGCACAATCATTGGCATCAGTTAGCATAAATGTCTCATTCAAATGAGGCATATAATTGTGACATTCATTTTGTTGCTAGAAAAGACAAGATTTATTATACATACCTAAAATGAGGTTATATTTACTTATTCAGTTTTAAATATTATGCAGTTATGAAACAAGTTTGTAAGTGAACTTATGAAACAAAAATCCACAATTTGCAATGAACAAATGTAAGTATTTTGGCATATTACTGCAACTATTCTGTTTGATTAAAAAATTAACACATTACACATGAATTTCATTTAAGTTTTTGGATTCCCCAGATTTCTTTTCCCTCCCACTGTCATTCAGAGGCAACCAATATACTGACGTTTTTATGTATCATCTCATGTGTATTTACACTTCTATATACACATGTATCTATAGGTAATATCTAATACTGTTTTTGCATTTTAAACTTTTACATAAATGATATTATTTGTGTAAAATTTTATCTAATCATTTATTAACAAACTTTTAAGCCATTCCAATATATATGATTCCTGCAAAATAATACACATATACTGCATATTTCTGTGCAATGATTGATGGATGGCATTCATCTAACTTTTGAGTCATATTGTCAATATGACTGGAAACCACTAAGCTATTTCTCCCTGACCCAAGCCAGATGTGAGAAGTCCCTAAATCTTCACTTGCACTTGGTGATATTCCATTATTAATTTTTTTATCACCTTAAGGACATACATAGTTATGTCTTCATCCATTTACACGTACATTTTACTGATGACCATTGAATTTAAAAATTGTTTTCATAATTTGTTTGCTATTCAGGTTGCTTCTGTTACATAGAAATATTTGCACGCATTTCTATTAATTTAGTGGGATTTTTTTTTCTTCCTTAGGTAAACCATCTATTTTCATATTTTCCTTTTTCTTTTTTTCCTTTCTTCCTCCTCCTCCCCTTTTGCACTTCCTTTGCTTAAGCCCCGAGAAAAGCATTTCCTCAAACCCTCTTCCATAGATTATCCTTGAACCCTGAGAATTTATAGAAATGAACATAGCATACCTTTTGATTATCCTTGACCCTGAGAATTTATACTTTGGCTCTTGCTAACCCTCCTCAACTTCTATGGTATTTTTCTATTATAGATGACCTTTTGTGAGGAAACTGAGCAACAAATGACCTGCCCAAGGTCACACAATTGCCATGCAGCTAAGACTGAAAAGCAGCTCCTTTTGCCAGCGAATTGTCCTAGGTTCCACAGGAGGAAAAGTTAATGTAAATAAGTCCACAGCCTCTGGGGCCCCACACATACAATGTGGCTGTCCCATGGTCAAGACAAAAACTGAGGCTGACAGGCTGAAAGCCTGTCCCGAAACCAACACAGACAATTGTCCTGTGAAATATTGGGTGTATGCTTTTCCAAAATAGCTTATTCAAAGAGAAAATTGCAGAGGCAGGAGTTGCTCCAAATGGAAACATTTTAGGTTAAACACTATCTGTTGTTTATCTGTGTGACCCATATGGACCAGGGTGCCTGACACAGAAAGTCAATCAAACTCAGGTTGCATTAGCCAAGATGCAGGGCAGTAGTTCTCCTGGACTGTCTTCTGAATGTGTCAGGCAACAACGGAGACATGTATCCACAGGGGAATGGGATTTTAGACAGAAATGATCAAATAACAAAGTATCCTGTCCTGAGAGAGTGACAATGTATATTAATGAAGATGCTAAAATGAGTCACAAAGTATTAACATGACTCGCTAATCAGTTTGTCTCAGTGGTTAGAGCATTGTCCCAGGGAATGAAGGGTTCTGGATTCAGTTCAGATCAAGGGCATCTACTTCAATTGCGGGCTCAATACCCTGTACCAAGAGGGGCATGTACAGGAAGCAACCCAATCAATATGTCTCTCTACCACCAATGTTTCTCTCTATTTGCTTCACCTCCTCACTTCCACTTGCTCTAAAAATCAATGGAAAAACATCTGGGTGGGGATTAACAAAAACCAACCAATCTAACAAACAAACTAAAAACAAAACAAAACAAAACAAACAAACAAAAACAATCAAATAAAAACAAAAAAAAAAAACCAACAAAACAGGACTATAAATCTTAAGAAAAGACTGGCAGAAGTCTGGCAGATTGGCAGGAATGTGGTGTGTGTCAATCTTGGATCAGACGAAAGTGGGAGACCAGAGAATGGAGGCATATTCCTCATCTAAAAGGAAAATTGTACTCATCTCCTCCAAAATGAGAGGGTGGTAGGCAGTGTGCAAGCAGAGGTTATAACAGCATTGGCAGGACAATAGGCAGGGAGTTGAAAGAAATGAACATAGCATACCTTTTGATTTCAAAATTACATGAGCCTGATTTTTTGTACCAAACCATGAGAAAGCAGGCTCTCTCATGCTGTTATAGGAAAATCAAACTATTTTTTATTGGCATTGTTTATAAGTGTCTTCTTCACTTATCTGCCTCAGTCCCCATATTTCCTGTTTTTAGAGTGCCCTGTTTTCTAGTTTAGTTCTTGGAATTTCTGGATATTTCTCTTACATAAAGTTCAACAGACAAAAGAGTTGTTCCAGGTGCCCTAAAGATGAGTCTGTTTGTCATACAGCCACATCCTACCTCTTGTCAGAGGAAAGGTGTGAGCTATTTAGCAGAAATTGGGTGGTTTGCAGAAGGACAAAGTCCTAAGATAATGTGTACTCAGGGGTCTAGGACTTGGGGAACACATGGCTCAGTGGAGGTGTCACTTAAGAAGTTAAGATGATAAACTGAGAAGATTGTCCCTGTTTAATGGGGAGCCTGGGTAGGTTCAACTTTTCCATCCGTATAATGGGATGAGAAAATTCACTCAGTTTCATGAAACCCTGTGAATCCCATGTGAATCCATTGGGCTAAGCAGTCATCAATTTGCTAAAAAGCCAGGAACACTTTGCCATGTACTAGGGTGTGGGCACAGGGTAAATGTTTCCCACATCTCTTCCCTCACTGTCAAAACTGCTGTTGCTCTTAGCATGACCATCACCATCCCCTTTCACTGATGGGTAAGCCCAGAAGTTGAGTAACTAGAAGTTGAAATCACACCAGCAATGAGTGGCTGTCAGTAGGCTCTCACACTTCCAAGGCACTGGGATCCTCTTCAGTATCCCCTTACTTGGCTTGGATGTGTGGGAGCTGTGTTGTGTGGCCTCACTAATGTGCTCCCAGTTCTCAGGAAGGTGCATGGGGCAGGCACATAGGATGCCAGGCCTTTACAGTTACACAGGAGCTCCCTGGAGGCTGAATGTACCAGGGCTAGACTGCTGGAAAGGAAGAAGAAAGGGGATTGCTGCCCCCCCCTCCCCCAGCCCAAGCCCTCACAATAGGGACAGGTCCTTGGTGTGGGAGCCAAACAGTATCTAGAGACCAGAGGGCTGGGGCTGTGTGCTGTGTCCCCTATGGGCTTTCTGTCAGAGCGTGCCATCTGCCATGTTTTTACCCATTACTCCCAGTGCTGGTTTGTCAAGACCACAGCAGGCACACTGTCCAATATGTTAAAACAAACAAACAAAAAAAACAAAAAAAAACCCTATCTAATGAAGAGGAAATATGCAGGGGAGGGCATAAATTACAGGGATAGGGCCTAAACAGGTAGTCAGATATCTTCTGAGGGGTCCCAGATTGGAGAGGGTGAAGGTTAGGCTGAGGGACACACCTCCCCCTGCAGTGCACTAATTTCATGCACTGGGCCTCTAGTATGGATAATAAAAGAACATTATAACTTGATAAACAAAAAGATAGATACAGAAGCAGAGAAGCATCGAACAGATTGTCAAATTATAGCAGGAAGCCTGGGGAGAGGCGTGGGAGGTAAGATATCAACCAAAGAACATGTATGCATATATATAAGCATAACCAATGGATGGAAGACACTGGGGTATGAGGGCATGTATGGGAGTGGGGTGGGGGGCCATGGGGAGATATGGACACATATGTAACACCTTAATCAATAATAATAAAAAAATGGAAAAAATGAATAAACAGGTGAGTAAAGAAGCACTTTATATAAACACTTGTTTGGTGAAAATGTCCAGAAGGACCAATAAGGAAAATAAGTTCCAAATCTGATTTTTGTCATGGTTTGTCCTTAGGAAGTTTCTTAACTCTCAGTATATTATTTTCCTCTTTAAATCCAAATAAATTAATGACAATTATCCCTCATAGTTCATGAAATTATTTACATCATAAAATATTAAAAACCACCTATTGCCCCAATGCCAGCGCCACCCCCCTGCCCCCTGCCACGTGCCCCTTAGGTCATCAATGGAATCCCTCCCAAGCTTGAAGCTCCTGAGTGGACCCAGCATAGCTGCTGAGGATGTGGAAAGCAGGAATTAACAGTGGAATTTTTTGCAGCCATGCTTCACAGAGGCCCTCACTGCTGCAGCCAGCATGCCCCTCAGGTTCCCTACCCTTGGTCCCCCATTGTAGCCCACCCAACCGGTTAGCCCATCTTGGGCCTTCCTGGGCTCCTAACTGCTTTTGGCACCAAAGTGCTGTGTAAAGGTGCGTTCTATGCATGGCTAAGATAAGGAATTGCCATTCTTTAAATTCTGCACCTACATTCAGATTAGAAATAAGGAAAGCCTTATTTATTGACTTTTTTTGGTTTGTTTGTTTGGTTGGTTGGTATGTCGGTTGGTTGGTTGGTATGTTGGTTGGTTGGTTGGTTGGTATGTTGGTTGGTTGGTTGGTTTGTTGGTTGGTTGGCTGGTTAGTTCTTACACAACCTGAGGATGTCATCTGGTTTTCAAAAGGTGTGGCCTTGAAGAACTTTCATGGGCTGGCCCATCCTCTGTCAAACCCCATGGTACAGCCACCAGTCTCACCTCCGTGGTCTGCAGCTTCTGCCAAAGCACTAGCTACTCCCTGGCTTCTCCAAGAGCAAATAGGAGCTTTTTTTTTTTGGTGTTTTGTTTTGCTTTTGTAAGAGCCATAATGCAAGCCAGAAAATGGAATTCAGGACATAAATGGAAGTTGTCAGTCTGCAACCCTAGGAGAGCTGTCACTAGAACCTAAGTATGCAGTAACCTGATCCTAGACTTCCAACCTGTAAATGTGGAAGACACATTTCTGCTGTTTATAAGCCACCTAGACCATGGTATTTCCTTTCTTTCTTTTCTTTTCAGTTGCCCTATGGAAGAAGACAGTGTCTAGATTTCAAAAAAAAAAATCTCAAAATAAAAAGGTTATTTGGTCTTTATCATGAATCAATTTTCTGCTAAAAACAACCAGCAATTTCTCTCTTTTTCTAGAGAGAAAAGATACATGGAGACTATTGAAACACTTTAAAAATTTTGAAATTAGACAAATTAATTTAGAAACTGTGTGCCTCTACTCCAAAGAGAGACTTTGAAACCTTAAAAAGTGAACTTTGGGCCTTTGCAAAGTTGATAGGGTTCAGTTTTGTGTGTCATTAAAAATCTGTCTGAAGACAAAGGATTCCTATGGTAGGAAGTGTTAGTTTCGGCTCAGCTCCAGGTTCCTTTCTTGCCAGGTTTAGACCTTCACTGTGTGTCCTAGCCTGAGTAGGAGCCTGGCAAGTAGCAGGCAGAACAGGACCAAGGTGCTCAGCAGCGTGGCTTCACCAGTCTGCCCACTGCCATCCAATTGTGCAATCAGACTAGCATCTCAGGCTCCCACTGTCCAGCACTTGGTCCTCCAAGCTCTGCCTATCAGGCACAGCCACTGCACAGGGCAGAGGATGTGTCAGACCTCACTGCAGATCTTAGATTTGAAAAGGAAAGAGAAGAAGTAGCTGGTTGGACAAAGAGATCCCCAGATATGACAAAGCCTGTGCCTATGCTGTAGAGAGTTCTGGGGCAAAAACTGACCCATGACCACATCCTGCTGGGACAGACACTGGGAGCTCTGCTGAGCTAGGCCTGTGCAGGGTATGGCTTTTGCTCTGGCAACAGGAAGCTGTCAGCTAACTGCTAACTAAATTTTCTCTTCTTCTTTTGCATTTTTATACTATACATTAGATTCCTAGAAGGATAATAACTGTAAGTGACTCAAGACAAAATAAATCTAAAGAGGTTAAATTGAAAAAAAATCTACAACCAAAGAAAAGCACAGTACCAGATGGCTTCATTGGTGAATTCATTAAACATTTAAGGAACTAACACCAATACTTTGCAGATACCTTCAAACACCAGAAGAAGAGGAAGTACTTCACCATTCATTCCATGAGCTCAATGTTCTCCAAAGATACTGTAAGAAAAAACAAACTGTGGACCAATAGTCTTTATGAATCCTATATAATAAAAGGGTAATATGCAAATAGACTAAACAGCAGAACAAACAAATAACCATTCAAAGAGTAATATGCTAGTGATATGCTAAGGCATATCACTATTACTCTCTATGATGTGCACTGACCACTAAGGGCAGATAGTCAACTGGTGGACCAGTTGCTATGGTGTGCACTGAACACCGGAAGGCAGATGCTCTGACTAATAGGTTAGCTTGCTGCTGAGGTCTGGCTGATCAGGACTGAGAAAGATGGGCCAGACATATCCTGGAGCCCACCCACCATCCCTCCTCAGCCCAATCATACACTAGTGGGTGTCCCTCATCCTGCCCTACACCCTCTCGCAATCCAGGACCCCTTGGAGGATGCCCGAGAGCAGGTTTCAGCCCAATCCTGCAGGCCACTACCCTTGGGAGGGCACCAGACCTAGGGCTCATGGCTGGCAAGAGCCACTGTAGCAGCATGAGCCTCTCCCATTCAGGACTGATTGGGTACGAGCCTGTGACAGGCACAGTGGGGCAGGATGAGCATGAGTGGCATGTAGGAGCTGCAGGTTCCAGCCTAATTTCTGTAGGCTACCTAGAGGGACCTCACCTGTGTATGCCCCACCTGTGCATGAATTTGTGCACATGTTCTCTAGTATAGACATAAAAATTCTCACCAAAATACTAGCAAATTAAATGTGGCAACTTATAAACACAAGTACATATGTGAGAACTATGTACCATATGTAAGTATAGCTATCTGGGATTTATACTATAGTTTACTGATTGAATTGCATGCCAATACCTGATATGTCCAAGGTCCTCAATATATAATATCAATCATTTGTCAATTGAGTGTCCCTACTCCTTGGCGACTTGGTGAAATTGCTCCAAACTGTCATTACACAGCATGGAAGACTTCACAGTCCCCCCTCTGTTTCTAAGGGTTCCCCTTCCTTTCCCTCAGCCTCTCCTGTCTCCTCAATCCTGTGACAGTGTGCACTGTTTCTACTTCAGCCTGTGAGTCTGAAAGCCCCAAATGCACCATCTTTACTCTTTAAAAAAACAAAAAAAAACAAACAAAACACACACACACACACACACACAAAAAAAAAAAAAAAAAAAAAAAAAAAAACACTGATATTTATACAGAACTATTCATACTCACCTATTTCTTTCTTTTTTAGTTTTAGAAACCTTACTGGAGATGCTATAGAGTACAAAAATCAGCACACAGACTTCCTCTCTCATTTTGATGACTCTTCTCTTTGCTCTAAAGATTGTTCCAACAATGGTTCCTTGCTGGGCTCTTCACTAACAAATGCTCTTTCCCCCTTCTAATTTTTAAGATGCTATTATTTGTGTATTTGCGATTCTGTCCCTTAGTGAATAAAAATCACATATCTCCTTAAGATCATCCAGCAATGCTTTTAAAAAAAGAACAAATAGAGACACATGACTCCCCCACTTCCCCACTTTGTATTGAAAGGCAGGAAAAGTCAATTTAACATTTTAAAATTTCTCAGATATTCAGAATATTCGATAAAGATAGACAAACATTAAGTGTGGACTGAAAAACGTTCAGGTTATTGCCATTAGGTTTAAAAAGAACACATATTCATGCTTATTTTTGATATCCACATGTTTTCTTTGATTGTTTAAAAGATTCAATTCAAATCAGAAAAGGAGTGTCTTCTTTGAATTTTTTCCAAATGGTTTTCCTTCCAGTTTCTGGCTGCTGCTAGTTATTTCAGTTATTTGATTGCTTTCTGTTTCTATTTCATTGTCGATTTTCTTTATCTCACAGTCTCAGGATGTTGGCTGAGAAAAGCGGTTTTGTGCTGTGCTTCCTGTTTTGCAGCTTTTGACCTCATCACCCTGTGTTTTCTAGGTGACTGTGTATGAGATTGGCTTATACTTTGCTCTTGTGGTCTCACACTCTAGATGCTTCTGGTGCAGCTTGAGCCTTGTTTGTTGCTCAGAGCTAGAGTTCAAAAGGTCGTTCCAATATAGGTTCCTCACTGGGCACTTCACTAACAACTGCTGGATAAGTGACTAAATCCATTGGAAATACTTTGTCTAAAAATTTCTGCAGGGAAAAGCCACCATAATGCAGAACTTTGTGCCCATTATTCACACACATTCTGGCAGCATGTGCAATAGTTACATTGAGCTTCTCCCATCTGGGAACTGAGAAAAGTATGTGAAACTATAGGCCCAGTGGACAATATTTGTGCATGCGGGATGGGGGTCCCTCAGGAATTGAGACCTGCACCCTCTCGTAATCTGTGACCCCTCGGGAAATGTCTGGCTGCCATTTTAGGCCAGATGCCACATCGGACATCTCTCTTGCAATCCGGGCTGGCTGGCTTGAAAGCACAGGCCAGCCTGCCTGTCTGCCTGATTGCCCCTAACCACTTTGCCTGCCTGCCTGCCTGCCTGATAACACCTAACCACCTCTGCCTTGGTCCCCACCACCGTGGCTTTATCCAGAAGGATGTCTGGATTGATGTTCAGAAGGTCAATCTGCTATCCGATCTGATTAGCGTATTATGTTTTTATTATTATAGATTAGAGGTCACTGTTTTGGAAATGAGTTTGTAGTTTTTAACACTTAACACCAACCTTTTTCTTAAATTTAGGATCACATAGCAAGAAGCAACAAGGAAATTGTTACCTTGAGAAGAGTTTGGCTAGGAGGCCAAACACATCATAAATGGGGTCATTTTATAGCATTTTCTTCATTTGTTGCAAGTAGAGGAGTGTTTGTTATCCACAACAGAAACCATTCTTTGGTTGACATCTGTACTAGCTATTGTTAACTCACCAACTACTCTTAGATCCTGTATCTCTGAATCTGTCTTGGCCTTAGAGACTTTGTGACTAAAGTTTCATGATGTCACTCAAGGCTTTCACACTTTGGATGCTCTATTTAAGCATAAGACATGGTTGTCTCAAGGTAGTTTTAGTTCCTGCAGCAAGTAAAGGAGATGGGAGATTCACAGACAAAATTCTGTCTCCCCAAAGGGATTGCTTTTATACACTGTTTGTTTAATTAAACATCGATTTTTTCTTTGCAGTTGGCTACAGTTGTGTGGTTGCTTTGGGTTTCTGTCAAGCTCATCTTGCTATACCTACAAATACTGTGCATTTAAACACGTAGCAAGATGCATTTATTCAGAGCTGCCCATACCTTAAGATTCTTATCCTAACAATGGCATCCATCATAACACTGTACATATTTACTCTAATAACAGGAAGTTCACTCTTATTCAAATCCCACTTGATAGTAACCTATGATCCTTTTAATGTGCCCGTGAGTTCAGTTTGTTATTTTTTTGTGGAGGAATTTTGCATTTATATTTATCAGGATGATTGGCCTATAGATTTATTTCGCTTATACTGCCCTTGTCTGGATTTGATATCAGAGTTATTCTGGCCTCATAAAATTAATGTGGAAGTTTTCCTTCATCAGGCCTTTTTGGGAGAGATTGTGAAGAATGGGCAATAATTGTCCTTCAAATGTTTGCTAAAGTACACTTGTGAAACTGGTGTGGGCTTTTTTGTTGTTGTTGGGAGATTTTTTATTTCTGCTTCAATCTCCTTAATTTTTATTTTCCTGCTAATATGTTTTGCTTATTTATGACTCAGTCTTATTAAACTTTATGTTTCTAGGAGTTTTATCCATTTCTTGGCATATGGCTATTCATCATTGTTTCTTATGATACTTTGTATTTATGTGACATGCATAGTAATGTCTCTTTTTACATTTGTGATTTTATTTATTTGAAAAAAATTAGTCTAGTTAAATGTTTGTACATTTTGTTTCTCTTTTCAAAATATAGCTCCTAGCTTTATTGTTTTCTTTACATTTTCTATTATTTTTCTGTTCTCTGTTTCCTTCCTCTGCTGACTTTTGGTTAGTTTGTCTTATTTTTTTCTGGTTCCTTGATCTAAAGTTATTTATTTCAGATCTTTTCTCTTTCTTAATGTTGTATCTATCATTATACACTTCCTTTATACTATTGTAGTCAGAAAAGACACTTAGGGTGTTTTTCAATATTTTAAAATGTGCTTAGACTTGTTAATATGTATACCAATACTGAACAAAGGTTGTTCAGGACTGATCCACATATGGGTCAGATGTGCAGAAAATGAAAGTGAAAATGGGTGAAAACTGCTACCTCCACAAAGGATTGGGCCACCTAAAATTGTGAATGGGTGGATGAACAGAGAATATTTATTCTTTTATCAATCTAAGATTTCTGCAAAAGCCAATTGACTTTTGAAAGCTAAATAATACATGGTTGAGTTTAAATTTTCTATAAATGTACAAGGTATAATGTCAAAGGTGAAAAGACACCTTACAGCATATGTGATGTGATATAATATTCACTTAAAGTAGAATATGATAAGTTAAAAATGCACATTGTAAACAGTTGAGCAAGCAATAAGAAAATCAAATGAGATATACGTAATAAAGCAGCAATTGAAATTTTAAAAAATTTAAGATTCACAAGAAAAGTAAAAAAAAAAAAGGTAGATGGCACAAACATAAACAAGTAGAAAGAGGATGTATTGAAACACAACCTTATCAGTAATCATCTTAGATGTAAATTATGTTTATGCTCTAATTGGGCAGGCATATTGATTTTTAAAAAGCAAGACTCAAGTGAATGCTGTCTATAGGAAATCCCACTTTAAATATAGGGACACAGAGAGGTTAAAGAAAATGAATTTAAAAAGATATACTGTTATGCCCAGATTTCGTGATCCCCAAAAATCACCAGGGAGCCGAGTCCAATGCAATAGCAAAAAGCCTGTATTCGGACTAGTCCAAGCTCTTCCCCACTTACAATGATAGCTGCATAGTGAAAGAGAGTGAGCTTCAATAGATCAAAGGGTTTTATAGGTGTGGTGATGTCACTGCTTTGGTTGACCCTGATTGGTTGAGTGAGGGCTAGGGCCAGTTACACAATGATGTACTAAATGGAGGATCAGGAGTTAGCCCTGCCCTGCACTCTCAGTCCCCCGATTGTCTTAAGTGCATGAGTCTAATCATTGACTCATCCCACTTTCTTTAAGGGCATTCGCTGTTCTGTCCTTGCTCTCCAGGCTCCTAGCATATCTAGCCTTACTTAGCCCTGGACTTTCTCACTGGCTAGTAAAAACGTTCTTACCATTAACAAGACCTTTAGTACGACAATTCCTATCAGTACTGCCCTTACTGAAGTACAGTTCCCTTCATGCAGTCATCACGGGTGAGGCTGCTGGTTGGTGGGATCCAGGCAGTTTTCTGGTGCAGGAGCCAGGAGTGGTGTACCCAGGTCTGGATGCCATCTACTTTAACAGACATGGGCGTGCTCAGGATAACAGTGTAGCATCTCTTTCAGGTTGGAGTGAGTCTTTGGGCAGTGAATTTTTTCACCCATACTTAGTCCCCAGGCTGGATGGGGGTACAGGGTCTGCAGTGGGCACTGGCAGTGCATCTGGAACAAGCTTATGGCTCCCTGGGTATACTGCAGAGCCTGTAAGTACTTGAGCAAGGAAATAGTTATGAATTCCAGTTTTCAGCTTCTCCCTGCCCCTGGGAAGGATGGAGGGAAGTCTATTATACATGATCTCAAAAGGGGGGGAAACCCTCCTTCTAGGGGGTACATCTGGCCCATAAGTGGGCAAAAGGCAGGAGGTTGGTCCACTTTTCACCGTTTTCTAGGACAAATTTAGTTAAACTTTTTAGAGTCCTGCTCATGCCTGTCCTAAGGCTTGAGCTATACTTTGAGATACCTTGGCTACAAAGGCTGGGCTGTTATCTGATACTATGACTATTGGCAGCCAGAATCTAGGTATAATCTCCTAGAGTAATTTCTTGACTACTATAGAGGCAGTTTCTGCCCTAGTGGGGTATGCTTCAACCTAATCTGAGAATGTGTCTATAAAAAATGGCATGTACTTGTACAATACTTTGATACTGGTGGCTTAATCTCTGTGAAATCCACCTCCCAATGCTCTCCTGGGGAATTTCTCTGGGGCCCGAATTCCTAGGGAGACTGTCTTACCTTGCTTAGCATTTACCTGTGCACAGACAGTACTTCTAGTGACTATGCTTTTAATTATCTATCTTAGCTTGGTAGTACCTGCCTCACAGAAGTTCAGAAGTCTTGGTGACACCTAAGTGGGTAACCTGGTGTAACTGGGAAACTAACGTCCAACCTAGAGCCTCTGCGACCAACAGTGTGTCACCTGGTAGGGTCCACCAACCATCTGGTCCTTTGATGGCTTGCTTCTGTTTAGCCAATTCCTCCTGTTTGGCGTAGGTCCAGGTCTGGCAGGGTTATTAAGATTTGTAAAGGCCCCACTGTTTGGGGGGCATAATGTCCTTTCCGGCTGCAGTTGGTAACCCTCTTTTCCTGTGGTTGGCACAGTGTCCTCATCAAACGGCCTGCATTAAGGCCAAAAGTTCAAGAACTGTGCCCAAATGGTGTGTTCCAGGGTGACTACCTCTGCCCATGCATATCAGATCCCATTCTAAAGGTAACTGCTCCCATCCATGAACAGTACATCACCTGGTGATGATGGTGGGACATCTGTCAGTACTGTGTCTGTTACCTCTGCGCAGTCATGAATGGGTTCCTCTGTATCATCATCTGGAAGAAGGTTGGCAGGATTGATGGCCAGTATCTTATGGAACCAGATTCAGGGATGGTCCAGGAGAAGAGCTTGGCACAGGGTTATTCTGGTGTTTGACATTCATCTCTCTGGAGCACCTCGAAGGAGGGCCTCAATGGCATGGGGTGTTTTCAGGGCTAGCTCCTGGCCCAGAGTCTGCTTATATGCCTCCTTCACCAGCAATGCTGTGGTGGCCACTGCCCAGAGGCACACTGGCCACCCTGCTGCCACAGGGTCTAGCCTCTTAGACAGATAGGCAGCAGGTGTCTTCCAGGGACCTAGAGTCTGAGTGAGAACCCCTTTGACAATGCCCCTTACCTCAGTCACGTAGAGGTGAAAGGGCTTCATGACATCTGGCAAGGCTAGGACAGGTGCTGAGATGAGAGCCTTCTTTAGCTCCTCCAAGTCTCGTTGTTCCACTTTGGTCCAGTTCAGCAGCTGTGTTCTCTACCGTCCTTTTTGATTTCCAAGGAAAACAGGAAGTTTGTCCGGTGGCTCCGTGGACTGATGTCTTCTTAGAGGTTACAGGTCCAATTGGCTCTATCAAGACTGAATAAGCTGCCCAGTGACCACAGGAAACTAACAGGTTTGCCCTCCACTTGTAAGGTTTCCCTGGGGGCTTAATGAAAAGGAGCCCTGATCCTGTCAGTCTTCTTCCTCTAAGTTAAAGACCCTAGAAGACTAAGTTTCCCCTTTTGCTTCTCTAGCTAACGTGTCAGGACATTCTCTCTCTCAGTGCCCCTGCTTCCTACAATAAGCATACTAATTCCTTCCTATTTGCTGCTTGCTTTTTCTTCCTTTTAACACTTTCTCTGTTTCCATTAAAATATTTAGAAAAGGCAGAGGGAGGAGGGAGCAAGTCCAGTAGCCTGTTCCCAGACTTTCAGCTGCTTGAAATTTAAAATGCTACATTTTTCCTACAGATACCGATCTCAGATTCTGATAAGCCTGAAAAGGGGAATGGGAGAATTTCTAGCTGCGCTTTTAAGCCCCCTAACAGAATTCGGGGGAAAGTGTCCAAGGAGTGGCTGGGGGTTCTTGGGTCTCCTTGGGTTGCATTAGGTCACAAAGGAATTTCTCTCCACACCACTGCCCACTGCCACCTCCAGCTACTCTAAACAACCCCTGGAAGTGATGGACGCTGGGTGGGTGGAGACAGGGAGCACGGCTCGGGTCCCAGGTGGCAGAAGAGATGCACCCACCAAGGCATTTTCATCTGGCCTGTTCCCTCTAGGAAAGGCTCTTGCCTCCTACTAGTAGGGGAACCGGTGACCCCTACATTGCAATCAGACTCCCTGACATTTCTGAAAAGCCCCTCTGCTTGAAGGTGTTTCCATTAATATTACTGATTTTAAAACTATAACTTAAGAGTTCACACACACACAGAGACCAAGTGGCTCACAAAATATTTTCCTTTTCTTCTAAAGATTTCACAATGCACTGTAATCATAATCACATCAAACTTAAATGGCCAATTGAGACAAACAGTTCTGAAACCATTCCTCCATCACTGATCAAGACTGGGTGGTGGCAGGTCAGAAATAAGATTCATTTAGTTTTTGAGCTTGCTGGGCAGACTTGGTGACTTTGCCCACTCAAGCTTCCTTCTTGTAAACAGTTAACTTTAGAATTTGGTGCCTGCTTTTAACCTTTTGGACCCCAACTGGTACAACTTCATACCTTAAACATGGACAGAAATTTTGTTAGGCGGGCTGATACCCCTCTGACAGAGAGTAAGCACTCCTTGGAAAAAGGTATCCCTGTGGCCACTTGGGGCGGTTTGCTATGTGTCAGAGCACTCAACCTTAAACAAGTTAAATTTTAAAATGTAATAATTAACTTTAAATGTTTTGGCTGCTTGTCCTTTTCTGGGAAGGTTGGCTAGCAAGAGGTGTAGCCATTTAAATGCAAATGAACACATTCTTTAAAGATGGATGCTGGCTGGAATTGGATTACCTGTGGGGGGGGGGGGGGGGGTGTAAGGGGAGGGCATGTCCTCCCCTTCTTCCATTAAAAAATGTGTGTAGCTTTAAAACTTCTTCATGGCAAGAGACCTGAAACTCAGAACTCTAAATTTTTCAAGTAGCAAATCAAATACTTAGCATTTCCCAAGTCAATAATACTTTTACATTTTAAAGATACATTTCATATAAAATATAAGGCATAATTAATTAATAGACTAACTTCAATTCTCTAGACTTCATGTAAGGCATACTTAGATCAACACTTCAATATTATAGCAATTTAGCAAGTTTAGATTTAGGTTTTTATCATTTGATTTAGTAAACTTCTAAATTCTTTTCAAAATGGGCATAATTTTCCTGCTGGGAAGTCAAGAAGCAAACTCTCAGCCATTATATATAAACTTGCTATCTACTACCTGCTGGTTACTTGCTCAGGGTGGGAAATTGGAAAAGCTGCTTTAAATGCCTTGGGAAACTAGCTTGTATTTCTTTCCCGTTCATGTTCGCCATCCCCAAAGCCAAAAAAACAGCCCACGGTTTTCTTTCTTTCTTTCTTTCTTTCTTTTTCTTTCTTTTTTTTTTTTTTAATATATTTTATTGATTTTACACAGAGAAGAATTGAGAGGGATAGAGAGTTAGAAACGTCGATGAGAGAGAAACATCGACCAGCTGCCTCCTGCACACCCCCCACTGGGGATGTGCCCGCAACCAATGTACATGCCCTTGACCGGAATCAAACCCAGGACCCTTCAGTCCCCAGGCTGATGCTCTTCCACTGAGCCAAACCGGCTTCGGCCAGCCTACAGTTTTCACTCTGCACACAGAAAAGAGAAAAGCCCAGCTGAAAAACTATGCATACTCGTTTTTAAACTGGTCTTTTCCCCTTACATGAATACAGAAATCCCTGATGCATCCATGAATTTGTAAAAGCTTTAACTGATTAGCTTGAAAAAAAAGATGGTGAATATGAGGCCTCTTAGGGTGGCTTTCTTGGGGAATGGCGTCCACATTGGATTGGCACATGTCTCCCGTCCCCCTCCATCTGCCTGCTCTGGGGGTAAAGAGGCAGCAATGGTCTGATATTTATTGTTAAATTTATTCCTTTAAATTAACCTTAGTACTTTAAAATTTTAGTTTAATATAGCAAATTTACAAACAAGAGCAAACTGAAACCCTTACTTATACAAACATACAAACAGAGAACACAGAAATAGACAGAGGGTCCCTAAGAACAGTCTTTCAACTCCATGGAAGCAACACTGAAAGCTTCAAGAAAGGGGTGACCTGCCTTGTTCTGAGAGGGGATTCCAGGTCTCTCCTGGGAGGATCAAAACATCTTTTGAACTCTCCTGCCCATGGTCTTCCAGCAGTGAGTCAACCTAGACCTCTTCGGGCACTACTGACATGAGGGGAGTCCACATGCACACAGCTCACGCAAGCACACAGACACACACACCTACTGTGGCCAGTCAGGCTCTCCAGATTGGGGGCCCTCAGAGTCTTGGGGAACCTGGACGAACCCCCAAATTTTATGTCCAGATTCCGTGATCCCCAAATACCACCAGGTAGCCAAGTCCGACGCAATAGCAAAAAGCCTGTATTCGGATTAGTCTGAGCTCCGACCCACTTACACCAACAGCAGCATGGTAGAAGAGAGTGAGCTTCAAGAGTTCAAAGGGTTTTATAGGGGTTGTGATGTCACTATTTTGGCTGACCCCGATTGCTTGGGTGAGGCCTAGGGTCCAGTTACACAATGACATACAAAATGGAGGATCAGGAGTTAGCCCCGCCCTACGTTCTCAATACCATGAAAGGTGCTAAGAAACAAGATCAACAGTAATTAATATAAATGTGAGAAGTCTGGTCAGAAGGCTAAATTGGGAACTTTGATATTCACAGGGTGAATATTTGCATTTTATTACCTACTACTGACTCAATGGCCTACAGCAAACTCCCCCAAGATGTGATAGTCTTACAATTTATTAAACATGACAACTCATATGTCTGTTTGCATTTCTAAAAGACAATTGTGTATTCTAGTAAATAAAAGCAAATGAGACTGGAGACTCAGTGGAACTTGGCTACTACAGCTAAGGTTTCCCTGGTTTCCCCCATAATTTTCAAATTTATATTTCTTGTCTTGTGTATTAATTTGCATGTTAGCACTTACCCCAAGCCTTTGAACTCAAGGCCATTGTGGCCGTGGCTTTACATTTGGCGCCTTGAACAGGAATTTGGAGAAAAAGTATATGCAAGAGCAGAAAAAAAAAATCACTGGATCAGTGGTAGAAGATTAAACTGCATGCAAAACTCTTGTCAGCTATCTATGGAAACCTGCGGATCCCTAAGTGCTTGAGTAATTTATTTTGTTTCTGCAAGGTCATCATGGGGCAGAATTCATCGAAAGGGGAGGGACTTTCTTGTAGACTTTTGGCTTGCTTGCTAAAGGATAAGGGAGTTGCAGTGTCAGAAGACCTTCTTTTATAGTTTATACAGATTATCATAGAATATAATCTATGGTTTTCTGTTGAGGGTGCATTGGATATTGAATTTTGGGGAAGAATAGGTCAGCACTTGAAAGAAGCTCAGCAGCAGGAGAAAAATTTGTCTCCATATTGTTTCTACTTGTGGGAAACGGTATTGCATTTGCTAGAGCCTTTCAGAGAGGAAAGGCCTCCTCTCTTTGCACCCTCCGCTCCTAAAGAGAAGCAGAAAGATAAATTGGAGGAGTGGCCTTCATGTCTTGATTCTGAAACATTTAAGTCAGCGTTTTTCAACCGCTGTTCCGCGGCACACTAGTGTTGCCTGGTGTGCAGTAGGTGCAGACAAGACAAGAATTTTATAATTTTTCACTATTTTGTTTACTTAATATTTCATAATAAAGTAATTATAAAATACTTTCTTTGTGTTTATTTGATTCCTATTCAAGAGAATTACTTTATATATAGTCAATATAGGCACAGAGTTAAATTTTTTAACATTTTTCTAATGGTGGTGTGCCTCATTGCCGGAACCTGCCGGCTGATCGACCAGGTAACCTGAATGAGGGGGTGAGGCTGAGAAGGAAAGATAAGAGACAGGATGGGGTTGGGAGGACTGCAGCTCAAGACTGCAGCAACTTTATTAGTTGCAAGCGTACATTTATGAGGCTTTTCTGGGCATTTCTCCAAGTGCCCCTTTCCCAGGACAAGGCCGCCCGTCAGCCCCTCAAGACATTCTTGGAAGAGATACATAGAGCAAGCGTCTGGTTAGATATCATTGAGAACAGCCTAGCTGAGAACATCCAGATAAGTCGTGCATCACGCGCACTCTCTAACAATGGGGCTATGGTCTGCCCTGTCCTTGGTTGACCCTGAAGGCTTAGGGGAGAGCAGGTAGGCATCCCTACCCTGCGCTCAATCCCCTGTAGGAGAGCAGGTAGGCGTCCCTACCCTATGCTCCATCCTTGCCCTTGGGCCCCACGGAACACGGCTTCCCACAGCTCCCCCTTTTCTATTAATTAAGGCTAGACTCTATGTATAACTTCTAATTCCTTGGGTTTGGAAAGCAAATGCAGTTTATGCATTGCTATCTTAAGAGCTGCTACGTCTCTAGCCAGCAATCGGATAGCAAAAGGGAGCAGCAGCATTCCTAATAAAACTATCCCTGCCAGGCTCAGGAGGGCCCCCAACCCATGTTGCCAATCACTTAGCGAGGGAAATCGAGCCTGAAATCCTTCAACCATTTGTCTGGCCACTTCGGCTATGGAAGTATCCAGCTGGGGGGCCTGTCGCAGAGCAAGTATATCTTGATGTAGCTCTAACAGGTCAAGGGAAGTAGCCCCACAAGCAACATAAACAGAAACGTACATATAGCCCTTAGGCAGGAAATAACAGAAACTTGTAGATTCTGCTTCAGCTAACAAAATCTCAACTAAAGGTTAGAGCAATTAAGGTTTTTGACCAGCCTTCCTGGCTTCCTGTCAATATCTCTTTTTCAGTGGAACTGATTTGGTTTCCAGCATCTCCCCCGTTTTCTTTCCTTAAAAAATTTTGCATATGTAGACTAGAAATAAACAAAAAATGAAACAAGCAATGCTGAGAGTCAAATGAAATCAGTCTGCAGTAAGTTTCCTTCTGGGCCAACAGTTTTTGAATCCCAGATTCAATGTCAAACAGTTTTTTTAAGTCCAAATTTTAATGTCCAACAGTTCTGAGTCCATGTCAGCAATGGTGGAAAAATAGTGGCAATGCAGGTCCGACCTCTGGTTTGGTCCTGGACAACCTGCAGCGACGCACATCTGCCGACTGCTAGTATGGCAAGGCGTCGTCAGCATCTTCCATCTCTGGTCTGTTTTTCCTCCTGTCTTCATGGCTCGAGCATTCCTGCTAATTCCTCTGTTGCAGGAACCCACATGGTCTTGGAGTTTTCTGAAAATATACAAACATATCTCGACCAAAATTAATAAAGGAATCTTTTTCTATAAATTTTACTTGGGATACTTTTAATTTTTTGCCCAAACAATTTTTCTTTGACTTATTGTGGTACTATGTGTGTTTTTCATGGCTGTCTTACTGTTATCATTACAAATGAAAATTGGTTTTCAAAAGAAGAAAAATTTTTCTAGATGTAATTTACTTACAGGACATTTTTCTTACATGGTATTTTCCACTATCCCCCTTTTTTCTATTTAATTATTAGGAGGCTTTTGGAAAAAATTTTTATAATGCTGTTTTGATAACTTAAATTTTAATTTTTTGTACAAAAACTATGACTGCTTCAGGGTTTATTGTATGTTAAACAATTTTACCATGAAATGGACTACCAATAGAAATTTTGGTTAATACTTTAGGAACAGCCTGTTGTACAATTAAATTTTCTTGAATATTAACTCACTTCATTTAGCCAATTTAAATTAATCTGAAAACGTGACTATTTTACTATCAAATTTAATACTGCAACAACAATTTTAGTTTACTCTGTAAATATTAATGGAAAAGATTATATGCATCCTTGAGAAAGCCCTGAGCACTCGTAGATTTAGGCTGGATTTAGATGTAGGACAGTCGCCATCAGCCACTTCTCTGTTGCCTGGGTTTCAATAAGAGCCGTGCCAAGTCTCTTGTTTGTAGCTGGGTCTCAATCTGAGCTGGACCAAATCTGTTTGTTGCCTGGTCCCAATCTGAGCTGGGCATGGGAAGCGTGAAGCAGCCATGGGGCAGGAGACATCCCTCAAAAGGGCGAGTGTTCAAGCCCCTACAGCGTTGGGGGGGTGAGGATCTGTGCCCCACCTCTGTTGGCCCCCAAGTTCTCTCCTGATGGCCCTCTGCGGCTGTGCCTGTCTTAGGTTGTCCCTCCCTTGAGGAATCTTACCCGTCATTGGCTAACCAGCCATCCTCCGGGGCCAAGCAGGGTGATGTGAGGTTCAGTTCTGTCTCCTTGGTAGCCTATGCCCCTATGGCCTCCATGCCCAGTACTGCCTTGGGATCCCCTCGCCTGCTGGCGGGGCCCCGGCATTGATCACATATCTTGGGGAACCCAGGTTTCTTCTCCAGGGAGGTCCCAGCTCACGCCATTGGGCGAGAGACGGATCCATGGTACCAGCCACCACGAGGCTTTAACCTCAGCATGAATTGAAAACTCAAGCAACAGCTGTGGGCAATTGGATTGTGACAAGAGGGTCCCTCTTTGCAAATAAGGCAAGAAAGGCCAATATAGAATGCTCAAGTGCCTTTCCAGTGAGGCTTTCCACACAGTGGAAGGGATTAAATCCTTTCATGTCCTTTTAAATTGCTTGGAGGAAGTTTATAGCCATTTAAATGCAAAATATCACATTCCTCAGCTTACTGGGAGAGTGGTTTTCCTTATTGGATCTCTACATGTCTCCCTTCTCCCAAATCCTCCTTGCTCTGGGGGAAGTTTCAGCAACAATTCTGGCCACACATGTTTTCATGCTTAAAAGATAAAGACAGGTCTTAAATTTTTTCTTTCTTTTTTGCTTTCTGAAGTAATAACTAGCACCCAATTTGGCCAAGATTTGCATTTCCCTGTGAGTTCTCTTATAATTTTTAAACAAGGCATTAAGTAGTCTTATTGCAAGTAATCTTAATGTGGGAGAGCAGATAGCCCTTCCCTCTTCAGCTGCCTGGAGGGGGGACAGCATCACTGGCCTAGCCTGCACCTTCCCCCATCCGGGATCATTCTTTTGTCCTGGCCCCGCTTGAGCCATAGCAACCATTAGCCTTTCCTCTTCCTTTAACACCTTCACCTTCTGAGCATACCCTGGTCTCTCATCCTCAATACCGGATTCTGCCTCTGTGCTCTCCTCTACAGACTCTATCCCTGAACTCGCCGAGCTCGCCCCTCGGTCGTGACGGCTTCTTCTAGAGCGGGGGGCCCTACCTCTGGAGCTGGAGCTTGCCCTGCTCTCCTTGCCCTTTTTCTTCCCGCTTTTTTCCCCTGAACCTTCTTCCAGCTCCACTAACGGGGGTCCCTCCAGCCCGGCCATCTGCGAGGGCGTGGGCGTTGGCGCTCGAGCAAGGATGTTTTTCTGCGCTTGCTGTACCGCAGTTTGCAGTGCTTCCTGCAGCTGCCTAGTAAGCTGCTCCACTGCCTTCTGCATAGGATTTTCCTTTGTCCCTGCTTCCTCAGACAGCATGATCAAATCCTTTTCTCTCTTATACCGGGCAGCAGCCTCCTCTAAGTCCTGGGCGTTCTTAGGATCTAACTCTTCCCCAGCGGCCGACCCCACCACCGGAGCAGGTGGGGCGGTAGGGACAACCGGAGCCGGGGGAGTTCCCTGCGCAGCCAGCTTCTCCTTAATCTTAAGCTCCTCATGCCGGGGGTCTAAACAATCCCTCACCAGAGCCCAAAGAGAGAACGTCTCCACCGGTACCTTCTGAGGACCGTGCGCCTGATAATACCCCTGAATTCTTTCCCCAACCTTTGTCCATGTTTCTATACTGACCGTTCCCTCCTCAGGGAACCACGGACACACTTCCTCCACGAACTGCAAAAAAGCTTGCAGCTGTGCGGTGCTCACCTTCGTGCCCCTAGAACGGAGCATAGCTTTAAGAACTTGTGCGAACAGCATTTTGCTATTCCCTTGCCCCATGATTTCTTACTCCCAACAATCGCGCTTAGCCGCTCCCCGAATTCTCCTTACCTTTTCAGGCGTGCAGCTGCTCCCGAGCGGCGGCCTCTACCGTTCTCCCAGGTTTTCAGGTCCCTGGTCGGGCGCCACCTGCCGGAACCTGCCGGCTGATCGACCAGGTAACCTGAATGAGGGGGTGAGGCTGAGAAGGAAAGATAAGAGACAGGATGGGGTTGGGAGGACTGCAGCTCAAGACTGCAGCAACTTTATTAGTTGCAAGCGTACATTTATGAGGCTTTTCTGGGCATTTCTCCAAGTGCCCCTTTCCCAGGACAAGGCCGCCCGTCAGCCCCTCAAGACATTCTTGGAAGAGATACATAGAGCAAGCGTCTGGTTAGATATCATTGAGAACAGCCTAGCTGAGAACATCCAGATAAGTCGTGCATCACGCGCACTCTCTAACAATGGGGCTATGGTCTGCCCTGTCCTTGGTTGACCCTGAAGGCTTAGGGGAGAGCAGGTAGGCATCCCTACCCTGCGCTCAATCCCCTGTAGGAGAGCAGGTAGGCGTCCCTACCCTATGCTCCATCCTTGCCCTTGGGCCCCACGGAACACGGCTTCCCACACCTCATGATTTTTTTCATGAAACAAGTGTGCCTTTGCCCAAAAAAGGTTGAAAAACACTGATTTAAGTCACCACTAATAGAATCACCTATGCAAAGATTTATCCAAAAAGGATTAAAGGAGACGATGGTGGAGGACAGACTTGCTTTTCCTTGTTATACAGATAGCTAATCCACAAATCCCAAATCAAATAATAGGACAGCATGAAAGATTTGACTGTAAAATGATAAAGGCCTTATGTGATAGTGTAATACAGAATGGTGGGAATGCTCCATTTACTAGAGAATTTATAAGTAACATTTCTGATGCATTCCTAGCGCCTTATGATTGGTATTATCCATGAACTCTAGATGGAGATTATTTGCTGTAGAAAGGGGAAATTTTAGAGAAATATTAAGAACAAGCTTCTTCAAATCTCACACAGAATGTTCAAATAACTTTTGAAATGCTCGCAGGACAGAGACAATTTAGTGACGTCCAAAATCAGCTCCTCTAAGTCCAACAGGCATCTGAGCAAATTAGAATTAATGGAAGAAAAGCCTGGTGAGCTTTACCAGCAAAAGGGGAACCTGAAGGAGCTTTTAATAAGTGCATGCAGGAATCCACTGAATCATTCTCTGATTTTGTAGCTTGCCTCACTCAAACAATGAGATAGTAGATTCAACAGGAGACAGCAGGAGACATTTTGACTCAGCAATTTGCTCATGAAAATGCCAATACTGATTATAAGAAATGTCTAATGCCTCTAAGAAAAAAGAGTACCATTACGGAAATAATTTGAGCATGTCAGAATGTGGGGTCAGGCATTTTTCAGGCAAGCTTATTAGCTGCCATAATTACAACAAGAAACAAATCATAATTCAACTGTGGACAGCAAAGACATTTTGAAAAGGAATGTAATCAAAAAGGACACAAGATGACACTCAGGGAGAAGGCTTAGCATTCTGCCTCCCAACTCAGGTAATACAGGTCTATGTCCCAGATGTCAGAAGGGGAATCTTTGGTCCAGCCAATGTAGATCTAAATTTCATAGAAATGGCCAGTTGTTAGATGAAGACAAAGAAAATGGCCAGCCACAGGGAAACAGCCAGAAGGATCCCTCCAGCCCTGTTATTAAATAAGGTGAAGTTCCACCCTGCCAGGACCACAAGTAGATTCCCTCCTTCAAGTCACTCCAGAAAGAAATGCCGGCTTTGATCTTAATAGCACAAGAACAATCACCGTGATCCTAGATATAGCTAGACAAGTTGTTCCTACAGGATTTGTTGACCTGTGACACCAGAAATGTAAGGTTTAGTCCTAGGAAAGAGTGAAAATATGTTAAAATGGCTAACTGTTTTTCCGTAGTCATAGATTCAGACTACAAGGGAGAAATCAAAGTAATTTTAGAATGCAAACATATTATGCAAATTATTTAAGGACAAAGAATTGCTCAGCTCCTGCTTTTACCTTATATTCAGTAAGGTGAAGTTATAAAGAGAAGTACACAGGATTTGGAAGCTCAGATATAAATTGGATACAGGAAGTCAGCAAGACCTGTCCTATGATTAATCTAAGAATAGAGGGAAAACTGTTTAAAGGTTTAGTAGACACTGGAGCAGATGTTAGTGTTATCAATCAAGAATCCTGGTCTCCAAGTTGGTCCATAGTAGAAGCTTATAGGCCTATCATGAGTGCTGGAATTCCTGATAACATGCAACACAATGCTGCAGTGTTAAAGTGGCAAGATGAGGAAGGACAAACAGGATTGTTTTAGCTCTATATAGTCTCTGGAATTGTAGTCAACTTATGGGGCTGAAATGTTTTAGAAGGTCTACAAGCTTATATTATTATTGGCAAGGGACAACAGTTCATAAGAAAACAAGGATTAGAATATCAACCTTTTTATGAATGGTCACTGCTCAATTTCCTCACTTCCATGCTGAGCCTATATAATAGAAAGATGATAGACCTATATGGGTGGCTCAGTGGCCATTAACCAAGGAAAAATTTAAGTCATATTCATGAATTAGTAGAACAAGTAGATGCTGGTCATTATATAACGTTCCAATAGCCCTTGTAATACTCCTATATTTACAATTCCTAAGAAGGCAATAGGAAAATGGTGAGTTTTACATGATCTTAGAGCCATTAACACACCATGGAAGCTTTATAGCCTGGACTCCCAGCATCTTCACAAATCCCTCTAGATTGGTATCTATTAGTAGTAGATCTTAAGATTGTTTCTTAACCATTCCTTTGGCACTGCAAGATAAACAAAGATTTGCTTTTTCACTACCTTCCATTAATAATAGAGCCCGAGTCAATGATTTGACTCAGGCACATTAGACAAGGGGGAAATGAGAGGGCAGGGCGGGGCGAGGATGGGCTCCTGACTCCACTGTGGGGCAGGGCAGAGTTATCCTCTTTTCTGTAATTGATCCCTAGCCCTCACTCAACCAATCAGGGTTAGCTGAGGCAGTGACATCACCACCGACCGGAGTAAAACCCCTGGACTGGGCGAAATTCGCTCTCTCTTCTGCCATGCTGCTGGCGTGAGTGGGACAGAGCCCATGCTAGCATGGAAAAGGCTCTTTTGTTTATTGCATCTGACTTGGCTCCCTGGTGGTCCTTGGGGGATCCCGAATTCTGGGCGTAACATCAACTGCTGCAGAAATTCATTCAATAACTACTTATTGAGCACCTACTGTGTGCCAGTCTTTGTTTTTGGCACAGCAGATGGAGCAGAGAAGAAAAAGGCAGAAATCCCTGCCTCGTGGAGCTCACATTATGGGAGGAACAGAAAGCATTTTAACTGCGAGGATCAGACTCAAGTCAGGGACTCTCAGAGGGTGTCCTGGACCTGCGTCGGCACAGCCACTGGGCTAGGATGTTCACGGCCTCCCCTGGAAAATGCGGACGTGGTCAAGAGATTTCAGGACTTCTCTGAAAAGACAGACTCTCCTGCCCATCCTGGCTACACAGATCCTCCTTCCACACCTGGCCCCTCGGAAAACTGTGGGAACCATAAATTATCCCCATTCACTCCAGCCTGTGACCCATCTCTGACATCATGCTGTGAATGAAACATGGGACCAAAGTTTTGATATATTACTAAAAGACAAACTATGAAATCCAGAGAGTGCTGATTAGAAAATTTCAAATTGGCTTGGCAAGATCCATCTTAATGAAAAAAAGACTATAAATTATAGGCAGGTCTGAACGGTTCAACCGTCTCTTGTTTTTAATGCAAGGTGCCCTGGGGAATCACTTCATGGCTGCAAGTGATTAATTGGGAATAATGTATTCTGGTGGGAAAGGGGAGTGGGAGTAATTCATCTCTCACCAGTGAATTACTCCTCCTAGCTAAGAGCTTCACATCTTCTGTGTTAATTGTGCTTCTTTTCGCATGTCTGTAGAAAGGGCAGAAACAATTCACCAAAATGTTTAGTATTATTTAAAGTTTTGATGAAACACCAAAGTTCATGGTCAGACTTCAGGCTAGCAAGGATCTCTAAGTAGCCCATCTTTTCAGATTAAGGTCACTAAGCAACAGAGACACAAAATGAATGAGGTGACCAGCCAAGATGCCAATTCAATAGAGACCAAGAGGAAGCACAGCCCATCTGCCCACCTCCCCTGCTGCCATGGTGCCTGAGGAACACAAGCATGGCAAGGAGCCCCAGGCATCACCCTTCAGAGGGGACGCTGGGTCACCATGGTCACAGAAAACAGAACAGGAAAAGCAAGGTCAATGTGCACCCCCAGTGAACAGAGGGAATGGCAGTCTCACAACACAAAGGTCGCCTCTGCTCAGGAGTCATCACTAGTGAACAGGAGCTTCAAGAGAATTTCCCTAATAATAATTAAAAAAAAAATAGAGAGAGAAAGAGAGAATTTCCTTGAGAATCAACATCCGGAAGTTCTTCTCCAAGGACTGACTGACAGCAAAAAGCTCAGGCAGATGCCTCCTAACAACCCATGTACCCTCAAGGAGGTAAAGTGCTAGCTCCCTTGACAAGAGCTGGTCAGAACAAAGAGCATCCTTTAAATGAGGGTCTGTGTCTTGCTTATAACTTGGATTCAAATTCTCAACCCAGGCCCCTTATCTTTGCTTTGAAAGGTAACCTGAGCCTGGCCAGGAAACGCAGTAGGTTAAAGCATCATCCTGCCAAGGTTCAGGGTTCACCCTGGGTGAGGGTACAAACAAGCAACCAGTGAGTACACAAGTGGAGCAAACAGATGTCTCCTTCCCTCACTCCCTTTTCTCCCTTTCTTACTCTCTCTCTCTCTCTCTCTCTCTCTCTCTCTCTCTCTCTTTCTCTCTCTCCCTCTCTCTCTTTTTCTGTCTAAAATCAATAAATTAAAAAAAGTTTAAGTAATTAAAAAAATAAAAAATAAAAATAATAATATAGAGCCCATGAAAAGATATCAATGGAAAGTTTCGCCTCAAGAAATGGTCAATAGTCCTACTTTATATAAAAAAAAAATATGTAGCTCAAGCTATTCAGCTTTTAAGGAAAAAATATTACCAGTGTTCAATTGGATGACCGTGTAATGGACAATAACTTGCTCCCAGTGAGTTCATTGGAAGAACAGACTTTAGCAATGTTTTCTTAATTAGAAAAAGAACTTCCTAAATGGAGCTTAAAAATTGCTCCAGAAAAGGTACAGAAAGAAATGACTTTTAAATATCTAGGTACCATAATTGAAAACCAGTATGTTAGACCTCAAAAAGTAGAAATACAAAAAGATTGCCTTAAAAGTATGAATGACTTTCAAAAATTATTAGGGGATATTAATTGGTTAAGACCTTATCTAAAAATATCTACAGGAGAAATGACAAATTTATTTACTATACTTAGAGGTGCCTCTAATCTTTCCTCACCCCAAGTATTGACAGATGAAGCTAGAAAGGAGTTATAAAGAATTGAGAAGGCAATCTCCTTAGTCCAAGTGGCATGAGTACTGCCTGAATTGCCTTCATTGGGATAGATTAATCCTACTGCAAATAACCCAACTGGAGTCATCTACCAAAATAAAAACTCTCTTGCTATTATTGAATAGGTCCATCTAGGACAGTGGTTGGCAAACTCATTTGTCATCAGAGCCAAATATCAACAGTACAATGATTGAAATTCCTTTTGAGAGACAAATTTTTTACATTTTAACTATATAGGTAGGTACATTGTTATTAACTTAGAGTACTCCTAAACTGGGCTTTGCAAAAAATTCAAGAGGACAAAAAGATGCATGCTGTTTGAGAGCCGCAGTTTGCTGACCACTGACCTAGGACATCAATCCTCTAAAACTGCAGTTATATATATAGAACTTATGGCTCAATTGATATTTCAACTTAGAAAGTGTTGCAGACAGCTTAGAGAAGAACCTCAATGTATTTACCTTCCTCTCACTGGGAAACAATTAGAAATGTTATTTCAGACTGATTTAAATTGGCAAATTGGACTGAGTGGATTTTCAGGAGAACTTAGTTGTCACCTACTAAAAGACAAGTTATTACAATTTTTATATTATACCAAATAATACTAGGCAGGAACCTATATCTAGAGCAGGGGTCTTCAAACTACGGCCCGCGGGCCACATGCAGCCCGCAGAGGAGTCTGATCCGGCCCGCCAGGTTTTTTGGGCAGTGAGCGCAGCCGAGGTGTTACAGTAGGAATTAGTAGTTCATATAGTCCGGCCCTCAGGCTCTCTAAGGGACCGTGATCTGGCCCCCACTTTAAAGTTGGAGGACCCCTGATCTAGAGCATTAACTGTTTTTACTGATGTATCATTAAAAGGCAAAGCTGCTTATCATATAATGAATTTAGAGTGAGTCATCCAAACTAGTCATGCTTCTGAAGAAAATATTGAATTAGAAGCTACTAATGCTGCATTACAGAATTTTCAAGATTCTCTTAACATTATCTCTGACTCTTCTTATGCTGCAGGTTTATTAAATAGAATTGAAACTGCTCATTTGAAATTACTCAGTGACCAAAGTTTATTTTTACTATTTAAACAAGTTCAGTACATTGTACAACAGAGACAATATCCTTTTTATATCATTCACATCAGGGCCCATAGTTTATTACCTGGCCCTTTGGCAAAAGGAAATGCACATACTGATTAATTGGTTGCTTTATTAAAATAAGCCTCAGAATCTCATCAGCTTTTATATCAGCCTGCAAAAATGTTATGTAGACAATTCTCAATCTCTCAACAAAAGGCAAAACAGATTATCAGAGAGTATCCCACTTGCATATTACATCTACCTCAAGGGCCTACCACAAGAGTCAACCCTACAGGTTTGCTAAGGACCATATTTGGCAAATGGGTATGACACACTACACTTCATTTGGACACTTTAGGACATTGCATGTCTCTATAGACACCTTTTCCAAAGTCTTATGGGCTACTGCATCAACAGGGGAAACAGTTAAACAGGTTATTAATTATTGCCTAGCTGCTTTTGCAGTCATGGGAATCCCAAAAATTATTAAAACTGATAATGGGCCTGCTTACACAAGCTGTCATTTCCATCAATTTTGTAAAAAGTGGAAAATGCACCACTTTATAGGAATACCATATAATTTCCAGGGAAAACTGAGAAGCAAAGGTATTCATATGTAAATCTGTCCCTTGGATAGCAAAGGGAGTAGCCATTTAAATGCAAATGAACACAAACTTTAAAGATAGCTGAAGGTAGAACTTGCCTACTGGAACCTGGGAGGAAATCAGGAGGAAAGCTCTCAGTCATTCATATGTAAACTTGTTACCTACTTCCTGCTGGTTACTTGCCTCAAGGCAGAAAATTTCAAAAGAACTTCTTGGGAAATTAGCTTTAATTTATCTCCCAGTTCATCTCCACCTTTCTTAAAGCTAAAAAAACAGTTAAGGGTTTTATTTTGTACAGGGAAAAGAGCCCAATTCAAAAACTATGTGCACTTTTTTTTTAACCGGCCTTTCCTTCTTACAGGAGTACAGAAATCCCCAAAGCCTAAAAGATGGTGAGTATGAGGCCTCTTCTACCCTCTCCCACCTCCTGCCTGCTCTGGGGGAAAGAGTCAGCAAATTTACAAACAAGAGCAAAATGAAACCCTTACTTATACAAATATACAAACAGGGAACACAGAAAAAGACAGAGGGCCCCTAAAAACAGTCTTCCACCTCTGTGGAAGCAAAACTGAATGACGGCCTCATGACGACCTGTGGCCCTCTGGTGGCCATCTGACATTGAAAGCTGGCCACTCACTAGAACATCAAGTCTGCCATAGGCCCTTCTGGACCTCCACAACACAGAAAATCACAACAACCAAGAAGAGGGAGCCCAACATCAACATTTCAACTTAAAACCAGACCTGGGAGAGGATTCCACCTCTCTCCTGCCTATAAACCAAATGTCGGCCTCATGCCGATCGGTGGAAGCGACTGCCTTGTCCTGGGTGAAGTTTCCATTTCTCTCCTGCCTGTGAGGAGTCCTCCTGGGAGGTCAGAACTTCTTCCGAATCCTCTGGCCCTTGGTGTTCCAGTAGTGTGTCCACCTAGACCTCTTCTGGCACTACCGACATACGGGGTTTCCACATCCCTCCAGAGTGCTCACACAAGCGCACACACACACACACACACACACACACACACACACACACAGCTACTGCTGCCAGTCAGGCTCTGCGAATGGGGTTCCTCAGGGTCTTGGGAAATCCGGATGAGCCCCCAAATGTTATGCCCAGATTTTGTGATCCCCAAGGACCACCAGGGAGCCGAGTCTGATGCAATAGCAGAAAGCCTGTTCCATGCTAGCAAGAGGCTCTGTCCCTCTTACACTGACATTGGCATGGCGGAACAGCATGAGCTTCATCAGATGAAGGGGTTTTATAGGGTTGGTGATGTCACAGCTTTGGCTGACCCTGATTGGTTGGGTGAGGGCTAGGGTCCAGTTACACAAAATGGAGGATAGCCCTGCCCTGCTCCACAGTACAAAATGGAGTCAGGTGTTAGCCCCGTCCCGCTCTGTCCTGCCCTCTCAAAAGCAGATGGCAATGGAGACACAGTGTAACTTGGCTACTTCAGCTAAGGTTTCCCTGGCTTCTCCCATAATTTTAAAATTCATATTTATTGTCTTTGTGAGATTCTCCCTCCCCGGACTGGTGGGCGGATTTATAACTTTACTGGCATCTGTCACAGAGACATCCCCAAGACATTGAACCACCAATCAGCATGTGCCAAATTTCCCTGGAGCCCTTCCTGTTCTGCCCTGTCCAACCCTCTCCTTCTCCTCCCCGTAAAAAGACCCCAGACCAGCCATGTGCTGTTTTTTCCACCATGTCCATCTGGAGGCAGCCCGGCTGGGTCCTCTCTCCCCTCCCCACTCCTTCAATTCTGATTTCTCTACCTCCTTAATGAATCCCATTAATTACTGGGGGATAAACTTTACTTTAACATGCCCTGGTGGTCAGTTTTCTGTGCCTCAAACTTTAGAGTCTTGTGTATTAATTTGTGGGCTAGCCTTTTCTCCAAGCCTTTGAACCTGAGGCCATGCTGGCTATAGCTTCACAGAAAGGGCTACACCATGCCCAGATTAGTCACATGAAACCTTCAGGGCCTGTACTAATATCAGACAAAGCAGGCTTCAGAATGATACTATTTTTATACGCTGGAAAGACATTTCATAATAATAAATAGATTAATTAATCAATAAGACAACACTGAATTTTCATGTACCTCGTAATTAAGCGAGCTTCAAAAAATGAGAGGACTTCTAATTTCAAGAAGTAAATTCCAACAAAAATAAATGGAGAAGTGGTCAAATGCACATTTACAGTTAGAGATTTCAACACTTCTTTCTCAATACTAGAATTATTTTCCTTTACTCCTAAGTTGAGCACAGACAAGGGAAGAGAAACTGAGTTTTCTAGTTCAGATATCTCCCACCCAACTCTGACTAGTGGTTTCATTGCCATATTTCCCCCAGTCTTATCTGAAGAGGTTCCTGGGGGACAAAAGGAACTCTAAGACTTAGATTTGGTTGCTGATCTCTGGGCTGTGTGTGGCTTGCTGTGTGCCATCTACTCTTTCTAGGCCCCTGTTTCCTCCTTTGTCAGAAATAGACAGCAGTTTCTCTCCTCTTTAAAGTTCTCCTGAAACCACTATGAGTGAAACTAGGAGGAGGCTGTTCACAGTCTTGCAGAGATATGACTGGTGGTATTGACAGTGTTCTGTGATGCTAATTCTGAGCTTATCTGGGACGATTTCTGCCCCGGACCAGGATGCTGCTCTCAAAACTTGTATGAAGAGCTGAAACAGGTTTGGCTCAGTGGTAGAGCATTGGTCTGCAGACTGAAAGGTCCCAGGTACAATTCTGGTCAGGGGCATGTAAATTGGTTGCGGGCACATCCCTGGTAGGGGGTATGCAAGAGGCAGCTGGTCGGTGTTTCTCTCTCATTGATGTTTCTAGCTCTCTATCTCTCTTGTCTTTATTTGTTTTTGTTATTTGGGTATTATTGGCTTCATAGAAATAGCTTGGAAGTGTTTCTTTTTCTTGAATAGTTTTAAATAGTCTGAGGAGGATAAGTTTCATTTCTTCCTTGAATGTTTGGTAACATTCCCCTGTGAAGCGATCTGCCCTAGGCTTTTATTTTCTGGAAGTTTTTTGATGACTGCTTCAATTTTTTCCACAGTTATTTGCCAATTGAGCTGTTTAGATTCTTCCCGATTGAGTCTTACTATATTATATTTTTCTGGGAATTAGTCCATTTCCTCCAGATTGTCCAGTTTTTTTAAACAATAGAGTTGTTCATGGTATTTTTAAACAATCCTTTGTATTTTGGTGGTGTCTGTTGTTACTTTCCCTTTTTCATTTCTGATTTTGTTTGTTTGGGTCCTCAGTCTTTTTTTCTTGGTGAGCCTGGCTAGAGGCTCATCAATCTTGTGTATCATTTCAAAGAACAAGCTCTTGGTTTTGTTGATCTTTTGTATTGTTTCTTTAGTCTCTATGTCGTTTATCTCTGCTCTGATCTTTATTATTTCCTTCCTTCTTCTTACAGTGGGCTTTTCTTGTTCTCTTTCTAACTCTTTGAGTTGTAGCATTAGGTAATTTGTTACCATTGTTTCTTATTTTTTTGCAGTAGGCTTATAGAACTATGAACTTCCCTCTGAAGATTGCTTTCACTGTGTCCCATAGAGTTTGTACTGCTGTGTTTTCATTGTCATTTGTTGCCTTGATGTTTATTATTTCTTCCTTGATTTCTTTGGTAATTGTTTAATAGCATTCTGTTTAGTCTCCATGTGTTTGGTTTCTTTGGATTGTTTTTATTGTATTTGAATTCCAGTTTTATGCCACTGTGATCTGAGAAGATGCTTGATACGATTTTGATCTTCTTGCATTTGTAGAGACTTTGCCTATTACCCAACATATGATCTATCTTGGAAAATGACCTATAGCACTTCAGAAGAATATATATCCTGTGGCTTTTGGGTGAAATGTTCTGAAGCTATCAATTAATTCAATCTGGCCTAGTGAGTCATTTAGGATTGATGTTTCTTTGCTGAGTTTTTTGTTTAGAAGATTTGTCCAGTGGTGATAGTGGGGTATCAAAGTCTCTTTCTATGATTGTATTGCTGTCAATCTCTTCCTTGATATCCTCCAGGATTTTTTTTTAATGTATTTCGGTGCTCCTGTATTAGGTGCATATATGTTTACCAGACTTATTTCTTCTTGTTTGATTACTCCCTTTAGCATTATAAAGTGGCCATCCTAATCTTATGTCCTTCGCTTTGAGATCTAATTAGTTAGATATAAGTATGGCTACCACAGCTGTTTTTTCATTTCTATTCACCTGCAAAACCTTTTTCCATCCCTTCATCCTCAGTCTGTGTGCCTCTTTTTTTCTGAGCTAGCTTTCTTATAGACAGCAAATATATGGGTCTTGTTTTCTTATCCAATCCATTACCCTATGTCTTTTGATTGGGGGCATTTAATCCATTTACTTTTATAGTTATTATTAATAGGTACTTATTTGTCGCCATTTTTATTCTTTACCCCTGCGTAACTTCTTCACTTCCTATTTATTTATTTATTTATTTTTTTACAGCAAACCATTTAGCATTTCTTCTATTGCTGATTTGGTGGTAATAAATTCCCTTAGTCCTTTCTTGTCTGTGAAACTCCTGATTTTATCTTTAATTTTTATTGATGGACTTGTTGGGTATAGTATTCTTGTGTTCAAACTCTTTCTTTCCATGATTTTGTATATTACATTCCATTCCCTTCTGACCTGTTGAGTTTCTGTTGAAAAATCAGTGGTTAATCTGATGGGAGTTTCTTTGTATGTAACTTTCTGTCTCTCTCTGGCTGCTTTTAGGATTCTTACTTTGTCATTGGTGTTTATCCATTTAATTATAATGTGCCTTGGCATTGGTCTTTTGAAGTTCATTTTTTTGGGGGGGACTCTGTGAGCTTCTTGGATTTGTGTGGTTTTTTTTATTTCCTATATCAGGGAAGTTTTCTCTCATTATTTCTTCAAACAGGTTTCCTATTCCTTGCTCAGGTTCCTCTCCTTCTGGAACCCCTATGATGTTGTTTTGTTTTGTGTTGTCCCCAAATTCTCTCAGGCTGTCCTCCTGCTTTTTAATTTTTCTTCTAGAAGTTGCTCTACTTGGGTATTTTTTCCACCTTGTCTTCTAGCTCACTGATGTGGTCCTCTGCTTCATCTAATCTGCTCTTGATGCTTTCTATTGAGTTCTTTATAGCAGCGATGGATGTCATTTTTTCATTTCTTCTTGGTTCTCCTTCATTGCCTCTTGATTCTTACTCATATGTCAAATTTGTCTTGCATTCTTTTCAGCCACCTTATGACCATTTCTCTGAGTTATTTATCTGAGAGGTTGCTTGCGTCCATTTTGTTTACTTCTTTTTTTAGCTATGCCTGCTTTTCTTTCATATGTGGGCTGTTTCTTTGTCTCCCCATGGTCTCTCTTCTCCAGATGTCTGGTTATGTAGTTCTCTCTTTCCTTTCTATGGTGGAGTGTAGAGCTCCTCTAAATCCAGGTGTTTTTTTTTGTGCCAATTGGGGACCAGTGTTCTGGGGTTCACAGCTGTTATGTGGGTGCCATAGTTGTAGATCTTCAGGCTTCTGATAATATCCATATTCTCCTTCAAGATGGCATGGTCTCCGCCTCTGAGCCAGCAACTCTGGGCGGGAACCCAGCAATAGTTGTGTCTGCCTGATCAGGGAGACACACACCTTCTTGCAGCAGTCCCACACCTTCTCCTGGAGTATAGCTGCTCCTTAATTAACTTGCAAACTAACACTCCCCATGTGACCCTCAGCTGTTCTTTCTTTCTGCTCTGAGACAAGGTTTAGGACATGTCTATCAATTCTGCTACCATTTTTTCCTATTGTGGGTCATGTGTTTTAATATACTCTGTCAATCTCTGTCTTTTAATAGATGTGTAGCCAGTAAACACACTCTCTTCCCTAGTGGCCTGGATTTCAGCCATAAGTGTAGCTGTCCCTGGAAGCCTTGGATATCCCTTCCTACATTCTTAGAGATTCTCTGGGCCCCATTCTTACTCAAACAAAGATCAATAATCAAGTGTTTCATTGCTCACACTAGACACTTGGCTATTTTTTTTCTCATTTATTTTGATCAGTGACTATTTTCTTCCTCAGCAAAGTGACAATGGTAAAGTTTTTCTGTTTGTTCCTTGCAAAAGGATATTGACAAGTGGGCAAGACCAAAATCAAGATTCCCTATCAGTACCTCTCCTGGGATCTATCCTAAGCCTCTAACCCTTGAACCACAATGCCTTTGGCAGTCAAGGAGACATCAAGTCTCATCTTCACTTGGCACTTGTTCTCATTCTTTTTGTTGTTATTGTTGTGTTTTTTTTAGAAAAAAATACTTTATTGTGTTTTTTTTGTTTTTTGGGGGGGTTTTTTTACAGTCAGGAAGACAGAGGGATAGAGAGTTAGAAACATTGATGAGAGAGAATCATTGATCAACTGCCTCTTGCACACTCCCTACTGGGGATGTGCCCACAATCAAGGTACATGCCCCTGACCGGAATTGAACCTTGAACCTTTCAGTCTGAAGGGCAACGCTCTATCCACTGAGCCAAACCAGTTTCAGCTTGTTCTCATTCTTATTCCCATCGTTTCTAGGTTGTGAGTCTCTCAGTCCTAAATGAACTCAACTGTTGCAGTTTATTTTCATATATATATATATATATATATATATATATATATATATATATATATATATATATATATCTTTAGTGACATAAGGGCATCAAGGACCTAGGAATCTCTGTCTGTGAAAGCACTAGGTGGAGGATACTGTGGAGAAATTATCTGAATTTACCCAGTAGTATTGAGGTGGGCTTGAGTTTGTGTGTGAAGGTGGAGACGCTGGGGACAGAACAAGTGGGGTTGGGCAGATGAGCCAAGGTCTCAATGGATCATAGAGACTTAGGTCTCCAGTTAAATTTTCTTGGTCTTGTAGAAGCCTCTTCATTCAAGCTGAAAAAGACATGAATGGAGACACAGGGGGAGACATTCCTTCCTGGGAGAGATGGACAGTTTAATGTCTTATCTTCTTATGGACACTCAACCCAAAGGGTATGTGTGGAGGGGAAGGGTGTGTGTGTGTGTGTGTGTGTGTGTGTGTGTGTGCGCGCGCGCGCGCACGTGCACATTTGGGTGCATGTGTTTTTGCAGAAGGATTTAGGAATGACATTTTTCAATGGGCCTATAAGGCAAATGAACAAACATCTACAAACATTGATTTCCGTTAACACAACATGAATATCCAGGGCATTTGTTCATACAGTTCAGATTCAATTGCCTCTGGACTGATGCTTTGTGTTCACTATTGTCCTTGATTCTCAGGGGAGACCAGAGATGATCCCAGGATCTGGGACAGCAGCCTGAGGTCAGTAAAAAATAGTCAAGAGCAACAAAACTTGTTGGTCTCCAGTAAGAAGAGCTCAGGAATGGCCCGGTCCCAGGGGCTGGTTTGGAGGGAGATGGGAGCAGGCAGGATTTTTGTCTTTGGGTTGGTAGGTTACTACAAGATGAGGGACACAAGGAAAGCCTGTGGGCCCCGGAGGCACAGACTCCAGGGAAGAATGTGATTGTCGGGTGATGGTTTAAAGTCCTATATATATATATATATAAACTCTGTCACTCAGGATGGACCTAAACTATGGCCTCTGGACTCCAGCTGGCAACACAGGACTAGGAAGCCCAGCAGCGCAGTTGTGTGCAGTTTCCATGCTGCCATACACATTTGCAGCCAGCACAGGAGCCTGTATCCTCATCGCCTCCACATGCAGCCCACCAACTTTGCTGCCACCTGTGACAGATGCTCCCTAGGGCTTCAGAAAGCCAGCTCCTGTTCCAGGAAGTTCACAATGTTGAAGTAGGGGTAACCTGAGTGGTCGAGCACCAGTTGCTCCACCAGAACCAGTAGCTCTTTCACTGGGGCCTCCAGGTCGTTGCCGACCTTCCAGTTGTCCAAGGTGCCCCCTTCAATCAGCTACCAGAGCCCACAAGATTGTCAGTGTGGTGCAGGAAGAACTGCAAAGAGTCCCAGCCCAGGTCTTGCTTGCATGTAAACAGCAGGATGGCTCGTGCCACCATCTGTTCCTGAATAGCACCTTGAGCTACCTCATGACCTGCTGGTCTTACACAGTGAAGCAGCCCAGCTAAGTAGCAAGAATCAGCTTTTTGGGGCCCAGGTATGGACAGCAAGTAGCATCTTCTCACTCCGCATAGTCTGACCTTGGGATTAGGGACCTAAAATGATCCGGGGTGTCCATGAGTTCCACATGCCACCTGTCTGACATGCTGCTCCCCACATCGAAGGTTCTGGTCATCTAAGTGGCTGTGAGTCTGAAGTGGAAGTGCCTGTGGCCTAGGATGTTGTTCCCGGTGGGGCTATTCCCAGCCCCTGTCTTCCCCACCAGGATGAGCCTCAGCATGGCCTGCATGGTGTCTTGGAACCTGGAAGACAAATCATCTGTGAGCTTCCAAAGCTTAAAGCAACATATCCCGGTTACCTGGACCCGGAAGCCCTTGGAACAAGAACAATGTCTTAACTCTGCTTTCCAACCAAAGCCTTACTGAATTCAGGCAGATCTTCACCAAGTATCCCTGTCACCCTGGTGTAGCATGTTCACCTCTAGATGCTCAACAGCTGGAGGATATTACTCTAGGGGATCCACCTCTAGATTTTGGTTTTGTCTTTTCAAGGACGTCAAATTCAAAGGGCAGACAGGAGGTTGTAACTATTAAGGTAGTGAGAAAGCTATAGATATTAAATTTTAGAGGTAAATCTATATTAGTGACCAAAGCTGTAGATACTAAGTTTTCCCAGGAGATTCAGCAGCCAGGAGAGACTTTGAAAAACCATGAGAACTAGAATATTTGGCAGGGCCAAGGGAAACACTTAGGGTGGTTGGCCTTGGAGACAAACAAGAAGAGAACTGGAGTTTTGGTTTTGGAAATTGGAGAAGAAACCTATATCCCAGGTGATCTGCAGCCTCTGACTCTGCTCTGGGAGTCAACTCACTGTCCTGTCTCAATATTTCTAAATATGTTCAATGTCCTGGAGAGACTGGGACACTCCCCTCCCATTCCTGACATCCTACCCCAAAGCTTAGGCTTCTTCAAGTAAAGTGTCTCCACCCAGTCAGTCAGTATTTAATACAATCAAACATTCTTTGCTCACCAAGTCCCTGTGCACAGCGCAGTCTGTCCTCTGCCTCTCCAGCCTCAGGACAAGGAAGCCCCTCATTCACATGTTCCACAGAGAGCAGTTGTCAGGCTTTTGGTAGCTGCCTTGTGCTCCAGGCCTGTGACTGTTTCAGCCTCCCCCACACTCTGTCTGAGCCCTGTCTGTGCTTTACCTTCCATTTCTATTTCCACTTCTTCATGCTGTCCACCAAGTTACCACAAGTAACTGTTCTATGTAGTTGGCACCAAACAAGGAGAAGGCAAGGTTAGAGGCAGGCTGAATACCTTGTCTCTGGCCAAAGGACTTAGATGATGGGCTGGCCTGGTCCTCAACCCAAAGGCGTTCATATTTCTGCAGGAACTACCACACACCCAAAACCTTCACACTGTTCACCCCCATGAAAATCAATACACTCCCATGACTGACACCAGAGCAGAAATGGAGAAACAGCCACAGATGCAAAGACTAGGAATTTTTCTAATGCAAGGAATCCTGGCCAAAGGTGGAGATGAGAAGGTTCAGAAAACTGACAGTACCTTGGGCAAACTGGGGTTTAGAGAGTTCTTAGTCGGGTCCAGAGAGCTGAAATGTGGGATTACATACACATTCTGTCATAGACTAATGGAAACCATATGAGATCTTATATGTTAAACCTCCAAGGGACTGAGTCTATTCACCTAGTCGAGGGCTTCCTGAACCTCCTTTCTCTGGGAATTGCAGTGTTTCCCAAAGTGTGATACGCATACCTCCAGGGATATGGGAAGAGTTTGGTGGGAGTATGCTTTGCACTGGAGTTGGGTGGTGATATGCACTGCACCGTGCTTAGCTCCGCCTAATTCTATGTTCTCATGAGTATGAGGGGTATTCAGCGTTAAGAAAATTATAGAAGGGGTACACATATGTCAAAAGTTTGCAAAAACTGATCTAGGGGATTCTGTCAAATGTGTATTTTTCAAAGATTTTGGTTTGCATACCTGTACTTTCAGAATATAAGCACCCCCACATCCCAGCCAATGATTATGATGTGCTCAGTGCCTAATCTCAGTGTCTGAATCAGAACTCCTAGTCCAGTTACGCATAGGAGGGGAGGGAGTGCAGAGGGCACAGCCACACACACAGTCCTGGGCAGCTTTTGTTGAGTAGCAGATGTTTAAGGGAAAGTGTTGGAAGACCATGGTCATGACCTTTGCAGTCTCTGGCAAGTTGCTTTCTAGACACTTGGAGGAGAGAGGAGTGTTTTAGGTGGTTCAGCCCAGATACACACAGAATTTTCAATTTAACGTGTTCTGAGTTTAGACTCAGTTATATGTCCTCAGAAATCTCTTTGCCTTGCCAGATATGCACATGGGGAGTCTTTGATGCCTTCTAAAGGGTGATTTAATTTCTTGTGGAGAGTGAGAAGACCCATTCCTTCCTTGTTAGGGGAGTAGGTTAGGAGATGACTTAGCCCAAGCAAGAGCCTGTCCCTCTAGGCTGGAGGAGATGCTTGCCAGTGCTCCTGAAGCTGCTGTGTGTGAAAGTCAGGCATCCTCACACACCTGAGTGTGGGGAGTTCCTCCTTCTAGATCACATGCCCCTTCCTGGTATCTACTAGAATAGAGGTGCTCACTCAGTGAGCTTCTTGTAGACACTGAGCTTCTAGGTCCTCAAAGATCCTAATGGCTGGCATGTTCTCTTCTCCTGCTGGCATTTAGCTTTCCTTCAGAATCAGTGACAGGCTCTGCGGCTGGCCCCCAAAACCATGATCTACTGCTCTCCTCTGGTTATGAGTGCAACAGGCTCTTCCTCCCAGCATATGGGGAAGTGTCCTGAATCTCAGAATTCAGAGGCAGGAAGCCGGGGGGGGGGGGGGGAGGGTTGGGGGAATGGTGACAACTTAGAGACAGGAACATTCACCACTGAGGCAGTGGGATGGGCAGTTTCCCTGGGAAACACAGCTCTCTGTGACACTAGCACTTGTCCCCTCAGGGGTTATAACCTCAGAGGAGAAGAGCATATTAGGTTTCTGAGGCCCGTTTTCACGTCCAGCCTTGATGACAAATCTTAACTCCTTTTGTCTTCAATATTTCCCTTAAAATGTCCTCTTGAGAGCCTCCTTCTTTGGGACAGTGCCAGCAAGGAGGTCCTGGTGCCAGGAATTACCTGCAAAGTCCTGGTTCTCAAATCAAATGAAGGTGTTTTCAGTATTAAAAATGGGAAAATAGAGAGAGGATGAAAACTGTCAGGGCTTACTCTAGCCAAATCTGTAGGTCTCCCTCCCCAGAAGGTCCTGAGAAAGTTGAGAAAAATAGCCATTTACTGAGTGGAGGGAAGGAGGGAAGCTAGAACAGGATTATGTTGATGGGCACCTGACCAGGTTAGGCAGGATATGACCAAGTCTAACTCACACTCTCTGAGTTGACTTTTCTTATATATAATGAGGGGTTTTACTTAGTGTAAATTAAGTAAATTTACTTAATGAGCTGGGATCTCATTTTCACACATTCTTGCCAGTTCCTTGTCTCTAGTGAAGAATGCAACTCCCACTAACTTCACCTAGTTTTCCCCCACGTTCATCTATACTAATAAAAGAGAAACATGCAAATTGACCGTAATTCTTCTATGCCCACGAGCTATGCCCACAAGCCATTCAGTGTGAGTATGAAAATTAACCCAACCAAGATGGCTGAGGCCATAGAACAATCAAGATGCCTGGGTTTCCTCAGCTATGGAGGAAGCCAAGCTTCCTGGCTTCCACTGAAGGCTAGAAAATTTCAATTATAGAAGAAGAATAAATTCCAGATTCTAGGGCCCCCACTTGGGATGCCAGGGCATGTGGCTAGCCTGCAAACCATCACTGATCTCTCACCTAGACCACAGCATGCCTCAAGTGAACCCCCTACCCTGATCCTGAACATTCTTCAGGATACACCAGCTGCCCCCCACCCATGCACCAGGCCTCTATTCTTTCTAATAAAAGAGTAATATGCAAATTGACCATCACTCCAACACACAAGATGGCTGCTCCCATGTGGTCAAAGATGCTGCCCCTATGTGGTCACAAGATATCTGCCACAAGATGGCCAGCAGGAGAAGGTCGTTGGGAAAAACCAGGCCTACAAGGGAGGGAAGTTGGGGGTGATTATGCATGCAGGGGAGGGCAGTTAGGAGTGACTAGGCTGGCAGAGGAGGAAAGTTGGGGGCAACCAGGCCTGCAGGGAAGGGCAGTTGTGGGAGGACTCAGGCCTGTAGGGGAAATCAGTTGGAGGGCGGGTGGGGGGAAGGCGTGACCATGCTTGCAGAAAAGGTAGTCAAGATTCTCACTCCTATTACTAAAATTTGGTACATTGTAAAAAATGAACATTTCTTCATTTGCTATATTACCTTAGGGCAGTTTTAGAGTCTTTAATTGTAAAAAAAATTTACCATATATGGTTGTTCCACCAGCTATAACACTGCAGGGCCCCTCACAATCCAGTTTGAAAATGGAAATCCAGTCAGTAGTTTTAGATTCAATGTTGGTTACTCTGCGAGGTCCCCTCATCTTCCTTCCTCTTGAGTGCATGGATTTTGTATAATTTAGTGTTCCATTTTTGTTGTTCTTTAGTGGAGTTGAATGAACTATTGCTAAATGAGGCCTAGGTGACGGCTCCCTTGCCTTCCAGATTGCATTGTTTATCTGGGGTCCTTGGCTTTTCAATCAATGCAGATGTGTTATAAATGCAGAGGATAGGAGAAATGCTGGTGCCTCCTTATATTTCCAAACAGTCATTTGTGGTTCTTCACAGCTCATAAATAAGTTCCATAATCCTAATTTTAAGTGATACTTTCAAATGATATTTCTTCAAGAAATATTCCAGGGGAGAAACCAAGATGGTAGCCTAGGTAAGCACATAAGCTGCTCCTTGGCACAACAATTTTAAAACAACAACTAAAAGATAGAATGGACATCATTCAAAACCACAGGAAAGCTGGGAGAGTGGAAAAATCTACATCTAGAAAGAAAAAGAAAGGCTCATGGATCAGATCAGAAGCCTCAAAGCGCTGAGGTAGGGAGACGCTCGTGCACAGAGAGGAAGGGCAGCCAAATGCCTGGCAGGCGGGATGGGAAAGGAAGTCTCCAATTGCACTGAAAGCTTTCCAACTGCACTGAACCCCAACCCCAGCCAAAATCCCGTGGACCCAGGCTCATATTGGTGGATTTTGCAGTGTAGAGAAAGGCACCTAGAGACTCAGAGACAGGGAGACTGGGGGAGCTGGGAGCCTCAGTGGGCAGAGTTTGTAGTCGCGTGCAAGTGAGTGCACTCAGAGATTTCTGACCACGGAGGCCACTGCGGCCTCTCCCTAGTGGAAGGAGTCAGAAGTTCCAGAATAAAGAGACCCAACCCAATTCTGGGCGAGCCCCTGGGGCACTCACACTATTGCATGGGGAATCTGGATGATCAGGCAGAAACTCAGGGGAGCTGCAAAAGGCAGAGGTCTGAGGCTTGCACACAAGGGCAGGGCTGATGGGAAGCCAAGGCTGTCAGCTCATCCCTGAGACTCTGCCCCATCCATGCTGAGCATAGAAGCTTTTGCAATTTTGCAAGTTGGATACTATAAGACTGTCTCCAATACAGAAAGTTCCTGGAGTAGACACAGCTTATATTCATATCCGATGGGCGTGGAAGTCAATTCCTCCAAATGATAACAACAACAATCAAGACTTAACTGTAACAAGGTTGTACATGCAGTCCACAAAGGGGAGCACCAAGAATGTCTACCTCAGGTAATTGGGGATGCTGACCAACAGGGCCTTATAGGACACCAAACACACAAAGCAAACCTACCAACTCTGGGAAGCAGCGAAAATGCCTAGAAAAGAAAATAGATCTCAAACAAAAGAGATGGAGGAGAACAAAAGACTGGCTATAGAATTCAAAACCACGGTTATAAAGTTTTTCAAGAATTTCTTAAAAAAGGCTGACAAATTTAATGAGACTCAACTAGAAAATAAACAAACACTCACCAAAATAGAAACAACATTATACAGAGATCCAACAACAGATTGGAGGATCATAAGAATCAAGTCAAAGATTTGAAATACAAAGAGCCAAAGGACACTCCTCTGGAGAAGAAAGAAGAAAAGAGAATCCAGAAAGTTAAAATAGTGTAAGGAGCCTCTGGGACAATTTCAAGTGTGCCAACATCAGAATTATGGTGGTGCCAAAAGAGAGAGTGCAAAATACTAAAAACCTAGTTGAAGAAATAATGGCAGAAAACTTCCTCTACCTGGTGAAAGAAATAGACTTATAAGGACAGGAAGTGCACAGAACCCCAAACAAAAGGAATCCAAAGAGGACCACACCAAGACACATCCTAATCAAAATGCCAAGGGCAAAAGACAAAGAGGGAATCTTACAAGCAACAAGAGAAAAGCACTTAATTACCTCAAAGGAAGGAAGCACCCATAGGACTACCAGTTGATTTCTCAACAGAAACTATGCATGCCAGAAGGGAGTGGCAAGAAATATTCAAAGTGATGATAGTGAGAACCTACAACCAAGATTATTCTACCCAGCAAAGTTATCATTCAGAATTGAAGGGCAAATAAAGAGCTTCACAGATAAGAAAAAGCTAAAGGAGTTCATTACCACCGAACCAGCATTATATGAAATGCTGAAAAGTATTCTTTAAGAAGAGAAAGCAGAAGAAAAAAGATAAAAAATTATGATCAACAAATACATATATATCAACAAGTAAAACTAAAAATCAAGTGAATTAAAAATCTGAGGAACAGAATAAACTGGTGAAAATAATAGAATCAAGGGCAAAGAAAGGGAGTGGATTGATAATTATCAGGGGGAAAGGGGTATGAGGGGGTGCAGGTAGAGACTGGATTAAAATCCTATACCTATGGATGAGGACAATGAGAGGGTGGGAAGTAAGGGTAGAAGGTAGGGTGGGAATTGGGTGGAAGGAAGCTATGGTGGGGGGGGGGGAAGGAGAAACAATTGTAATAATCTGAGCAATAAAGATTTATTAAAAAAAAAAGAAGAAAGAAAGAAAGAAAAAAGGAATATTCCAAAACAATGCGGCTGCATCAGCTGTTTATTCACCAGTTAAACTTTGAGAATATAATTGTTAGTATTTGAAAGATGGCAAAATTCATGAGCACTGGTTCAATTCAGAGTAGAATTTATTTTGTTTGGCTCATATCAGAGTCAAAGTGATAAGTGTTGTGCCTGCTCTGGAGGAGGAACAGGTGAGGGTTTGGAGACTCACAGGACAACTCCTCCATTTCATCCTCAGGCCAGCACCAGCCTAGGAGGGGTCCAAAGTGACCCTGAACAGATTTCAGGGTGATCTTTATGGTGAAGTTTTTTCTTGGCCCAGCCTTCTCCTCTCACCCCTCTGAACACTTCAGCAGGTACAGATGAGGGGACATGGGCCCTGTAACCTAGCCTTTCTAGCCTGTGCTGTGACCAAAACATGAAGTGATGAATGAAACAGAACAAGGAGGAAGTGAGGGCTGGAAAGTGCTGTAGTGGAGGCAGGATGCGTGCTTTCCTGTGCACAAATGAGTTTACAATAGATCATCCTGTAGCTCATTTCTTGGAAATAGAGTGGATTGTGAGAGACAATAACAAATTTTGTGCTGTGATACACTTGGATAAACATTAAAATTGCACCTTTGTCGTTTGGTAAAGATGTACTTACAGCATTTATCAGTACTGATAAAGTACCTAAGGACATATGTTTATGGGAGAACTGGAGTAAAGCAAAAAAAGGAAAAAAGAAAAGAAAACAGAAAAAGTCAAATTAAACCCAAAAGGAAGAAATGCAGATAAAAGCAGAAATTGTGCAAACCAAAATGAAAATCCCAAAAGGGAGGCAAATGACTGAATGTTAACAGATGGATCCAGCAGCCTCTGAATTCTTTCTGGGTTCCTGTTCTGAGCAGCCAATTCTTGTGCTCGTAGGGTCATGGAAGGGCTAAGAATTCAGGTTTGTCCAAGCAAACAAAAGTTTATAAAGTAAAGTGACTAAAATGTCCTGGCAGATGAGTAAGGATGGGAGTGGAGGATGTGCTCAGAGTGGCAGAGAACTGTGGGAGAAGCAAACTTGCTTCTCTTCTTCCTGCCTACTTGGCTATTTCTCTTTCTTTGGCATTAATTGATGTTAATGATAGCCTAAATTTCATTAAGGGTCAGAAATAATTATATCAAATTCTATCATTCTTTCCTTATTTATTAGATGGAAAAATCCTATAAAATGAAAGTTCCCTCCAACCATTCTCTCATTTCCATGAGGTACAGTTGTATCTGAAAGACAAAATAAATGCTCCATTTCTTTTTTTATTTGTCAATGTTCATAACAATGAAATGCTTTTCTAGCATATTCCCCAGGAAGTGATTGACTATTTTAAGCACAAGGACTTGTTATGAACTCATGTATTTTAAGATATCTGATATATTTTCATTTATTAGAGTTATTATTGATGCTCTCAAAAATGTCTAGTTGCATTTTCTAGAGATTGACTCTTACGTCCTTCCCATAAGATCCCAGTGATTTTTGAGACTATCTTGGCTTTCTTTCTTTTTAAAAAAAATATATTTTATTGATTTTTTACAAAGAGGAAGAGAGAGGGATAGAGAGTTAGAAACACTGATGAGAGAGAATTATTGATCAGCTGCCTCTTGCACAACCCCTACTGGGGATATGCCCTCAACCAAGATACATGCCTTTGACCAGAATCGAACCCGGGACCCTTCAGTCTGGAGGGTAAGGCTCAATCCACTGAGCCAAACCAGTTTCGGCTATCCTGGCTTTCTTGTTTACAACTCTGCCTATTCCTAGAATCAGTAGTCTATGAAAACCTAATGTTTTGGTGGTAAATGGCATTTAAAAACCACACTCCAGGTACTGAGAGTGGTGATTGTCACTGAGTTCATTATTGTCTCTATGCCTTTAAATGGACATCAAAATTGTGTGCGTGCACACACACACACACACTCACACAAAAACAAGAATAAAATTTCTGAAAATAATTTCATATTTTTTCAGGTTATTTTTAAAATTTTAAGTTAATGCCATTAAATATGGACAATGAAAGTATTGCTTTTTTAAGTGTCTTGGACCAATTCCTTATATGGTTCACCCACTCCACAATATAAAATCAGATATGTTTGCCATTTGCTTTTAGTACTTAAAAATATAATTTTCCTTGTATAATTATGTAAACTACCTATATGGTTTCAAGATCATATCTATGAAATCTTAGTGTTACAAAGGCATCCAGTTTTCAGCTTCTGTCCCTGTCATCTCCACACTGCTTCTCCCATTCCCATGTAAGTAAATTTTTGTTGGTTTAGTTTTCAGAGTATACTGCTATTGCCTTTTGATATATATAAAAATATATGTATTATGTTTATATATGTAGTGCATATTCCTCCTATTAGAGAAATGGTAAGTAAACTCTACATTATTTTCTTTACTTTGCTTTTCCCACTTAATGATGTATCCTGGAGACCTCTCCAGGCATGTATGAGAGACACATTCCTTTTCACAGTTGGATAGCCCTTCACTGTGTGAATAAATCTTAAGCAATTCAATCAGTTCCTACTGATGACCATTTGAGAGGTTTTTGGTCTTTTGCTAATACAAATAATGATGCAATAAACAGCCTTACATGTTATTTTTCTGCATTTTTTTGTCAGAGTATTTAAGGGATAATAAATATTGTCCCTGACAATGACAATGAATGAGAAAATGCATATGTATGTTGGCAGCATAGTGCTGACTTCCCTTCGGTAGGGTTTGGACTGGTTTTCCATTCTCACCAGCTATGCAGGAGAGGACCTGTTTCCCTTATACCTTTGCCAACAGATTATACTAACAAACATTGAATTTTTGCCAAAAATTGAGGTGTTAAATAGTATCTCACTTCAGAAATAGAGGTGTAATTTAATTAATATTTTTGGTGACTTTATTTTTTCTGTTTTGATTCATTTTTCTCAGAGTGTATGTTAATGTTTTCTGATATATTCAAGGTACATTTAAATTCATTTTTCTCTGAATATTTATTCCCATCTCTTGATCCATATTCTAACAAGTTCCTAGTATTTGGTTTCTATACTTTGTAATTTTCTGAGTATAGCAAGAACATTTATCCCATTTGTTGTAAGCTGAAAAATATTATTTTCACTAATTTGACATTTTTTGCTTTAATTTTTCTAAGGTGTCTTTTGTTCCACATTATCTGTGATATTTTTATGTAATCACACTTATTAATTCTTTTCCTTACTTTATTTCAAATCTTAGAAATAGTTTCCTTACCTCCAGGTTACAAATAATGTATCCATGATTTTCTTTTATTTAAACTTGTAATCTGCTTGCAATTTGAATGGCATGAGGCAATGCATGCAATTTTTTTCTTTTTTCTGTATGATTATATGATTTCCCTAAAATTGCTTTATTGCAACATCTTTGTCCCCTTTGATGTGGTATGCTGCCATTTGAATCTAACTGTAACAGAGTGTAATTAAATTAATATAAATGAATAAGGTATGATTAATTTGGTCTGTTTCTGAATTTTCTGTTTTTGTTCACTGTTCTCTCTATTCATGCACCATCATCACACTTCTATAATCATAGAAACTATAATGCTTGATTCCTAGCAGAGCTATCTCTTCCTCCTTGTTCTTTTTCTTCATGGTGCTGAATAACTTTCTCTTTTTTCTTCATTCAAATGAAGTTTATAATCCACTATATTTCACCTGCCTAAAAAAAATGGTGATGACAAAAATTTTAATTTTATAGTTATCCTATCTAATAAAAGAGTTATATGCAAATTAACCATCACTCCACTACACCCACAAGCCACTCCCACCAGCCACACCCCACCAGCCAATCAGGAGTGAGTATGCAAACTAACCCAACAAAGATGACTGGCGCCTCAGAGAAAGGGAGCCTTGTGTTTTCCTGGCAATACAGGAATCCAAGCTTACTGTACACTTTGGCTAGCCAGGCCTCCACTCAATGGTACAAAGTTTCAATGATAGAATATAAATAAATCACAACAAAAATGGCTTCAGCCATGGAGCTGGAGAGAGCAGGAAACTATGGTTGCCCTGGCAATGGAGGAAGCCAAGCTCTGCAGCCCTGGACTGTTTTGGCCTACACTTAAGGCTACAAAGTTTCAATGATAGAAGATAAATAAATCCAACAGAAATGGCTGCCACCATGGAGTGAGCAGCAGTCTTGGCTCAGCTTCAGGCTACAAAGTTTCAACTGTAGAAGGTACATAAATCACAGATACAAGGGATTTTGCTAGGGTCTCCAAGGGGCATGGCCAGCCTACAAACCACCACAGGCCCCTCACCCAGGCTGCCCCATGCCCCCAGGGAACCCCCATCCTGATCCGGAATAATCTTCAGGGCAAACCAGCTGGTCCCCACCCATGCACCAGGCTGCTATCCTATCTAATAAAAGAGTAATATGCAAATTGACCATTACTTCAACACACAAGATGGCTGCCCCCATGTGGTCAAAGGTCCTGGCACCATGTGAACATAAGATGGCCAGGAGGGGAGGGCAGTTGTGGGTAATCAGGCCAGCAGGGGAGGGCAGTTGGGAGGGATATAGCCTGCAGGGTAGGGCAGTTAGGGATGACCAGGCTGGCAGATGAGGGAAATTGAGGGAAAACAGGCTGGCAGGGGAGCAGTTAGACATCAATCAGGCTGGCAGGGGATTGGTTAGGAGGTGATCTGGCTGGCAGGCAGGAGCAGTTAGGGGCAATAAGGAAGGCAGGCATGCGAGCAGTTGGAATCCAGCAGTCCTAGATTGTGAGAGGGATGTCCGACTGCCCGTTTAATCACAAAATTCCTGGAGGGGTCACAGATTGAAAAGGGTGCAGGATGAGCTGAGGGACACAAACCCCTGGGCATGAATTTATGCACTGGGCCTCTAGTCTTATATAATGAAAGCCTAATATGTAAATCGACCAAACAGTGGAACTATCAGTGGAATGACTGGTTGCTATGATGTGCATTGGTAGCCAGGAGGCAGATGCTCAATGCAGGAGCTGCCACTTGGTGGTGAGTATGCTCTCACAGGGGGAGCGCAGCTCAGCCAGAAGCTGGGCTCTTGGCTGGTGGGCGCAGTGATGATAGCAGGAGCCTCTCCTGGCTCCAGGGCAGTTCTAAGGAGCAGCACATCAAGTGATAAGGAGCAGTGAGCAGGTGGGTGGACATAATCCAAGGGCCCCCAGACTGCAAGAGGGTGCAGGCTGGGCTGAGAGACACCTCGGTGCACAAATTTTATGCACAGGCCTCTACTATAAAATAATGTTAGAGAAATATTTACTTTTTCTTCATTCTAAAACTTTATAACTCATTATTTTAACTTTATAGTCCACTCTCAGGTAGAGGTAAAAGTTATCATAAAAATTTTAAATTTATTGTTTTATAAGATCATGGTAGATAATTATCTATAATTTCAATGTATAAAAGGCTTTAAACATGGATTAGTTTTTAATTTGGTCAAATGTCTTGACTGCACTGGGTAATTTTCTATTACATCTATTAATAAGATGTGTTGTAACAACAAATTTTGATATGAATATTTCCAAATGAGACAGGTCTATAGCTTTATTTATTGGCCAAATTTCTGTTAGCCTTTAAAATCAACATCACACTTGATTCATAAAAAAATTGAAAGATTTCCCTATTTTCTTATATGATCAAAAATATCTTACATTATATTGAGATGATTGGTGCTGTAGAGGTTTAAGTGAATTCCCCTGTGAAAGCACCTGAACATGGTACTCTTTTGTGGGAAAACTCTACTTTATTATTTCCTCCAGATGAGTAAAAGGTGATTACTAATTTTCATGGAGGACAAGAACAAAGAAAATAGGTTTGAGAATGGTCCCCACTTACCTAAGTATCCTTTTCCTTTCTCCTTCCCTTCCTTGAGGTCCTGTTGGTACCTGCACCCCAGAGCCTCTTGAAAGAAGATGGCTCCCTGTCAGGACAACACTCTGAGGATTATTCTGGTGGGGAAAACCAGAAGTGGAAAAAGTGCAGCAGGAAACAGCATCCTTGGCAGAGAAGCATTTACTTCTAAAATTGCTGCTCATGCTGTTACCAAGAAATGCCGTAGAGTTATGCGACACTGGAAGGGGATGGAACTTCTTGTCGTGGACATCCCAGGGCTTTTTGACACGAAGGAGACACTGAAGACTACCGGTGAGCATATAAGGGATTGGGCCCTCTACTCCTACCCTGGGCCCCACGCTATCATCCTGGTTCTACAACTGGGCCGCTACACAGCAGAGGAGCAGAAAACAGTTACATTGATCAAGAACCTCTTTGGAAAGTCAGTCATGAAGCACATGATCATCTTGTTCACTCACAAAGATGAAATGGGTGATCAGACACTGCATGAGTTTATAGAAGAATCAGAGGTAAACCTGCAAAGCATCATCAAGGAGTGTGGGAACCGCTGCTATGCCTTCAATAACAAAAGCACAGATGAGGCTGAGAAGGAAGCTCAACTGCAGGAGCTGGTGAAGCTGATAGAGGAAGTGGTACAGGAGAATGGAGGGGCTCATTTTCTGATGCCACCTATAATATATACAATGGAATACTACTCAACAAAAAAAAAAGATGAAATATTGCCATTGGCTACAAAATGGATGGATCTTTACAGTTTCATGCTAGGTGAAATAAGTCAGATAGAAAAGGACAACAGCTATATAATTTCACATGTATGTAGGTGTGTCAAACACAAGGCCAGCGGGCCAAATCCAGCCCGCCAGGCCTTGCAATGTGGCCCGCACCGCGCTGTCATCACTGCACTCCACTGTCAGTTTATGACATTGTCAGTTTATGACTGTTCAGTAAACCATTCGGCCCGCGATTTAGGCTGGATTTTAGATTTTGGCCCCTTCTCTGATTGAGTTCGACACCCCTAAGTAGGATAGAAAAGAGAATGCAACTAAAGAAAAAACAAGGAACACACACACAAAAAAACTTCATACACACAGACAGCAGTATGGTGGGTACCAGAGAGGAAGTGACTGGGAAAAGATGGTAAAGGGTAAAGGGGTTCAAATATATGGTGATGACAGAAGGCTTGTCTTTGGCTGGTGAACATACAACATAATATTCAGATCACATATTATAGAATTGTACAGTTAAAATCTTTGTGCTTTTATTAGCCAATTAGAGGCCCAGTGCATAAAAAGTCATGCACTTGGAGGTCTCTCAGCCCAGCCTACCCTCTCTTACAGTCCAGGAGCCCTCAGGGGATGTCCTACTGACAGCTTGGAGCAGACCTACATGTCAGTCTGGTCTTCCTCTGCCGGAGGCAACCAGGACTGACAGCTGCCAAGGCTTTGTCTGGAAGGAGTCTGGTCTATTTGGTCTAATTAGCATATTACCCTTTTATTAGTATAGATGTCACCCCAATAAATTTATTACAATAAAAATAAAGTAAATAAAATTACTATTTTGTAAAAATATTAGAAAAATGAAAAATAATTTGCAAAAATGTATCTTGAGGGAAAAAATGGGAGAAATACTTACAAATCACACATCTGATAACCTATAAAAATCCTATACTAGAGGCCCGGTGAATGAAAGTCATTCAAGGAGCACCTGCCGGCCCTCACAGCCCTGGCTTCATCTGGAAGGTACTTCTGCTGTTTTGTCTAATTAGCATATTAGCTCTTTATTATATAGGATAACAAATGCCTAATATGCAAATTGACTGAACAGAGGAATGACTGATTGCTATGAAGCACACTGACCACCAGGCGGCTGACACACAACACAGCACACTGCTCAGCCAGAACCCAGGCTCATGGCTGCCAAGCAGAGTGGAGATGGCAAGAGCCTTTCCTGCCTCTGAGGGAGCACTAAGGAGCAGCAAGCCAAGCTTTATGGACCAGAGAGGAGGAGGGCAGTAAGGAGCGAGCAGTCTCAGACTGAGAGAGGGCACAGGTCAGGCTGAGGAACCCTTTTCCCCAGGCAAGAATTTTGTATTTGATAAAAAAAAAAAAAAAAAAAAAAAAAAAAAACTGCCAAAGAACAGAATGTATAAAGAACTCTTGCAATCCATTAATGAAAGACAAATAACCCAATTTAAAATGGAAAAAATATATATATTTGAATAAGTGTTTTGGACATATTAGTATACTGCATATACTGTACCAGTGAAACCAACACCATAATCAAAGTGATGACTCTGTCAATTTTCAAATGCCCTGTATCCCTCCCATCTCACTTACCTTGCCACCAAAGCCCCAACAACCACTTATGTGCTCTGGGCAGATATGTAACAAAATCGCTCCTTGATGTGAACATGTATGTGAGTGGCTCAGACCTAGACTCCAAGCTGAGATCATAGACTTCTATGGAGGAGGAAATGATGATGATTTTCTCCAATATGGAAATTTGTTAATCCCTAATCCTAATTTAGGAAAAATTTAAGAAACACAAAATGATTTTTACTAGGAAGAAAAATCTTGAGAATATGTGCCTTAGATACTCCATTTTTAAAAATATTTATCTAAAAACATAACAACTTAGATTGTTGGTAGAGCATTAAATTTGATTATAAAATAGTAATCAAGTTTTTAGGTTAATTTAAATAGACTAATTGAAATACGTGTATATTCAAGAAAATTTAATTGTACTGGACAAAAAGCTGTTCCTAAAGTAGTAACTAAATTTCTATTTGTAGATCATCTCATGGTAAAATTCCTGAACATGCAATAAACCTAAAGCAGTCATATTTTTGTGCAAAAATGTAAAATTTAAAGCTATCAAGACTGCATTACAAAATTTACAAAAGCCTCCATTAATAAAAAAAAAAAAAAGGGGGGGGGGGAGATAATAGGATGATATCATGTAAGAAAAATATCCTATAAGTAAATTACATCTAGAAAATTTTTACTTTACAAAATTTATTTTCATTTGTAATGCTAACAGCAAGACACCCATGAAAAATACACATGGTATCTAAATAAGACAAAGGAAAATCATGTGGGCAAAAATAAAAAAGGATCCCAAATCAGTTATATAGAAAATATTCCTTTATTAACTTTTGTTCGAGAATATATTTGTATATTTTCAGAAAAACAGCTCCAAGAGCACGTGGATTCCTGCAAAAGAGAGAAATTGACAGGTCTGCTCCAACCACGAAGACAAGAGAAGAAACAGTCCAGAGATGGAAGATGCTGACAACAATGTCTTGCCAGGCTAGCAGTCAGCAGCTGTGCTTCGATGCAGGTTGCCCAGGACCAAACCAGAGAGGGTCAGATCTGCATTACCACCATGTGCCCACCATCCAGATACCATTGTTGACATGTACACACAAGGAACTGTTTGACATTGAAAAGGGGACTCAGCAGTGTTGGATATTGAAATTGCGACTCAAACATTTTTTGTTATTATATGTTTATTTCTAGTCTGCATAGGGAAGATTTTTTAAAAGAAAGAAATGGGGAAAAAATAGATACAGAGGCAAAGAAGCATTGAACAGACTGTCAAACTACAGCAGGAAGGCACAACAGTTTAGAGGGGATTGGGGGGGAGGGGGGCTATAAGAGATCAAAGGAAGGACTTGTATGCATGCATATAAACATAACCAATGGATACAAGACACTGGGGAAGGGGCAGGTGAGGGCATATATACCAGGGGTAGGGAAGGCTGAGGGGAGGTCAATTGGGGAAAAAAAGGAGACTATTTGTAATCTTCAAACAATAAAAAAAAATAAAGGATAAATGGGTATACATTTTTAGAAACTAAATATATGTATCTGTATTCCTGTTTGTGTAACAGAAAAATACTCATAAAAATAAATGCAAGTATAGGCCTAACCAATGGACACAGACAAAGGGGGGTGAGGGAATGGGGGGGGGGGAGGTTGGAGGGATAATGGAGGAATTAGGACACATATGTAACACCTTAATAAAGAAAATTTAAAAATAAATAAATAAAAACATAGATGAGTGTGCTCTTTTAAAAGCATATGTATTTGAGTGACAGACTCATAGATGGAGAACAGGTGTCATGGGCATAGGGTGCTAGGGGAATTGAGTAAAAATGAAAAATAAGAAAAAAATTAATGAACAAGGGCAACAGTGAGGTGACTAGGTGTGTTGAGGGAGGTGGAGAATGGGGGATATATGATGAAAGGAGACCTGACTTGGGGTGGTGAACACCCAATAGAGTGTACATACATACATACATACATACATACATACATAATAAACCAAAGCATATGTTGGTTCAAAATCTCCCAGGAAAATCTGAAACCAACTCACATACGGAGGGCAGGGATAGACCTAAGAAAGAGGCAGAGCACTGAAGGTGGTTAGATAGAAGTTTAATAGGCCAGAGAACTTACTTACAAGGCTTGCATTGAGTGGCTCAAAGACAAATATACTCAGCAGCTGCCTGCCAGATCTGAAAAGTTGAGATAGAGGCCTTAGCTGGGCCTAATCATGTACAATATCCAACTGGTCGCAGCAACACATGACTAAATTCAGGCTGTGTCCTTGAGGCAACTCCTGGGAAGGGAAAAGGCAAGTTGAATGCACATTCCAAAGACAGTTGGGGTGAGCCTCCAATTGCTTTGGTCCATACTTTGGGTCAACTGGAGGTCACATCTTCTCCATGACATTGTATAGCGTAGCAGAACATAATGGGTTCAAAGGAACACAGTCTTGGTGGGGGGAGAGGGGAGTTATATTTACACTTGAGACCAGTAAAGGAGACAGGGGAATAATTTCCAAAGCTCTGCTTCTCCTAAGGGAGGCTTATATATTCAGTTTGGTAAATTACATGTTGATTTCTTCTTTATAACTGGATAAAGTTATCAGTCATGGGTCAGATCAGGTTCATCCCTGTTAGAGATTCTCTGCAGAATACTGTGCTGAATTTTAGCATTTAGTAAGAACAGCCCAGACTTGAGAGCATTGTCCCATTTCTCACCAACACTCCATTCTGGTGACCAGCTCCTACAATTTAATATGCCCCCATCCCTTCTGCTGTGTGCCCTGAGAGGTCAGCAGGGGGCTTCACTAGCATGCATGTACTCATTTAATGGCTGCTCTCTCAGATGTCATAGCAACAATACAATCACATGGGAGAGAAAATGCAAGCTAGGACATCTAAAATCAGGGGCATCTTTTTCCACCCAGAAACTATGACCCCATGCATGAACTAAGAAAGTGCCCTGGGCTGGGGGGCAGATCACGCAGGGCATTGACTGGTATTCCCATGTGATTTAGCAAAGATGGTACGTTGGCAGACTAATCAGATATGCACTCAAAACATTCTGCTTGAGCAATGGCAGAGTTATCAAGAGGATATTATGGTGTCAGAAACACTAGATTAAATTTTTACAAGAAACAATAATAAAGGGCATTTCTGAAAGACAAAGGAGAGTGATTATCATTAAGATTTCTCAATTGGGATTCTAGCAGCAGAGATGTCCCAATCTAATTAGGTAATTGGGGGACAGTCAAGTGCATGGTTTCCTACAAGCCACAGACTCAGGGATGCAAGTGACAAGGTAGACTGCTGGCCACAGTGAGGAAATTACACGCTAACCCTAAGGGGGCGAGGCCTGGAACCCACACCTTAGAGAAGGTGTGATCTTCAACTAGTATTGCAGCTGGTCAGAGATTAACTTGCAGGGAGAGAGACAAGAGAACAAACACCAGACCTTGCTTTTCTACCCAGAAGAGATCTCCTGCTTGGACTTCCCATTGGCAGAAGTCAAGTGTCACTCAGAGAGCCAGAGATCCCACTGATGTTGTTAGATAGGACAAGGGTCTCAATGTAGGGGCCATTCTTACTAAATTCTACTCTTGTTACACATTAAATTTATGAGACCAGCTGGAAACAATATGAGCTTGACAAGAACTCAACAGGACAAATGTAGCCAACAGAAAATGAAAGGAAATTATATATATATATATATATATATATATATATATATATATAGAGAGAGAGAGAGAGAGAGAGAGAGAGAGAGAGAGAGAGAGAGAGAGAGAGGAAGAAGGAAGGAAGGAAGAAAGAAGAAAAAGAAAGAAAGAAGAGAAAGAAGGAAAGAAAGAAAGAAAGAAAGAAAGAAAGAAAGAAAGAAAGAAAGGAAGGAAGGAAGGAAGGAAGGAAGGAAGGAAGGAAGGAAGGAAGGAAGGAAGGAAGAAAGAAAGAAAGAAAGAAAGAAAGAAAGAAAGAAAGAAAGAAAGAAGGAAGAAAGGAAGGAAGAAAGGAATAAAAAGAAAGAAAGGTATAGTTGACCAAATCATGTAAAGAATGGCTAAGCCTTTCCCTCTGGGGAGACAGAGCTTTTGATATGAATACCTTGTCTCCTTAACTTGCTAAAAGTAAACAAAACTACCCTGTGACAACATGACTCCTTCTCGAATAGGACATTCCAAGTGGAGAAGTCCTTGAGTTTGGTAACAATATCATCAACATAGATCAGCCTCCTGAGACAAAGAGCCAGGTTGAAGGAGGCCAAAGCCTGGATCTACAGACAGAAATGAAAAATATTTAATACATTAGATATTTTTTATGTTATAGTGAGGGACATTTTGGAAGGTATCTAAAAAAAGAAGAGAGAACATCAAGAAGAGAATTTAGGAACTTGCAAACATCCAAGTGTTTCCAGTCAGGTACTGGCCCATAGTGTGTGGTTCTTGACTTGGTTCAGGAAAGAGCATGCTCATTAAAGCTGGGGACAGTGAAATAAAAGAAGGGGTTAGGATAGAAGAAGCAACAGCAGAGAGCCAAGGTGGGACTGCTTCAACTCAGAGGGAAGTCAGGGAAAAGGGGCCTTGGAGACAGGAGCAGGGGCTGAGACTGGGTGCCACTGCCCACTGCTCCCCTGGTTGCAAGTACACAGAGTTTAGGGAGAAATAAAAAGCTCATGCCTGGTATAAGGCATGGGCTTGTGCAAGAGTGAGTTTTTGTCTTGAGGACATTTTATCCTTTTTTTTTTTCCTTTATAATCAGCTTTCCAGTGTATTTTCTAATATGCTGATGCATCAAGATAAGTGTATAGGGGAGTTTTAGATTATTCTTTTGTCTGTTGTGATGTTTCATTTTATCTTAATAGTGCCTGGCTTTGATGTGGTTTTAATATTTTTTCCTTACTTCATCTGCCCTTGGGTTTAGCTGGCACAAATGGCATGAATTGGGTCTTTGTGCTCTACTTCCCAGACCATTCTGATTTAAGCTATGTATTCTCTGGTTAGGGAGGAGAAGTATAAACCATTTGCTGCCAAGTGCCCCTGGTTGGGGAAGATGAGATTTTGTGATTAACAAACTGGCTATAAGCTGCTCATCTCAGTTTTCTTATGCCATTTATCCAGGAATTTTCCTACTGTGTTTCCCCAAAAATAAGACCTACTTACAGGTTTCCTTCTGAGTGAAATATAAGGCATCCCCAAAAAAATAAGGCCCCCCTAGACTAAACATGAGAGATTTGGTCCACTGATTCTGAAAGAAATGAAGTCACAAGAAATTCACCAGGAAATTCAGGAATTGGATTGTTATGATCATGTTCCAGAAGATGATGACATGATTGTCATTGAATAAATGAGTAAATTCTTGATACTGTAAGATTCACAGTTTGTCTGGTTTGAGTTGACAACTACTGTACTACCATACCGTATACAGGTAATAAATTTCCTTTATTTTCATTTAACAATAAATGTGTACCGTATTCTTCATGGAAAAATAAGACATACCCTGAAAATAAGACCTAGCTCATTTTTGGGAGCAAAAATTAATATAAGACACTGTCTTATTTTCGGGAAAACAGGGTAGCTTCTTACTCTCCTGCCTCACATGGACCACAGAATCATCTTGTTGGAGAAACCAACTGCTTCACTAACAAGGTGCACACAGACATGGACTGAAAAAATGTGCGTGCTAACGCTTGAAACATGAAGGATTTCTGATTTGAATTTTCCTAAATTGAGTCTGTGAACTCTTCATAATATATTATTGCCTGATTATGCCAATTCTGTAACTTCTTCCATTTGTTTTCATTGTGGGTATTGGTGGTGAATGAGCAGGGAAGATGCTGGTGGTTACTATCACAGCATAACAAACCATCCCAAAGCCTACTAGTTTAAATCAACGAACTTTATTTTTCTCATGAATCTGCAATCTGGGTAGGATGAAGTTGGCGTGGCCCATCTTTGCTCTTTGCTGCTTCATCAGAGGTGGCTCAGTTGGCAGCTGGAGAATCTGCTTCCATGTTGCCTCACTTGCATGGCTGGCAACTTGGTTCTGCTGGCAGATGAAAGACCAGCCAGGGGAGTGGGCCAGGGACTTCAAGTCTCTTCACATGGCCTCTCAATGGGCAACTAGGGCTTCCTCACCACATGGTTGCCAAGTGCCAAGCCCACAAACCCTAGGGAACAAAGAGGCATTTTTCCTATCTCACTTTTGAAGTCACAACCACACACTGGTTGTCAAAGCAGTCACAAAGGCCACTGAATTTCGAGTTAGGTGATAAATGCTATAATTCAACAGAAGGAAAAATAAACTCAGATTACAAGTAGAATTGGTGGGATAGAATACATTATTGTAGTCATCTTTGAAAATGCAATTAACCACATTAACAAATCATACTAAATTAAGAAATAAAATTTACATTATTTTCGAAACATATTCCATATGTTTGAAAATGTATTCCAAATCCAATTAGCAACATCTTCAAATATATTTCTTCCAGCTTCTTCCCTAATATTTTTAATTTTTTCATTATGGTTATCGTTTGCATTTTTTTTTCTTCTTTCCATTTCTTCCGCTGATATTTCCCCCTTAGCACATTGCTCTTCAAGTTGTTTAATTTCATTCTGTAATTGATCAGCATAGAATTTCTTCAAGGCCTCTTCCGCACGTTGCAACTTTTGCCCTGTATTCTTGTAGATAGGATCAGAAAAGTTAGCCCCTCCATTCTTCCGTAGCACTTCCTCTATCAGCTCCACCAGCTCCTGCAGTTGAGCTTCCTTCTCAGCCTCATCACTTGCCTTGTTATTGAAGGCACAGCAGCGGTCCCCACACTCCTTGATGATGCTTTGCAGCTTTTCATCTGATGCTTTTATAAACTTACGCAGTGTGAGATCACCCAATTCATCTTTGCGAGTGAACAAGACGATCATATGCTTCATGGCTGGCTCTCCAAAGAGGTTCTTGATCAATGCAACTGTTTTCTGCTCCTCTTCCGTGTAGCGGCCCAGTTGTAGAACTAGGATGATAGCATGGGGCCCAGGGCAGGATAAGAGGACACACTGGCTGATTTCCTTACAGGTGGTTATTAGTGTCTCCTTGGTGTCAAAGAGCCCTGGGGTGTCCACAACAATAAGCTTCCTCCCTTTCCATTGTTTCTCTTCTTTCTTACAGCTCTTGGTAACAGCATGAGGAGCAATTTTAGAAGCAAATGCTTCTCTGCCAAGGATGCTGTTTCCTGCTGCACTTTTTCCACTTCCGGTTTTCCCCACCAGAACAATCCTCAGAATGTTGTCCTGAAGGCCAGCCATCTTCTTTCAAGAGGCTCTGGGGTGCAGGTACCAACAGGACCTCAAGGAAGGGAAGGAGAAATGAAAAGGATACTTAGGTAAGTGGGGACCATTCTCAAACCTATTTTCTTTGTTCTTGTCCTCCATGAAAATTTGTAATCATCTATTACTCATCTGGAGGAAATAATAAAGCAGAGTTTTCCCACAAAAGATTACAATGTCCAGATGCTTTTACAGGAGAATTCACTTAAACCTCTACAACACTGATCATCTCAATATTATGTAAAATATTCCTAATCATATAAAAAAAAAGGAAGAAATCTTTCAATTCTTTTATGAATCAAGTGTGATGTTGGTTCTAAAGGCTAACAGAGATTTGACCAACAAATAAAGCTATAGACCCATTTCATTTGGATATATTCATACTAAAATTTATTGTTACAACACATCTTATCAATGCTATTAATAGGTGAAGTAGAAAATTACCTAATGCAATCTAGACATTTGACTGAATTAAAAACTGGTCCATGTTTAAAGCATTTTATACATTGGAATTATAGATAATTACCTAACATGATCTTATATAAGTATAAATTTAAATTTTTATCATAACTCTTTCCCCTAGTTGAGAAAGAGTGGATTATAAAGTTAAAAATAATGAGTTACAAAATTTTCGGATGAAGAAAAAGTAGATATTTCTCTAGCATTATTTATAGTGGAGGCCTGGCACACAAAATTTGTGCACTGAGTGAGGAGTCTCTCAGCCCAGCCTGCACCCTCTCACAGTCAGGGAACCCTTGGGGGATGTCCGCCCACCTGCTCACTGCTCCTTATCACTTGGTGTGTTGTTCCTTAGCACTCCCACGGAGGCAGGAGAGGCTCTTGCCACTGCTGCTGCTGCGCTCGCCAGCTGAGTCCAGCTTCTGGCTGAGAGGGGCTCCCCTTGTGGGAGCACAGTAACCACCAATTGGCAGCTCCTGCATTGAGTGTCTGCCTCCTGGTGGTTAGCGCACTTCATATCAACCAGTCATTCCACTGATAGTTCCACTGTTTAGTCGATTTACATATTAGGCTTTGATTATATAGGACTATAGGCCCGGTGCATGAAATTTGTGCATGCGGGGGTGGGGATGTCCCTCAGGCCAGCCTGCACCCTCCCCAATCTGGGACACCTCAATGGATATCCAACTGCCCTCTCACAATCCAGGACTTCTGGCTCCCAACTGCTTGCCTTCCTGCTTTCCTGATTGACCCTAACCGCTCTTGCCAATCAGCCTGATCACCCCCTAACCACTCCCTTGCCAGACTTATTAATACCTAACTGCTCCCCTGCCAGCCTGTTTGCCCCTAACTGCCCTCTTCTGGAGACCTGGTCCCTGTAACTGCTCTCCCCTGCAGGCCTGGGTCCTTCTCAACTGCCCTTCCCTACAGGCCCAGTCACCACTGACTTCCCTCCTCTGGCAGCCTGGTCACCCCTAACTGCCCTCCCCTGCAGGCTTGATTGTCCCCAACTGCCCTCCCTCTTAGGCCTGTTCCCTCCCAACTGCCCCCCCTGCTGGCCATCTTGTGGTGGCCATCTTGTGTCCACATGGGGGCAGTCATCTTTGACCACATGGGGGCAGTCATCTTGTGTGTTGGAGTGATGGTCAATCTGCATATTACTCTTTTATTAGATAGGATAGAGGCCTGGTGCACAGGTGGCAGACTGCTGGTTTGCCTGAATGGTATCCTGGATCAGGGTAGGATTTTCCTTAGGGTAAGGGGTGGCCTGGGCGAGGGGCCTGTGATGGTTTTCAGGCCAGCCACACCCCCTGGCAACCCAAGCATAGGCCCTGGTATCTGGGGTTTATTTATCTTCTACAATTGAAATATTGTAGCTCTGTGGTACCAGCCATTTCTGTTGGGACTTAGGTATCTTCTATAATTGAACTTTGTAGCCTTAAGTGGAGGCCAGGGCCAGCCAAGGTGTGCAGGAAGCTTGGCTTCCTCCATTATTGGTGGCAACCCTAGCCTCCTGCTCTTTACAGCTTCGAGGCTGCCATTTTTGTTTGGATTTATGTACCTTTTATCATTAAAACTTTGTACACTTGAGTGGAGGCCTAGGCCAGCAAGGGCAGGTTGAAAGCTTGGCTTCCTCCATTGCCAGGGAAACCCAAGCCTCCCTCCTGCTCTCTGTGACCATAGCCATCTTGGTTGGGTTTATTTGCATATTTGCTCCTCATTGGCTGGCAGGCATGGCTGGTGGGCGTGGCTCATGGATGTAGCAGAGTGGTGGTTTATTTGCATATTACTCTTTTATTAGATAGTATAACTGTAATGTTAAAATTTTTATCATCACCATTTTATAAAGTTATGTGGTAGATTATAAAGTTCATTTGGATGAAGAAAAAAAGAAAGTTATTCAGCACAATGAAGAAAAAGAACAAGGAGGGCTAACTGCCAGGAGTCAAGCATTGTAATTTCTATGATTACAAAAGTGTGATATTGTTGTACCAATAGAGAGACTGGTGAACCAAAAACAGAAAATTCAGAAACAGACCAAATTAATCATTCCTTATCCATTTATATTCAATTAAATTACACTATATTACAGTTAGATTCTATAAGACCTCATACCACATCAAGGGAGCTAACGATGTTGTAATAAAGCAACTTTGGGATAACTGCAAGACCATACTGAAAAAAAAATTGCATTCATTGCCTCATGCCAGTCAAATTGCAAGCAGATTAGAAGTTTAAATGTAAAAAAAAAAAAAAAAAAAAAAAAAAAAAAAAAAAAAAAAAAATTGAAGAAGAAGAAAAGCATATAAATAAAAGAAAAAAAACTGTGTGTAACTTACTGTATTTGTAACCTAGTCGTAAAAAAAATATTTCTGAGACTTGAAATAGAGTAAAGAAAAGGATGAGGAAATGTGATAACATAAAAAAAAAAATCACAGATAATGTGGGATACAAAACACCTTTGAAAAATTAAAACAAAAATGTCTAATTAGGGGCAGTAATATTTTTCAGCTTATAACTAAGGGGGTAAATGTCCCTGTTATACTCAAAAAAGTAAAAGGTACAGAAACCAAATACCAGTATCTTGATAGAAAATGGAGCAAGAGATGGGAATAAGCATTCAGAGAAAAATGAATTTAAATGTACTTTGAATATAGCAAAAGACATTAGCATACACTCAGAGAAAAATAAACCAAAACAAAAAATAAAATCAATTGAGTATTAATTAAATTACACCTCTATTTCTGAAGTGAGATACTATTTAACTACTCCATGTTTGGCAAAAATTCAACGTTTGCTAGCATAATCTGTTGGCAAAGATATGAGGGAAACAGGTCCTCTCCTGCATGGCTGGTGAGAATGGAAAACCAGTCCAAACCCTACAGAAGGGTCAGCACTATGCTGACAATGTACATATGCATTTTCTCATTCATTGTCAATTTTCCATTTTAATATTTATTCCTTAACTACACTGAGAGAAATACAGAAAAATGACACATCATGCTGTTTATTGCATCATTATTTGTATTAGCAAAAGACCAAAAACCTATCAATGGCTATTAGTAGGGTTGTATTACCTAAGATATAGTCACACAGTGAAGGACTATCCAACTGTGAAAAGGAATGTGTCTCTCTATTCAAGCATGGAGAGGTCTCCAGGATACATCATTAAAGGGGGGGGGGGGGGGGGGGAGGGAGAGACAGTGAAGAAAAAAATGAGAAAATAATGTAAAGTTTACCTACCATTTCTCCAATAAGAAAGAATGTGCACTACATATATAAAATATAATACATATCTTTGTCTTATATATGAAAAGGCAATACCAGGATACTCTAAAAACTAAACCAACAAAAATTTACTTACATGGGAATGAAAGAAGCAGGGTGGAGGGAACAAGGACAGAAGCTGGAAACTGGTTATACTAAGATTTCATAGATTTGATCTTCTACATAATTATACAAATATATATTTTAAAATTCTAAAATCAAAATGAAATGTCAAACTCTAATTGCATATTGTTGGGTAGATGAATTGGTCTAAGACACTTAAAAAAGAAATAATTTCATTGTCCATCTTTAGTGTTATTAACTTAAGTTTAAAAAGTAAAAATCATTTTCAAAAATTCTATTTGTGTGTGGGGGGGGCAGTTTTGAAAACCTTTGAAAAGGAATAGAGATAATAATAAGCCTGGTGACAATGACCATCTTTAGTGCCTAGAGAGTGATTTTCAAATGCTCTTTCCCACCAAAATTAGGGTTTTATTAATAAACTATTGATTCTAGGAATAGGCAGAAAATGCTTCAGTTGAGCCTTCACTCTCTTGTCAATAGGAAAGCAAAGATGCTCTAAAAGAAAATCACTGGGATCTTATGAAAAGGACTTAAGAGCAAACCTCAAGAGAATGTACCTGAATATTGATGGGGCAATGTGAGCATTGATAATAATGCAAATGAGTCAAAATATATCAGGTATTTTAAAATACATGCGTTCATAACACGGCCTTCTACTTAAAAAAGCCAATTGCTCTCTTGGAAGTGTGCTAAGACAGCATCTTCTTGTTAAGAACATTGATTAAAAAAATTTTAAAAAAGGAAAGAAAAAAATTGAGCATTTATCTTATCTTTCAGATACAACTATACTTTGTGGAAATGAGAGAATGGTTGGAGGGAACTTTTTTTTTTATAAGATTTTTCCATCTAATAAAGTAAGAATGATAGAATTTGATATCAGCACTATTAGTTTTGATTAATTAAATCAATACTCCTCCTCTTGGAACTGGCTTTTCAGGCTATTTCATTATGGACATTCCCTTTTCTGAGACCACATTTTACTTGTGGTGACCACATTTCATTCTTTCCCCCTCACTGGGGGCTTGGAACCATCCATGCTCAGCCACCTGGTGTGGGGATGATTCAATAAATTCATAATCCCTCACCACTCTGGCCTCGTGTGTTCCTCCTTTGGTGACCTAACAATCACTCTGATCATCAATGAAATATAGGCCATCCTTAATGTCGATTAATGTCAAAGAAAGTGACATTATGTGCCTTCAGTTTACAGCTGAATCTATGATGTATTTCTACCAAATAGTCAAACCTGAGTCAGATCAAGCCTCTCCTTAAATAATTTCACCCAAAACATTGGAACTAGAAGAGTGGGTGAAATGACACAGTGAGAATGTTAATCAACAAAATGTAAGCTGCCGGGTTCTTTTGGGAAAAGACTTTCTCCTTCTTACACAAAGAAATTTTCCAGAAAGAAACAGGGAAGATAAGATAGCTATATATTAAATTAAATATAAGAGAAACCAAACAACTGCAATTTATGAATCTTAGTAGGATCCAAATTCAAACAGTCTTTTAAGTTATGAGACAATCAGGGAAATCTGAAGATAACTGTTAACTTTGCAAAAAAATTCTAATTGCTTCTTGAAGTCTGATTATTATCATATTTTTAAATGACTTCAAATATTTACAGATAAAATGAAACAATGATATTTGCTTCAAAATAATGTGGTGTGGCTGGGGAGTGGTGAATATATAGAATCTATACACTATCTTATAGATGAAACAACATTGGCATCACTTAATAATTGTGGAAGCTTGGTCTAGGTACATGCAAGTTCCTTCTACTGTCCATTTATCTTTGAGTAAATTAACATTTTTCAACAATAAAAATTTGATATGTATGTAATATAACCACTGCTGACATTCTAAAACAAGCACTGATAATTCCCCTATAAGAGACTGCAAAAAGCTAATTTTTTTTTTTTTACGGTTTAATTAAAATCATTTATTCTCAGTAAAATCAAACATATCATTGAGTTTACATAGAAATACATTTTTCAACTGGATCTTCATAAAAATGCACTGGTGAAGCAAATTTTCATAATTAATGACCAATTGTGGACTATTTAATCATGCCAGTAGCAGAATTGATTACCTGATTACCATTAAAAATTGGTAATGTATCTTAAATGTGCAAATACCATCTTAAGTATTTTATTATGTTACCATTGATAATAAATGGCCGCTAAATATATACCTATTACATAAAGCTTTTTAAAGTACAATAAAAATACAAATTCTATCTGGTAAAAAAAAAAAAAAAAAAGCCATTGATATGGCTTCTAAACGTCCTCATTTTATAAATTCCAAAATATTATATGACAAACAAAAATTATTAAGACTTTTCTTTATGAAACACATACTACCTTCTACTTAAGGTACAACCTAACGGATTCCAGAAAACAACCAAGAAGGCTTACAGACATCATAAAACCTTACGGAGATGCATACAAATAGAATACTGCATAAGCTATTCGGTTTCGTTTCCTAGTGAACATGTACCTTTAGCACTTGAAGGAAATTTCCAAGAGAGGAAAAGGAGACTCTGCTTTGGAGCTCTGCCAGCAATGTAACCTCATTCACTGCTCTTATGTGCACACAAAAAACTAATTTTATTATTCTAACTTTTTAAATAAAGACATGATGTGGCTTGAAAATGCTGAAACACTTGCTCAAAGTCACAGTGTTAACAGGTATTGGACAGAGCAGGCATCAAATTCAAAGTCTGTCTGACTACCACCTTCCCTCTTAACCAGTGAACACAATGGCCTCCTTCAGTGTCTTCTCTGGATTCTAAAATTACATTGAATCAGAGCTAGATCAAGAGAGGACATGGAGGAGAGTCCACACTCTTTCCAGAACAGAACACTTTAGGAAACCTGTAACTAGGGCCATTAAGTGGAGGGTTTCATATACATTGTTCTTGCAGAATAGCCAAACCTTTATCAATGACACCCCCTCCTCATCTCACATGTCACACTACTCAGATTAGAGTTTCTTTCTGCTGAATGATGAAAAGGATTCAGCAACTGCAGTCCAGATTTCCTCTGCCCTTAGTGGCATGGGCAACCCCTAGAGTCACCACACTCTCCAGGATCCTGCTTCATTTTCAGTAAAAAGAGGAAGTTAGACAGGTCAGTCTCTATATTGCCTTCAGCTCTAAAGACCCTGCATTGGGGACACTCATTTCCTATCCAGGGAAAAGGAAGGCTTGCCAGGCAGCCCTCAGTGTTTTTCACAGCAGCAAATGCATTGAAGGTGCACCAGTCAGCACAAATGTGTCCTGTTCAATATGAGACCTGTAACATCCATAATAATACTAATTAGACCAGACGTCCTTCCTAATCAAGCCGAGGCTCAAGGGAGGAGGCCTTTTGGAAGCCAGAGGAGGAAAGCCAGGGTCCCAGGTGCTGGAGGTAAGCTGGTGCTGGCAGCCTGAGAAAAAAGGCCTCTTGCAGGAATTTTCATGCACAGGACTTCTAGTTGTACTAATAAAGCTCCTGACTTCCTCCCTACCTTCCTTCACTACCCTCTGACAGCACCCTCCTGCTGTACTTCTGGCACAGAACCTTATCCTTCCTCTGACTAGAACTCACACCATGTACAATCCATAGTCCTACTGCCCAAATAACTCTAGTGCTGAGAAGCAGTGAGTCTGCTTCTCAGCCAGACTCACCTTCTTTTCAACCAGTTGAGGAGTTCTCAAATTTTCTCCAAAGACACTCTGCAAGCTGGTGCTTTTGTTTTAACTGTAAAGAAAAATGGTTCACACCCACTGAAACTGCAGAGGCAGTAGGATAGATTGGGTGGAGCCAGTGGAGGAACTGTTTGCTTTTAAAGAGACAGTGAAATGTTTTCCTCCATGTGCTTGCTCTTGTACCAAAATTACCAAAGCTATATTTGGTGTTTTGGGTTATAGTAGTGGATCCAAAGACCCTTATTAAATGAAATAAATATTGCCCCCCAAAGCCAGGCACAGTGTCTGATACCTTCCCTGGTGCAGTGGGAGACTGTGGGGTCATTCTGGAGGAAGAAAGTTGGGCGTAGGACTTGGTGTATCCTGGGGTCTTGCTAATGATGGCACAATATGGGTTTTGAGTCTGTTCTCTCAGGAAGGTCTCAAGTTACTCATTTAGAAATTATCAAAACTCAGGTACAAAGACAAAGGGGCATAAACCATTGGGAGCCAAGTGGAAAACAGGAAGGAGAGGCCTGGGAAATGTCTTCCAATTATCACAATCTTTCCGTTATTTTTTTTTTGTTTTTGTTTTTTTAATGTGGTTATTGTATGATTAAAAGTATACATTGCATGACCTATAAAGATGTACCCAAAGAGTAAATGCAACCTTCCCTCCCTCCCTTCCTAACTTCTCCCTCTCCAGGCCCAGACAGAGGTAGTTTATTCTAGATTTACCAGTGGATGGATCACAAAGAATATGAAAATTGTTTTCAGGTGAGAGGCAGGCTGTTGAATCTCACATGGTTGACAAGATGTTCTAGTTGTCTGTTGCATCACCACAAATAGATTAAATTTTGATTACACATTTTCCTTCACTAGGTTGAGAAATTGGTTGGTCAATGCTTAAACTTGAGGGTAGGTACTAAAAGGGCCAAATGTGACAGAAGTGACAATAGGGCTGCTACCCATGGAGGGAAGCAGATAGATTTGGAAATGATGGTGTAAGTGGCCATATTATTGGACCAATTATTGGTATTGATGACTTCGGTAACCTTGAATGAACCCAATTAATAGTTTTTCTATTTACAATAAAGACACAGATCAGGGCCAGCTATGTAATTCACAAGGTATGGCACAAAAGGAAAATACCAAGCCCATTGTTTTAAATCATGATTAAAAAGTATACACTCTAAGCACAGGTCCTTGAGAAACCTTACAAGTCTCACATAGAGGAAGCCTACCTTCACAGGCTACATATATATGAGTCCAGAGTAGAGACAGAACTGCATCTCCTGCTCAAAATATCTCCTCCACTGCCCCACTTTCACTTCATTCTCCATATTCCCTGAATGAAGCTTGTCCTGCCAGAACCTGCCTTTTATGATTTCTTGGACAATTCATTGCTTCTCCAGGCACACTCATAAGTTCCCAAAAGGGAAGAGGGATGTGGTTGAAATAGAATCCATTGATGCTATAGGCTATAGGATACAGTCTTGAATGGTCATAGCCCTGAGGTTCTTGGGCATGGAGGAGCATCTGGAACACAGCTCCTACCTCTGTACCCTCTCTTAGAAGTGACCTCCTTCTAAGAAAATTTCGATAGAAGGGATGTTGCCTCATGTCTCTCCTGGGCTTTTCAGTTGTCCATGCTTCTCATCCTTAGGAGTTTCTTTTCACATCCAGCTCTGCTGTGAGCCACCTGTCTCTCTTCTGCTGGTCCCCACCTGCAACTTCATGAAGGTGCTCTCCCCCCTCCCAGGATGCTGCTCCTTCCACATAGTCAGAAGGAAAGAGATGAATGTAGAGAAAGACATGGCTTCCTATTTTACATTTTCCTATTATTCCTTTCCCCCTTTATGCTTTACATCATGGACATACATGTCAATGTGTAAATATATGGATTTTTTTAAGATTGGGTTTATAAAATACATTTCTTTAACTTCTATCAGTGTCTGCCTTGTGGAGTTCAAGGCTTTTTCTTCTGCTCAAAATTATTACAACTTTGCCAAAACAATAACAAGAGGTAAAAGGAATGATTTCTTGAACTGTCCTGATACTTCCATAATAAACAGCTTGGTATATCAGTTGCCTATTGCTGCCATAACAAATTACCAAGAAATTAGTTTTCTGAGACAATGCAAATTAATTTTCTTAGTGTTCTAGAGGTCAAGAGCCTGAAATTAGTCTTATGCAGATAAAATGAATGTATCCTTGTGGCTGAAGGTATCTTCAGGAGAGAATCCCTTGCTTTGTGATCACCTCACTCCAATCTCTGCTGCCATCATCACATTGCCTTCTCCCTCCATTGATCTTGCCTCCCTCTTCTGCGGGTCTTTGTGATTACATATAGAATCCACTCAGAAAATCCAAGATAATCTCCCATCTAAAAGTCATTAATTTCATTACTTCTGCAATAAGGTAACATTTATATGTTCTATATTAAGACATGGTTATCCTGGGTTTAGGGAGGGTGTAATTTTCAGCCTACCACAGGTGGATAAGTTAACCTCTCTGTAACTCCCTTTAGTGATCTTTAAAAAGGAGTATTGACTTCATAGGGTCATTAGGTATACCAGGAAGTGGGATTCTGCTGTAAAAAAAAAAAAAAAAGCCTAATAAGGACACATATGTCACACCTTATTCAATAAAAACTGCTTAAAATATGATTGTGATTGTAGAATTGGGAAATGCACAGATACTGGGAGCATTCTGGGGCACTTGATAGGAAAAGCCTAGATATCCTTGCTGAGTCTGTTGCTGGGAATTTGAATATTAAAGGTGAGATCTCAGTTCAAATTGAGGACCATGATATTGGACACTGGAAGAAAGGTGATACTTGTTACAAAGTGGGAGAGAAGTCGCTGAGTTATGTTCTCCTACTGGATGCCAAGAAAAGCTTGAAAGCAATACACTTGAGTTTCCAAAGACAGTTTGAAGAATACACCCTGGGTTCTCCTTGTGAATGCAACAGTCAAGAAATTAGAACAATGAATCCATAAGCCTAGGACCTACAACAATTGCAAGCAGCCACAAGGAGCTGGGAACCAGCAAGGATCCTCTCCAGCAACTTCAGAGAGGCCATGGATCTGCCAACCTTTTGATGCTGGACATCTAGAACTATGAGACCATAACTTTTTGTGGATTTAAGCTACACATTTAGGGGTACTGTGCTACATCAGCCCTAGGAATCTCACACAACACCTTTCTCCTTCCCTCTTCAGGTTTCATAAGCTCATCATCCCAGAGGTTTCCCCTTCTGCATGAGCTTGTGTTTACTACAGTAGTTCTTCCCACCACCACCCACACATCTGGCCTAGGTGGGCCACAGAGGCTGCTAATGAGGGAAGTGCTGGCTTTCTCAGAAAGACCTATAAATTCTGCCTGACCCTGTCTCTCAGCAATGCCTCACTGTCCAGAGCTCCCAGGTCCTATAACCACCCCGTTCTCCTTACTTTTACAGTGTCTGAACTCAGCCCCTTACTGAAGAATTTAGTAAATGTATGCAGCACCAAAACAAACCCCACATCTTTTCATTTTGAGAGAGAATGTGCTACTGAAGGGCTCCTGGACTCTCAAGAAGTGGGCAGACTACCAAGCTGGTGTGAGCACAGGAGGTTCTGAGACCACCTCTGCCTGAGAGCATGCTCCAGGCCCACTGGCAAGACCTGACCTCACACTCCAGCAGAACAACAAAGTCACACAAAAGAATAAGTAGTTTCACAAAAAGTCAGAGACAAAGAAAACAATATGGTGGTTACTAGCAGGAAGGAGTATGGAGAATTGTAAAGGGTAAATGGAGTCAAATATATGAAGATGAAGGAGGCCAGAATTTTGGTTGTGGGTACACCATATAATATACAAATAATGCACCATAGAATTTCACACAAGAAACACACATATTATTAATAACCAATGTCACACCTGTAAATTTAAATTTTAAAAATTATAAATAGTTTCATCTAAGAAACATAGTAGGACCTCAGTATTTGCAAAGTAAAACAAAACAATGTCCATGCATTTAAATACACAGGAGCCACCTTGTTCTGCTGGCAGCACACAATGCTAATGTATCTGACACTGTGAACCCTTCTGTTAACATCAGTGACACTGGTTTTGATCCATGAGCTACAGAGCAGATCGTCACATTAGCACATCAGCACTATTGTCTGCCATGAACACATGAAATGCAATAAGGAAAGCTGTATTGTTCTGGTTCGGCCACTAGCAGCATCTATGGTTTTGGACAAAATGATAACCTCTCTGAGGCCTGAAATCTCTACAGAGAAGAAGACAGATTAAGTGTCATGTCATCTAAGTCTGATGCCTCCAAGGAATTTCACTATACACCAATTTCTGAGCCTTGACACATGAGAACAAGTCCTCAGACTCTCCTACTGGTTTGAGTCCTGAACCCTTCTTACCTACACCTCCTCTAAGATGTTGTTTGTGCCAATGAACAGGGGTCCTCATGGAAGAACTCATAGAGGGACCAGTCCTGGGACTCTTGGCTTGAGGGTCTATATGAAGAAATGATATCACTGTGGGCCTCGGCTCCCATGCTTTGTGTGCCTGGGGTCATCAGACTCCTGTGTAGTTACAGACAGTGACAGATCCCAGCCCTAATTCCATGTGGCACCAACAGCCAAGAAGGCAGGAAGCAGGGAAGCAAGTGTGCTTCTCCCACAGTTCTCTGCCACTCTCAGCACACTCTCCACTCCCATTCTTACTCATCTGCCAGGATTTTTTAGTCACTTTACTTCATAACCCTTTCTTTCATTGGACAAACCTGAACTCTTATCCCTTCCATGACCTTAAGGGCAGAAGAATAGAACGGAAAGAATTCAGAGGCTGCTGGATCCATCTGTTAACATTCAGTCATTTGCCTTTTTTCTGGGATTTTCATTTTGGTTTGCACAATTTTTCTGCTGTTATCTGCATTTATTCCTTTTGGGTTTAATTTGACTTTTATTTATTTATTTATTTGTTTATTTATTTATTTATTTATTTATTTATTTATTGCTTCACTTTAGTTTTCCCATAAACATATGTCCTTAGGTTCTTTATTAGTACTGATAAAAATTGTAAGTACCTCTTTACCAAGGGACAAAGATGCAATTTTAATGTGTATTCAAGTGTATCACAGCACAATTTTTTTTATTGTTTCTCATAATCCATTCTATTTCCAAGAAATGAGCTACAGGATGATCTATTGTAAACTCATTTGTGCATAGGAAAGCACGCATCCTGCCTACACTGCAGCACTTTCCGGCCCTCACTTACTCCTTGTCTGTTTAACTCATAGCTTGAAGTTTTGGTCACAGCAAAGGCTAGAAAGGCTAGCTTACAGGGCCCACGTTCCCTTATCTGTACCTGCTGAAGTGTTCAGAGACGTGAGAGGAGAAGGCTGGGCTAAGAAAAAACTTCACCATAAAGATCACCCTGAACTCTGTTTAGGGTCACTTTGGACCCCTCCTACACTGGTGCTGGCCTGAGGATGAAATGGAGGAGCTGTCCTGTGAGTCTCCAAACCCTCACCTGTTCCTTCCCCAGAGCAGGCACAACACTTAGCATTTTGACTCTGTCCTGAGCCAAACAAAATAAATTCTACTCTGAATTGAACCGGTGCTCATGAATGTTGCCATCTTTCAAATTCTAACAATTATATTCTCCAAGCTTAACTAGTGAATAAACAGCTGATGCAGCCTCATTGTTTTGGAATATTTCTTGAAGAAATATCACTTGAAAGTATCACTTAAAATTAGAATTAGGGAACTTATTTATGAGCTGTGAAAGAACCACAAATAACTATTTGGAAATATAAGGAGACACCAGCATTTCTCCTATCCTCTGCAAGTATAATGCATCTGCATTGATTGTAAAGCCAAGGACCCCAGATAAACAATGCAATCTGGAAGGCAAGGGAGCAGTTACCTAGGCCTCATTTAGCAATAGTTCATTCTACTCCACTAAAGAACAACAAAAATGGAACACTAAATTATGCAAAATCCATGCACTCAGCAGGAAGGAAGATGAGGGGATCTAGCAAAGTAACCAACAATGAATCTAAAACTACTGACTGGTTTTCCATTTTCAGACAGGATTGTGAGGGGCCCTGCAGGTGGAACAACCATATATAGGGAATTTCAACTAAAGTCTCTGAAACTGCCCTAAGGTAATATGGCAAATGAAGAAATGCTCATTTTGTACAATGTACCAAATTTTAGTAATAAGAGTGAGAATCTTAACTACCTTCTTTGTAGGCCTGGTCCTTCCCAACTGCCCTCCCCTGCAAGCCTGGTCCACCCCCTCCAACAGGCCCGGTGGGAGAGATCTACAGAGATGGCTAGAATAAGCCCTGAATGACAGTTTTTATCCACTCCCTGTTCTCCCATTTTTAATAGTGAAAATGCTTTCATTTCCTTTGAGAACCAGAACACTTTGCAGGTGATTCCTGGCAATAGGACCACCTAGGTGTCACTGTTCCAGGGAAGGGGGCTCCCAAGAGGCCATTTTGTAGGAAAATAGTAAAGACAAAAGGAGTTAAGATTTGTCATCAAGGTTAGAAGTGAAAATGGGCCCCAGAAACCTAATATTCTCTTCTCCTTTGAGGTTATAGCCCCTAAAGGGACAAGTGCTAGTATCACAGAGAGCTTCTGAGAACATCACTACAGTCCAAAGCTTTGTTTCCCAGTGGAAACTGCCCATCCCACTGCCTCAGTGGTGAATGTTCCTGTCTCTTTAAGTTGGGCCCTTGGGCCCCCTCTCCCTGAGTTTCCTGCCTCTGAGTTCTGAGAGTCAGGACACTTCCCCATGAGCTGGGAGGAAGAGCCTGCTGCACTCATAACCAGAGGACAGAAGTAAGTCAGGGCCTTCTGGGCCAGCCTCAGAGCCTGTCACTGGTTCTGCAGGAAAGCTAAATGCCAGCAGGAGAAGAGAGCAGGCCAGAGAGCAGGATCTTTGAGGACCTGGAAGAATGCAGTGCCTGCAAGAAGCTCACTGAGTGAGCACCTCTATTCTAGTAGATACCAGGAAGGGGCATGTGATCTAGAAAGAGTAACTCTCCACTCTCAGGTGTGTAAGGATGCCTGACTTTCACAAACAGAATCTTCAGAGCAGTGCCAGGCATCTCCTCCAGCCTAGAGGCACAGGCTCTTGCTTGAGCTAAGCCCTCTCCTAACCTACTCCCTAACAAGGAAGGAAGGGGTCTGCTCACTCTCCTGTGAGCATCAAAACATGTTTTAGAAGGCAGCAAAGACTCCCTTATACATATCAAGCAAGGCAAAGAGATTTCTGAGGACATATAACTAAATCTAAACTCAGAACACATTAAGTTAAAAAAATCCTGTGTGTATCTGGGCTGAACCACCTAATGCACTTCACTCTCCTCCAAGTGTCCAGAAACCAACTTGCAGAGACTGCAAAGGTCATGACCACGGTCTTAACACTTGCCCTAAAACTCATGCTCCCCAACACAAGCTGCTCAGGACTGTGAGGGTGGCTGTGCCCTCTGAACTTCCTTCCCTCCTCTGCATGATAGGTGGCTGGACTAGGAATTCTGATTCAGACACTGAGATCAGGCACTGAGTGCATCACAGTCATTGGCCGGGGTTTGGAGGTGCTTCTATTCCAAGAGTACAGGTATGTGAAGCAAAATATTTAAGAAATACACATTTGACAGAATCTTCTAGATAATTCACAGAGAAAGGAGGTTCAGGTGAATAGACTCAATTCCTTGGAGGTTTAACATATAAGATCTGTGAAAGAAAAGAGCCACATGCTAACCTGACAAGCTGAGGGAAGGCCTACGTGGCAGTCTTGCAAACCCAGAGACCTAAGATAACCACAAAAGATGGTTTGAAAATTAAATATCTAACAGGTTATAGTAGGTAGTCATGTTCTAGATATTTCACCTGAAAAAGATCAACTTTGATCTTTTACTGAGCCCCTCTGCCTTCCTGCATCTAAGATAACATATCTGTGAGATGTCTGGGTAACTTGTAACTTCCTTTTTACCTGGACCACTCAGGGCACAACAAATGGCCTCCAGACATTCCTCATTGTTATTTTTATCAAGTTCATTGTCAACTGTTAATTACATTAGAGTATCCTCTATCCATCTCTGTGATAGAAGCTCTTGTCGATCATTTAACCTTTCACCCTATCCCAGAGGTTTCCCCACTTAGCTCTGTCCCACCTCCCTAATCTATCACCAATGAATTTCATGTAACTCACCTACATCCCTTTCCTTTGATTGCAATGTATAAATATAGAAATGCAACCCGCCATTCTCCGGAGCATTATCTCAATCCATTCTGGTTCTGCTTCCAGGCATGTGTCCTCAGTAAGGCTCAAATAAACTCACAAAAAAATTCTTTACAGATTTCAATGGGTTTTTTTTTTCATTAACATTTCTTGGCCTAGTCACTGCAAGATTCCAAAGAAGCTCACCCAGGACCACCTTGTGGACTAGAACTCGGTGCTAGGATCCAGCAGGGGCCCATTAAGCCCCACCAGCTCCCCGCAATATCAGGTGAATTTGGGTGAGTTGTCTCTTGGATTCAGAACCTTCCCTTGTTTTGGTAGAGGGTTTGACTTTATTTGAGCTGTTTTAAAATCCTCAAGGTGTAACTCAGATTTAGGGTTAATGGAACTCAGGTTAAGGCAAGACTGAAGAAAAAAAAAACAAAAACAAAAAACAGGTGGCTGGTTTTGATTTTGGCTTTTCAATTGGAATTGCTTTCTGAGAGTTTGAGCAAAAAATCTTCGCTGAATTTATGAGGGCTGAACTCGTTCAGCTCGGAAGATAAAGGGGCACATCCTCCCTCCTGCCTGATTCATGGGTGTTCTTAGGTAACTAAGAACCTTGTGGATGTGTCAGAGGTCATCCCTCACGACTTGAAGGAGCCCCAAAGGGAAATTCCAACTCACGTGTAATTAACTGACTGGCTCATCCAGGGGGAGTGCCTATAAAGCCTGGTAAGCCAGCGCCCCGAGCCCTCCTGGCTGTTTTAGACAGCCAGGACAGAAACCCAGGCACATAAGAGGGTTGAATTGCGACAGGAGGGGTGACAGCCTCAACCCAAAAGCAGTACACTTTGCAACCCACTACATAACATCCCTAGAAAAATTTGCTCAGACTCTGCAGATATTCAAAACTAATAATAAATTTTAAAAGATGGGAAATTGCACCTCTGAGGTTGCTAAACCCCAAGAATCCCAGCCCCCTGTTAACACTCCAGCAGGGTACATGTACAATTCATATGGAATTTCAACTTGCAAGCATTTACAAAAATGGGAAATTTAACTAAAAATGATACCAACTTGAAATGGCCAAAGTGGGGAACTTTTGACACCCCCAAATTGATTTTTCTGCACACTCAATTAGAAAAACCTGGCTCTAAAATTAAATTAAATGAATGGGAAGCTTATCTTGATTGGAAATTAGAGGCTTCTAGGAGAGGATTGGATAAAATATCTTCCCTACAAGAAGTCAATAAGAAAATTTTGGAAACTATCTCTGAACTGAAGAAGGCCACTGGAGCAAGTAAGTGCTGAGAACCCACTCCTCCCCCTCTCACTGCTCCTCCCCTATACCCTTTGCTGTCTGAGTTTCCTTGCACAGACTTGCCCTCCATCTCTCTTCCTCCTCCTCCTATATCTCCTCAACCACCATTCCCTGCTGATGTAGGGAAAATTGAGAATACAGACTCAGAGAAAGATGATTCAAAAATTCTAACAGCTCCTTTTAGGGAAAAGCCTGTCTCAGGTAGAGGGGATCCAGCGATTGTATATGTTCCTTGGACTAGAACAGAATTAAGAAACCTAGCTAAAGATTTTCCTGACCCTCTGCAGGACCCCGATGGGTTTCCAAAGGAATTTCATTTAACTGTTAGAACATATGATCCTGGCTATTCTGAACTGTTCCAATTAATACACCTACTGGTTTCTGAGAGCAAGGCAACAGAATGTCTGAATAAGGTTTGCTGGAATACTCCTATAGATGATTTTTTTAAAACAGAAAGAGACAGAGAAAAATGCAGGGAATTGGCCCATTGGCTTTATCAAGCCATACCTGAAATTTTTCCTCAGAGAATGGAATGGACCAAGATCCAGCAATGTAAAAGAAAGCCTGATGAACCAGTGCTTGATTTCTTTGAACATTTTGAAACGACTTTCAAACGATACTCAGGTCTGTCACCAGACAGTTTCAAGGATCATCAGAATGATCCCTTACTAAATTCGGCATTTTTGGAAGGAAGAACTTGTAACTCTGATCAAACAACAAAAATTGAACTGGCAGACTACCCATACTGATGAACTGGCTCTTCTAGTTGACCAGCTATCTAAAACTCTCCAAAAGAAAGAAAAAGATAAAGTTACCCAAATTTTGAACTTACAGCTTCAACAATTAAGCAACCAAGCCAGTTCAGCTCCGAAGTCTCATAGAAAAGGAGAGAAAGGAGTCTGTTTTTACTGCAAAAAGCCAGGCCACTAAAAGAAAGATTGTAGAAAACTGAAATGGGATTTGAAAAGAGAAAACAGACAAAAGCAAGCATAGGGCTTCTCTGAGGACTATGGGAGGGTACTTCCACTTCTCCTTACTAATACTTTAGGAGAAATATCATAAAAGGATAAGTTACTAAAGCCCTTGTGGATAAGGGGCCACTTTATCCCTTCTTAACCCTACCCATCTAAGTTCCCCTCTCCCTCGGAGCAAAGCTTCTGTACAAATGGTAGGGGTGTCTAACCAACCAATGACTGTTTTTAAGTCAGAACCCATCCCCTTTCAACTAGGGGATGTTACGGGGCAACATATATTCTTACTAGTCAAATCGGCCCCAATTCACCAGATAGGGAGAGATTTTTTTGAAACCTATGATGTTCATATATCTTTTTCCCAAAAGGGTGAACTGTATTTAGAACTAAATGTATCAGATACTGAACCAATTGGGGAAATAATGATTTTAAAGGAACTTTCACCAGAGGAAAATAATCTTGAAACTGAACCTTTGTTGCAAAAACTTACAATGCAACTTTGGGCTCTTTCCAGTACTGGCAAGATTGATTCGGCCACTCTTATTAAAATAACTATTGATAGTACTTTGCCTTTACCTAATATTCGCCAATATCCTCTAAGACCTGATGCACTAGCTGGAATTAAGCCCATTATACAAGATTACTTAAAAAGAAGACTTATAATTTTATGTACAAGTCTCTGTAATTCTCCCATCTTTCCAGTAAAGAAACCAAATGGGAAAGGGTGGAGATTTGTGCAGGATCTCAGAGCTATAAATAGGATAGTTATTCTCCGACATCCTGTGGTTCCAAACACACATACTTTATTATCAACTATTCCTGAGGACTGCCAATATTTTTCAGTAATAGATTTATGTTGTGCTCTTTTCAGCATTCCAGTAGAAAAGGACAGTCAATATCTCTTTGCTTTCACTTGGGAAGATCAACAATTTACTTGGACTGTGATGCCCCAAGGATATACGGAAATTCCCACCTATTTCTCCCAGATATTAAAAGCTAATCTAAATGATGTTAAATTCCCTAGAGATTCCATTCTAATTCAGTATGTGGATGACACCTGGTGAGAGAAATAGACTTACAAGTCCAAGAAGTGCACAGAATCCCAAACAAAAGGAATACAAAGAGGACCACACCAAGACACATCATAATCAAAATGCCAAGAGCAAAAGACAAAGAGAGAATATTAAAAGCAGCAAGTAAAAAACAATTAATTACCTACAAGGGAGCACCCATGAGATTATCAGCTGATTTCTCAACAAAAGCCATGCAGGCCAGATGGGAATGGCAATAAATATTCAAAGTGATGAATAGCAAGAACCTACAACCAAGATTAATCTACCCAGCAAGGTTATCATTCAGAATTAAAGGTCAGATAAAGAGCTTCACAGATAAGAAAAAGCTAAAGTTCATTACCACCAAACCATTATTATATGAAATGCTGAAAGGTATTCCTTGAGAAGAGGAAGAAGAAGAAAAAAATAAAGACAAAAGTTATGAACAACAAATACATATCTATCAACAAGTGAATCTAAAAATCAAGTTAAGAAAGGCTCCGCCATCTTACCAGGAAAGGAGTAGCTTCTCTGAGGCCTGGAAAACCCACAGTGGAGAAGTCCATCCAGCAGCTGAGACGCCCGAATTGGCGCAGGCACGTCGATTCAAAGGAGTTCGTCGGTCACCCACAGAAAGGTCAGAGTTTGCGGTAATAGCCTGAGGGATCGCGGTCCCGCAGCGCAGGCAGCTACGGTAGCTGGGGAGCTCCGGCCCCGCCTCCATGGAGCACCGCACTACAGCCTGCAGAGCTGAGCCTAAAGAAGGCTGCAGCGACACCTAGTGCTGGGTTTGACTTAAGCTTCCCCAGAAGCGGGATTTTAAAAAAAAAAAACAACAAAAAAAAAAAACGCCAGGGGACACAGGACAGAGGGTTAAGAATCGTGGCTGTCCTGCCAAGGGCGGAACATCTGGACAACCTGGCGCCTGATCCCCTTCATGCCCTAGCTTCGGAATACTAGGGAAGGACGGCCTAGTTGGGCATATCCGGGGAATTTGCAGGGGGAAATTGCCTCCCTGGAAACCAGGGATCGGAGCCAGAAGAGATAGTCTGGGAACCAGCTGGCACCCTGCAAGCTAGAGCCATAGAGAAGGAAGGCCAGAGCAACCAAAAAGATTGGGAGGTCAAACCGGAAACACTGACACCTAAGAGCTGAATTATAAACTGCCCTTTTTTTTTCTTTTCTTTTTTCTTTCAATTAATCAAAAATAAATGGACACAAATAACTAAGATATAGCCTACTTAAAATTAAGGATTACCTTACAAAACTGAGGTGCAGTGGAATGCTGGGAACTGCAAGACTGTCTGGTCCGAGAATCAGGAGTGCCAAATACATTAACTGAGGAAGTGAATGACGACTACTGGTCATTTTTATGCTACTTTTACTATTCTTTATTTTATTTTCATTTTTTACATCTTTTATTTAATTTTCATTTTTCATATCTTTTACTTAAGAAACATTTTTTTTCTTTTTTCCTTACTTGATTTTACCTTTTCAATTATTACATTTTTCAATCTCTATTATCACTATTACTACTGCTATTTTGCAATTTTTGTTTCTTTTTTTTTTCTTTTTCTTTTTTTTTTCTCTCTCCAGTATCATTTTATTTATTTATTTATTTTATTTTACATTGGGAGTAACCTTCATTCTATTTTAATATCTACTATAGCATCATTCAACCCTATCTCAACTCAACATTTACACCATCACTCTCCTATTAAACTTTACCCTTTAGTCTACAGTTTATCCTATCCCTTTCCTGCTTTAGTTTTTCCTCTATTCTTTTTGTAAACCCCCAGCTAAAGCTCTCACTATACATATAGACCTGAGTTCCAACCCCTCATCCAAGTGTATAAATACCAAGCTCTGCACTATATAAACTAGTTAAAAAAAAAACAAAAATCTGTTCTCCCCTCTATCCTTTTTGCATTGTTTGTGTGAAGGTTGATTATTGTGAATTTTTATGCTTTTTAGTGCAATTGTTATGCTTATTCCTGTATGGTTATTGTTGCTTTGTATTTTTTTTAAATGCTCTGTTTTTGTTTGTTTCTTTTACTTCTGTATATCATAGCCTTACTTAATAATAGTGGACATTGTAGTTTGTATTAATCTCCAAGTATTGTTACTAGCATTGGCTGGGTTCAGAGGTTGTTCTATGGCATTTTTCTCCACATATATATATAGTTTGTTTCCCATTTCTCTTTTAATTTGCTTCTTCTCTCTCTTTCTCTCTCTCTCTCTCTCTCTTTCTCTCTCTCTCTCTCTCTCTCCTTTTTTCCCCTGTTTTCCAACTTCATTTTGTCATTACTTTTGTTTCTTCTTCTTTTTTTTCTATCTCTTTATCCCTCTTTTTTTTAATTTACTTAATTTTTTTTAACTTTAATTTTAATTTTTCTTTTAATTTCTCTTTATTTTATTTTTACCTTTCTTCCTTCTCTCCTATCAGCTAAGTTGCCTTTCTCTAGTGGTCACCTTTATTAGAGGTTATTAATATTGTAAATACATTCCTGTTAAGTGCCTCTTGTGTTGTACCTGGTAGTGTTGTATTTTGTACCTCAAAATCAACGCAGGAGAAGGAATACCACATAACCAGACATCCTGAAAAGAGAGGCCATGGGGAGACAAAAACATGGTCTGCACGTGAAAGAAAAACAGGCATCACCAGAAAAGGAAGTAAACGAGTCAGAGGCAAGCAGCCTACCAGAGCAAGAATTCAGAGTAATGATCATAGGATGGCTAAAAAGAATGGAAGAGAAATTTGACAATAGCCAAGAAGAAATGAGGAAGAACCATGAGGAAATGAAGAAGAGCCATGAGGAACTGAAGAAGAACCAAGAAGAAATGAAAAATGACATTGCTACCATGAAGAACTCAATAGAAAGCATCAAGAGTAGACTAGATGAAGCAGAGGACCGCATCAGTGAGCTAGAAGATAAGATGGAAAAAAATACCCAAGTACAGCAACTTCTAGAAAAAAAGATTAAGAAGCAGGAGGAGAGCCTACAGGAGCTTTGGGACAATACAAAACAAAATAATATTCGAATAATAGGGGTTCCAGAAGGAAAGGAAACTGAGGTAGACATGGAAAAAGTATTTCAAGAAATAATGACAGAAAACTTTCCTGAAATAGAGAAGAAAAAACCCACACAAATCCAAGATGCTCGCAGAGTCCCAAGCAAAATGAATACCAGAAGGCAGATTCCAAGGCACATTATAATTAAATAGGCAAACAACGACAAAGTAAGAATCTTAAAAGCAGCCAGAGAGAGACAGAAAGTTACATACAAAGGAACCCCCATCAGACTAGCAACTGATTTCTCAACAGAAACTTATCAGGCCAGAAGGGAATGGGATGAAATATACAAAGTCATGCAAAGGAAGGGTCTGAATCCAAGAATACTGTACCCAGCAAGGCTATCAATCAAAATTGAAGGGGAGAGGGCGGAGCTTGAAGATGGCGACCGAACAGTCGGACTTGTTCTGACTCTGGTCCCAGAACGGATAAAAGTAACATCTGAGTCGCTCAGGGAGGGTTGATTGGCAGCTGAGGGGCAGCAGAGGTTTCAAGGAAGCTAGGCAGCGATCCGCTGGACAGGATTTCCAGCCGGTGGCCAGCATTGCCACAGCGGCGGCCGCGGCGGCCACGGCGGCAGCGGCAGCGGAGGCTGAGGCAGCGGCGGCGGCGCTGTGAGAAAGGAGTGGCTTCTCTGAGGCCTGGAAAGCCCACTGTGGAGAGGTCCATCCAGTAGCTGAGACGCCCAAGTTGGCGCTGGCGTGTGGATTCAAAGGAGTTCTTCGGTCACCCACGGAAAGGTCAGAGTTTGCGGGGAAAGCCTGAGAGATCGCTGTCCCGCGGCGCCGGCAGCCACGGTAGTCGGGGAGTTCCGGCCCCGCCTCCATGGAGCGCCCGCAAAGCTGAGCCCTAAGAAGGCTGCAGCGACATCTAGTGCTGGGTTTGGCATAAGCTTCACCAGAAGCGGGAATTTTTTTTTATTTTAAAAAAAAAGCCAGGGGACAGGGGACAGAGTGTTAAGAATCGCGGCTGTCCCGCCAAGGGCGGATCATCTGGACACCTCGGCGCCTGATCCCCTTCACCCCCTAGCTTCAGAATACTAGGGAAGAACAGCCTAGTTGGGCATATCCGGGAAATTTGCAGGGAGAAAGTGCCTCCTTGGAAACAAGGGATCGGAGCCAGAAGAGATAGTCTGGGAGCCAGCTGGCACCCTGCCAGCTAGAGCCATAGAGAAAGAAGGCCGGAGCAACCAAAAACACTGGGAGGTCAAACCGGAAACACTGACACCTAAGAGCTGAATTACAAACTGCCCTTTTTTTTTCTCTCTCTTTTTTTTCCTTTCTTTTCTTTTGTCTTTTAATTAATCAAAAATAAATGGACACAAATATCTAAGATATAGTCTACTAAAAATTTAGGATTACCTTACAAAACTGAGGTGCAGTGGAAAGCTGGGAACTGCAAGACTGTCTGGTCCGAGAATCAGAACTGCCAAATACATTAACTGAGGAAGTGAGTGACCAGTACTGGTCATTTTTATGCTAATTTTGCTATACTTTATTTTATTTTCATTTTTTACATCTTTTATTTAATTTTCATTTTTCATATCTTTTACTTAAGAAACAATTTTTTTTCTTTTTTCCTTACTTGATTTTACCTTTTCAATTATTACATTTTTCAATCTCTATCATCACTATTACTACTGCTATTTTGCAATTTTTGAAAAAAAAATTTTATTTTTTTTTTCTTTTCTTTTTCTTCTCTCTCTAGTACCATTTTATTTTTTCTTTATTTTACATTGGGAGTAACCTTCATTCTATTTTAATCTCTACTATAGCATCATTCAACCCTATCTCAACTCAACCTTTACACCATCACTCTCTTACTAAACTTTACCCTTTAGTCTACAGTTTATCCTATCCCTTTCCTGCTTTAGTTTTTCCTCTATTCTCTCTGTATACCCCCTGCTAAAGCTCTCACTATACTTATAGACCTAAGTTCCAACCCCTGATCCAAGTGTATACATACCAATCTCTGCACTATATTAACTAGTTAAAAAAAAAAAAATCCATTCTCCCCTCTATCCTTTTCGCATTGTATGTGTGAAGGTTGATTATTGTGAATTTTTATGCCTTTTAGTGAAATTGTTATGCTTATTCCTGTATTGTTATTGTTGCTTTGTATTTTTTTTTAAATCCTCTGTTTTTGTTTGTTTCTTTTACTTCTGTATATCATAGCCTTACTTAATAATAGTGGATATTGTAGTTTGTATTAATCTCCAAGTATTGTTACTGGCATTGGCTGGGTCCAGAGGTTTTTCTATGGCAATTTTCTCCACATATATATAGTTTGTTTCCCATTTCTCTTTTAGTTTGCTTCTTCTCTCCCTTTCTCTCTCTCTCTCTCCCTCTTCTTTTTTTTCCCTGTTTTCCAACTTCATTTTGTCATTACTTTTTTTTTCTTCTTCTTTTTCTATCTCTTTATCCCTCTTTTTTTTAATTTACTTAATTTTTTTTTTACTTTTAATTTTTTTTTTAATTTTTCTTTATTTTATTTTTACCTTTATTCCTTCTCTCCTATCCCCTAAGTTGCCTTTCTCTAGTGGTCACCTTTATTAGAGGTTATTAATATTGTAAATACATTCCTGTTAAGTGCCTCTTGTGTTGTACCTGGTAGTGTTGTATTTTGTACCTCAAAATCAACGCAGGAGAAGGAATACCACATAACCAGACATCCTGAAAAGAGAGGCCATGGGGAGACAAAAACATGGTCTGCACGTGAAAGAAAAACAGGCATCACCAGAAAAGGAAGTAAACGAGTCAGAGGCAAGCAGCCTACCAGAGCAAGAATTCAGAGTAATGATCATAGGATGGCTAAAAAGAATGGAAGAGAAATTTGACAATAGCCAAGAAGAAATGAGGAAGAACCATGAGGAAATGAAGAAGAGCCATGAGGAACTGAAGAAGAACCAAGAAGAAATGAAAAATGACATTGCTACCATGAAGAACTCAATAGAAAGCATCAAGAGTAGACTAGATGAAGCAGAGGACCGCATCAGTGAGCTAGAAGATAAGATGGAAAAAAATACCCAAGTACAGCAACTTCTAGAAAAAAAGATTAAGAAGCAGGAGGAGAGCCTACAGGAGCTTTGGGACAATACAAAACAAAATAATATTCGAATAATAGGGGTTCCAGAAGGAAAGGAAACTGAGGTAGACATGGAAAAAGTATTTCAAGAAATAATGACAGAAAACTTTCCTGAAATAGAGAAGAAAAAACCCACACAAATCCAAGATGCTCGCAGAGTCCCAAGCAAAATGAATACCAGAAGGCAGATTCCAAGGCACATTATAATTAAATAGGCAAACAACGACAAAGTAAGAATCTTAAAAGCAGCCAGAGAGAGACAGAAAGTTACATACAAAGGAACCCCCATCAGACTAGCAACTGATTTCTCAACAGAAACTTATCAGGCCAGAAGGGAATGGGATGAAATATACAAAGTCATGCAAAGGAAGGGTCTGAATCCAAGAATACTGTACCCAGCAAGGCTATCAATCAAAATTGAAGGGGAGAGGGCGGAGCTTGAAGATGGCGACCGAACAGTCGGACTTGTTCTGACTCTGGTCCCAGAACGGATAAAAGTAACATCTGAGTCGCTCAGGGAGGGTTGATTGGCAGCTGAGGGGCAGCAGAGGTTTCAAGGAAGCTAGGCAGCGATCCGCTGGACAGGATTTCCAGCCGGTGGCCAGCATTGCCACAGCGGCGGCCGCGGCGGCCACGGCGGCAGCGGCAGCGGAGGCTGAGGCAGCGGCGGCGGCGCTGTGAGAAAGGAGTGGCTTCTCTGAGGCCTGGAAAGCCCACTGTGGAGAGGTCCATCCAGTAGCTGAGACGCCCAAGTTGGCGCTGGCGTGTGGATTCAAAGGAGTTCTTCGGTCACCCACGGAAAGGTCAGAGTTTGCGGGGAAAGCCTGAGAGATCGCTGTCCCGCGGCGCCGGCAGCCACGGTAGTCGGGGAGTTCCGGCCCCGCCTCCATGGAGCGCCCGCAAAGCTGAGCCCTAAGAAGGCTGCAGCGACATCTAGTGCTGGGTTTGGCATAAGCTTCACCAGAAGCGGGAATTTTTTTTTATTTTAAAAAAAAAGCCAGGGGACAGGGGACAGAGTGTTAAGAATCGCGGCTGTCCCGCCAAGGGCGGATCATCTGGACACCTCGGCGCCTGATCCCCTTCACCCCCTAGCTTCAGAATACTAGGGAAGAACAGCCTAGTTGGGCATATCCGGGAAATTTGCAGGGAGAAAGTGCCTCCTTGGAAACAAGGGATCGGAGCCAGAAGAGATAGTCTGGGAGCCAGCTGGCACCCTGCCAGCTAGAGCCATAGAGAAAGAAGGCCGGAGCAACCAAAAACACTGGGAGGTCAAACCGGAAACACTGACACCTAAGAGCTGAATTACAAACTGCCCTTTTTTTTTCTCTCTCTTTTTTTTCCTTTCTTTTCTTTTGTCTTTTAATTAATCAAAAATAAATGGACACAAATATCTAAGATATAGTCTACTAAAAATTTAGGATTACCTTACAAAACTGAGGTGCAGTGGAAAGCTGGGAACTGCAAGACTGTCTGGTCCGAGAATCAGAACTGCCAAATACATTAACTGAGGAAGTGAGTGACCAGTACTGGTCATTTTTATGCTAATTTTGCTATACTTTATTTTATTTTCATTTTTTACATCTTTTATTTAATTTTCATTTTTCATATCTTTTACTTAAGAAACAATTTTTTTTCTTTTTTCCTTACTTGATTTTACCTTTTCAATTATTACATTTTTCAATCTCTATCATCACTATTACTACTGCTATTTTGCAATTTTTGAAAAAAAAATTTTATTTTTTTTTTCTTTTCTTTTTCTTCTCTCTCTAGTACCATTTTATTTTTTCTTTATTTTACATTGGGAGTAACCTTCATTCTATTTTAATCTCTACTATAGCATCATTCAACCCTATCTCAACTCAACCTTTACACCATCACTCTCTTACTAAACTTTACCCTTTAGTCTACAGTTTATCCTATCCCTTTCCTGCTTTAGTTTTTCCTCTATTCTCTCTGTATACCCCCTGCTAAAGCTCTCACTATACTTATAGACCTAAGTTCCAACCCCTGATCCAAGTGTATACATACCAATCTCTGCACTATATTAACTAGTTAAAAAAAAAAAAATCCATTCTCCCCTCTATCCTTTTCGCATTGTATGTGTGAAGGTTGATTATTGTGAATTTTTATGCCTTTTAGTGAAATTGTTATGCTTATTCCTGTATTGTTATTGTTGCTTTGTATTTTTTTTTAAATCCTCTGTTTTTGTTTGTTTCTTTTACTTCTGTATATCATAGCCTTACTTAATAATAGTGGATATTGTAGTTTGTATTAATCTCCAAGTATTGTTACTGGCATTGGCTGGGTCCAGAGGTTTTTCTATGGCAATTTTCTCCACATATATATAGTTTGTTTCCCATTTCTCTTTTAGTTTGCTTCTTCTCTCCCTTTCTCTCTCTCTCTCTCCCTCTTCTTTTTTTTCCCTGTTTTCCAACTTCATTTTGTCATTACTTTTTTTTTCTTCTTCTTTTTCTATCTCTTTATCCCTCTTTTTTTTAATTTACTTAATTTTTTTTTTACTTTTAATTTTTTTTTTAATTTTTCTTTATTTTATTTTTACCTTTATTCCTTCTCTCCTATCCCCTAAGTTGCCTTTCTCTAGTGGTCACCTTTATTAGAGGTTATTAATATTGTAAATACATTCCTGTTAAGTGCCTCTTGTGTTGTACCTGGTAGTGTTGTATTTTGTACCTCAAAATCAACGCAGGAGAAGGAATACCACATAACCAGACATCCCGAAAAGAGAGGCCATGGGGAGACAAAAACATGGTCTGCACGTGAAAGAAAAACAGACATCACCAGAAAAGGAAGTAAACGAGTCAGAGGCAAGCAGCCTACCAGAGCAAGAATTCAGAGTAATGATCATAGGATGGCTAAAAAGAATGGAAGAGAAATTTGACAATAGCCAAGAAGAAATGAGGAAGAACCATGAGGAAATGAAGAAGAGCCATGAGGAACTGAAGAAGAACCAAGAAGAAATGAAAAGTGACATCGCTACCATGAAGAACTCAATAGAAAGCATCAAGAGTAGACTAGATGAAGCAGAGGACCGCATCAGTGAGCTAGAAGATAAGATGGAAAAAAATACCCAAGTAGAGCAACTTCTAGAAAAAAAGATTAAAAAGCAGGAGGAGAGCCTACGGGAGCTTTGGGACAAAACAAAACAAAATAATATTCGAATAATAGGGGTTCCAGAAGGAAAGGAAACTGAGGTAGACATGGAAAAAGTATTTCAAGAAATAATGACAGAAAACTTTCCTGAAATAGAAAAGAAAAAACCCACACAAATCCAAGATGCCCGCAGAGTCCCAAGCAAAATGAATCCCAGAAGACAGACTCCAAGGCACATTATAATTAAATTGGCAAACAACAACGACAAAGTAAGAATCTTAAAAGCAGCCAGAGAGAGACAGAAAGTTACATACAAAGGAACCCCCATCAGACTAGCAACTGATTTCTCAACAGAAACTTATCAGGCCAGAAGGGAATGGGATGAAATATACAAAGTCATGCAAAGGAAGGGTCTGAATCCAAGAATACTGTACCCAGCAAGGCTATCAATCAAAATTGAAGGGGAAATCAGGAGCTTCACAGACAAAAAAAGACTGAAGGAATTTATCTCCACCAAACCAGCAATGCAAGAAATGCTAAAGGGTCTACTGTAAAAATAAAGAAATAAGAAGTGAAGAAGGAACACGGGTATAGAATAAAAATGGCGTCAAATGAGTACCAATCAATAATAACCTTAAATGTAAATGGATTAAATGCTCCAATCAAAAGACATAGGGTAACAGATTGGATAAGAAAACAAGACCCATACATCTGTTGTCTACAAGAAACCCACCTCAGAAAAAGAGATGCACACAGACTGAGGGTGAAGGGATAGAAAAAAGTTTTCCAGGCAAATGGAAATGAAAAAAAAACCTGGGGTAGCAATACTTATATCTGACAAATTAGATCTCAGAGTGAAGGACATAACAAGAGATAATGAAGGCCACTTCATAATACTAAAGGGAACAATCCAACAAGAAGAAATAACCCTGGTAAATGAATATGCACCCAATACAGGAGCAACCAAATACATTAAAAAACTGCTGGAGGACATTAAGGGAGAGATTAATAGCAATACAATCATAGTAGGAGATTTTAATACCCCACTGTCACCCTTCGACAAATCATCTAAACAAAAAATCAGCAAAGAAATATCAATCCTAAATGACTCACTAGACCAGTTGGAATTAATTGACATCTTCAGGATTCTCCACCCCAAAGCCACAGAATATACATTCTTCTCAAGTGCACATGGGACATTCTCAAAGATAGACCACATTTGGGGACATAGGCAAAGTCTCTTCAAATTCAAGAAGATAGAAATCATATCAAGTATCTTCTCAGACCATAATGGCATAAAACTGGAAATTAACTACAATAAAAATAATCCAAAGAAATCAAACACATGTAGACTAAACAGCTTGCTATTAAACAAGGACTGGGTTACCAGAGAAATCAAGGAAGAAATTAAAAACATCCTGGAAACAAATGACAATGAAAGCACAACAATCCAAAATCTTTGGGACACAGCAAAAGCTGTTTTGAGAGGGAAGTTCATATCCTTACAAGCCTATTGCAAAAAACTAGAAAAAATAGTAACAGATGATCTAACTCTACAACTCAAAAAGTTAGAAAAGGAGCAACAAGAAAAACCCAGTGTAAGCAGAAGGAAGGAAATAACAAAAATCAGAGCAGAGATAAACGACATAGAGACCAAAAAAACAATACATAAGATCAACAAAACCTAGAGCTGGTTCTTTGAAAGAATGAACAAGATAGATGGACCTCTAGCCAGGCTAACCAAGAAACAAAGAGAGAGGACCCAAATAAACAAAATCAGAAATGAAAGAGGTGAAATAACAACAGACCCCACCGAAATACAACAGATTGTTACAAAATACTACAAACAACTCTATTCCAACAAACTGAACAACCTGGAGGAAATGGACATATTCCTAGAAAAATACAAATTTCCAAAACTCAATCAGGAAGAATCTAAAAATCTCAATAGACCAATGTCTTGGGAAGAAATTGAAACAGTCATCAAAAAGCTTCCAGCAAACAAAAGCCCAGGGCCAGATGGCTTCACAGGAGAGTTTTACCAAACATTCAAGGAAGAACTAAAACCTATCCTCCTCAGACTATTCCAAAAAATCCAAGAGGAAGGAACACTTCCAAACTCCTTCTATGAAGCCAGCATCACCCTAATACCAAAACCAGATAAAGACAATTCAATGAAAGAGAATTACAGGCCAATATCCCTCATGAACATAGATGCCAAAATCCTCAACAAAATTCTAGCAAATCGACTCCAGATGAACATCACAAAGATCATACACCATGACCACGTAGGATTTATTCCAGGAATGCAAGGATGGTACAATATCCGCAAATCAATAAATGTGATACATCACATAAACAAATTGAAAGATAAAAATCATAGTCATATCAATTGATGCAGAAAAAGCATTTGACATAATCCAACACCCTTTCCTGATAAAAACTCTTAACAAGGTGGGAGTACAAGGATCATACCTCAACATAATAAAAGCCATATATGATAAACCCACAGCCAACATTATACTCAATGGGCAAAAACTAAAAGCATTCCCTCTAAGAATAGGAACAAGACAGGGATGCCCACTCTCGCCACTCCTGTTTGACATAGTACTGGAAGTACTAGCCATTGCAATTAGACAAGAGGAGGAAATAAAAGGCATCCAAATTGGAAAAGAAGAAGTAAAGTTATCCGCATTTGCAGATGACATGATATTGTACATAAAAAACCCAAAAGACTCCATTAAAAAACTAATTGACTTAATAAATGAATTTGGCAACGTAGCAGGATATAAAATTAATGCCAAGAAATCCATGGTATTTCTATATACCAGGGGTGTCGAACTCAATCAGAGAAGGGGCCAAAATCTAAAATCCAGCCTAAATCGCGGGCCGAATGGTTTACTGAACAGTCATAAACTGACAATGTCATAAACTGACAGCGGAGTGCAGTGATGACAGCGCGGTGCAGGCCACATTGCAAGGCCTGGCGGGCTGGATTTGGCCCACGGGACTTGTGTTTGACACATGTGCTATACACCAACAGTGAAACTACAGAAACAGAGACTAAAAAACAATTCCATTTACCATCGCACCAAAAAAAACTAAGAAACCTATGAACAAATTTAACTAAGGAAGTAAAGGACCTATATACAGAAAACTACATGACACCGAAAAAAAGAGATAGAGGAAGATGTAAGGAGATGGAAGAACATACCATGTTCATGGATTGGTAGAATCAACATCATCAAAATGTCCATACTTCCTAAAGCAATCTATAGGTTCAATGCACTCCCCATTAAAATACCAACGGCATATTTCACTGACCTAGAAAGAACTCTCCAAAAGTTTATTTAAAACAATAAAAGACCCCGAATAGCCACAGCAATCCTGAGAAAGAAGGGTAAAGTAGGAGGGATCTCAATACCAGACTTCAAACTGTATTTCAAAGCCACTGTTCTCAAAACAGCCTGATACTGGCACAAGAACAGACATATAGATCAATGGAATAGAATTGAGAACCCAGATATCAACCCAAATCACTATGCTCAATTAATATTTGACAAAGGAGGCACTAATATACAATGGAGTCAAGACAGTTTCTTCAATAAATGGTGTTGGGAAAATTGGGCCGACACATGCAAAAGAATGAAACTAGATCACCAACTTACACCATATACAAAAATAAACTCAAAATGGATGCAGGACTTAAACATCAGACGGGAAACCATAAAAATACTAGAAGCAGCCACAGGCAGCAAAATCTCAGATGTATGCCAAAAGAACTTCTTCACTGATACTGCCCCTAGGGCAATGGAAGCTAAAGAGAAAATAAACAAATGGGACTACATCAAAATAAAAAGCTTTTTTACAGCAAAAGAAACCATCAACAAAACAACAATAAAGCCCATGGTGTGGGAGAACATATTTGCAAATAACACCACTGATAAAGGTTTAATCTCCAACATCTACAGACAGCTGATACAACTAAATAAAAGGAAGGTGAATGATCCAATTAATAAATGGGCAATGGACCTAAATAGAATATTTTCAAAAGAAGACAGAAGGAAGGCCAAAAGCCACATGAAAACATGCTCAAAGTCACTAATTATCTGAGAGATGCAAATCAAAACAACAATGCGGTACCATCTCACACCTGTCAGAATGGCCAACATCAACAAATCAACAAATGACAAGTGTTGGTGACGTTGCGGAGAAAAAGGAACCCTCGTGCACTGCTGGTGGGAATGCAGACTGGTGCAACCACTGTGGAGAACAGTGTGGAATTTCCTCAAAAAACTGAAAATGGAACTCCCATTTGATCCAGTAATCCCACTCCTAAGAATATATCCCAAGAAACTAGAAACACCAATCAGAAAGGATATATGCACCCCTATGTTCATAGCAGCACAATCTACAATAGCCAGAATTTGGAAACAGCCTAGGTGCCCGTCAGCAGATGATTGGATCCAAAAACCATGGTACATCTACACAATGGAATACTATGCTGCCATAAAAAAGAAGGAATTCTCATCATTTGCAGCAACCTGGATGAAATTGGAGAACATCATGCTGAGTGAAATAAGCCAATCAATGAAAGAGAAACACCACATTACCTCACTCATTTGTGGATAATAAAGATCATTATAAACTGATGAACCAAAAGATAGATATGGAGACAGTAAAGCAACAAGCAGATTGTCAAATTTCAGCGGGGAGGGGAGGAGGATCTGGGGGAGATAATACATCAACCGAAGGACTTGTATACATGCATATAAGTACAACCAATGGACATAAAACTCTCGGGAGGGAGGGGATGTGTGGGAGGGAGGGAGTGGGGCAAAAAGAAAGAAAACAAAATATGTAAAAAAAGAAAATAAATAAATAAATATTGTTCTTTTTAATAAACGATCTTATTATCAAAAATAATATTACTAATAAAAATTGAGGATGCGTATAAGAAAAAAAAAATTTAGAATGGAAAATGTGTTTTCTCTGAGACCCAGATATTGATACAAGATATTAGTTTGAAAACTTATAGTAAGTATTATTCATTAATATTATCCTTAATGTCTTCCTGGCACCTAAGTTCTTACTGTTAAGTGAGGGTTTTGTGGCAGTATAATTTAAAGCATCTTCATGTAATGGAAAGGGATGTAACTATAAAAAAAAAATTAAAAAATAAAATAAAAATCAAGTTAATTAAAAATCTGATGAAGAGAATAAACTGGTGAATATAATAGAATCAGGGGCATAGAAAGGGAGAGGACTGATAATTCTAAGAGGGAATTGGGTTTGGGGATGTGGGAAGAGACTGGACAAAAATCGTACATCTATGGATGGACAGTGCGAAAGAGGTAATGTAGAGGGTGGGGTGGTAACCCGTATGAGGAGGGGGGAGGAGAAACAATTGTAATAATCTGAACAATAAAAATTTATTAAATTTTAAACAAAGACAGCAACCTGGGCCTCTGCTCTGGATAGAATTGAACTGTGATTTCCTGGTTGATAGGTCAATGCTCAACCAGTCAGATTACTTAGCTTCTTAATAGGAAGAAGAAAAGTTCCATTTTGTTTGTTTTTATTTTGTTTTTTATTGTTATAAGTATTACAAATAGTAGTACATACTCCTTCCCCCCCCTCCCTCCTTGAGCTCCCCCCAGTATCCCCTATCCCTGGTATATTCATTCATCTGCCCCCCACAAGTGTCTTGTATCCATTGGTTATGTTTATATGCATGCATACAAGTCCTTCGGTTGATCTCTTGCAGGCCCTCCACCCCCCTACCCCCAAACTCCCGTGCCTTCCTGCTGTAGTTTGGCATTCTGTTAAATCCTTCTTTACCTCTATATCTACTTTTCCCCCATTTATTTCCTTTAAAATATCTTGCAACTGCAGTCTAGAAATAAACATATAAGAACAATTTCAATGTTCAACAGTTTGGAGTCCCTGTTTCAATGTCAAACAGTTCCTTATCTGTACATATCAGCAATGATGTCTGGATGATGGACAGATGGGGGCAATGCAGGTCTGACCCTCTCTGAAGTTTGGTCCTGGGTAACCTGCATAGATGCACAGCTGCTGACTGCTAGTGTGGCAGGATGTTGTCAGCATCTTCCATATCTGGACTGTTTCTCCTCTTATCTTCATTTTTGGAGCAGATCTGACAACTCCTCTCTGTTGCAAGAATCCACATGGTCTTAGAGTAGCTTTAATACATATTATAAACCAAAAGTTAATAAAGGAATCTTTTCTTTAAAATTGACTTAGGATCCTTTTTATTTTTGCCCAAACGATTTTCCTCTGTCTTATTATGACACTATGTGTGATTTTCCTGGGTGTCTTGCTGTTAGCATTATAAATGAAAATTAATTTTCTACAGTGAAAATTTTCTAGATGTAATTTACTTACAGGATATTTTTCCTTCCATGATATTACCCTACTATCCCTCTTTTTTTTAATTAATAGAGGCTTTTGTAATTTTTTTAATGCAATCTTGATAATCTTAATTTTAATTTTTTGCACAAAAATAAGACTACCTTAGTTTCATTTCATGTTAAGCAATTTTACTGTGAGATGCACTATAATAGAAATTTTAGTTAATACTTTAGGAAAAGCTTATTATCAAGTACACTTAAATTTTCTTGGATGTTCACTTATTTCAATTAGCCAATTTAAATTAACCTGAAAACTTGATTACTATTTTTACTGTCAAATTTAATACTCTGACGACAAACTTAGTTTACCCTGTAAATATTAGTGGAAAGGATTATTTGCATTCTTGAATAGGCACTGAGAATTCCTGGTGCTAGGTTGGATTTAGATATAGGGCAGCTACTGACAGCCAAGTCTTTGTCTGTTACCAAGGTCTCAATCTGAGCTGTGCCAAGTTTCTTTCTGTTACCTGGGTGCCAATCTGAGCTGGGCATGGGAAGTGAAGCAACCATGGGGGCAGGAGAACTCCCTCAAAAGGGTTAAAGATTCAGGTCCCTGCAAGGTTGAGGGGGTGAGGGTCTGTGCCCCACCTCTGTTGACCCCTAAGTTCTCTCCTGATGGCCCCTCTACAACTGTGCCTGTCTTAGGTTGTTCCTCCCCTGAGGAATCTTACTTGTCTCTGTCTAACCAGCCATCCTATGGGGCTAAGCAGGGTGATGTGAGTTCTGTCTCCTTGGTAGCCTATAACCTGGTGTCCTCCACTCCCAGTGCCTGCCTTGGGATCCCCTTGCCTGCTGGAGAGGTCCAGGCACTGATCTCATATTTTGGGAGACCCAGGTTTCTTCTCCAGAGAGGGCCCAGCTTACCCTACTGGGTGAGAGACAGATCCATGGTACCAGCCACCATGGTGCTTCAACCTTGGCATGAACTGAAAGCTGTGGGCAACTGAACCATAAGAAGAGGGTCACTCGTGGCCAAAAGAGCAAGAGGGCCAATATATAATGCTCAGAAGCCTTCCCAGGGGGCCCTCTACACAGTGGAAGGAATTAAATCCTTTCATGTAGTTTTTAAATGGCTGCCAGACATCCAAAGAATTGGTTTGGAAGTTTGTTTGGGATAATCATACATTATGCTGTTGTAATTCTAAAATATCTAGAGATGTGTTACCTTTGTCCCTAGCACCAAAAAGATGATTTTTTATTGATACCCAAGGTTGCAAGATATTATAGGTAATGAGGATAACCCAATTCTGGGAAAAATTATAATGACATTGTAGAATAATATCATGTAAGGATATTCTTTGCTCTAGGCCATTGCAATTCCATTTCAAACTGGATGTCAATTTCTTTTTGTATAGACCAGTTCTTTGTTACATTTTCTGTACCTCACCCAGGAGGAAGTAGTGATGGTCCGTTCCTTTGGTGTCCACACAAACGAGAAACTTTTCTTTAATTTCACACACAAAGGAGCAATGTTTTTGTTTTTTATTTGTTTGTTTTTTGTAGCATTCAAAATTAATAAATCTTTCTGGGAGATATTTCCATTTTCTGCTCAAAGTGGACAAGGAAAGCTAAAATTTATTCACAATTCAGTTCAAAACTCTGCAACTTCTGACTTGAAGTTTTATTTCCAAATTTCCCAAACATCATGTTCATGGAGAGCATTGCACTGAAGGGGTCAAGTGGAGGTGGAGATGAAGATGGTAGGGAACTTAAAGAAAAAATGAGCACTGACTTTTTATTCTTCTGTTTAAAATCACTAGGTCTCTGTCACCGTGTTTGAGATGAGGAAATTGCACTTCTTAAGGACTTGGAGTCTTTCTTACCTTCGGCCTCAACTCCATATCTGCTCATGGAAGTCTTTTCACCTCTACTGGGATAAAAACAAGAAAAGGATAAAAAGTAAGTGTCCACATGGAGATGGTAAGGCCTGAGGTCACCTCCAGTTCATACTACTAAGAATAATTCTCCATTGAGGAGCCATTTCCATTGCTAATTTCCTAACTCACGTTATGCCCCCTCAAAAAGTCTATGCATGACTTTAAGTGAACCTTGTGAAGCTAACCCAATACACTGTGGACACAATGCTTGGGTCTATTTCTTTCTGTGTCAGCATACAGGAAAGCAGGAAGTGTTTTAAAACAAATCCATTGCTTATGTCCCACCAACTGTAAAAGGCATAAAGTGAAAAAAGAATTCTTTATGGAATGAGGAGGGGAATATTGTTTCATTTTATGTTTTAGAATCAAAGTAGGCCAACTTTCTGGAAAAAGTACTTCTCCTCATGTCAGTTTCTGAAGAAGTCATGTCACAGACCCAACCTTCCACTGGGAAGATATACTGTGCTTTTCCTATTGGCCACTGGATACACATGTGAAAATTCTCAGTACTTCAGACAAACCAATGCCATTTACAGCAAGGCAATTTCTTTCTCGGTTCTAGCAAGTTTGTGATTACCCCCCTGAGCATAGGCTCAGGGGGGCAAATCAAAAGAGAAAGAATGAACACTGAGGACAAATTCAAGAAATTTGTGCCATATCCAAAGAGAAAGAATGAACACTGAGGACAAATTCAAGAAAAACTCACTTCCTGCTCAGTGTTTATTCAAATGTTTTTCCTGGCTGGCTCTGTGGCCCTTCTCTTCCAGTGATCACCATACTGTATACCAGTACATTTAAACAGAAATTGGCACAATCATTGGCATCAGTTAGCATAAATGTCTCATTCAAATGAGGCATAATATTATGTCGCTCATTTTGTTGTTATAAAAGACAAGATGTTACCTACCTAAGATAAGGTTATATTTACTTATTCAGTTTTAAATATTATGCAGTTAGGAAACAAGTTTGTAAGTGAACTTATGAAACAAAAATCCACACTTTGCAATGAACAAATGTAAGTATTTTGGCATTTTTACTGCAGCTATTCTGTTTGATTAAAAAATTAACACATTACACATTAATTTCATTTATGTGTTTTGATTCCCCAGGCTTCTTTTCCCTCCCACTGTCATTCAGAGGCAACCAATATTCTGACATTTTTATGTATCATCTCATGCGTATTTACACTTCTACATACACATGTATCTATAGGTAATGTCTAATACTGTTTTTGCATTTTAAACTTTTACATAAATGACATTATTTGTGTAACCTTTTATCCTATTGTTTATTAACAAACTTTTAAGCCATTCCAATATATATGCTTACTACAAAATAATCCACAAATACTGCATATTTCTGTTCAATGATTAATGGATGGCTTTCATCTATCTTTCGAGTCATATTGTCAATATGATTGGAAACCACTAAGCTATTTCTCCCTGACACAAGCCTGGTGTGAGAAGTCCCTAAATCTCCACTTGCACTTGGTGATATTTCACTATTAATTTTTTTATCACCTTAAGGACATACATAGTTATGTCTTCGTCCATTTACATGTCCATTTTATTGATGACCATTGAATTTAAAAATTGTTTTCATAATTTGTTTGCTATTCAGGTTGCTTCTGTTACATAGAAATATTTGCACACTTTTCTGTAAATTTAGTGGGATTTGTTTTTCTTCCTTAGGTAAACAATCTATTTTTCATATTTTTCTTTTTTCCTTTCTTCCTCCTCCAATCCTTTCACACCTCCTTTGCTTAAGCCCAGAGAAAAGCATTTCTTCACACCCTCTTCCATAGACTATCCTTGACCCTGAGAATTTATACTCTTGGCTCTTGCTAACCCTGCTCAAATTCTATGGTATTTTTCTATTCTAAATGACCTTTTGTGAGGAAACTGAGCAACAAATGACCTGCCCAAGGTCACACAATTGCCATGCAGCTAAGACTGAAAAGCAGCTCCTTTTGCCAGAGAATTGTCCTAGGTTCCACAGGAGGAAAAGTTAATGTAAATAAGTCCTCAGCCTCTGGGGCCCCACACATACAATGTGGCTCTCCCATGATCAGGACAAAAACTGAGGCTGACAGGCTGGAAGCCTGCCCTGAAACCAATTTTCCTGTAAAATATTGGGTGTATGCTTTTCCAAAATAGCTTATTCAAAGAGAAAACTGCAGGGGCAGGAGTTGCTTTAAATTTAAGCATTTCAGGTTAAACATTATCTGTTGTTTATCTGTGTGACCCAAATGGACCAGGGTGCCTGACACAGAAAGTCAATCAAACTCAGGTTGCATTAGCCAAGATGCAGAGCAGTAGTTCTCCTGGACTGTCTTCTGAATGTGTCAGGCAACAAGGGAGTCATGTATCGACAGGGGAATGGGATTTTAGACAGAAATGATCAAGTAACAAAGTGTCCTGTCCTGAGAGAGTATATTAATGAAGATGCTAAAATGAGTCACAAAGTATTAACATAACTCGCTAATCAGTTTGTCTCAGTGGTTAGAGCATTGTCCCAGAGACTGAAGGGTCCTGGATTCGGTTCAGATCAAGGGCACCTACCTCAATTGCAGGCTCCATCCTCTGTACCAGGAGGGGTGTGTACAGGAAGCAACCCAATCAATGTGTGTTTCTCCCACCAATGTTTCTCTCTATTTGCCTCACCCCGTCCCTTCCAATTGCTCTAAAAATCAATGGAATAATACCTAGGGTGGGGATTAACAAAAACCAACCAACCTAACAAACAAAACAAAACAAAAACAAAAAAAAACAGGACTGTAAAGCTTAAGAAAAGACTGGGGAAAGCCTGGCAGATTGGCAGGAATGTGGTGTGTGTCAATCTTGGATTAGACCAAAGTGGGAGGCCAGAGAATGGAAGCATATTCCTCATCTAAAAGGAAAATTGTACTCATCTCCTCCAAAATGAGAGGGTGGTAGGCAGTGTGCAAGCAGAGGTTATAATAGCATTGGCAGGACAATAGGCAGGGGGTTGAAGGAAATGAACATAATGAACCTTTTGATTTTAAAATCACATGAGCCTGATTTTCTGTACCAAATCATGAGAAAGCAGGCTCTCTCATGCTGTTATGGGAAAATCAAACTATTTCTTATTGGCATTGTTTATAAGTGTCTCCTTCACTTATCTGCCCCAGTCCCCACATTTCCTGTTTTTAGAGTGCCCTGTTTTCTAGTTTAGTTATTGGAATTTCTGGATACTTCTCTTACAGAAAGTTCAAGAGACAAAAGGGTTGTTCCAGGTGGCCTGAAGATGAGTCTGTTTGTCATACAGCCACATCCTACCTCTTGTCAGAGGTGAGGTGTGGGCTATTCTGGGGGAAATTGGGTGGTTTACAAAAGGACAAAGTCCTAAGATAATGTGTACTCAGGGGTCTAGGATTTGGGGAACACATGGCTCAGTGGAGGTGACACTTAAGAAGTTAAGATGATAAACTGAGAAGATTGTCCCTGTTTAATGGGGAACCTGGGTAGGTTCAACTTTCCCATCTGTATAATGGGATGAGAAAATTCATTCAGCTTCATGAAACACTGTGAATCCCCATAAAGATCCATTGGGATAAGCAGTCATCAATTTGCTAAAAAGCCAGGAACACTTTGCCATGTACTGGGGTGTGGGCACAAGGTGAATGTTTCCCACATCTCTTCCCTCACTGTCAAAACTGCTGTTGCTCTTAGCATGACCATCACCATCCCCTTTCACTGATGGGTAAGCCCAGAAGTTGAGTAACTAGAAGTTGAAACACACAAGCAATGAGTGGTTGTCAGTAGGCTCTCACACTTCCAAGGCACTGGGATCCTCCCGAGTATCCCCTTACTTGGCTTGGGCCTGTGGGAGGTGTGTTCTGTGGCCTCGCTAATGTGCTCCCAGTTCTCAGGAAGGTGCATGGGGCAGACACATAGGAAAGCCAGGCCTTTACAGTTACACAGGAGCTCCCTGGAGGCCAAATGTTTCAGGGTCAGACTGCTGGGAAGGAAGAAGAAAGAGGATTGCTGCCCCTCCCCCCCAAGCCCTCACAATAGGGACAGGTCCTTGGAGTGGGAGCCAAACAGTATCTAGAGACCAGAGGGCTGGGGCTGTGTGCTGTGTCCCCAATGTGCTTCCTGTCAGAGCCTACAAGCTGCCATGTTATTACCCATTCCTCCCAGCGCTGGTTTGACAAGACCACAGCAGGCACACTGTCCAATATTTTAAAACAAACAAACAAAAAACAAACAACAACAACAAAAACAAAAACCTATCTAATGAAGAGGAAATATGCAGGGGAGGGCAGAAATTACAGGGATCAGGCCTAAACAGGTAATCAGACATCTTCTGAGGGGTCCCAAATTGGAGAGAGTATAGGTTGGGCTGAGGGACACCCCTCCCTGCAGTCCACTAAGTTCATGCACTGGGCCTCTAGTATGGATAATAAAGAACATTATAACTTGATAAAAAATAAAAAAAAGATAGATACAGAGGCAGAGAAGCATCGAACACACTATCAAATTATAGCAGGAAGGCTGGGAAGAGGTGTGGGAGGTAAGAGATCAACCAAAGAACATGTATGCATGTATATAAGCATAACCAATGGATGCAAGACACTGGGGTGTGAGGGCATGTATGGGAGTGGGGTGGGGGGCAATCGGGAGATATGGACACATATGTAACACCTGAATCCAGTGTTTTTCAACCTTTTTTGGGCAAAGGCACACTTGTTTCATGAAAAAAATCACGAGGCACACCACCATTAGAAAATGTTAAAAAATTTAACTCTGTGCCTATATTGACTATATATAAAGTAATTCTCTTGAATAGGAATCAAATAAACACAAAGAAAGTATTTTATAATTACTTTATTATGAAATATTAAGTAAACAAAATAGTGAAAAATTATAAAATTCTTGTCTTGTCTGCACCTACGGCACACTAGTGTGCCGCGGAACAGCGGTTGAAAAACGCTGCCTTAATGAATAAAAAAATGGGAAAAATAGATAAACAGGTGAATAAAGAAGCACTTTATATACTAAACACCTGTTTGACTGGTGAAAATGTCCATAAGGGCAAGTAAGGAAAATAAGTTCCAAATCTGATTTTTGTCATGGTTTGTCCTTAGGAAGTTTCCTAACTCTCAGTATATTATTTTCTTCTTTAAATCAAAATAAATTAATGATTATTATCCCTCATAGTTCATGAAGTTATTTTCATCATAAAATATTAAAAATCATCTATTGCCCCAATTCTAGCCTCCCCCCCCCCCCCCCCCCGCCCCGTGCCCCTCAGGTCATCAATGGAATCCTTCCCAGGCTTGAAGCTCCTGAATGGACCCAGCATAGCTGCTGAGGATGTGGAAAGCAGGAATTAACAGTGAACTTTTTTGCATCCATGCTTTATAGAGGCCCTCACTGCTGCAGCCAGCATACCCCTCAGGTTCCCTACCCTTGGTCCCCCATTGCAGCCCAGCCAACCGGTTAGGCCATCTTGGGCCTTCCTGGGCTCCTAACTGCTTTTGGCACCAAAGTGCTGTGTAAAGGTGGGTTCTATGCATGGCTAAGATAAGGTATTACCATTCTTTAAACTCTGCACATACATTCAGATTAGAAATAAGGAAAGCCTTATTTATTGACTTTGTTTGTTTTTTTTTGTTTGGTTGGTTGGTTGGTATGTCAGTTGGTTGTTGGTATGTTGGTTGGTTTGTATATTGGTTGGTATGTCGGTTGGTTGGTTGGTATGTTGGTTGGTTGGTTGGTTGGTATGTTGGTTAGTTGCTATGTTGGTTGGTTGGTTGATTGCTTAGTTGGTTGGTTAGTTCTTACACAACCTGAGGATGTCATCTGGTTTTCCAATGGTCTTGAAGAACTTTCATGGGCTGGCCCATCCTCTGTCAAACCCCATGGTACAGCCACCAGTCTCACCTCCGTGGTCTGCAGCTTCTGCCAAAGCACTAGCTACTCCCTGGCTTCTCCAAGAGCAAACAGCAGCTTTTTGTTTTGGTGTTTTGTTTTATTTTGTTTTGTTTTGTTTTGTTTTGTTTTGTTTTTGTAAGAGCCATAACGCAAGCCAGAAAATGGAACGCTAGACATAAATGGGACTTGTCATTCTGCAACCCCAGGAGAGCCGTCACTATGCAGCAACCTGATCCTAGACTTCCAATCTGCAGAGGGTGGAAGACACATTTCTATTGTTTATAAGGCACCTAGATCATGGTATTTCGTTTCTTTCTTTTCTTTTCAGCTGCCCTAATGGAAGAAGACAGTGTCTAGATTTGAAAACAAACAAACAAACAAAAAAACCCAATCTCAAAATATAATGGTTATTTCTCTTTACCATGAATCCATTTTCTACTAAAAACAACCAGCAATTTCTCTCTTTTTCAAGAAAGGAAAGATGCATGGAGACTATTGAAGCACTTTAAAACATTTTGAAATTAGACAAATTAATTTAAAAACTGTGTGCATCTAGTCCAAAGGGAGACTTGAAACCTTAAAAAGTGAACTTTGGGCCTTTGCAAGGTTAATAGGGTTCAGTTTTCTGTGTCATTAAAAATCTTTCTGAAGCCAAAGGATTCCTATGGTAGGAAGTGTTAGTTTCTGCTTGCTCCAGGTTCCTTTCTTGCCAGGTTTAGACCTGCACTGGGAGTCCTAGCCTGAGTAGGAGCCTGGCAAGTAGCAGGCAGAACAGGAACAAGGTGCTCAGCAGCATGGATTCACCAGTCTACTCACTACCATCCAATTGAGCAACCAGACTAGCATGCCAGGATCCCGCTGTCCAGCACTTGGTCCTCCAAGCTCTGGGTATCAGGCACAGCCACTGCACAGTGCAGAGGATGTGTCACCCCTCACTGTAGATCTTATATTTGAAAAGGAAAGAGAAGAAGTAGCTGGTTGGACAAAGAGATCCCCAGATCCGACAAAGCCTGTGACTATGCAGTAGAGAGTTCTGGGGCAAAAACTGACCCGTAACCACGTCCTGCTGGGACAGACACTGGGAGCTCTGCTGAGCTGGGCCTGGGAAAGGCATGGCTTTTGCTCTGGCAGCAGGAAGCTGTCTGCAAACTGCTAACTAAATTTTCTTTTCTTCTTTTGCATTTTTATGCTGTACATTAGATTCCTAGAAGTATATTAACTATTGAAAGTGACTCAAGACAAAATAAATCTAAAGAGGTCAAATTAAAATATAAACCTATAACCAAAGAAAAGCCCAGTACCAGGTGGCTTCATTGGTGAATTCATTAAACATTTAAGGAACTAACACCAATACTTTGCAGATACCTTCAAACACCAGAAGAGGAAGTACTTCACCATTCATTCCATGAGCTCAATGTTCTCCAAAGATACTGTAAGAAAAAACAAACTGTGGACCAATAGCCTTTATGAATCCTGTATAATAAAAGGGTAATATGCAAATAGACTGAATTTCTCTGCTCCAGAGGTGGTATCAGCAGGGGAGTTTCATTTCTTATTAAAGATTTTAAATTCCAAATATAAACTAAGATTTTAATTTGAACAAGAAACCACATTCTTTAAACAAGCAAACCAAAAGCCTATCATAAAGATTATTTTATATTTATAATCTAATTATTCCCCATTAGCCTGGCTGAAATAGACATTCCTACTCTATTTACAGATCCGGTTTCTGCAGATGGCAGTGGGCTTTGCATGTGAATTTCCCTCACCCTTTTTCAGTGAATTTTCCACACCTTTTCTCAGTGTATTTTTTCTCTAAGCAAAAAATATAATCTCCTCCAGAAGACCTGCGTTAGGTGCCAGATGTGGAAACCCCTTTCATGTCCTGAGTTGTTCAGGGTTCCTGTTCAGGGTTCAGGTTCTGAAGAAGGGCGCTCACAAATGAAAAGAGACTAGAAAAGTATTAATTTGAGAATATTGGGGGCCAGGCGGGAGCCCACCTCTAGTAGGAGGACTACTTGCTGCTCTGGCCTTGCTATCCCTTTTATTGAGACTATGGTATACACCCAAAGCTCTTTGGCAGGAAACTCCAGCAACAGAAGTTTACCTGAGACAAACAGAGGTGGAGGCTGCTTCAGCTAACAATGTTTCCACTAAACAGTGAGGGAACTAGCTGTGACCGTTCAGAACAATGAAGGTTGTTGACAATTATCAGTTTCAGGCACTATTCCCAGGATGTGTCAGTGAAGCATGTCTTGCTGAACAGGGTGGACCACTGGGCATGGGGCAAGATCATAACCTTAGATGGCACTTAAAGTTGAGTTATTATTTAAAAAAAAAATGGCGGGTAAATGGGAGGCAGTCATATCCTATATGTCCTTGTTAAAAAGTATTCTGGATTATTTCTAATATTTTTTAGTCACCATGATCCAAGTCTTTTTGCTGTTTGTCAAGTTTTGTTTTTCTGCACCTAGTATAACATTTACATATCAGGAACAAGAGTAACAATAATGAAGCAGTAACACTGATTAAGAACAGAAAATGACTAATATTAGAGAAGGAAGAATCTGAGGGGCTATTATTATCTAGAAATTCCAATTTTTCTTTTGGGAAGTTAATTTAGTTTATTCCTATATTTAGACAATATTCATTTAAAATATTCATCTAGATAAGATCCATATATAATTCTACCAGGAGACTTATTAATGAGGTGTTCTTGGAGAGGTTAGTCCAAGACAGGTCCTTTATAATAGATACTAGAGGCCAGTTGCATGAAGATCCGTAAAGAATAGGCTTTCCTTCCCCTGGCTTCACTCCTAGCCACCCAGGAGCCTGCAATTCCTCGCTCCCGGCTGAAGCGCCATTCCTGTAGCTTCCTCCCTCTCTAACATCCCCCCTCATAGCAGGCATCTTGCCCTGCCAGCCACTCTACGCCTGCATATGCAAATTAGCATATTTGTTGGGTTAATTTGCATACTCAATCCTGATAGGCTGATGGGCGTTGTGGAGATATGGTCAATTTGCATATTTCCTTTTTATTAGTGTATAGGAGAGGCCCAGTGCACAAAATTTGGGGACCAGGGGTTTCCCCACAGCCCAGCCTACCCCCTCTCACAGTCCAGAAGCCTCAGGGGATGTACTACTGATGGCTTAGGCCCGTTCCCTTGGGGGAAAGGGACTAAGCTGCAATCTGGCTGTTGAGGCTCAGAGCAGGTGCCGTGTGTGTGTGTGTGTGTGTGTGTGTGTGTGTGTGTATGTGTGTCTGCTGGGGGCCTGCCCCAAGCTACACTTCAGAGGCTAGTAACAAGTGTTCTTTCAGGCTCAGGGCTGCACCTGGCTGTTCCTCCTGTCCAGTTGTCTCATTATGGTGTCCTGGCCTAATTTGCATATTACCTCTTTATAAGTTAATATTAGAGGCCCGGTGCATGAAATTCATACATGTGTGGGGTCCACTCTCCCTTCATCCCAGCCTGCACCCTCTTCAATTTGGGAGTTGGGCCTAAATCAGCAGTTGGACATCCTTCTCACAATCCGGGACTGCTTGCTCCTAACTGTCCCCTTCCTGCCAGCCCAATCACCACTAACTACCTTTTCATGGTGGCCTGGTCACCCCCAACTGCCCTTCCTGCTGGCCAGGTTGCACCCAATTGCCTCCCCCACCATTGGCCTGGTCATCTCTTATTGCCTCTCCTGCCAACCTGGTCACCCTAAATGACCTCCCCCACTGGCCTGGTTGCCCCTAACTGCCCCCCCAACTGGCTTGGTCATCCTTTACTGTCCCCCTTACTGGCCTGTTTGGCATTTACTGCCCTCCTCCACCAGCCTGGTTGACCCTAACTGCCATCCCCCTGCCAGCCTGGTTACTCCTTGCTACCCTCCCCTCCTCCGCTGGTCTGGTCCCCCCCAACTAACCTCCCCTTCCATCTTGGTCACCCCAACTGCTTCTCTGCTGGCCTGGTTGGGCCAAACTTTCCTCAACTGCCCCACCTCTGGCCTGGTCACCCGCAATTGTCCCTACTCTGGTTCCCCTTTAACTGTCCCCTCTGCCAGCCTGGTTGCCCCTAAGTGCCCCCCCCCCCAGTCAGCCAGGTCACTCCCAGCTGCCCTCTACCAGTCTGGTCACCCTTTTCTGACCCCCCTGCTGATCTGGCCCTCCCAACTACCCTCTTTTTCCAGCTTTGTCACCCCCAACTGCTTTCCCATTGTCCTGGTCACCCCAAACTGCCCTCCCTGCTGGCCTGGTTTTCCCCAACTGCCCCCCTCCCTGTCATCTCCAACTGCCCCACCTCTGCCCTGGTGAACTCCAATTGTCCTGCTCCCCCACTTGCCTGGTCACCCCTCACTGCCCCCTCTGCTGGCCTGGTCACCCCATGCAGCCTGCTGTTCAGTCGTTACTGTGAGTGCATCCTGACCAATTTGCATATTACCCTTTTATTAGTATAGATACCAAAGCTTATATTGATAGTAGAAGACCACCAGTATGTGGCCAACAAAATATTAACTTCATTGTCATAGCTGATAATCAGAATATCACTATCTAGTAGGTGGGAAAGATTAGCAGGTACCCAAGTTACATTTTTTCATGTCTATTAGGGAAAGGGGTCTAGAGAGACAGATATTGTTTCCACTGGGAAATCATAAGGAGGAATAGCAATATAAAAATAATTTTATAATAATTTAATTAATAACAATTAGGTGATAGAAAAAGGTTTGAGCAGTATCTATTTGTGAGTATACAGGCCTTGTTAATGTCTTGGGATGGCTGTCTATACCTCCTCGATAGTTGGCGGCTTCTCATTTTTGAGATGAAGGCAAGTTTCAGAGACAGGGGTAAATGTCCATTTGTGGTTGAGTACCTGATTAGGTAAGGTCCCTTTAACACTGTTGGAGCGAATGCTTCATTACTGTATTTCCCTGAAGAGAAAAATCTCCACGTTGCTGTAGTACTTGAATCTTTGTCTCGTGGGAGTACTGTGAAATAAATGTTATTAATTTATTAGTTCCTACAATGCAAGTTGTCTTCTTTTTAATTTTCCTTATATTTGGGAAACAAATATTTAAAAAATCAATAATATTTTAAGCAGAGTCATAAGAATAATTATTTTCAATTCATTTAATTCAAGAGTTAGTTTTGTTTATTCTGATTATTTGCCAGTAGATTTTTTGGAATTCAGTTACTTCTTGAAGTTTTATAAATCTTCATCCAGTTCAAAGATATGACCTGCTTAGAATCCTACAAGTTAGAGTAGGTCAGAGTTCTTTTTATGAATTTTTCTAAAAACATACTATACCTGCAAATGCATCAGAGTGAAACAATATTCTCTTCATGAATGACAAAAGTTAAAATGGCATGGTTATATATTTTATAATATTATAATGAAAAAAATTTGGATAAAAAACTTTGCTATTCTATGAGATATAACATTCCAAGACAACAATTTATTGTAAATAATAATTCCCATAAAATGACAGAGAACATACAATTTGTATATATTTACATTCAATATATAATTTCAGCAGATAAAAAATAATATGTCAGGTTTTAAAATGTGGCACATGAATGGAAGCTAACGAGAAAATAAACAAATGGGACTACATCAAAATAAAAAGCTTTTTTACAGCAAAAGAAACCATCAACAAAACAACAAGAAAGCCCACTGTATGGGAAAACATATTTGCAAATGTTATCACTGATAAAGGTTTAATCTCCAACATCTACAGACAGCTTATACAACTAAATAAAAGGAAAATATATGATCCAATTAAAAAATGGGCAATGGACCTAAATAGAATTTATTCAAAAGAAGACAGAAGGAAGGCCAAGAGACACATGAAAACATGCTCAAAGTCACTAATTATCAGAGAGATGCAAACCAAAACAACAATGCAGTACCATCTCACACCTGTAAGAATGGCTAACATCAACAAATCATCAAACGACAGGTGTTGGCAAGGTTGTGGAGAAAAAGGAACCCTGGTGCACTGCTGATGGGAATGCAGACTGGTGCAACCACTGTGGAGAACAGTATGGAGTTTCATCAAAAAACTGAAAATGGAACTCCCATTTGACCCAGTAATCCCACTCCTAGGATTATATCCCAAGAAACTAGAAACGCCAATCAGAAAGGATATATGCACCCCTATGTTCATAGCAGCACAATTTACAATAGCTAGGATTTATAAACAGCCTAGATTCCCATCAGCAGATGATTGGATTGAAAAACTATGGTACATCTACACAATGGAATACTATGCTGCCATAAAAAAGAAGGAATTCTCATCATTTGCAGCAACCTGGATGGAATTGGAGAACATCATGCTGAGTGAAATAAGCCAGCCAATGAAAGAGACACACCACATGACCTCACTCATTTATGGATAATAAGAGACATTATAAACTGATTAACAAAAAGATAGATACAGAGACAGTAAAGCAACAAACAGACTGTCAAATTACAGCGGGGAAGATAAGGAGATATGGGGGAGATAAGAGATCAACTGATGGACTTGTATACGTGCATGTAAGCAAAACCAATGTACAAAAACTCTGGGGGGTGAGGAAAGGCATGTATGGGAGTGGGGGGGGGGGCAATGAAAAGATATGTACACATATAATACCTTAATAAAAAAATAAATAAATAAAATGTAGCACATGGCTTATTTCAAATGGTGTATTGAACATTGAAAATAATTTATAAACTCCTAATATGTGAAGCGCACATATCCAGAGTATTGTTGGCAGATGCAAAGAATTATCACATCTGGCTTGTCTGGTGTCTCTGCCTGGACACACACTATTCCTAAAAATTTCCTGTTTGAACTTGGCTCTGAATCTTTGCAAGTTGCTTTCCAAAGCAGACTTAAATTTCTATAATATTCATATTAATGAAACATGTGTATATAAATAGAACACAGTTATTAATTTTTATTTGACAAAGTTTTCCATGGGATTTCAAGTATATTAAATTAACTTAATTTAGTTAGAAAATATTTCCCCTTAACTGAAAGATGACTTTGACTCATTCTAATGGGCCCTGGAATAACTCAAGGATTCAATATCAGCTCCTGGGTGGCTAGGAGTGAAGCCAGGGGAAGAAAAGCCTATTCTTTACCAATCTTTGTGCAATGGGACTCTAGAATCTATTATAAAGGATCTGTCTTGGACTAACTTCTCATTTTCTGTTCCTAATCAGTGTTACTGCTTCATTATTGTTACTCTTGTTCCTGATATGTAAATGTTATACTAGGTGCAGAAAAACAAAACTTGACAAACAGCAAAAAGACTTGGATCATGGTGACTAAAAAATATTAGAAATAATCCAGAATACTTTTTAACAAGGACATACACTAGGATATGACTGCCTCCCATTTACCCACCTTTTTTTTTTTTTTTAAATAATAACTCAACTTTAAGTGCCATCTAAGGTTATGATCTTGCCCCATGCCCAGTGGTCCACCCTGTTCAGCAAGACATGCTACACTGACACATCCTGGGAATAGTGCCTGAAACTGATAATTGTCAACAACCTTCATTGCTCTGAAAGGCCAGAGCTAGTTTCCTCACTGTTTAGTGGAAACATTGTTAGCTGAAGCAGCCTCCACCTCTGTTTGTCTCAGGTAAACTTCTGTTGTTGGAGTTTCCTGCCCAAGAGCTTTGGGTGTATACCATAGTCTCAACAAAAGGGATAGCAAGGCCAGAGCAGTGAGTAGTCCTCCCACTAGAGGTGAGCTCCCGCCTGGCCCCCAATATTCTCAAATGAATACTTTTCTAGTCTCTTTTCATTTGTGAGCGCCCTTCTTCGGAACCTGAACCCTGAACAGGAACCCTGAACAACTCAGGACATGAAAGGGGTTTCCACATCTGGCACCTAACGCAGGTCTTCTGGAGGAGATTATATTTTTTGCTTAGAGAAAAAATACACTGAGAAAAGGTGTGGAAAATTCACTGAAAAAAGGTGAAGGAAATTCACCACATGCAAAGCCCACTGACATCTGTAGAAACCGGATCTGTAAGTAGAGCAGGAATGTCTTTTTCAGCCAGGCTAATGGGTAATAATCAGATTATAAATATAAAGTAATCTTTATGATAGGCTTTTGGTTTGCAAGTTTAAAGAATGTGGTTTCTTGTTCAAATTAAAATCTTAGTTTATATTTGGAATTTAAATTTTTTAATAAGAAATGAAACTCCACTGCTGATACCACCTCTGGAGCAGAGAAATTCAAAGGTGGCAGGAGAGGGCAAGGCCATCTGCACTCCCACAATGATATTACTCAATGCTTTGTTTAAAAATTATAAAAGAACTCGCAGGGAAATGCAGATATTGGCCAAATTGGGTGTTAGTTATCACTTTGGAAAGTGAAAAAGAAAGAAAATATTTGAGATCTGTTTTTATCTATTAAGTGAGAGGGCAGGGTGGGGTGGGGCCAGCTCCTGGTAACTGGACCCAAGCCCTAACCCAACCTATCAGGTCAGCCAAGGTAGTGGCACCACCCCCCCTTATAAAACCCATTGATATGTTAAATTCTTTCTCTCTCCAGCCATGCCATTGCTGGTGTAAGAGGGATCCAGCTCGGACTAGTCCGAAATAAATACAGGCTTTCTGCAATTGCATTGGATTCGGCTCCCTGGTTTATGACACTTGGGCACAACATTTGGGGCCTTGGCCAGAATGACACTTGGGCACAACATTTGGGGCCTTGGCCAGAATCTCCAAGACTGAGGGACACTGAATCCAGAGAGCCTGTCTGGCCACGGTAGAAGTGTGTGAAGGGATCCCTGTGGGAAGTGCCCGAAAGGTCTAGCAGACGAGCTATTGAAGACCACGGGCCGGAGAGACCAAAGGACGTTTTGATCGTCCTTTAGGAGGGACATAGAATTCCCTCTCAGGATCAGGTAGTCAGTGTGAGGCCGTTGTTTAGTTTTAGGCGCCACTTCCACGGAGTTGGAAGGCTGTTCTTGGGGGTCCCCTGTCTGTTCCTGTGTTCTTCGTTTGTTTGTATGTTTGTATAAGTAAGGGAAGGGTTTCAGTTTGCTATTGTTTGTAAATTTGCTATAAAAACACTTAAATCTGAATGTATTGAATTGTTATAATACTGAAAATGTTGATATGGGGAGTTCTTCTCCTGGAGGCTGTTGTGATTTTATGTGTTATTTTATGGACGCACTGTATGGATGTTATGGGACAGACTCAGATTACTCCTTTGAGCATTCCGATTAATCATTTTCAGGAAGTAGAGGAAAGAGCTAACAATTTTAGTATGGAGGTCTGGAAGAATGAATGGCAGACTTGTTTTTCAAATGAGTGGCCAGCTTTCAATGTCGGATGGCCACCAGTGGGAACATTCGATCTCCATACCATTCACCGGGTTCAGTGTCATCTCTCAACCCAAGACAGGTTACCCGGATCAGCTCCCATACATTATAATGTGGCAGAACTTTGTGGAGAACCCACCCTTTTGGCTTAAGCCCTTCGTGGCTCCTCACACCTCAGAGCCAGAACCTATTTTTGCCTTACAGGGAACAGAGAGGACAGAGGAAAAGAAAATCACCCTGCCATCAGCTCCCCGCTACTCTGTCTTGCAGGGGGGAACTGAAGAAGAATTAATTTTTACTCCCCTGTATCAGTTCCCCAGAGTGCCAGAGGAGGGACCTCACCTTCCTCCATTAAGGGAAGCAGAGGCCACTAGGAGAGCGGGAAGCCCGCAGTATACCAGACAAAGAGCCCAGAGTGAACCATTCGCCTTTGCCGCCAACTCCACTGTTAAGACTTCACCCCTGCAAGCCGCTGGTCCCCCAGATGAGAGGGGCAATCAGCCCCATCATTACTGGCCTTTTGCCACTAGTGACCTCTATAATTGGAAAGCTCAAAATCCTGAGTTTTCTGAGACAGCAGGACTTATTAATCTGTTGGATTCTATCATTTTTACCCATCAGCCAACCTGAGACGACTGCCAGCAGCTCTTGCAGGTCCTGTTCACCACCAGGGAGATGGAGAGGATCCTTAATGAGGCCCAGAAACTGGTTCCAGGTGTGGATGGGAATCCTACCACCAACCAGGCTCAGATAGATACCTCTTTTCCTCTGACTAGGCCTGAATGGGTTTTCAACACAGCAGAAGGTAAGGAGAGGCTCCCGGTCTAGCGCCAGGCTCCAATGGGGGGTCTCCGGGCGGCTGCCAGAAAGCCGACTAATCTGGCTGAGGTAGGAAGCACACAGCAGGAGAAAGATGAATCTCCAGCAGTCTTTTTAGAGCAGATCGTGGAGGCATTCCGCACCTATACCCCCATGGATCCAGAGGCTCCTGAGAGTAAGGCAGCTATTATTGAAGCCTTTGTAAACCAGTCTGCTGCAGATATTAGGAGAAAATTGCAAAGCATAGATAGACTGGGAGAGAAGAGTCTGCAGGACTTGTTGGTGGTGGCTGAAAAGGTGTACAGTAACCGGGAGCCCCCTGAAGATAAACAGGCTCACAGGCAGACCCGAGACCTGGCTAGGATCCTGTGGGCCACCACTACGGATTCCCCTGAGAAACAGGACCTCCGCCTCTTACAGCTTGCAAATGATCGAAAGAAGGGTAAGGAGACCTCCTGGGAAGGGAGGTGGAAACTGCAGAAGGATCAATGTGCATACTGCAAGAAGATAAGGCATTGGGCTTGAGAATGTCCTAAGAGAGACAGTGGGAAGGGGAGCAAGATAGACCAAGTAAAGGTCTTGGGGCTTGATGAACTAAGTGATTAGGGGAGTCAGGGTTCGGACCCCCTCCCCAAGCCCAGTGGAGGGGGGGACCCCTGTTGACTTCCTTGTTGACACCGGAGTGCAGCATTCGGTTCTCTGCACTCCTCAAGGAAAACTAGCTAGCAAAAAGTCCTGGGTGCAAGGAGCAACTGGTATGAACCAGTATGTATGGACTACCCGAAGAACAGTGGATTTCGGGATGGGCTGGGTAACCTACTCCTTCATGGTAATATCGGAATGCCCCTACCCACTGTTAGGATGGGACTTACTGACCAAGATTGGAGCTCAGATAACTTTCAGACAAGGGGGGCCTCAGGTCACCGTGGTGAGGGCCACCCCATCCACGTTCTGACTCTGAGACTAGAGGATGAGTACCGCCTCCACCAGGAGGCGCTCCCAAGGGGGGGTGGGGGATACCATGGATAGATGGCTACAAGAATTCCCCACAGCCTGGGCAGAGACAGGAGGGGTAGGACTAGCTGCTCACAGGACCCCAGTCCTAGTGGAGCTAAAGCCAGGAGAAGGTCCGGTAAGGATCAAACAGTACCCCATGTCTCGGGAGGCCCGAGAGGGAATTCAGCTACACATCCAGAGACTGCGGAGTCTAGGGGTGGTGGTTCCCTGCCAATCTGCCTGGAACACTCCTTTACTGCCAGTCAAGAAGTCTCATACAAATGACTACCGACTGGTGCAAGACCTCCGGGAAGTAAATAAAAGAGTCATGGACATACACCCAACTGTCCCCAATCCACGTACTCTCTGAGCTCCCTGGTGCCCACCAGAATCTGGTATACTGTATTAGATTTAAAGGATGCCTTCTTCAGTCTGCCGCTAGTACCCAGTAGCCAACCCTTGTTTGCCTTCAAGTGGCATGATCCAGAGGAGGGCTACAGCGGACAACTCACCTGGACATGACTGCCTCAGGGGTTCAAGAATTTGCCCACCATCTTTAGTGAGGCAGTACACAAAGACCTGGGTGAGTACAGAAGGGAGCACCCTGGCCTCACCCTCCTACAGTATGTAGATGACATCCTGATTGCTGCCGACATGGCCAAGGACTGTGAACAAGGAACCCAGAATTTGCTGGTCACCCTGGGGGTCTTGGGGTATCGGGCATCCATGAAGAAAGCACAGATATGCAGAGAGAGGGTAAGTTATCTGGGGTACATCTTGGAGGGCGGACAGTGGCGGTTATCAGATGCCAGAAAAGAAACTGTCCTAAAGATCCCCACACCCACCTCTCAAAGAGAAGTGAGAGAATTCTTAAGGTTGGCCGGCAATTGCGGTCTCTGGAGTCTGGGTTTTGCTGAGATAGCCAGGCCCCTGTATGAAGCTACCAGAGAGGGGAAGACATTTGAATGGACAGAGAAAGAGGAGGCTGCCTTTAATCAGTTGAAAAAGGCCCTCCTACGTGCCCTGTTCTGCCAGACATTATAAAGCCTTTTCACCTCTTTGTAGATGAGCGCAAAGAGGTAGCGAAGGGGGTTTTAACTCAAGCCTTGGGCCCCTGGAGGCATCCATTAGCTTACTTGTCTTAGAAACTAGACCCAGTGGCTGCAGGCTGGCCACTGTGCTTGAGGATTATTGCGGCAACAGCACTCCTAGTGAAGGATGCTGACAAGCTAACTCTAGGGCAAGAAATCTGGATTACAACCCCCCATGCAGTTGAGGGAGTTCTAAAACAGCCACCTGATAAATGGATGAGTAATGCATGCATGCCTCCTCCTAAATCCTCCCAGAGTGCGGTTCTGCCCCAGTGCAGCCCTCAACCCCGTAACTCTCCTGCCTGACCCCGACCTAGATGACCAGCTACATGACTGTGCCAAGATCTTGGAACAGGTGCATGGACTCCAGAAGAACCTAATGGACCAGCCCCTCTCAGATGCAGAGGCCACATGGTTCACCGATTGGAGCAGCTTCATGAGAAACAGGCACAGGTGCGTGGGAGCGGCAGTAGTAACTGAGACTGACACCTTATGGGCAGAGGCTCTGCCATCTGGAACGTCAGCCCAGCAGGCAGAACTCATCGCTCTGACAAAGGCATTGACACTAGGGGCCGGGAAATGACTCAATGTCTTTACAGATAGCCGATACGCGTTTGCCACAGCTCACATCCATGGGGCAATCTATCAGGAGAGAGGGCTGTTGACTGCAGAAGGAAAGACTATAAAAAATAAACAAGAAATACTCGACTTGCTAGCTGCCTTATGGCTCCCAGCCAAGTTAGCCATCATTCACTGCCCAGGACACCAAAAAGCCAATAATCCTGTAGCCAGGGGCAACCAGAAGGCTGATCAGGTGGCCAAAGAAGTAGCTCTCATTGCAGTACCTGCACTGGCCCTGCAATTGCCAGACCCAGGGAACCCAGTTCTGCTGGATCAGCCCGGATACTCCCAGGAAGAATTACAGCAAATAAAAAGCCACCCCAGGAACAAGGAAGTCAGAGGCTGGTGGTTTGCTCCAGATGGGAAGCTCCTGCTACCAGACCAGCTTGGGATCCCGATGTTGAAACACATACACCAATCAACTCACCTAGGGTCCCGGAAACTAAAGGATTTGGTCCGGCCTGCTAAGATCAAAATTCACCAACTGGACGCCAGAATAGATCAAATTGTATCAGCCTGTAAAACTTGCCAGCTTACTAATGCAAGGGCCGGGTCAGTGGAAAAGGAACCCGCTCAGAGGAACAAAGCCCGGGGTGCACTGGGAGATTGACTTCACTGAGGTAAGGCTGGGAAAGTATGGCTATAAATATCTTCTAGTTTTTGTAGACACCTTTTCTGGATGGGTAGAAGCATACGAAACTAAGCATGAAACAGCCCAGACGGTCGCTAAGAAGCTACTTGAGGACATTCTACCCAGGTACGGTTTCCCAGCTATGATAGGATCGGACAACGGCCTGGCTTTCATCTCACAGGTAACACAGGCAGTAGCCAAGGCTATAGGGGCAAATTGGAAATTACATTGTGCGTATAGGCTCCAGAGCTCAGGACAGATAGAAATAATGAATAGAACATTAAAAGAGACCCTTTTTAAACTAACCATGTACATCTTTTATTTAATTTTCATTTTTTACATCTTTTACTTAAGAAACTAATTTTTTTCTTTTTTCCATACTTGATTTTACCTTTTCAATTATTAAATTTTTCAATCTCTATCATTACTATTACTACCGCTATTTTGCAATTTTTGTTGGTTTTTTTTTTTTTCCCTCTCAAGTACCATTTTATTTTTTCTTTATTTTACATTGGGAGTAACCTTCATTCTATTTTAATCTCTACTATATTGTCATTCAACCCTATCTCAACTTGACCTTTATACCATTACTCTCATACTAAACTTTACCCTTTTAGTCTCTGGTTTATCCAATCCCTTTCCTGCTTTAGTTTTTCCTCTATTCCTTCTGTATACCCCCAGCTAAAGCTCTCACTATACTTATAGACCTAAGTTCCAACCCCTGATCCCAGTGTATAAATACCACTCTCTGCACTATATTAACTAGTTAAAAAAAAAACAAAAAAAACGGTTCTCCTCTCTATCCTTTTCTCATTGTTTGTGTGAAGGTTGATTATTGTGAATTTTTATGCTTTTTAGTGAAATTGTTATGCTTATTCCTATGTTGTTATTGTTGCTTTGTATTTTTTAAAAAATCCTCTGTTTTTGTTTGTTTCTTTTACTTCTGTATATCATAGCCTTACTTAATAATAGTGGATATTGTAGTTTGTATTGATCTCCAAGTATTGTTACTGGCATTGGCTGGGTTCAGTGGTTGTTCTATGGCAATTTTTTCCACAGATATATACTTTGTCTCCCATTTCTCTTTTAGTTTCCTTCTGCTCTCTCTTTCTCTCTCTCTCTCTCTCTCTCTCTCTCTCTCTCTCTTTTCTTTTTTCCATTTTCCAACTTCATTTTGTCATTACTTTTTTTCATCTTTTTCTATCTCTTTATCACTCTTTTTTATTTTATTTACTTATTTTATTTATTATTATTTTTTAAATTTTTATTTATTTTATTTTTACCTTTCTTCCTTCTCTCCTATCCCCCAATTTGCCTTTCTCTAGTGGTCACCTTTGTTGGAGGTTAATAATATTGTAAATACATTCCTGTTAAGTGCCTCTTGTGTTGTACCTGGTAGTGTTGTAGTTTGTACCTTTAAATCAATGCAGGAGAAGAAACACCTGAAAAAGAGGCCATGGGGAGACAAAGAAATAGCCCGCACATGAAAGAAAAGCAGGCATCACCAGAAAAGGAAGTAAACAAGTCAGAGGCAAGCAGCCTACCAGACCAAGAATTCAGAATAATGATCATAGGATGGCTAAAAAGAATGGAAGAGAAATTTGACAATAACCAAGAAGAGATGAGGAAGAACCATGAGGAATTGAAGAAGAGCCAAGAGGAATTGAAGAAGAACCAAGAGGAATTGAAGAAGAACCAAGAGGAATTGAAGAAGAACCAAGAAGAAAGGAAAAATGACATCAATACCATGAAGAACTCAATAGAAAGTATCAAGAGTAGACTAGATGAAGCAGAGGACCGCATCAGTGAGCTAGAAGACAAGATGGAAAAAAAATACCCAATTAGAGCAGCTTCTAGAAAAAAAGATTAAAAAGGAGGAGGAGAGTCTATGGGAGCTTTGGAACAATACAAAACAAAATAATATTCAAATAATAGGGGGTCCAGAAGGAAAGGAAACTGAGGTAGACATGGAAAAAGTATTTCAAGAAATAATGACAGAAAACTTCCCTGAAATAGAGAAGAAAAAACCCACACAAATCCAAGATGCTCGCAGAGTCCCAAGCAAAATAAATCCCAGAAGACAGACGCCAAGGCATATTATAATTAAAGTGGCAAACAAGAACGACAAAGTAAGAATCTTAAAAGCAGCCAGAGAGAGACAGAAAGTTACATACAAAGGAACCCCCATCAGACTAGCAACTGATTTCTCAGCAGAAACTTATCAGGCCAGAAGGGAATGGGATGAAATATACAAAGTCATGCAAAGGAAGGGTCTGAATCCAAGAATACTGTACCCAGCAAGGCTATCAATCAAAATTGAAGGGGAAATCAGGAGCTTCACAGACAAAAAAAGACTGAAGGAATTTATATCTACCAAACCAGCAATGCAAGAAATGCTAAAGGGTCTAATGTAAAAGTAAAGAAATCGGAAGTGAAGAAGGAACACGGGTATAGAATAAAAATGGCGTCAAATGAGTACCTATCAATAATAACCTTAAATGTAAATGGATTAAATGCTCCAATCAAAAGACATAGGGTGTCAGATTGGATAAGAAAACAAGAGCCATCTGTTGTCTACAAGAAACCCACCTCAGAAAAAAAGATGCACACAGACTGAGGGTGAAGGGATAGAAAAAAGTTTTTCAGGCAAATGGAAATGAAAAAAAGCTGGGGTAGCAATACTTATATCTGACAAATTAGATCTCTGAGTGAAGGACATAACAAGAGATAATGAAGGCCACTTCATAATACTAAAAAGAACAATCCAACAAGAAGAAATAACCCTGGTAAATATATATGCACCCAATACAGGAGCACCCAAATACATAAAAAAAAAAAAATAGCTGGAGGACATTAAGGGAGAGATTAATAGTAATACAATCATAGTAGGAGATTTTAATACCTCACTGTCACCCTTCGACAAATCATCTAAACAAAAAATCAGCAAAGAAATATCAATCCTAAATGACTCACTAGACCAGATGGAATTAATTGACATCTTCAGAACACTCCACCCCAAAGCCACAGAATATACATTCTTCTCAAGTGCACATGGGACATTCTCAAAGATAGACCACATTTGGGGACATAGGCAAAGTCTCTTCAAATTCAAGAAGATAGAAATCATATCAAGTATCTTCTCAGATCATAATGGCATAAAACTGGAAATTAACTAAATAAAAATAATCCAAAGAAATCAAACACATGGAGACTAAACAGCTTGCTATTAAACAAGGACTGGGTTACCAGAGAAATCAAGGAAGAAATTAAAAATATCCTGGAAACAAATGACAATGAAAACACAACAATCCAAAATCTATGGGACACAGCAAAAGCAGTTTTGAAAGGGAAGTTCATATCCTTACAAGCCTATTGCAAAAAACTAGAAAAAAGGGTAACAGATGATCTAACTCTACAACTCAAAGAGTTAGAAAAAGAGCAACAAGAAAAGCCCAGTGTAAGCAGAAGGAAGGAAATAACAAAAATCAGAGCAGAGATAAACGACATAGAGACCAAAGAAACAATACATAAGATCAACAAAACCAAGAGCTGTTTCTTTGAAAGGATAAACAAGATAGATGGACCTCTAGCCAGGCTAACCAAGAAACAAAGAGAGAGGACCCAAATAAACAAAATCAGAAATGAAAGAGGTGAAATAACAACAGACCCCACTGAAATACAACGGATTGTTACAAAATACTATGAACAACTCTATTCCAACAAACTGAACAACCTGGAGGAAATGGACATATTCCTAGAAAAATACAAACTTCCAAAACTCAATCAGGAAGAATATAAAAATCTCAATAGACCAGTGACTTGGGAAGAAATTGAAACACTCATCAAAAAGCTTCCAGCAAACAAAAGCCCAGGGCCAGATGGCTTCACAGGAGAGTTTTACCAAACATTCAAGGAAGAATTAAAACCTGTCCTCCTCAGACTATTCCAAAAAATTCAAGAGGAAGGAACACTTCCAAACTCCTTCTATGAAGCCAGCATCACCCTAATACCAAAACCAGGTAAAGACAACTCAATGAAAGAGAATTACAGGCCAATATCCCTCATGAACATAGATGCCAAAATCCTCAACAAAATTCTAGCAAATCGACTCCAGAAGAACATCACAAAGATCATACACCATGACCACGTAGGATTTATTCCAGGAATGCAAGGATGGTACAATATCCACAAATCAATAAATGTGATACATCTCGTAAACAAATTGAAAGATAAAAATCATATAGTCATATCAATTGATGCAGAAAAAGCATTTGATAAAATCCAACACCCTTTCCTGATAAAAATTCTTAACAAGGTGGGAGTACAAGGATCACACCTCAACATAATAAAAGCTATATATGATAAACCCAGAGCCAACATTATACTCAATGGGCAAAACTAAAACCATTCCCTCTAAGAACAGGAACAAGACAGGGATGCCCACTCTCGCCACTCCTGTTTGACATAGTACTGGAAGTACTAGCCATTGCAATTAGACAAGAGGAGGAAATAAAAGGCATCCAAATTGGAAAAGAAGAAGTAAAGTTATCCGCATTTGCAGATGACATGATATTGTACATAAAAAAACCAAAAGACTCCATTAAAAAACTAATTGACTTGATAAATGAATTTGGCAATGTAGCAGGATACAAAATTAATGCGAAGAAATCCACGGCATTTCTATACACCAACAGTGAAACTACGGAAATAAAGACTAAAAAGGCAATTCCATTTACCATCGCACCAAAAAAATTAAGATACCTAGGAATAAATTTAACTAAGGAAGTAAAGGACCTATTTGCGGAAAACTACAAGACACTGAAAAAAGAGATAGAGGAAGATGTAAGGAGATGGAAGAACATACCATGTTCATGGATTGGTAGAATCAACATCATCAAAATGTCCATACTTCCTAAAGCAATTAAAATACCAATGGCATTTTTCACTGACCTAGAAAGAACTCTCCAAAAGTTCATTTGGAAAAATAAAAGACCCCGAATAGCCACAGCTATCCTGAGAAAGAAGAGTAAAGTAGGAGGGATCTCAATACCAGACTTCAAACTATATTACAAAGCCATTGTTCTCAAAACAGCCTGGTACTGGCACAAGAACAGACATATAGATCAATGGAATAGAATCAAGAACCCAGATATCAACCCAAATCAATATGCTCAATTAATATTTGACAAAGTAGGCACGAATATACAATGGAGTCAAGACAGTTTCTTCAATAAATGGTGTTGGGAAAATTGGACAGATACATACAAAAGAATGAAACTAGATCACCAACTTACACCATTCACAAAAATAAACTCAAAATGAATGCAGGACTTAAACATCAGATGGAAACCATAAAAATACTAGAAGCAGCCACAGGCAGCAAAATCTCAGATGTATGCCAAAAGAACTTCTTCACTGATACTGCCCCTAGGGCAATGGAAGCTAAAGAGAAAATAAACAAATGGTACTACATCAAAATAAAAAGCTTTTTTACAGCAAAAGAAACCATCAACAAAACAACAAGAAAGCCCATGTTGTGGGAGAACATATTTGCAAATAATACCACTGATAAAGTTTTAATCTCCAACATTTACAGACAGCTTATACAACTAAATAAAAGGAAGATGAATGATCCAATTAAAAAATGGGCAATTGACCTAAATAGAATATTTTCAAAAGAAGACAGAAGGAAGGCCAAAAGGCTCATGAAAACATTCTCAAAGTCACTAATTGTCTGAGAAGTGCAAATCAAAAAAACAATGCGGTACAATCTCACTCCTGTCAGAATGGCCAACATCAACAAATCAACAAACAACAAGTGTTGGCGAGGTTGCGGAAAAAAAAGGAACCCTCGTGCACTGCTGGTGGGAATGCAGACTGGTGCAACCACTGTGGAGAACAGTGTGGAGTTTCCTCAAAAAACTGAAAATGGAACTCCCATTTGACCCAGTAATCCCACTTCTAGGAATATATCCCAATAAACTGGAAACACCAATCAGAAAGGATATTTGCACCCCTATGTTCATAGAAGCACAATCTACAATAGCCAGAATTTGGAAACAGCCTAGGTGCCCGTCAGCAGATGATTGGATCCAAAAACCATGGTACATCTACACAATGGAATACTATGCTGCCATAAAAAAGAAGGAATTCTCACCATTTGCAGCAACCTGGATGGAATTGGAGAACATCATGCTGAGTGAAATAAGCCAATCAATGAAAGAGAAACACCACATGACCTCACTCATTTGTGGATGATAAAGAACATTATAAATTGATGAACCAAGAGACAGATATAGAGACAGTAAAGCAACAGGCAGAGTGTCAAATTACAGTGCGGAGGGGAGGAAGATCTGGGGGAAATAATAGATCAACCAAAGCACTTATGTACATGCATATAAGTACAACCAATGGACATAAAACTCTGGGGAAGGAGGGTATGTATTTGAGGGAGGGAGGGGGGCAAAAAAAATCAATAAAATATATTAAAAAAAGAATAATAATAAATAAATGAAAAATAAATAAATAAACATAGCAGTGAAAATATGGGATAAAGACAACAAACGGTCCACCCTAAAGGGCCCTCACCATGAATGGAGCTGGCAGGACAGCAGGCTGCTCTGGGCAAGGCAGTGAGTGAGTGAATGTGAGGGCCTGAGACATTACTGCATGTTACTTAGACTTTATGAACACTGTGCACGTAGGCTGCACTAAGTTTATCAAAAAAATTTTCTTTCTTCAATAACAAATTAAACTTAGCTTATTTTAAAAAATAAATAAATTAAATAAATAAATAAATAAACTAACCATGTAGACTGGCAGGGACTGGGTGGCTCTCCTTCCCTATGCTCTTTATGGGTGAGAAATTCATCCTATATCCTAGACTTCACTCCATATGAAATTATGTTTGGTAGGCCCCTGCCTATCATTCCCAATCTTAACCTGTTAACCGAGCTGGACCTATAAATACGTCAAACGTAAACAATATCCGGAACAGGTAGGACGTATGAATACGTCCTTGAAATATATGTTGGGCCCTGAGAGGGAAGGTATATATTTTTTTGTAATCTTTATAATTGTTTGTAAAATTTATAATTTTAATTCGTTTCCACTTTTTGTTGGCATTCTTTTCTATTTGTTTGTAATTTTGTATTTTCCTTTGTGCTTTATATATAAATAAATGAAAAAAATATATATTTAATTTATTTTAATTAAGTATAAATTAAAAAAATAATATAAAATTATGTCTACTGGGTGTGACATACTGACACATCCTAGTGAAAGAGTATGTGCCCGTTGTACTTTGCGTAATTAAAAAGGGGACTCCCTGGTTAACAGGTTAAGGCAGAACTGCTAACTGAATTTGAAAACCAAGAAATATCTTTTTCTTTAAAAGGGCTCCAAATGGCACATGAGGACATTTGGCCTCGCCTACGGGCCATCTACTAGGATGGCCCGATCCCGACGCCCCACCAGTACCAGCCGGGAGACTGGGTCTTTGTCAAAAGACACCGCCTGAAGACGCTTGAACCACGTTGGAAAGGACCATACATCGTGGTGCTGACGACGCCCACTGCCCTCAAAGTGGAAAGCATTTCGACCTGGGTCCACCACACCCATGTTCGGCAAGCTGACTCCTCTGCAATCCGGGAAGACTTTGCCAACTGATGGAGCATCAAACAAGACCGAGACAACCCCCTCAAGCTCAAGTTAAGGTGTACTCAACCTGCCTGATACTGGAAATTCTGTTTGCAGCCGCTCCTGCTCAGGAGTCCCCACACTCCATACACTGGTTTGGGAGGAAAGACTCACTTGTGCCCTGGACACTCCCGACCCCACCTTGTAGTCTTGTGTATCCACAGGACACATCTCGTGGACTCCCCCAAAATGTGAGATGAGGGCATCGGGAAGGAGGAACTTTATATACCCTTCAGAAGTGCAAACGGTCCCATGATTGGGCCTGTTAAGTCTCAAGATAAGGGGGGAATGAGAGGGCAGGGCAGGGTGAGAGGGCAGGGTGGGGCTGGGCCAGCTCCCGGTAACTGGACCCTAGCCCTAACCCAACCAATCAGGTCAGCCAAGGTAGTGGCACCACCCCTCCTATAAAACCCATTGATATGTTAAATTCTTTCTCTCTCCCGCCAGGCGATCCCTGGTGTAAGTGGGACTGAGCTGGAACTAGTCCAAAATAAATACAGGCTTTCTGCAATTGCATCGGATTCGGCTCCCTGGTAGTCTTTGGGGTTTATGACACTTGGGCACAACATTAAGCATGAAAAAATGTGTGGCCAGATCTGTTGCTGATGCTTCCCCCAAAGTAAGCAGGATGTGGGTGAAGGGAGACAAGTGGCAATCCAATATGGAAGCCAAGTCTCCCAGTACCCTAATTTAAAATTTCCTTTATTGCCATGAAAAAGTCTTAAAAATTTATAAATGTGTCTGGAACTTTTGTGCTCATCGAGAGAGAATCTAGCTGTAAAACAGAATGTACCCATGATCCGACTTTGGACATTTAGATTGTCTTCGGCTGGAATCTCTCTGCAAAAGCCATAGAAAATGAAAAAAAAAAAAAAAAAAAAAAAAAAAAAAAAAAAAAAAAAAAAAAAAAAAAAAACAACAACAACAACAACAAAAAACCCAACAACAACACAAAAATACCAAGAAGGAAATTCAAGCTAATTCCAGCAACAGGATTCACATTTCCATGATAAAGAGTAGTTTTCAAAATGCTCATGAACCTTGTTAAAAAGTTAACTTTTAAGGCCTTCAAGAAAACCAGTAAATTCTCTGTTAAAGAATTTATCCAAAGTAAATGCCTTAAAATAATTGGAATTGGATTTAAATCTCAATAACTTGTTGAAATATAGATAAATAATGTATTAATTGTAGATATCTACATAGCCCAGGTAACTGGCTATGCCCTTTGTTAATGGAGGAAGTGGTAGACGCCCTTCCTTCAACAGACAGGTAATCTAGTTTCCTGCCAGGAACCACCTTTGAAAAGTGTAGTAATTTACATTCCATTAAACCAAACCTGGTTTTCCAGAGCCACTCACTGGCAAGTAAAAAGTAAAGTTTAATTTGCTTCATAAAAAACCTAGAGAACAGAATTGAATCTATTAATTGATTATGTCTTGTCTTTTTCTTAGAAATGTAAAGTGTTATTAATCTAAGAACTGCTAAATATATTTGACTTGCTAGCTTTAAAAGTTCAAAGTACAAATTAAATTAGGAGAAATGATATAGGTGTGGTAATTAAATGCATAAAGTATAAGAACTTATTTTTGAGAAAATGAAATGTATTTTCTCTAATAATTAGAAATTCAAAGTAAGTTGCTTATTATTGGTCTAATTAAAAAAGAGCATTAATTTTGTGATCTCAACCAAAATTTTTCTATGCAAAAAAACAGTTTGAAATCTAATTGATATCTTAATATAATTAGAAAAAATATTATAATCTTTACATCATATATGGAGAATATATATATATATATATATATATATATATATATATATATATAATCTAATGGGTTTTCCCTTGTTTAAATTTGAAGTCTTAACAGAGATGATTCTTGGAAAGCTCCAAGGGCCCAGAGTAATACAAGAAATGTATTCTCTCTTCTTAAAGAAAATCTTTTTAAAACAGATGTAATATACTTGAAATTGCATGGAAAGCTTTATCAAATAAAAATTAATGAATATATTTTAAATGTTATAAAGGTTTGGCCTCTGAGAAGGGCAAAATGAAGTAACTAAATATTTCTTCCAGTTTGAAGTGGAATTGCCATGGCCTAGAGCAAAGAATATCCTTACATGACATTATTCTACAATGTCATTATAATTTTTGATATTTTACAACAGCATATTGTACATTTATTCCAAACAATCTTACAAACTAATTCTTTGAAAGTTTGGCAGCAATTTAAAAAAGACATGACATTATTTAATCCCTTTCACTGTGTGGAAGGCCCCCTGAGAAGGCACTTGAGCATTCTATATTGGCCTCTCTTGCCTTTTTGCCAAGCGAGCCCTCTCTTCTCACAATTCAATTGCCCACAGCTGTTGCCTGAGCTTTCAGTTCATGCTGAGGTTGAACCTCCATGGTGTCTGGTACCATGGATCTGCTTTTCACCCAATGGTGTGAGCTGGGCCCTCCTTGGAGAAGAAACCTGGGTTTCCCAAAGTATGTGATCAGTGCCAGGCCCTGCCAGCAGGCAAGGGGATTTCAAGGCAGGTGCTGGGTGTGGAGGCCATGGGGGCATAGGCTACCAAGGAGACAGAACTGAACCTCACATCACTCTGCTTGGCCCCAGAGGATGGCTGGTTAGCTAGAGACAGGTAAGATTCCTCAGGAAAGGAACAACCTAAGACAGGCACAGTCACAGAAGGGCCATCAGGAGAGAACTTGAGGGTCAACAGAGGTGGGGCTCAGACCCTCACCCCCCAACATTGCAGATGCTTGAACCCCCACCCCTTCTGAGGGAGGTCTTCTGCCCCCATGGCTGCTTCCTCCCCACATTCAGCTCAGATCAGGACCCAGGTAACAGAAAGAGACTTGGAGCATCTAAGATTGGGACCCAGGCAACAAACAGAGACTTGTCTCAGCTCAGATCAGGACTCAGATAACAGAGACTTGGCCAACAGCAGCTCCCCTATATCTAAATCCAGACTAGCACTGAGAATGCTCAGGGCCTACTCAAGAATGCAAATATTCATTTTCACTAATATTTACAGGGTAAACTAAGATTGTTGTTAGAGTATTAAATTTGACAGTAAAATAGTAGTCAAGTTTTCAGATTAATTTAAATTGGCTAATTGAAATAAGTGAATATTCAAGAAAGTTTAATTGTACTGGACAAAAAGCTGTTCCTAAAGTATTAATTAAAATTTCTATTGGTAGTTCATCTCATGGTAAATTGCTTAACATGCAATGAACCTAAAGCAGTCATATTTTTTTGCAAAATTTAAAATTTAAAATTATCAAGACTGCATTATAAAAATTTTCCAAAAGCCTCCTAATAATTAAATAAAATAAATAAAATAAAAAATGGGGTAATAGTGGGGTAATATTATGTAAGGAAAAAATATCCTGAAAGTAAATTACATAAAAATTTCTTTACTTTGAAAAGTAATTTTCATTTGTAACCTTGACAGTTGGACACCCATGAAAAACACAGATGATATCAAAATAAGCCAAAGGAAGATTGTTCCGGCAAAAAATAAAAAGGATCCCAAGTAAAATTTAGAGAAAAGATTCCGTTATTAACTTTTGGTCGAGAATATGTTTGTATATTTTCAGAAAACAACTCCAAGACCATGTGGATTCCTGCAACAGAAAAATTGACAGGTCTGCTACAACCTGGACAACAAGAGGAGAAACAGTCCAGAGATGGGAGAAGTTGATGATGCCTTGCCATGCTAGCAGTCAGCAGCTATGCATTGCTGCAGGTTACCCAGGACCAAATCAGAGAGGGTCAGACCTGCATTGCCACCATTTGTCCACCATGCAGATATCCTTGTTGACTTGTACTCAAAACTGTTGGACATTGAAATTGGGACTCAAATATTTTTTGTTCTTGTATGTTTATTTCTAGTATGCAGATGCAAGAATTTTTAAAGGAAAGAAATAGGGGAGTTGCCAGAAACTGATCATTGTCAACAACTTTCATTGCTCTGAAAGGTCACAGTTATTCCCTCGCTGTTTAGTTGAAACATTGTTAGCTGCAGCAGCCCCAGCCTCTGTTTGTCTTATGTAAATTTCTGTTATTGGAGTTTCCTGCCTAAGGGCTATGGGTGTTTCCCATAGTCTCAATAAAAGGGACAGCAAGGCCAGAGCAGGGAGTAGTCCTCCCACTACAGGTAGGCTCCCACCTAGCCCCCAATATTCCCAAATTCTTTTCATTTGTGTGCAGCCTTCTTCAGAACCTGTAACCTGAATCACAACCCTGAACCATGCAGGATGTGAAAGGGGTTCCCACAAATAAGCCTTCCTAGAACAGAGGGACTCCATTATCCAACCAAAAGGTTGGTCATCAATGTATCCTTTGGATTGATTTATGACCAAAAGGGGGATGTTTGGAAGAAAGGGGCCACATGCTAACCTATAAACACAGGGAAGGCCTGCTTGGCGGACTTGAAAACTCAGAGACCTAAAGTAACCACAAAAAATGCTCTGAAATTAAACTCTAACTAAAAGCAGTTATGGTCGGTAGTTATGTACTAGGCTTGTACCTTCACTGACAAGGTCAAACTTTACCTTAACTGAGCCTATCTATCTTTTTCTGTCTATGATATCATATCATATTCTTGAAATGTCTGGGTAACTTCTAACTTCCCCTTTTCTGGACCCCTTGGGGTCCTCAATTGTTATTGTTATCGTATTAATTGTTGACTGTTGACTATCCTGCACCCACCTAAGTATGTGTCTATCATTTTATATCCAATCCCAGAGGTTTCCCTTCTATGCTTTCTCTTGCCTCTCTAACCCATCACCAATGGATTTCATGTAGCCCAACTATGTCTCCTCCTTTGATTGCAGTGTATAAAAATAGATGAAAGTCTGTCATTCTCTGGAGCACTATCCCAATCGATTGAGATACTGCTTCCTGGCAACTGTTGACAGTTTGGCTCAAATAAACTCACAAAAATAATTCTTTACAGGTTTCAATGTGGGGTTTTTTTTAATTTTTAATTTTATATTATTTTATTTATCTATTTTTTGTTTTTTTACATTAACAAAGCTTTCAGGAGAAATGAGAGAGATCTTAAGGGTAGATCAAGCCGAGCTCCAAAATCATTTTGTAGTTTTAACAAAAATTGGAATTCATCTCTGCATTCTTATAAGAAATGCTAAAGGCCCAGGGCATGAAATCCGTGCAAGGGTGGGGTGGTATCCTCAGCCAAGTCTGCACCCTCTCTAATCTGGGACCCCTCCAGGAATGTCCAAATTCCCATTTAGGCCCAGTCCTATTAGGCCTGTCGGACATGCCTCTCACAATCCAGGACTGATGGTTCCCAATTGCTCGCCTGTATGCCTTCCTGATTGCCCTTAACCACTTCTGCCTGAAAGCCTGATCACCCCCTAACTACTCCCATGCCAACCTGATTGATGCCTAACTGCTCCTCTGCCAGCCTGATTGCCCCAACTGCCCTTCCCTGCAGACTTGGTCACCCCTAAATGCCCTCCCCTACAGGCCTGGTCCCACCTAAATGCCCTTCCCTGCAGACCTTGTCACCCCGAACATTCCTCTTCTGCCAGCGTGTTCACCCCTAACTGTCCTACCCTGCAGGCTTGATTACCCCCAACTGCTCTCCCTTGCAAATCTGGTCCCTCCCAACTGCCTTCCTCTGTTGGCCTGATCACCCACAACTGCCCTCCCTTGCAGGCCTAGTCCCTCCCAACTGCCCTCCCGTGCTGGCCATCTTGTGGTGGCCATCTTGTGTCCACATGGGGGCAGCTATCTTTGACCACATATGAGGAACCATCTGGGTGTTGGAGTTATGGTCAATTTGCATATTTCTTTTTTATTATACAGGACTAGAAGCCCGGTGCCGAAATTCGTGCACAGGAAGGGGGTCCCCTCAGCTCGGCCTTCACTCTCTCTAATCTGGGACCCCTCAGGATCTCTGGCTCCTAACCGCTCATCTGCCTGCCAATCTGATCCCCCTAAATGCTCTCCCCTGATAGCCCATTTGCCCTAACTACTCTACCCTGCTGGCCTGGTCCCCCTAACTGCTCTCCCCTGCCTGCCTGATCACCTCTAACCTCCTCTCACTGGGCTCTGCCAACATGGCTTTGTCGGGAAAGAAGTAGGGAATGATATCCAGAAGGTCGCCCCAAAGATGTTCAGTCTAATTAGCATATCACCCTTGTATTAATATAGATGCCACCTTGTCCTAAAAATGCAGGTTGCTTTCAGATTTTTCTATCTTGGAAGGGGAGCCCCCAGTAGCATCATGGGTTCTGATGAAGCCTTATGGTCTTGTGCTTTATCTCAGCAGATGTGATTCCTAGAAGACTCTTGGATGTACCTTGAACATTTCTATTGAATTTGCCAAATCATCCTCCAACAATGTTGAACCACTTTAAACTCCCACCAGCAAACATGCATGTGCCCTTTGTCCCACTTTGATGCCAATATCATTGATTTCTGCCTAGAAGCTTCCCTCCCATCAGCCAGGACTACTTGGCATTTGAGCCAGCCTCATTGTTCAACTGGGGACTTGATTTCCCCGAGATAAAATTATGGAGGAAGAAAAATAGTTTTCCTCTACCTTTCTGAGTCCTTAGTGGAGGCCCTTGTAGTGAAAGACAGATCGCTAAGAGAAAAACTAAAGTTCAGTAACATGTGTACTTTGTATATATGTGGGAGATCCCAGGGGAAAATGAGTAACTCCCCAAGGTGGCTTAGAATGCAAATTTAAATACCTTCTTCCTAGGGAAAGGGGACGGGAGATCCAGGCCTCTTAGAGGAGAGTAAGTGATTTTTAGGAAAGATGAATGGGGATGGGGGAAAATAGTTTGTAACAAAGTTTGGGTGTGATGTCAACTGCTACTCTCCTGTTCTGTGACAGGAGTCAGTCTTCTCTGCCTGCCTGATGACACTTCTCCCATCAAGAGGACCTGTGACATTTAAGCTCCTTTTGGAGGGTCCAGTTTTAGGCAGATCAGGAGACTTCAGTGAAATCCTCTGCATGCATTTGCTCTTTTTCAAGCATCTGCAGCTCCAGATCATCAATATAACAATACAGCATATGATGGGGTGGTATGTTCTCTGAGCTTCAGAATAAACCCAGCAAAAGCTTGTTTCTTCTCTTAGATGATTTGCCACAGTAGCATTATTCCCTGGAGATGGTATTCTGACCAGACCTTCCTGGAAGTGGTCATAACATACCCCGTGTTTATAGACGGGTGTGGGCCACATCACTAAATAATGCATATTGTGGAAAGGGAGATAAAATTATGATACTTTATCTTCCTTTCCACGGGTTTCTTTCAGGTTGTGTCTCCACTGCCCCCCCCCCCCCCCCAGCAGCCTCAGCACCTTTACCTGGGGCCTTGGGGCTGCTGGGTGCCAGGCCTGCAGGTTTGTGTCTCCAATGCACTTCTCCCCCCCTCCCCCAACCCTGCCCCACACAACCCCAGGGTGGCAGGGCTATGGGCTGTAGGGTGCTGGCCTCCCTGTGAGTTTGTATCTCTGATCTGCGGGTTGCTGGGTACTCAAACCCTGTGTCTCTGATCCAAGGGCTTCTGGGTGCCCCCACCCCTGCTGATTTGTGTCTTTCATCCAACCACTGGCCGCTATGGGCCTGCCATCTTGGTTGGGGTTAATTTGAATACACACTCTGATTAGCTGGTGGGTGTGGCTTGGGGTGTGGCTTGGAGCAGGAGTGGTGATTAATTTGCATATGACTCTTTAATTAGGTAGAATTAGTAGTATTTCCCAAAATACAAGAAATTTTACTTTTGCACAAAAGTGAGATAATAGAAAAGTTTTATTATAGTAACAATAAGCAAACAATTGAAGTGGGAAGGGGTAGCAGTGTGGGGCTGACCCACCTAGCAGTAAGTAATCAAGGTATGGGGTGATGGAGGTGCGGTGGCAACAGTTAATTTCATAGGAAAAAGAGAGAACTAGTTATTCAGAAAAGTGGTTATCTTGAGGTTTCTCAAAGACTTTCTACAGAAACTTCTGAATATACTGAACATTCTTCTCTTAGCTGTTGAATCTCTGTTTTTTACTATTTCTGGCATTTCACTTACTTCAGTTCTGATAAATCTGTTTTTCATACAACTCTTCTTTCTTGAGTGGGCAGATGATAAGGAACTATTTCAGTCTTTCCAAAAGAATGTAATTCACCAAATTTATGTTCATTTATAACAAATTCTATAAGCATCTCTAGCTATTGATTACCTAATGGAAGATACTGATTTCTTTAACCACATGGGGAAAATGATAATTGTTATCCTAAAGGCAAAAATGTGGAGTAGAAGCCACAGGCAGAGATTATGTGCCACTCTAGAAAGAATCTAGAGAATCATTGTCTTTTTTGTCTCCTACATTCCCTTTCTCTGTTTTCAAGAAAGCTCAGAAGATAGGGAGCATCCATACTTTCTACTTTCGAGTTTTACAAATTGAGAATGTGTCTCATCCCTGTTAAATAAATCAAACAAATATCTAATGATTGCCAAAAAGAAACTTTACTAAACACCTCTGTCCTGAGAGCCTGAGAAACGGAAACAGAGAACTCTCACTTTGGGGAATGAGTTATGGGAAGGAACACTTGAAAACATGCAGGAAACAGATTTTCCAAAAGCTTAATCATCATTGAATAGAAATGAGACAATGGAGTAAGTGATTTGAAATATGTTCAAGAATATGTCAATTATATTAGTATCTTCCATATTCTCAACTTCACTTCTAGCATTTAGCTGCCTGGAGGAATAGTAATTCTCTCTTTCCATGAATTTACTCTCCATTTCTGCCTTTCTCTTTTCTTGCTCCAGTTTATCCTCTAGATTTCTGATTATCTCTTCATATTCCTCTCTTAACTGCCTTTTTTCTCTCTCCAGCTCAGCTCTGCATTGTTCTTGTATAATTTGAATCTGTTTCTGAATTTCCACCTCAGCCCTTTCGTATATCTTATTAGTGAAGAATCCTCCCTGGTTCTCCCTCACTATGCACTGGACCAATCCCAGCAGCTGTGTCCTCTGAGCCTCCTGTTCAGCCCCTGTCGCCTTATTGTTAAACACACAGTGACGATTCTTGAACTGCTCCATCAGATCTTGAAGGCCTTTTGGTGCTTCCTTTAAGTAATCATGGATGTCCATGCCTTCCAATTCATCTTTCCGGGTGAATAAGAGAATCATGTATCTCCTAGCTTTGGATCCAAACATTGATAGCATCTTCTCCACAGCCTTTTGTTCTTCCTTTGTGTATGAGCCCAGCCGGACCACCAGGATCACAGCGTGAGGCCCAGGAGAGGTCAGGAGGATGCAATTAGCAATCTCACTTTGCGTGTGAACATCTGTTTCCTCAGTGTCAAAAAGACCTGGTGTGTCCACAACGACAATTTCTCTCCCATTCCATGTGCTGCTGTCTTTCTTACAGACCTTGGTGACGGATTTTGATGCAATGCTGGAATGAAATGCTTTCTTTCCAAGGATGCTGTTCCCAGTGGCACTTTTTCCTGCTCCAGTCTTACCCACTAAGACCAGTCGCAGTTGTGAATCTCTGGGGTCTTGGTTTCCAAACCCTGGGACATTAGGAAACAAAACCACAGCATTAAAATTGACTTCCAGTCTTTCTCCATGCAAAGGCCCTGGCCAGTGATTTTTCTCTATTGCATACCAGTGTCCTGTCAGTGAGCCCACTCTGCACGCACAGGAGGTCTGTGCAAGCCCTGGGCCTCACCTCCCTCCTGAAAGACTTGGGGAACACCAGCAATTTTCTAGGAGTCCCTTCACCTGCTCTCTCTGACCTTTGGAAGCTAAGTGCCCATGGAAGAAGGTGAACAATTATGCAAGAGAGAACTCTGAGCCATTGCTGGCAGCTGTTCCTCATAAGCTAACGTAGGAAGTAACACAAAATCTGACTTTGGGACATTATAGTGGAAGATCCCCTTCCTTCAATTTATATCCAAAATGGAAGTTTTGTTCTTTCCATTAAGAAGGCAGGTAGGTGGTTAAGTCGTGCCATCCCATCCTAAAAGGGGGTAAAGGGCACATGGCAGAAAGGCCAAGTGTTCCCTCATATTTCACATATACATCCATCTTCTCATGGATTCTGAACCATGGAAGAACAAAATTCCTTACTTTTAATTTATGACCTAAACGTAGCAATCTAATGAAGTTTTCCTACCTTAAATTAATATTTAGAAGACTTCTATCCAGAAAGTAGTGACAGTTCTCTGGAGTTACTCTAAAATCCCTTGATACATAAATAATGGCAATAACATTAGTGGAGTTACACTTCTTTAGTTTCACTTGGTTATACATGCCTACTTCCTAAGACACTTGGAAGTTAAAAATAGAACAGCGTAGCCTACCATCTGAGTGATATTTTAATGATCACTGTGTCCCACATTAAACGCCAAATCATCTATATAGCTATTCCCAATCGGTAATCCTCTGCTTATCTCTTTGATGTTTCTATAGAGTTGAAGACTTCAGGATTTGTTGAACACAGACCAGGACCAAGTCAACTGACAAGCACATCTGAGAGCCTGTTTCTCCCTGAAAGAAGACCCTGTTAGTACAACTCTTGAATAAGACTGACTCTTGCAGGAGGAAACCTGTATTATAATGAATTGTCTGTGCTTTGAGTTGATGCATAGATCACCACACTGACAATATTGCTAACATGATTACAAACTCCATTTTAGTTTTCAGAGATATCATCACCATTCACCCAGTTCCTCAGACAAAGCTGGGAATCTCCCTGGATTCTTTTCTTTCCCTTACCTTCCAGATCTGACCCATCAGCAAGTTCACAAATCTGACCCCTTCTCTCCATTTTGAAGACCATCATACTAGCCTAAGCTACCATCACCATTCATAACTCAGCAGTCCCCTAAGCGGTCTCTTTAGTTCTGTTGTGCCCTGTTTTTCTATTCTGTACATTGGAATTGTTTTTCAAAATTTTCAATCAAACAGAATAGAAATTTTACAGAACCCCCCACTCTGGCTTTCAAAAAATCGATAGTTATTCCCTATCTTCCACACATTTATGGGGAAGTTGTTAATAATCAAAGAAAGGCAGAGTATCCCACATTTGATCGCCAGAATTCTGAGATGGGAAAAGTAAATTTCTAGAAGTAGAGAGCAGTGGCTACAAGATGGCTAAGATGAAGAGAAAATGTGGGTGGGATTTCCAATTGTTATTTAGTTAGCACCACAGTGGGAGACTCCAATGTAAGGGCATTAGTTGGTCATCCAGAGACACGTAGGAAAATCCTGGAAGCCCCTTGACTTCGGAAAGAAAAGTCACTAAAGGCTAGCTCCAACACTGCAACCATTTGCCAATGCTGATAGCACATGGCAGTCTGTATGATAGACTGCAGAAATGGCCATGAATGAATCCCAGGCCTGTACTGATGCCTCTTTAGCATGTAGATCAGCAATTCCTCCCACAAGGTGCTGAGCCTGTTTCTCCACCCCTTGCATCTGGGTGGGCCCTGTGAATTGCTCTGGACTATAGGGCAGTAGAAGCATGATGCAAGTAGACTCCAAGGGTGCTGATGCCCTGGGGCTTGATGCCTCTTGGTCTTCAGAACCCTGCAACTGATTGATGATAAAGGACACAAGACCCTGTCATTCCTATCACCCTAACCTGCCAAAGAGCCTTCTAACCATGAGACCTGGCCATGGAACTATCCATTCAAAAGTATCCAGTTGCTAGATCTTGATAGTATTACCGGTATGCTAAGCGACATAAGTCAGGTGAACTAAGGACAAGAACTATATGATTTCACTTATATATGGGATATAAAATAGAAAGCAACAAGGGAACAAATAATACAAATAAACAAACAAACTCATAGGCACAGGCAGCAATATGAGAGTTACCAGAAAGGAGTGAGGAGTGGGAACAGGTTGAAGCAGGTAAAGGGGGTGAAATATATGGTGATGGAAGGAGACAATGCAACACACAGATGAAATGTTATAGAATTATACACCTGAAACTTATATAATGTTATTAATAAATGTCACCCCAATTAATTTAATCTGGAAAATAAAGGTTATCCAGTTGTGAACTGAACCACCAGCTTAGCACTGGGGCATGAGCAAGTTTGGCTGAGAGGAGCCCAGTTGGCTCAGACCCAGAAACTTCCCATCTTGTCTACCAAATTGTTTGCCAAGGAAACGGTGGAGGTTTTAGGGTACCAAGTTGTGTTGTGGTGTGGTATCAAACCAGCAAAAGTTCAACTGATATAGTTGATTTCTATAGATAAGGAAGTGAAAGGAGGGTTGTGTGAGAAACTAAGTGAGCCAGTCTGTTGAATTTGTTGGTTTCTACTTCCAAATGGCTTCTACATCCAAAACTTGCTTCCAGGAGCAAGGAAATTAGGACCTGAATCAATCAATTCCTCTCACATCCCTCCTTTGCAGTCTTCTCTCAGGCTGAAGAGAGTGGCAGAGAAACAACAAGGGAGACTACATCTGGCCCTTCTGGTGTGTCCACATTGTTCAAAGTAGAAAATAAGAAACCTCATTAGCCTGGGATCAATCAGGATACCTTAACTTCTATTTCTTTTAGAGGTTATGCTGTGTCATGAAGAGACAGTGCAGAGGTTCATGAGAAAAGCTGAGTTAATTAAGAGAAAATAAGAAATGGGGTTGGAAATATTTTGTTGTTGCTCCGATGAAGACTGGCAGAGAGCACAGGAGAACCCACTGCCAGGTTCCTTTCGCCCCATCTGGCCTGGGGAACCCAAGCACCCTCTCACCGTGGCCGGTCCTGGGTTCACTGAAGTTGTAAGGAGTAATGTCCATCGTAGTTTGAATTTCTGTAGATAAGAAACAACTCATTTTAGGGAAATGGATAGTAACTGAAAACCAAAACCTCATGCAGCCAACAGTTCTTTATTTTATTTTCCATAAACTTGCCACTTTTTTTGACCTGCCCTATTTCCCAACACTTCTACTCACGTCCACACTGTCAGTTTCATTTTTACTTGTTGCTTCTTCTCTACAGGAATATATTTCAAGTGCTTCCTCAGCTCTGGTTCTGGGCGCCTTTCCCCATCCACTCAGTAAATTATTGATTTGAATGACATTTGTATGTCCTCTTAGCCTAGATCCTCTTCAGAATTTTGAACTTTTATATTCTATTCAGCTTCCCCATTGGTCAAGTTCATGGGCATTTCAAATAGAACTCGACAAAAATAGAGCCTTTGACCATCTCCCAACCCCAAACCCAGACCATTTAAATGATTCTGCCTCCATTTTAGTAGATCCATTCTCACTATAAATCAATGGAGGAATATATTCGGGTGAAGATTAACAACAACAAAAAAAACTACAACATAAACAAGCTCATAGATCCAGATAATGTACTGGTGGTTGCCAGAGGCAAGGGTGAGAGAAATGGTTGAAAGCAATCAAAAGGTAAAAATTAAAATAAAATAAAATCCATACTAATAAAAGAGAAACATGCAAATTAACCATCACTCTGCTATGCCCACCAGCCAATCAGGAGGGAATATGCAAATTAGAAGAAGAAATATGGCATCCACCCAGCTGCTGTAGGCGAGAAGTGGCCAGGCGGAGCAAAACGCCTACTATGAGAGGAAGGATAGAGGATGAAGGGAACTACAGGAGTGGCACTCAGGCCACAGCAGAGAGGAAGATGGCAGACTCCAGTGTCTGCAGCAAAGATGAAGATGGCAGATTCTAGCTTGAGTCTACAGCAAAGACTAAGACAACAAACAGACTGCAGCCTGAATCTACAGAGAAAATTGCAGACTCCATCTGGCATCTGCAGCAAAGACAAAGAAGGCAGACTCTTGCCAGGTGTCAGTGGTAAACTGGTGCTGGAAGCCAAGGGAAGGAAGGCCTATTGCACAAATCTCTTTGTGCAATGGGCCTCTAGAATAAAATGAATATACACGTCAAAATATATACACACAAGTGGCCCAGTGCACAAAATTCAAGCATGGGGGTGGGGGGTTTCCCACAGCCTGGCCTGCACCCTCTCCAATCTTGGACCCCCTCGGGAGATGTCAGATTGCCAGTTTAGGCCATATCCATGTGATTTGGAATAGGATCTAAACTGGCACTCAAACATCCCTCTCACAATCTGAGACCACTGGCTCCTAACTGCTCACCTGTCTACCTGCCTAATCATCACTAACCACTCTGCCTGCCATCCTGCTCACCCCCAACTGCCTCCCACCAGCCTGATTGCCCCCAAGTGTTCTTCCCACTAGCCTGCTCAGCAACAATTGTCCCCTCCCCGCCCCCCTGGCCAGCTTGCTCCAAACTGCCCCCTCTTGCCAGCCTGATTGCCCCCAACTGCCCCCCACTGCCAGCCTGCACACCACCAACTGTCCCCACCACCTGCCTGATCACCCACAATTGCCCTCCCCTCCATGGACTGATCACCCCTAACTGCCTCTGCCTTGGCCCTACCACCAGTAAAAGTGTTGGGAAATAGGGAAGATGAAATCAAGAAGGACATCTGCAAGGTTTCCCAATCCAATTAGCATATTACCCTTTTATCAGTATAGATATGCAAGTTAGTATGTAAGAATATGTTCACAACATTGATTATTGAATCTACTAAAAAAAAGTAATGAATTTCATTTTATAAAAATTAATATTTAATAAAACTGGGAAATTGCAGCCATTTAGGTACAATTGGATATAACTAGGATATTCAGTTATGGTAGATTGATTATAAAATGGAAAATCTGAAGGCAACTGTTAACTTTGTGTTGTTGGCTTTTTTAAAAATATATTTTCATTTATTTTTTACAGAGAGGAAGAGAAAGAGATAGAGAGTTAAAGACATCGATGAGAGAGAATCTTGATCAGCTGCCTCTTGCACACCCTCCACTGGGGATGTGCTCAGGACCAAGTTACATGCCCTGTACCTTTCAGTCCGCAGGCCATTGCTCCATCCATTGACCCAAACCAGTCTCTGCAGCAACTATTAACTTTGTAAAACAAATTCTATTTGCTTTGTGAAGTCTGATTATGATCATATTTTTAAATGGCTTCAAATATCTTCTGGTAAAAGGAAACAATGATATTTGCTTCAAAATAATGTGGTATGGCAGGGGAGTGGTGATTTTATACAATCTATACACTATATTATAAATGAAACAAGATTGGCATCACTTAATAATTTTGGAAGCTTGGTCTAGGTACATGAAAGTTCCTTGTAATGTTCAGTTATCTTTGAATATATTAACATTTTTCAACAGTAAAATTTGATATGTGTGTGATATATCAATACTGACATTCAAAAATAAGCACTCTGATAATTTTTTGTACATTATCTCACCTACTCCCCTATAATAGCCTGCAAAAAGCTAATTTTATTATTCTAACTTTTTAAATACAGACATTGATGAGATTTGAAAATGTTGAAACACTTGCCCAAAGTCACAGTGCTAACAGGTATTGGGCAGAGCAGGTATCAAATTCAAAGTCTGTCTGACCACCTTCCCTCCTAACCACTGCACACAATGGCCTCCTTCAGTGTCTTCTCAGAATTCTAAAATTGCATCGAATCAGAGATAGATCAAGAGAGCACAGGGAGGAGAGTCCACACTCTTTCAAGAACAGAACATTTTCAGGAAACCTGCAACTAGGACCAATGAGTGGAGGGTTTCATATACATTGTTCTTGCAAAATAGCCAACCCTTTATCAATGACACCCCCTACTCATCTCACATGTCACACTACTCGGATTAGAGTTTCTCTCTGCTGAATGATGAAAAGGATTCAGCAACTGCAGTCCAGATTTCCTCTGCCCTTAGTGGCATGGGCAACCCCTAGAGTCACTACACTCTCCAGGATCCTGCTTCTTTTTCGGTAAAAAGAGGAAGTTAGACAGGTCAGTCTTTATATTGCCTTCAAGATTTAAAGACCTGCCGTGGGGACACTCATTTCCTATCCAGGAAAAGGAAGGCTTGTCAGGCAGCCTTCAGTGTTTTTCAGAGCAGCAAATTCATGAAGGTTCACCAGTCAGCACAAATGTGTCCTGTTCAATGATACATGTAACATCTATAATAATACTAATTAGACCAGACGTCCTTCTTAACCAAGCCGAAGCCCAAGGGAAGACAGCCCAGGTCCCAGATGCCTTCAGGCAGCCAGAGGAGGGAAGCCAGGGTCCCAGGTGCTGGAGGGAAGCTGGTGCTGGCAGCCTGGGGAAGGAAGGCCTACTCTTGCAGGAATTTTCATGCACAAGACCTCTAGTCGTACTAATAAAGCTCCTGACTCCCTCCCTACCTTCCTTCACTACCCTCTGACAGCACCCCCCTGCTGTACTTGTGGCACAGAACCTGATCCTTCCTGCAACTAGAACTCACACCATGTACACTTCATTGACAACTGCCCAAACAACTCTAGTGCTGAGAAGCAGTGAGTCTGCTTCTCAGCCAGACTCACCTTCTTTTCAACCAGTTGATGAGTTCTCAAATTTTCTCCAAAGACACTCTGCAAGCTGGTGCTTTTGTTTTAATTGTGAAGAAAAATTGTTCACACCCACTGAAACCACGGAGGCAGAAAGCATAGATTGGGTGGAGCCAGTGGAGAAACTATTTGCTTTTAAAGAGACAGTAATATTTCTCCTAATTTGGTGGGTGCTTCCATCTTGCCAAGTTGAAACCTTTTCAATCATGTGCTTGCTCTTGTACCAAAATTACCAAGGCTATATTTGGTGTTTTGGGTTATAGTAGTGCATCCAAAGACCCTTATTAAATGATATAAATATAAATGATACAAAAGCCAGGCACAGTGTCTGGCACCTTCCCTGGTGCAGTGGGAGACTGTGGGGTCATTCTGGAGGAAAAAAGTTGAGCGTGGTATTTGGTGTATCCTTGGGTTTGCTAATGATGGCACAATATGGGTTTTGAGTCTGTTCTCTCAGGAAGGTCTCAAGTTTCCCATTTAGAAATTATCAAATCTCAGGTACAAAGTCAAAGGGGCATAAACCATTGAGAGCCAAGTGGAAAAGAGGAAGGAGAGGCCTGGGAAAAGTCTTCCAATGATCACAATTTCTCTGCTATTTTTTTTTTAATACGGTTCTTGTATGGTTGAAAGTATACATTACATGACATATAAAGATGTACCCAAGGAGTAGATGTAACCTTCCCTCTCACCCTTCCTACCTTCTCCCTCTCCAGGCCCAGATGAGGTACCTTATCCTAGATTTACCAGCAAATGGATCCCAAAGAATCTAAAAATTGTTTTCAGGTGAGAGGTAGTCTGTTGAATCTCTCATGGTTGACAAGATGTTCTAGTTGTCTGTTGCATCACCACAAATACATTAAATTTTGATTACACATTTTCCTTTACTAGGTTGAGAAAGTGGTTAGTCAATGCTTAAACTTGAGTGTTTGTACTAAAGGGGCCAAATGTGACAGAAATGACAATAGGGTTGCTACCCATGGAGGGAAGCAGATATATTTGGAAATGATGGTGTAAGTGGCCATATTATTGGACCAATTATTGGTATTGATGACTTCGGTAACCTTGAAGGAACCCAGATAACAGTTTTTGTATTTTCAATAAAGACACAGATCAGGGCCAGCTATGTAATTCACAAGGTCTGGCACAAAAGGAAAATACCAAGCCCATTGTTTTAAATACAGTAATGATTAAAAAGTATACACTCTAAGCACAAGTCCTTGAGCAACGTTACAAGTCACACATTGAGGAAGCCCACCTTCACAGGCTGCATATATATGAGTCCAGAGCAGAGGCAGAACTGCATCTCCTGCTCAAAATATCTCCTCCACTGCCCCACTTTCACTTCATTCTCCATATTCCGTGAATGAAACTTGTCCTGCCAGAAACTGCCTTTTATGCTTTCTTGGACAATTCATTGCTTCTCCAGGCACACTCATAGGTTCCCAAAAGGGAAGTGGGACATGGTTGAAACAGAATCCATAGATGCTATAGGGAATAGAATGCAGTCTTGAATGGTCATAGCCCTGAGGTCCTTGGCCATGGAGGGACATCTGGAACACAGCTCCCACCCCTGTATCCTCTTAGAAATGACCTCCCTCTGGAGAATTTCAGTAGAAGGAATGTTGCCTCATGTCTCTCCTGTGCTTTTCAGTTGGCCATGCTTCTCATCCTTAGGAGTTTCTTTTCACACCCAGCTCTGCTGTGAGCCACCTGTCTCTCTGCTCCTGGTCCTCACCTGCAACTTCATGAAGGTGCTCTCCCCCCTCCCAGGATGCTGCTCCTTCCACATAGTCAGAAAGAAAGAGATGAATGTAGAGAAAGACATGGCTTCCTATTTTACATTTTCCTATTTTTCCTTTCCCCCTTTGTGCTTTACATGTCAATGTGTAAATATATGGGGGTTTTTCTGTTTTTGTTTTGTTTTTTAGAACACACACCTTTATTACATGAGCTAACACAGGAGGGAAGAGGGTTTATTTGCCTTTCCGGGCCTTGATTTTCCTCAAATAGAACTCCAGCTCCTTGCCCTCAAGCACATAGCCATCTGCTCCGCCGCACTGGCCTGGTCTTGAAGGGATGCATGCGAGAAGCTTGCCCTGCTGGAACTGCTCCTCGAGGAGACTGCTGATTTTGGCATTCTTTTTCCTTTCATCGTATTTCTTCTGAATTTTCTTTGATTGTTTTTTGTTCAAAATCTCTTCCTCTTCAGGAGTCAGCTTAGCCCCCTTCTTGCGGCCCAGGGGCAGTGCGTAGTGGGACTCGTACCACTGCTGGTACGGCGTGCTGTCCACCAGCAAGATGCAGTTCTTCACGTGGGTCTTGGTGCGGACCAGCTCGTTGTTGGAGGCATTGTAGACAACATCAATAATCCTTGTTTTGCGCGTACAACACTCTGAGCCCCAGGAGAAGTTGCCTACTTCCAGCCTCAGGGCGCGGTACTTCTTGTTGCCTCCTCGCACTCGGACTGTGTGGATGCGGCGGGGTCCTATCTTAGTGTTGGCAGCAGGGCGTCCCAGCTCATACTTTCGCTTCTTGTGGTAGGGCTTCCTCTTGCCCCCGGTCTTGCCGCGCTTGTGCCAGTTGTCCCGGGAGATCCCCATAGCTCGGCGCCGGCTGGAAAGAGCAATATATGGATTTTTTTTAAGACTGGGTTTATAAAATACATTTCTTTAACTTCTATCAGTATCTGCCTTGTGGAGTTCAAGGCTCCTTCTTCTGCTCAAAATTATTACTACTTTGCAAAAATAATAACAGGAGGAAAAAGGAATGATTTCTTGAACTGTCCTGATACTTCCATAATAAGCAACATGGTATATCAGTTGCCTATTGCTGTCATAACAAATTACCAAGAAATTAGTTTTCTGAGACAATGCAAATTAATTTTCTTAGTGTTCTAGAGGTCAGGAGCCTGAAATTAGTCTTATGCAGATAAAATGAATGTATCCTTGTGGCTGAGGATATCTCCAGGAGAAAATCTATTGCTTGCTTCTTCCAGCTTCTAGAAGCTTCCGGAATCCCTTGCTTTGTGATCACATCACTCCAATCTCTGCTGCCATCATCACATTGCCTTCTTCCTCCTTTGATCTTGCCTCTCTCTTCTGCGGGCCTTTGTGATTACATGTAGAATCCACTTAATCCAAGATAATCTCCCATCTAAAAATCATTAATTTCATCACTTCTGCAATAAGGTAACATTTTTATGTTCTATATTAAGACATGATTATCCTGGGTTTAGGGAGGATGTAATTTTCAGCCTACCACAGGTGTTAAGTTAACCTCTCTGTAATTCCGTTTAGTGATCTTTAAAAAGGAGTATTGACTTCATAGGGTCAGTGTGTACACCAGGAAGTGGGGTTCTGCTGTAAAAGAAATGCCTAATAAGGACACATATGTAACACCTTATTCAATAAAAAAATTTAAAAGTGCTTAAAATATGATTGTGATTGTAGAATTGGGAAATGCACAGATACTGGGAGCATTCTGGGGCACTTGGTAGGAAATGCCTAGATATCCTTGCTGACTCTGTTGCTGGGAATTTGAATATTAAAGGTGAGATCTCATTTCAAATTGAGGACCATGGTGTTGTACAAGGGAGGAAAGGTGATACTTGTTACAAAGTGGGAGAGAAGTCGCTGAGTTATGTTCTCCTACTGGATGCCAAGAAAAGCTTGAAAGCAATACACTTGAGTTTCCAAAGACAGTTTGGAGAGTACACCCTGTGTTCTCCTGGTAAAATGCAACAGTCAAGAAATGAGAACAATGAATCCATAAGCCTAGGACCTCCAAGGGTTGCCAGCAGCCACAAGGAGCTGGAAACCAGCAAGGATCCTCCCCAGCAACTTCAGAGAGACCATGGCTCTGCCAACCTTTTGATGCTAGAACTATGGGACAATAAGTTTCTGTGGCTTTAAGCTACACAGTTAGGGGTACTGTGCTACATCACCCCTAGGAATCTCACACAACACCCTTCTCCTTCCCTCTTCAGGTTTCATAAGCTCAGCATACCAGAGATTTCCCCTTCTGTGTGAGCTTGTGTTTACTACATAGTCCTTCCAACCCCCACCCGCACATCTGGCCCAGGTGGGCCACAGAGGCTGCTAATGAGGGAAGTGCTGGCCTTCTCAGAAATGCCTATAAATTCTGCCTGACCCTGTCTCTCAGCAACTCCTCACTGCTCAGGGCTCCCAGGCTCTATAATCACACACCCCCATTCTCCTTACTATTACAGTGTCTGAACTCAGCCCTTTACTGAAGAATTTAGTAAATATGCAGCACCAAAACAAACCCCACATTCTTTCTTTTTGAGAGAGAAAGTGCTAATGAAGGGCTCCTGGATTCTTAAGGGAGTGGGCAGACTACCCAGCTGGTGTGAGCACAACAGGTTCTGAGACCACCTCTGCCTGAGAGCATGCTCCAGGCCCACTGCCAAGACCAACCTCACACTCCCAGCATGGTGGTTACTAGCAGAAAAGAGGATGGGGATTTTTAAGGGGTAAATGGAGTCAAATATATGGAGATGAAAGAGACTAGAATTTTGGTGCTGGGTACACCATGTAATATACAAATAATGCACCATAGAATTTCACACTAGAAATACGCATATTATTAATAACCAATGTCACCCCAGTAAATTTGAATTTTAAAAATTATAAATAGTTTCATCTAAAAAACACAGTAGGGCCTTATTCTTTTCAAAGCAAAACAAAAAGAACGTCATGCGATTAAATACACAGGAGCCACCTTGCTCGGCTGGCAGCACACAATGTTAATGTATCTGACACTGTGTCCCCTTCTGTTAACGTCAGTGACACTGGTTTTGATCCATGAGCTACACAGCAGATTGTCACATTAGCACATCAGCCCTATTGTCTGCCATTAACACATGAAATGCAGTCAGGAAAGCTGTATTGTTCTGGTTCTGCCACTAGCAGTATCTATGGTTTTGGACAAAATGATAACCTCTCTGAGGCCTGAAATCTCTACAGAGAAGAAGACAGATTAAGTGTCATATCCTCTAAGTCTGATGCCTCCAAGAAATTACACCCGACACCAATATCTGGGCCTTGCCCCATGAGAACAAGTCCTCAGACTCTCCTACTGGTTTGAATCCTGAGCCCTGCTTACCAACACTTCCTCTCAGATGTTGTTTGTGCCAATGAACAGGGTTCCTCATGGAAGAGCACATGGAGGGACCAGTTCTGGGACTCTTGGCTTGAGGGTCTGTGTGAAGGAGTGATATCACTGCGGGCCTCGGCTCCCATGTTTTGAGTGCCTGGGGTCATCAGAGTCATGTGTAGTTAGAGACAGTGACAGATCTCAGCCCTATCCTGTTTCCCCGAAAATAAGACAGTGTCTTATATTAATTTTTTCTCCCAAAGTTGCACTAGGTCTTATTTTCAGAGGATGTCTTATTTTTGGGGAAACACGGTATTACCATGTGGCACCAACAGCCAAGAAGGCAGGAAGCAGGGAAGCAAGTGTGCTTCTCCCACAGTTCTCTGCCACTCTCAGCACACTCTCCACTCCCATTCTTACTCATCTGCCAGGATTTTTTAGTCACTTTACTTCATAACCTTTTCTTTGCTTGGACAAACCTGAACTCTTATCCCTTCCATGACCTTAAGGGCAGAAGAATAGAACAGAAAGAATTCAGAGGCTGCTGGATCCATCTGTTAACATTCAGTCATTTACCTCCTTTCTTGGATTTTCATTTTGGTTTGCACAATTTTTCTGCTGTTATCTGCATTTATTCCTTTTGGGTTTAATTTGACTTTTATTTATTTATTTGTTTGTTTGTTTATTTATTTATTCATTTATTTATTTTTTGCTTCACTTTAGTTTTCCCATAAACATATGTCCTTAGGTTCTTTATTAGTACTGATAAAAATTGTAAGTACCTCTTACCAAGGGACAAAGATGCAATTTTAATGTGTATTCAAGTGTATCACAGCACAATTTTTTTTTTATTGTTTCTCATAATCCATTCTATTTCCAAGAAATGAGCTACAGGATGATCTATTGTAAACTCATTTGTGCATAGGAAAGCACGCATCCTGCCCACACTGCAGCACTTTCCGGCCCTCACTTCCTCCTTGTCTGTTTAACTCATAACTTGAAGTTTTGGTCACAGCACAGGCTAGATAGGCTAGGTTACAGGGCCCACGTTCCCTTATCTGTACCTGCTGAAGTGTTCAGAGGGGTGAGAGGAGAAGGTTGGGCCTAGAAGAAATCTCACCATTGATATCTCCCTGAACTGTGTTTAGGATCTATTCGGATTCCTCCTAGGCTGGTGCTGGCCTGAGGATGAAATGAAGGAGTTGTCCTGTGATTCTCCACACCCTCACCTGTTCCTCCTCCAGAGCAAGCACAACACTTAGCACTTTGACTCTGTCCTGAACCAAACAAAATAAATTCTACTCTGAATTGAACCGGTGCTCATGAATGTTGCCATCTTTCAAATTCTAACAATTATGTTCTCAAAGCTTAACTGGTGAATAAACAGCTGATTCAGCCTCATTGTTTTAGAATATTTCTTGAAGAAATATCGCTTGAAAGTATCACTTAAAATTAGAATTTGGGAACTTATTTATGAGCTGTGAAATACCATAAATAACTATTTGGAAATATAAGAAGACACCAGCATTTCTCCTATCCTATGCAAGTATAACACATCTGCATTGATTGGAAAGCCAAGGATCCCAGATAAACAACTCAATCTGGAAGTCAAGGGAGCTGACATCTAAGCCCCATTTAGCAATAGTTCATTCAACTCCACTAAAGAACAACAAAAATGGAACACTAAATTATACAAAATCCATGCATTCAACAGGAAGGAAGATGAGGGGAGCTAGCAGAGTAACCAACATTGAATCTAAAACTACTGACTGGGTTTCCATATTTACACAGGATTGTGAGGGGCCCTGCAGAGTTATAGCTGGTGGAATAACCATATATGGGGAATTTTTTTTACAATTAAAGTCTCTAAAACCGCCCTAAGGTAATATAGCAAATGAAGAAATGTTAATTTTTTACAATGTACCAAATTTTAGTAATAAGAGTAAGAATCTTAACTACCTTCTCTGCAGGCCTGGTCTCTCCCCTTGCAACTGATTTCCCCTATAGGCCTGGGTCCCCCTGCAACTGCCCTTCCCTGCAGGCCTGGTTGCCCCTAACTTTCCTCCTCTGCTAGCCTGGTCACCCATAACTGCCTTCCCCTGCATGCTTCATCACCCCCAACTGCCCTCCCCTGTAGGCCTGGTCTTTCCCAACTACCCTCTCCTTCTGGCCATCTTGTGGCAGCCATCTTGTGTCCACATAGGGGAAGCCATCTTTGAACACATGGGGGCAGCCATCTTGTGTGTTGGATTGATGGTCAATTTGCATATTAAGCTTTTTATTAGGTAGAATAGAAAACTGGTGCACAGGTGGGGGCCAGGTGGTTTGCCCTGAAGAGTGTCCAGAATCAGGGTGGGAGGTTCCCTTGGGGCATGGGTTGGTCTGGGTGAGGGGCATGTGATGGTTTACAGGCTGGCCACACACCCTGACATCCCAAGCGATACCCTGGGTTCTAGAATTTATTTTTCTTCTATAATTGAAATTTTCTAGCCTTGAGGAGAGGCCAGGGTCAGCCAGGAAGCTTGGCTTTTTCCATAGGCAGGGAAACCCAAGCCTCCTGTTTGGTCTATGGCTGAAGCCATCTTTCTTGGGTTAATTTTCATACTCACTCCTGATTGGCTTGTGGGCATAGGTGAAGTATGGTGAATTTGCATGTTTCTCTTTTATTGGGAGAAAACTAGGTGAAGTTAGTGGGATAAAAAACTGGCAAGAATGTGTGAAAATCAGTCCCCAGCTCATTAGTCACATTAAGTCAACTCAGAGAGTGTGAGTGAGTTAGACTTGGTCACATCCTGGTTAATGACCTAACCTGGTCAAGCCCCCTATCGGCATAATCCTGTTATAGCTTCCCTCCCTCCCTCCACTCAGTAACTGGCTATTTTCCTCAACTTTCTCGGGACACTCTGGTGAGAGAGACCTACAGAGATGGCAAGAACAAGCCCAGACTAACACTTTTCATCCTCTCCTTATTCTCCCATTTTTAATAGTGAAAACTCTTTCATTTGTTTTGAGAACCAGGAGACTTTGCAGTTGATTCCTGGCACCAGGACCTCTTTGGTGGCACTGTCCCAGAGAAGGAGGCTCTCAAGAGGACATTTTATAGGAAATATTAAAGACAAAAGGAGTTAAGATTTGTCATCAAGACTGGACATGAAATCAGGCCTCAGAAACCTAATATGCTCTTCTCCTCTGAGATTATAGCCCCTGAGGGGACCAGAGCTAGTGTCACAGAGAGCTGTGTTTCCCAGGGAATCTGCCCATCCCACTGCCTCAGTGGTGAATGTTCCTGTCTCTTTAAGTTGTCACCCTTGCCCCCTCTCCCCCCCCCCCAGGGCTTCCTGCCTCTGAGTTCTGAGAGTCTGGACACTTCCCCATGAGCTGGGAGGAAGAGCCTGCTGTACTCACAACCAGAGGACAGCAGTAGGTCAGGGCCTTTTGGGCCAGCCTCAGAGCCTGCCACTGATTCTGCAGTAAAGGTAAACGCCAGCAGGGGAAGAGAGCAGGCCAGCGAGCAGGATCTTTGAGGACCTGGAAGAATGCAGTGCCTGCAAGAAGTTCACTGAGTGAGCACCTCTATTCTAGTACATACCAGGAAGGGGCATGTGATCTAGAAAGAGTAACTCCTTACTGTGTGTAAGGATGCCTGCACACACAGAAGCTTCAGAAGCAGTGGCAAGCATCTCCTCCAGCCTAGAGGCACAGGCTCTTGCTTGGACTAAGCCCTCTCCTAACTTACTCCCTAACAGGAAAGGAAGGGGTCTGCTCACCCTCCTGCAAGAATCAAAACATGCTTTAGAAGGCAACAAAGATGCATCATGTGCATATCCAGTAAGGCAAAGAGATTTCAGAGGACATATTACTGCGTCTAAACTCAGAACACATTAAATTGAAAATCCTGTGTATATCTGGGCTGAACCGCCTAAAGCACTCCACTCTCCTCCAAGTGTTCAGAAAGCAACTTGCAAGAGACTGCAAAGGTCATGACCATAGTCTTCCAACACTTGCCCTTAAACACTTGCTCCACAACACAAGCTGCTCAGGACTGTGTGCGTGGCTGTGCCCTCTGAACTCCCTCCCCTCCTCTGCATGATGAGGGGCTGGACTAGGAATTCTGATTCAGACTGAGATCAGGCACTGAGTGCATCACAATCATTGGCCTGGGTGTGGGGGCGCTTATATTATGAAAGTACAGGTGTGAACCAAAATCTTTGAGAAAGACACATTTGACAGAATCTCCTAGATAATTCACAGAGAAAGGAGGTCCAGGAAGCCCTGGACTAGGTGAATAGACTCAGTCCCGTGGAGGTTTAACATATGAGATCTCACATGGTTTCCATTCCTCTATGATAGTATGTGTTTGTAACCCCAGATTTCAGCTCACTGAAGCTGTACAGGAACTCTCTAAATCCCAGTTTACCCACAGTACTTTCAGTTCCCTGAACCTTCTCATCTCCACTTTGGCCAGGATTCCTTGCATTAGCAAAATTCCCAGCCTTTCCACTTCATAATACTAAAGGGAACAATCCAACAAGAAGAAATAACCCTGGTAAATATATATGCACCCAATACAGGAGCAACCAAATACATTAAAAAACTGCTGGAGGACATTAAGAGAGAGATTAATAGCAATGCAATCATAGTAGGAGATTTTAATACCTCACTGTCACCCTTCGACAAATCATCTAAACAAAAAATCAGCAAAGAAATATCAATCCTAAATGACTCACTAGACCAGATGGAATTAATTGACATCTTCAGAACACTCCACCCCAAAGCCACAGAATATACATTCTTCTCAAGTGCACATGGGACATTCTCAAAGATAGACCACATTTGGGGACATAGGCAAAGTCACTTCAAATTCAAGAAGATAGAAATCATATCAAGTATCTTCTCAGACCATAATGGCATAAAACTGGAAATTAACTATAATAAAAATAATCCAAAGAAATCAAACACATGGAGACTAAACAGCTTGCTATTAAACAAGGACTGGGTTACCAGAGAAATCAAGGAAGAAATTAAAAACATCCTGGCAACAAATGACAATGAAAACACAACAATCCAAAATCTATGGGACACAGCAAAAGCAGTTTTGAGAGGGAATGTCATATCCTTACAAGCCTATTGCAAAAAACTAGAAAAAATGGTAACACATGATCTAACTCTACAACTCAAAAAGTTAGAAAAGGAGCAACAAGAAAAGCCCAATGTAAGCAGAAGGAAGGAAATAACAAAAATCAGAGCAGAGATAAACGACATAGAGATCAAAAAAACAATACATAAGATAAACAAAACCAAGAGCTGGTTCTTTGAAAGAATAAACAAGATAGATGGACCTCTAGCCAGGCTAACCAAGAAACAAAGAGAGAGGACCCAAATAAACAAAATCAGAAATGAAAGAGGTGATATAACAACAGACCCCACCGAAATACAATGGATTGTTACAATATACTATGAACAACTCTATTCCAACAAACTGAACAACCTGGAGGAAATGGACATATTCCTAGAAAAATACAAATTTCCAAAACTCAATCAGGAAGAATCTAAAAATCTCAATGGACCAGTGTCTTGGGAAGAAATTGAAACAGTCATCAAAAAGCTTCCAGCAAACAAAAGCCCAGGGCCAGATGGCTTCACAGGAGAGTTTTGCCAAACATTCAAGGAAGAACTAAAACCTGTCCTCCTCAGACTATTCCAAAAAATTCAAGAGGAAGGAACACTTCCAAACTCCTTCTATGAAGCCAGCATCACCCTAATACCAAAACCAGATAAAGACAACTCAATGAAAGAGAATTACAGGCCAATATCCCTCATGAACATAGATGCCAAAATCCTCAACAAAATTCTAGCAAATCGACTCCAGATGAACAAAGATCATACACCATGACCAAGTAGGATTTATTCCAGGAATGCAAGGATGGTACAATATTCTCAAATCAATAAATGTGATACATCACATAAACAAATTGAAAGATAAAAATCATATAGTCATATCAATTGATGCAGAAAAAACATTTGATAAAATCCAACACCCTTTCTGATAAAAACTCTTAACAAGGTGGGAGTACAAGGATCATACCTCAACAGAATAAAAGCTATATATGATAAACCCACAGCCAACATTATACTCAATGGGCAAAAAGTAAAACCATTCCCTCTAAGAACAGGAACAAGACAGGGATGCACACTCTTGCCACTCCTGTTTGACATAGTACTGGAAGTACTAGCCATTGCAATTAGACAAGAGGAGGAAATAAAAGGCATCCAAATTGGAAAAGAAGAAGTAAAGTTATCCTTATTTGCAGATGACATGATATTGTACATAAAAAACCCAAAAGACTCCATTTAAAAACTAATAACTTAATAAATGAATTTGGCAATGTAGCAGGATACAAAATTAATGCCAAGAAATCCATGGCATTTTTATACACCAACAGTGAAACTACAGAAACAGAGAATAAAAAAGCAATTCCATTTACCATTGCACCAAAAATATTAAGATACCTAGGAATAAATTTAACTAAGGAAGTAAAGGACCTATATGCAGAAAACTACACGACACTGAAAAAAGAGATAGAGGAAGATGTAAACAGATGGAAGAACATACCATGTTCATGGATTGGTAGAATCAACATCATCAAAATGTCCATACTTCCTAAAGCAATCTATAGGTTCAATGCACTCCCCATTAAAATACCAACGGCATATTTCACTGACCTAGAAAGAACTCTCAAAAAGTTCATTTGGAACAATAAAAGACCCCGAATAGCCACAGCAATCCTGCGAAAGAAGGGTAAAGTAGGAGGGATCTCAATACCAGACTTCAAGCTGTATTACAAAGCCACTGTTCTCAAAACAGCCTAGTACTGGCACAAGAACAGACATATAGATCAATGGAATAGAATTGAGAACCCAGATATCAACCCAAATCACTATGCTCAATTAATATTTGACAAAGGAGACACGAATATACAATGGAGTCAAGACAGTTTCTTCAATAAATGGTGTTGGGAAAATTGGGCAGACACATGCAAAAGAATGAAACTAGATCACCAACTTACACCATACACAAAAATAAACTCAAAATGGATGCAGGACTTAAACATCAGACGGGAAACCATAAAAATACTAGAAGCAGCCACAGGCAGCAAAATCTCAGATGTATGCCAAAAGAACTTCTTCACTGATACTGCCCCTAGGGCAATGGAAGCTAAAGAGAAAATAAACAAATGGGACTACATCAAAATAAAAAGCTTTTTTACAGCAAAAGAAACCATCAACAAAACAACAATAAAGCCCATGGTGTGGGAGAACATATTTGCAAATAACACTACTGATAAAGGTTTAATCTCCCACATATACTGACAGCTGATACAACTAAATAAAAGGAAGGTGAATGATCCAATTAAGAAATGGGCAATGGACCTAAATAGAATATTTTCAAAAGAAGACAGAAGGAAGGCCAAAAGCCACATGAAAACATGCTCAAAGTCACTAATTATCCAAGAGATGCAAATCAAAACAACAATGCGGTACCATCTCACACCTGTCAGAATGGCCAACATCAACAAATCAACAAATGACAAGTGTTGGCGAGGTTGCGGGAAAAAAGGAACCCTCGTGCACTGCTGGTGGGAATGCAGACTGGTGCAACCACTGTGGAGAATAGTGTGGAATTTCCTCAAAAAACTGAAAATGGAACTCCCATTTGATCCAGTAATCCCACTCCTAGGAATATATCCCAAGAAACTAGAAACACCAATCAGAAAGGATATATGCACCCCTATGTTCATAGCAGCGCAATCTACAATAGCCAGAATTTGGAAACAGTCTAGGTAACAGTCAGCAGATGATTGGATCGAAAAACCATGGTACATCTACACAATGGAATACTATGCTGCCATAAAAAAGAAGGAATTCTCATCATTTGCAGCAACCTGGATGGAATTGGAGAACATTATGCTGAGTGAAATAAGCCAATCAATGAAAGAGAAACACCACATGACCTCACTCATTTGTGGATAATAAAGATCATTATAAACTGATGAACCAAAAGATAAATATAGAGACAGTAAAGCAACAAGCAGATTGTCAAATTTCAGCAGGGAGGAGAGGAGGATCTGGGGGAGATAATACATCAACCGAAGGACTTGTATACATGCATATAAGTACAACCAATGGACATAAAACTCTGGGGAGGGAGGGGATGTGTAGGAGGGAGGGAGGGGGGCAAAAAAAATCAATAAAATATGTAAAAATAAATAAATAAAATTTAAAAAAATAAAAAATTCCCAGCCTTTGCATCTGTGGCTCTTTCTGCATTTTTGCTCTGGTGTCAGTCATGGGAGTGTATTGATTTCCATGGGGGTGAACAGTGTGAAGGCTTTTGTGTGGATGGAGTTCCTGCCGAAATTTGAGCACGTTTGGATTGAGGACCAGGCCAGCCCATAATCAAAGTCTGTTGGCCAGAGACAAGGTATTCAGCCTGCCTCTCCCTTAGCTTCTTCTTGTGCGGTGCCAACTGGAGAGAACAGTCACCTGTGGTAACCAGGTGGACAGCATGAAGAACTGGAAATAGAAATGGAAGGTGAAGCACAGACAGGACTCAGGCAGAGTGTGGGGGAGGCTGGAACAGTCACAGGCCGAGGGCACAAAGCACCTGACAAAGGCCTGACAACTGTTCTCTGGGGAACATGTGAATGAGGGGCTTCCTTGTCCTGAGGCTGGAGAGGCAGAAAGAGGACAGACTGCCCTGTGCACAGGGACTCAGTGAGCATAGAATGTTCAATTGTATTAAATACTGACTGATTGTGTGGAGACACTTTACTTGGAGAAGCCTCAGCTTTGGGCCAGGATGTCAGGAATGGGAGGGGAGTGTCCCAGTCTCTCCAGGACACTGAACATATTTAGAAACATTGAGAAAGGACAGTGAGTTGACTCCCAGAGCAGAGTCAGAGGCTGCAGATCACCTGGGACATAGGATTCTTCTCCAATTTCCAAAATCAAAACTCCAGTTCTTTTCTTGTTTGTCTCCAAGACGAACCACCCTAAGTGTTTCCCTTGGCCCTGCCAAATGTTCTAGTTCTCATGGTTTTTCAAAGTCTCTCCTGGCTGCTGAATCTCTTGTGAAAACATAGTATCTACAGCTTTGGTCACTAACATAGAATTACCTCAAAATTTTAATATCTAAATCTTTCTTACTACCATAAGTGTTACAATCTCCTGTCTGCCTTTGCATTTGAAATCCCTGAAAATACAAAGCAAAGTCAACAAACCCCCTCACAGTATCATTCCAAATCCAGCGCAGGCCCTTCCTATGTTCTTTCCTCTATTCTGACATTCTGAGGAATCTGGAAGCACAGCTGTGTCTGTGTGGTGTCAATAGTTTTTGGATTTGGCTCAATGCATTATAGGTAGTTGAATCTATTTAATAAATGAATGAATGAAATTGTGTTTGGTACTCTTTCTGGTAAGAATGGAAGGACAGAAGAGATGAAGAAAGTTCCTGTGATAAGAATATGTGCCTACTTGCCCCTGGTATGAGCTTTGTGAGGGGAATGGGCAAACTCTGGAATAATACGAATACACCAAATGTGTCTGGAGTGAAACAGTAAGAGCCCTGAATGTGCATTTAACTAGGTCAGTGCCCCTGCACAGCTCGGAGATATGAACTTGATTACCTTACTGTTTCATTACCCTAGTATAAAGTGAGGATAATAATATATACTCTGGTTTCTCTTCAGATCACATTAATCTTTCGCCTTTTACTAAAGTGAGGATAATAAACCTACTCTTATCCCCTTGAAAGAGGATGAAGAAGGTATCATATCATATATTGGATGGAGTGTTACTTACCAGCTAGAATGTTAGAGAACCAAAATGGAGGGTTAAAAGGATGTCATATTAGCAGGCAGCATGTTTAAGAGGGAGGGGAGTGTGGAGGAGAGAGAGAAGGAGAGGAGAAAGAGGGAAGGAGGTGATCTCAATGAATCCTCTCCACAACCTCAGAATAAACAACACAATACCCTTAGTCCCATTTTTGAATAAAATTTCATGGTTAGATTGAACAACTTCCAAGGTGGCACAGGTAGCCAATGGTGGGACTGTGAGTCAAACCCAGAGTGTCTGGTTCTCCAGACAACTCTTCACACTCGGTCTACTGACCCCTCCTGTCCATCTTCCCTGGACTGGAATCTGGGAGAAGTATGGCAGATGCCATTGTAGCCTCAAATAGGGATACATATGCAGGGTATAGACCACCAGGGATAATGGAGGTGAGCTCATGTCTGGAATGATGAAGGGGACTCACCTTGCGAAATGCCATCCAGTTGTTGAGCATCTACAGGTGAATATGGTGTAGCTAGAGTGACAGGGATAGATGGTGAAGAACCTCCTGAGATTAGTAAGGCTTTGGTTGGTAAAGCAGTGTTGAGACACTGTAGATCTTCTTTGAAGGGCTTCCGGGTCCAGGTAACCAGGATACGTTGCTTTAAGCTTTGGAAGCTCAAAGATGACTTGTCCTCCAGGTTCCAAAGACACCATGCAGGCCATGCTGAGGCTCATCCTGGTGGGGAAGACAGGAGCTGGGAAGAGCACCACGGGGAGCAACATCCTAGGCCACAGGCGCTTCATCTCCAGACTCACAGCCACTTCAGTGACCAGAATGTGCGAGGTGGGGAGACGAAGGTGGGATAGGTGGTACATGGAAGTCATAGAGTGCAGGCACTGGTGTTCTGGAGCCCCAAAGAGCAGCTGACATGAGTGGCAGAGAGGCTTGTGGGCTGCACGTGGGATGATGGCGTTGAGGGCTCCTGTAGTGGCTGCGCATATGGATGGTGGCAGGGAAACTGCACACAACTGTGCTCCTGGGCTTCCTTGTCCTCTGTTGCCATCTGGAAGCCAGAGACTATAGTTGAGATCCATCCTTAGTGACAGAGTGTATCTAAGTAAGGCTTGAGCCCATCACCTGACAATCACATCCTTCCCTGGTGTCTGTGCCTCCAGGGCCCACAGGCTTTCCTTGTGTTCCAAACCTGCCCATGGGACCTGGCCGCCCTGAGCTCTTCTTACTGGAGCCCAACAAGTGTTACTCTTGCCTATTTTCCAGAGACCTCAGGCTAATGTCCCAGATCCTAGAATCATTCCTGGTCGCCCCAGGGGACCAAGGGCCAGAATCAATCCAAAGCCTCGGTCCATGCCTATTAGTTTCAATTGAATCTGAATTGCATGAACAAATGCCCTGGACATTCACATTGTCTTAATGGAAATCAATATTCATAGATGTTCGTTCATATATATATCTTATATGCCCCTTGAAGAAAAACACTGCTCTGTCATTCCCAAGTCCTATTGCAAAAACCATGCAACCAAGTGCATTGCATAGTACACACCTCCTCTCCCACCACATGTACACATTGAAGTAAGTGCCCATAAAAATATAAGACACTGAAATGCCCATCTGTCTCAGGAAGGGACTCCTCTGCCCTGATCTCCAATCACACCCCTTTGCAGCTTGAATGAAGGAGCTTCTACAAGTCCAAGAAAACTTTACCCAGAGACTTGAGTGTCTAGGAGCCACTAAGACTTTGGATTATCTGGCCACCCACACATGTCTGTTCCTAGTGTCTCTACCTTCATACACAAACTCAAGCCCACCTTCAATGCTGCTGAGTAATTTCAAGACACTTCTTTACAGTATCCTCCACAGGGTACCTTCACAGATATAGATTTCCAGGTCACTGATACCCTTACAGCACTAAAGAAACATGTAAAAATGGAAAATAATCTGCAACAGTTGAGTGAATCATGGAGCAAAAGACCCACAAGCCCAGGAAACCATTAGTAATAAGAATGGAACCACCAGTGTCAAATGCTGAGACTTGATATTTCCTCTGCTTCCAAAGGGCATTGTGGTTGAATGGATCTGCACAGATCCCAACAGAGGCACTGATATGAATCTTGATTTTAGTATTGTCCATTTATCAATATCCTTTTGCAAGAAAAATTTACCACTGTCACTTTGCTGAGGAAGAATATGGTCACTAATGAAAATAAATAAGAAAAAAAGAATAGCAAATATCTAGTGTGATTAAATACTTGATTATTGCTCTTTGGTTGGGAGGAATGGAGCTCAGAGAGTCCCCAATGAATATTGATTGAGCTGGTAGAAATCTAGGAAGGGGCACTCAGAATTTCCAGGGGACATGCATACCCCACGATGGCTGTAATCCAGGCAACTAGGAAAGAGTATTTTTTCTGTCTACAAATCAAGTAAAAGACAGAGACTGGCAGAGTAGATTAAAACTCATGACCCAACCATATGGTAGAAACAGGCTGAAAATTAAAGGATGGAAAAGATCAGCAATGCAAGTATCACTCATGTAAAAGGAAGAAGGAATGGCTGTATTGATAGCAAATAAATTAGACCTCAGAACAAAGAAAACTACCAGAATCAGAGAGGAACATTAGATAACGATAAATAGGTGACTCAACCAAGAAGACAGAGCAATCCTATATGTGTTTTCCCAAACAACAAAGATGTGAAAAATGTGAAGCAGAAACTGACACCTGAAAGGAAAAATATACAAATCCACAATTAGAGTTAGAAACTTCACCACACCCTCAACAATGAACAGACAGCTACATAAAATCAAGATTAGAAGAATTCCATAACACCATCAATGAACGGATTTATTGAGGTTTGTAGAAGTTCATGTTTGCTGAGGACATATATTTTCTGGTACACCTGGAACATATACCAAGACAGGCCATATCCTGAACCATAAAATTATCTCACAACATTTAAGAGAATTGGAATCATATGGGATATGTTATGGAACGACAATGGAATTAAGCTGGAACTCCATAATGGAAGAGTAGCATAGATATCATCTATACTGCTTTATCAGCCGTGTCATGAATCCCTAAATGGTTCTCAGCATCTAGAAAAAGGTCTTTATGATGGTCCTACAAGATCAAATTCCACCTCTGAATATCAGGTTTTCTGAGCTTGGAAGACACACACCATACTATCATTGAAGGATGGAATGTAAGGAGTAAATGGTCATTTCCCCCTCTTTTTGCTACCCATTGATGAAGCAAATCTCCTTTGTTGAAAAGAGTGGATAATGTTCCCCATCACACATCCATCTCCTGGTCCCAACAACTCACTCACCCCCTTTACACTAAGAGGACAGATGACCTCGCTCAGAAGGGATAACGGCCTCTGCTCATCCTTGGACAGCCCTTGCCCATCAGTTATGGTATGCTGGCTCATGAGCTTGATCATGCAGGTGTAATTTAGCCTCTTCATAGAGGTTCTGAGAGCAGCAGCTTGGTCAGGGAAGATACGTTTCCAGCTGAGTTGATGATCATCCTCACAGAACACTGTCAACAGCACCTCTGCGTACAGTCTCCTCCTAAGTCCACACACAGTGGTTTCAGGAGATCTTTATACTGGAGAGACTGCTTTCTATTTCTGACAAAGGAGAAAACAGGGGCCTAGAAAGAGTAGGTAGCACACACCAAGCCACACACTGCCCAGAGATAAGGAAGCAAATCTAAGTCTTAGAGTTCCTCTGACCCTCAGGAACCTCTTCAAATAAGACTGGTGGAAATGTGTCAATGAAATCACAAGTCAGAGTTGGGGGAGGGGGGGGGGTGCTGAACTAGAAAACCCAGTTTCTCTTCCCTTATCTGTGTTCAAATTAACAAAAAAGGAAGATAATTCCAATAATGAGAGAGGAATGTTGAAATCTCCAAATATAAATGTGCATTTGAATATTTCTCAATTTGTTTTTGTCAGCATTTACTTCTTGAATTTTGAAGCTTGCTGGTGTTTTGTTTTGTTTTGGATTTTTTTGAATTTCAGTTACCTATGAGGTACATGAAAATTTAGTATTATTATCTTAGTAGAGGCCCGATGCATGAAATTCATGCATGGGGAGGTGTCCCTCAGCCCAGCCTGCACTCTATCCAATCTGGGATCTCTCAAGGGATGTCTGACTGCCCATTTAGGCACAGTATTTTGTAGGCATAGCAGGAAGCAAGATGAGCTTGCCAAGAACCCAACCCAATCTCACAATAGTAGGCAACTGCAAAGAAAAAAATCAATGTTTAGATTTGCATCTCTCAGATGATTAGTGACTTTGAGTATGTTTTCATATGTCTCTTAGCCTTCCTTACGTATTCTTTCAAAAAGTACCTATTTAGGTCCTTTATCTTGGATTGTTTATCTTCCTTTTGTTATGTTGTATGAGTTTCCTGTACATGTTAAAAATTAAATGCTTATAGTTGATAACATTGGCAAATATGTCCTGCCATGCAGTGAGCTTTTTTGTTGTTTTGTTGATGGTTTCTTTTGCTGTGCAGAAGATTTTTATTTGTATATAGTCCCATTTGTGTATTTTCTCGTATTTTCTCTTTAGTTTCCATTGCTCTAGGAACTGTATCAGTGAAGAAATTGCTTTGGCATATTTTGCTGCTTGTGGATTCCTTTAGTATTTTTATGGTTTTCCATCTTATGTCTAAGACCTTTATCCATTTTAAGTTTATTTTTGTGTATGGTATAAGTTAGTATGAAGATCAGAACAGTATAGAGCTTCCTCAAAAAACTAAAAATGGAACTACCATTTGACCCAGTGATCCCTATTCTAGGAATATATCCCAAGAATCAAGAAACACCAATCAGAAAGGATATATGAACCCCTATGTTCAAAGCAGCTCAGTTCACCATAGCTAAGATTTTGAAAGAGCCTAAGTGCCCATCAGCAGATGAGTGTCTAAAGTCAAGACAAATTCAGAGATATAGGATCTATTGTTTGACATCTGTGAGTTAACAATAGCTAATACAGATGTCAAACAAACAATGGTTTCTGCTGTGGATAACAAACACTCCTCTACTGCAACAAATGAAGAAAATGCTACAGTGCAATGACTAAAATGATCCCATTTTTGGTGTCCTTGACCTTGTACCCAAACTCTTCTCAAAGTAACATTTTTCTTATTGCTTTTTGCTATGTGATCCTTAATGTAAGACAAAGATTGATGAGAAGTGTTAAAAATCACCAACTTATTTCCAAAACAGTGGCCTCCATCCTTTTCTTGGTGCCCAGGTGGGAAGAGCTCAATGTAACTGTTACAGGTGGTGCCAGAATATGAGTGAGTAACAGGTACAAGGTTCTGCATTATGGTGACTAGTCCCTGCAGAAATTTTCAGACAAAGTATTCCAAAGGACTTGGTCACTTATGCAGCAGTTCTTAGTGAAGTGCCCAGCGAGGAACCCATATTGAAACCACCTTTTGAACTCTAGCTCTGAGCAACAAACAAGTGTCTGGTCTCAAGCTGCACCAGAAGCCACCCAGAATGTGAAACCACAGGGGCAAAGTATAAGCTAATCTCAAACACAGTCACCTCGAAAACAAAGGACTATGAGGTCAAAAGCTGCAAAACAGGAAGCACAGCACAAAACCTCTTTTCTCTGCCAACATCCTGAGACTATGAGATAAAGGAAGAAAATCAAGAATGAAAAAGAAACAGAAAGCAATCAGACAACTGAAATAACTAGCAGCAGCCAGCAAACAGGTAGGAAAGCCAGTTGGAGAAAATTCAAAAGGAGACAGCCCTTTGCCTACAGCTAGGAGATTTGGATGGAGTATTTTAAAAGTCCAAAAAAAGAAATAGATACTAGAAATAACTACACATATACAAATATATCTTCTTTTAAAAGGGATGGGAGTAACCTGAATGATTTTTGGCCCACACTTGATATTTGTCTATACTTCATTCAGTATTTCCAATATGTGGAAAAAGTTAAAATGTTTGTTAAATTGACTATTCCTGCCTTCCAATATAAAGTGGGAGCAGGAAGAGTAAGGTGTTTTGGTGTGTTGTTTTCTAAGCCAAAGCTGGAGTATCTAAAAGAGACATGATTTTTATCCACTAAAGAACAGAGTCTCATATACACAAATAAAAGCATCTTAAAAATTAGAGGGGAAAAAACGGGAAGAACAAAGAAAAGAGAGTCATCAAAATGCGAGGGAAAATCTGTGTGCTGGTTCTTGTACTCTGATGCATTTCCAATAAAGTTTCTAAAACTGATAAAGAAATAGATGGGTATGAATAGCTCTGCATAAACACTGGTGTTTTTTAAGAAACAGTAAAACTGCTGCCTTTGGGGCTTTCAGAGTCACAGCCTGGAGTAGAAACAGTGCACACTGTCACAGGAATGAGGAGACAGGAGAGGCTGAGGGAAAGGAAGGGGAACCCTTAGAAACAGAGGGAAGGACTGTGAAGTCTTTCATGCTGTGTAATGATACCTTGTACCAATTTCACCAAGTCACCAAGGAGTGAGGGGCACTCAACTGACATACAACTGACAAATTATACATGGGGGGCCTTGGACATATCAGATATAGGGATGCAATTCAATAAGTGAAATATAGTATAAATCCCAGATAGCTATATTTACATATGGTACATACTTCTCACATATATATCAATACTTTCATTTATAAGTTGCCACATTCAATTTGCTACTACTTTGGTGAGGATTTTTATGTCTAAATTCATAAAGGATATTGGTTTTTAGTTTTTTTCTTATAATATCTTTGAAATGTAGTGACCTCATGGAATGAATGGTGAAGTGCTTCTTCCTTTTGTGGTTTTTTTTTTAAAGTGTCTGCAATGCATTGGTGTTAATTCCTTAAATATTTAATTAACTCACCAGTGGAGCTATCTGGTGCTGGGCTTTATTTTGTTGTAGGATTTATTTTAATTTAACTTCTTTTAGATTTTATTTAGGTTTGAGTCACCTTCAATAGTTTGTGTCCTTCTAAGAACCCAACGTACAGCATAAAAATGCAAAAGAAGAAAAGAAAATTTAATTAGCAGTTAGCTGTCAGATTCCAGTTGCCAGAACCCAACTAAGGTTTACCGATAGAGGGACAAAACAAATCTCACTAAATTAATAAAAAAAAAAAAGTGTGCAAACATTTCTATATAACAGAAGCAACATGAATAGCAAACAAACTATGAAAACCATTTTTAAATTCAATGGTAATCAGTAATATGGATGTGTAAATGGACAAATATACATGTCCTTAAGGTGAAAAAAATATACACAGTGGAATATCACCAAGTGCAAGTGCAGATTTGGGGACTTCTCACACAGAGCTTGTGTCAATGAGAATTGGCATAGTGCTTTCCAGTCATATTGACAATATCTAGTCAGATGAAAGCCATCCATTAATTGTTTCCCAGAGATATGCAGAATATGGGGATTATTTTGCAGAAGTATATATTTTGGAACAGCTTAAAAGTTTGTTGATAAATAATTGGATACAGTTTTATACAAATAAAGTCATTTATGGAAAAGCTTAAAATACTAAGTCAGTATTAAACATTACCTATAGATGTGTATGTAAAAGTGTAATTACACACATGAGATGATACATAAAAAGCTCAGAATATTGGTTGCCCCTGAAAGGCAGAGGGAGAGAGAAAAGCATAAATGAAATTCATGTGTGATGTGTTAACTTTTTAATCAAATAGAATATCTGCAGTAAAAATTCCAAAATACTTACATTTGTCCATTGCAAATTGTGGATTTTTGTTTCATAAGTTCACTTACAAACTTGTTTCATAACTGCATAATATTTAAGACTGAATACATAAATATAACCTCATCTTAGGTATGTAACATCTTGTCTTTTCTAACAACAAAATGAGTGGCACAAGATTATGCCTCATTTGAATGAGACATTTATGCTAATTCATGCCAATGGTTGTGCCAATTTCTGTTTAAATATACTGGGATACAGAATGGTGATCACTAGGAGACCAGGACCACAAAGCCAGCCAGGAAAAACATTTGATTAAACACTGAGCAGGAAGGAGTTTTTCTTGATTTTGTCCTCAGTGTTGATTCTTTCTCTTTGGATATGGCACTCCCTTCTCTTGACCAACTGCTTACAGGACTAGTGACAAACTTGCTAGAACAAAGAAAAAAAATCACATTGCTATAAATGACATTGGCTTGTTTGAAGTAATGAGAATTTCTGGTGCCTGAAACTCTTTGTGTCACATGGGTATCCAGTGGCCAAGAGGAAAAGCACAGTATTTATTCCCAGGGAAAGGTTGGATTTGTGACATGACTTCTTCAAGGACTGACATGAGAGGGAAGTACTTTTTCCAGAAAGTTGGCCAACTTTGATTCCAAAACATAAAATAAGATAAAATTCCCCTTCTCATTCCAACAATGCTTTTTTTTTTTTTTTTTTTTTTTTTTTTTTTCTTTTCATTTCGTGCCTTATCCAGTTGGAGAAACATAAGTAATGGATTGGTTTTAAAACACTTCCTGCTTTCCTGTATGCTGAGACAGAAAGAAATTGACCAAGAATTGTGTTCATAGTCCATTGTTTTAGCTTCACCAGGTTCGCTTAAAGTTATGTATAAACTTTTGAGGGGGCATAATGTGAGTTAGAAAATTAGTAATGGAAATGGCTCCTCGATGAAGAATTA